>NC_030384.2:36738389-37363389 GCF_001625215.2 Daucus carota subsp. sativus | reverse complement strand
TGTATTCATATGCTTATATAGGAAGTCTTTTTTTAAGTTGTTTGACTGCTTACAAGATTAATAAGCAGTAATTCAGTAATTGTGTTAGCCAAGATAACATTAAGAAGTAATTCACTTTGTTTTTTCGAAAGAAATAATTTTCATCAGGACTCAGGAGTTAATTACTAATTTACTATTAACATTGAGTGGTTAATATGGGGTGGATGGACAGATTAAACTGGCATTTCTGCAAGTGTTAGATGAGTTTCTGAGAATCTGAGTCTCGACTCACATTTCTGTAGAAGAATCGAACCTGGTACATAATATTTGGAGAAGAGGTAAGAATATCTACTCAAGACTATGAAGGGATAAGGCAGAGTATTCTTTTACCTGTCACTTTAGCTCATCTATAACTTGTATGCAAGATTTAAATAGTAAATCTGTTTGATATAGGTGAAAAAATCATGCTAATTCTTCGAGGAGCACAGACGTAAAAGAAAATTGCAGGCAAATTCTCAAGTACTGTGAAAAGACACATCCTACAGCCCTTTACATCTCTAGATCTTCTACCTATGCCATCCCTTAATTCGAGGTATTTTTAAGTACAGTTGCAACAATTTGAGTTTCTCTGTCGTGTATTTCATAGTAATTTTTGTGAGAAATATTCTGAATCCATGCTATGGTCGACATACATGAGTTCAGCTTTTCAGCCAACTGGTGAGGATCAGAATTCAGTTCTAGTCTGACACTTGCGTTTGAAGTTAAACTGAAGTGTGCGTCAGAAGTTGAAACTGCAATGTCCTCTTCTAAGTAGATTGTTGGATACTAATTAAGGTGGGAATTTCACTGAAACCACCAGAACCAATTGGATCTAAATATCTAATCAATTCCAGTTGGAACAATTTTGATAATGATATCTTTTTAGGGAAAAAACCCTCCCCCTGATGCAGCATGAAGGAACTGCTGCGCTGCGACGAGGTTTTGGGGTACTTCACTAGTTTCTTATCCTATAAATCTTTTTTCTTTTTCTTATTTTTACAACAACCACTTACTCAATTTTGAGTATTATCATAGAAAATTATAGGAAATAATTCGGGAGGAGAAACTGTCCAGATATATTGTTCCTTCCAAATTTTTCACAGATCACGCTTCCTTTAAAAAAATTTACAGATCAACCTCATTCGAAAAAAATCTTGTAGTAAATCATTATCATCTTCGGTCAAGAAAAAAATCATCGAATCTCTGATCATAGTTAATTTTGTTGTTATCTTGATAATGTATTTTACTCTAAACTCATGATTGTTGATATTAGTTTTGTCTTCGCCTTGTTTAAAATCATTCAAATTCCACAAAGTTTGGGATATAATCCATATCAATCTATCTGAAATTGGACTAATCTGGCTCCGATACAATGCTAAATTGTAGGCAAAGTGAATACGGATTATATAAAACAATGTTAGGGACAAGCTCTAATGATTCTTTCACTGTTATGATCAGTTCAAGTAAGGCAGTTTCTGGACATAGTAAATGGGATTGGATATATGGAGAACTGGAACGTGAACAATCCGAAATTCATTACATAAAAGTGAAATGGTTTGCCCTGTCAAGATAAATAAAGTTTCCATTTCAATGAATTAACATTTGAGGATGTGGCAGTGGCAACTAGTTACAGCTTATCATTTGTCTAGAAAAGTTTAACTAGTATCCTGGCGCGCGAGTAGTTGCTACTTTTGTACCGATATAATGAGTTCATCCAGAATGTGGTGAGGTTGCGAATTAATCAGGCGCAAAAATTTTCCACTGGAGTTCCTTCGTGGTGCGATCGGGGACTACTGTCTGCACAAAGTTAGTTCAACATGTTTAGTGAATCTCTTCTGCGAAGAAAATTTGTACTCAGTTACCTGTCCTGTATGTCTCCAAGTTGTAGGCCGACATTCTTTCTGGCGGTATGCGTATCCTGCAATCTGCATAGTGAGTATCCTTATGTGTATGTGTGTGTGAGAAAGAGAGGGGGAGAGGGAGGGGAGAGAGAGGAGGTGGGAGGAGGGAGGGAGAGAGAGTTGAGGGGGGAAGAGAGAGAGAGAGGGGAGGGGGGAGGGGCAAATACGTTATCGCCGCATATATGTGATGAGGTAATACTGTTGCGGTGTATATAAAACATTGTAATAGACGAATGAGTAATATAAGTGAATGGCATAATATTAAGTGTTGCAAAGAAGATATTCTATTGGAGCAGGAGAAATGAAGGCTATTCGCAACTCCTCCGTGCACAGGATTACCAGCAACCTAAGTGAAACAAAAGCCACAGATAGATCGCAAGAAAGCCTATGAGGGAGAGAGTTCTGAGTAGACTCTATTTCTTTATTCATTAAACAATAATTATTCCACGCTGTACAAAAAACATTAACAATTGCACATGCTCTGTATATGACCCCGTGTTGCATAAACATGCTCTTGATAAAGTTTTGAGGTACCCCCTTGGGAAATCAAAGAGAGATCAGGCTGATAGTGTGCAACGATGCGGCATATTTATATTAGTTTTTGAGGGTAAGATGGTCATATACTCATACATGACATTCATCATTTTAATCGATACTCTCTCCATTAGTACGGATAACTCCTTTTCATCCTCATTTTTTTGTGCTCCCGAGAGTCTTGATATTGTCGCCCCCCAAATAGTACAGATTTGGACCAACTAGTTGAGTGAAATCTTAAAATAAATTTTAAACTACTGTATAAACGCTAAAAGAAAAACAATCAAATTTTATTATACAAACGAGATCAGCAATATAAATCTTCTAATGACGGGAGATTAATAGTCATTATTCTCTCATTATTCTTCAAGGCTGCTGCATATAATGCACTGTATAACAATATTGTTTTAAGTGGTGAAATGCATGTCTGCGCGCTTTCTTGTAGTACCCGGAATGGAGTTTAATGTTTGGATTACTATCAAGTGATGATATTGATTAAAACTTGTAGAGAAAGAAAGCAATATTATGGATTATAATTTAATAGAGTTACCTGAGATCTCAAGGGAGGGAAATTCTTGGCTATCTTCGTACGTGTGTGTATTGTTTTATTATTGGCTACACCGCTGACGAAATTGCATGGCAGGAGAGTGGGTATTCACTTCTGTCTTTTTGTTTTTAATTTGGATTTGCACTCATCTACTTGGAATTAACGTTCCATGTTTATCGCTTCATCATTAGCGTATAAAGTGACACCCATTATACAAACCAACAGCATCTGTATTGTTCGTGTATTCAACTATATTTAACTTAAATACAGATATTTAGTGAGGACTGAGGAGTGTATTAAATATTTATAAAATATACGACTAGAAGAGGATTATCATGGCTATACATTACAACCAATCAATCGAGTATCATTATGATATTCCATCGAAAGTGAAGCAGCACATGTATTTATAAAAGTTTAATTAGAAATTTAAAGTGAATGTTCCATCAAATTACATAATTTTTAACAATTTTTTTAAAATATGAATATTTAATAAGGAGTCCTAAATATATGGTATACCCGTGTCTCAATAACATTTAACCAAGATACAAGTACTTACTAAAGAGATACCTAAATACCTGCATAATATTTGAAGGTAAAAGGATTATCATGATGAAGTGTCACAACTAGTTGAGTATAGTTGAGTATCAGGACGATACTACACAGGTAAAGATGTGTAAAGAGTATAAGTTACTCTACTAGATCAACGTATATATTTATGATATAATTAAAAATTTTGATGAATACATGATCAAATAGCTAATTTTCAATAATATCTAACCTATATATGAATATTCACTAAGAAAGGGTTCTAAACGCCCACAAAATACTTCATTGTTGATATTAGGATGACATAGCACAACTAGTTGAATATCAAGGTTCATCTCGTGTAGTGATTGTGTGATACTTCATTGACAAAAAAAATATTAATGTGATACTTTGCTTACATTATTCAAGAATAACTATTTTAAACTCTCATTACTACATTAGCATTTAGGACACCGCTCAAATAATAAAAGATATATTTGTATTGCATTACAATCATAAGGAGCCAAACTTAACCCAACAATAAAATATCTGCCATTTGCATCGTCGTATAGTGACAAAACTAGTCACGTCAATTATTTATTATCATATTAAATTGATATATATTATTTATAACATATTTTTTTAAATTATAGACAACCAATATAGTCAATACCATCGAAGCACAATGTCTTACAGATTCAACAAATTTTACATAATATCTTAAAATTTAACTAATGATTATAGCCGACGCCACTAGAGATGCTCTTACCATTACACGGAACGTTATTGTGTCAAAAAGAATTTTCAAACCAAATAAATATAAAAATTAACCGGTTTTATGAACCTTTTTTTTCTTCCTACATAGTTTTTTATATGGTAGTTTTTGTATTATGTTATGTGGTAGTTCGGATATTATGAGATTTATATATATAATAACTATGTTATTATTCATATTTTGTCAGATTATTTTCACTAGCGATGTAGTGACATTATAGTAGTATATATATTGTAAGTTTTAAAGAGATATAAATAGGATAACAATTTTGGACTAATAATATAAATCATGATTTAAAGATGTTATCAATATAATTTGAGATTTAAAACACCAGTACTAATTCAAATTCTAGAATATATCAATTTATTATTCAATAAAAAACAATATTTTCATATATATCCTAAATAAATTAAATTTATTAGTACTGAATCCATATAAAAACTCAATCAACCGAGTTTTTAATATTTCAATTTAACCGTATGCGGTACTACTGTTTGAATCAAAAGGAATTATCGATAAATAGAATTAAACCTTTTTCAGTCGACTTCCATTCCTCAGAGCTTAAAGTTACATGTTTCTGTACAAGATAGTGTTTGCCAAAAAAAGTGCAAACAAATAAAAATCCCTTGCTAACATGAACTACAGCAAAAGAGAAGTATGTGAATGTTTCATATTCCAGTTCAAATGTATTCATGAAGAAATCCATAAAACTTGAATAATGATGGCCCAAGCTGCAACAAAAAACACCATCCTTCCGTTTCGAGACGCTGAACTTTCATCCGACTTTTTCGAGTCAGCAGATCCACCTGTTAATCATATATGAAGCAATGTAATTGAGTATCTCAGCATTGCACAAGAACTATGAAGTTTATTGTTGTTGAATTTTGATGAATTTTATTTTTCTTGATCTCAAGTACGATGAAATACTTGTATAGACATTAATGTAGTATGTGGAACTTGACCATGCACAGAACCTGAATCAGTAAGGCAGGAAATGGGATTGACATGCTGGCCACATCTAGCAGGCAATTGCTGGGCTTCATTAACATCAATGCCAGCCTCCTGTGCTTGCTTAGTCCCCTTGTTGGTTATCAAACTACACAGGCATTCTGGATTCGACTTGATCACCGATTTCAGGGGATCACAGCAATCATCCTGAGGATCCCTCGTCCCGTTGAGATAGTTAAGGCAAGGAACAAGCTCGTTTATGCAGGACCTGTCTGCTTGCCGAGCATTTGTGCTGATAAACACCATAAGCAACATGGTTATTGTGCAGTATGCATATATCTTCATCTCTGCCATTTGTTGATTGCAATTCTTGTATCTTCTAGTTTGTCTAAGTTCTTCATTATAAGTAGAGGCAGCAGGAGTTCTCTAAAAAGAAGTAGAGGGAGCAGCATGACTTCTCAAACTTAGGTCAAAGTTGGTAAGCCACCATTTTATTTGATTATCTCTATTTATATGTCTTAGAAGGAATGGCAAGGGGCAAGTCCTCCAATATTGCTATGGTAGTTGATCCACCTTAAGTAACATATTTTGTACATATATTGTATCTGCTTCTAAAGTCTAGAGGATTTACCATAGTATTTCTATTTACACATGTACATACTTGAAGAAGCTGAGGTAAAAGAAAAGGATTAAACAAAACCTGTCAAGATCAAGACATTCGATTAGGTTTGCATCAGTATTAGCAAAAGAACAATTTCTGGCATGGAACTTCTGGTGTACTGTGTGTGGGTAAACTATACAGGAAACTTGGCTCTTCCTGATTTACACGCGAGTCTTTGGTCCACAATAGAGAGAACTCAGCTTAAGAATCAAATTGAAATTACTAGTTTAAAGTCGCTCTGGACCATTATTACACAAACCGACAGCTCCAACTCCACAATAGAGAGAACTTAGCTCAAGAATCAAATTGAAATTACTAGTAATTACTAGTTTAAAGTCACTCTTGACCATTATTACACAAACGACGGCTCCTGACTCCTGGACTTCACACAATGTGAGTCCTATTGATGCGCAAAAAACTAACCGGTTAACCTGAACCCTCACAATTATCTGCAAGTTCAACAGTTGTACAGTAGGAAACTACAGCCATCGGAACATCACGCTACAACTATCTGTATGTTCAACAGTTGTGCAGAAGGAAACTACATAACAGAGGACAAAGTTTGGACATGGTTAGAGGTAAAAAGGGCATCTTTATACAAGTAGCAAATTTGCATATACTGCATGTTCTAATAAATTTGAAACATTACAACCAAAGACGATATATCACATGCTAGACCGCGAAAAACAACAATTTCCAGTAATTTATGAGTTGTGGCACTCTATTGCCAACTTAAACCAAAACTGATGGGGGGAAGTGTCCAATATATTCAATCACAGCTGCATACTTAAAGATCAACGATCTTAAACTTTTGGCTTGGTCACCAAAACCCCCCGTCTTCTTTTTTTTGAAAATGAGAATGAATCTCAACGAGCAGAATCGGCATGATCTTGACCGAGGAGTTCCTTTCATTCAAGAAAGCTTATCATCTAATAATCGGACATGCAAGATGACCGGGGACATTTAGATAATAAAACTTTAATGTCCGATAAGAAAGCACCTTTCTTCCCCGTCTTCTTAGAATGTAAAAGAAAACCAAGACTCGGAGAACATAATTTTAAAACTCAAAAGATCAAGATAATTAAAATCTTTTAAATCATTCTCCACATCACTAATATACAGGGCATAATTTAAAATATATACATATCACAGTAATACTACCATGCACCAGAGTTGAGTTCATCTTCCAGAATTTTGTGACCCAAATGTATACCTGTAGAACATCGACTTCCTTTCAACGTCAAGCCAATTAAACTTTAATGGACTTGGAGCAAGGAGTAAAAGAAATTGTCATCCAGTTGCCAAACAGTTTAGACATAGTATATCATGCCAACTTCGATAAGGCTGATGTGAGGAATATTAAGTGCGACTGATGGCCCTCTGCAATTCTTGCGAAGAAATGAATATCCAATATCAATAACAACCTTTTTTAAGAAAGAAGATGATCTCCTGGCCTTCACATAAGAATGACCCATTATATATGCAACCCCAGCTTCCTTCGCCTGTATCAGATCCAGAAGCTCTTCCCCAACTGACGGGTTTAGTCCAGGTGTTGATGGCAGCTGAAACCTGACTTGATGCGTCTTTGACCGTGGGTTCTCATCAACATAAGCAGATCGTAGACTCTGCAAGGTTAAAGATTTGCTACTCTTAATGGAATTACTAGAACCAGAACTCTCTTGGGCAGATACTATCAAGCTTGAGCCTGACTGAGCTGTCCTCGTGCTTATAACTGCCATCCTCCCATCAAGTGATGTGTTCTCAGAACTCGAGAGTTGTGGTTCAACTGCTTCCATCTGAATAAACTCTGCTATACTCTGTATAATCAGATCCTCAAAGTTTCCATCGTCGCGCTGAATATCCTTGTAACCATATCTGACAATGCACCGATACATACGGTATGGTCTTGGACAGATGCGGCCAATGAGAAATCGTTCCTCGGGTGACACAAACGGTACTGGAACAGATTTTACGCAAACAAAAACCAAAACATTGTGAAAAGCAGGGAGATTTGTCACAAAGTGTGAGAAGATAGCAGGAACTCCTGTTGCCAATTCTGAGTATACAAGTCCTATTCCCGGAACGCGGACAATACCAAGGCTGGGACCTAGACCGAGAAGCCATTTTAAAGAGACTTTGTTGTGCAGATCAAAGTTGTACTTTCTGCGAGTTCCGTAGTGCCAGACAAACATAACAATTAGAAAGATGCATGAAAGCAATAAAGAGATCCATCCTCCCTGAGGGATTTTGATGAATGCAGCTGACAAGTAAATACCCTCAATGAACCAAAAGAATATAAGGAAGGCTGAAGCCAAAACGATGCTTCTTTGCCAAACGAAAATTATGACGAGTGCCATGAGAAAAGTTGTGATAAACATAACTGTCATGCAAGCAAGGCCTGCAATCAACAGCCATATGTGAGAAGGATAATTCATAATCATAGGCAACAATATCTATTCAAGATCGAAGTGTCATGAGAAGTACAACACAATATGGAAATTATATTTACTATGTTGCAATACCAAGGGAGTTGAAGACAAAAGTAACACTTTTTTTTTGTCAAAATTAAGTACCACTTTTGAAGCTTTATTTAGGAGGCACTCGGCACTTGTAAATTTATGTGGTATGGTGTATGCATATTATGAGAATCTACACTATACAATATGTTATCAACAATCCCTAATTCGATATTTTTACACAAAGCCACATAGGAATTCTATTGGACTACACTTAAAAATGCACAGCCACAAGTGAGAAATAAAATGCACAAACACGATAAAAGATAGATCATTAAATAAGGGTCTCACCATATGCATTTCCTATTAGTGTTGTGTCTTGGAACCCGACAGCTACGGCTAGAGTAAGAATCATGAGAATCCAGTTTATTTCTGGAATATAAATCTGCCCAAATATATGTTTTGACGTGTGAACAACTTTGATCCTAGGGAAGCAACCAAGAGCATGGCATTGCTTAACAATAGAGAAGGTAGCAGTGATGATTGCCTGACTGGCAACAATGGCTGCTAAAGTTGCGATGATAAAGACAGGCCAAAATATAGGATCTGCACAATAAGAATGGACCATAGGTCATGGACAACATATGGTTACACATAGAGAGTGGTACAAACCGTCTTAATGAAGGAAAACCAACCCGGTATGGAGTCATAAAAACTGTTTGAAATAGAAGATACGTTCTTAGACAGATAAGCCGCCTGTCCCATGTATTGTACAATCAGGCAAGGGTATACAACAGTTATAAAAGCAAGCTGCACATACAAAGAATTTATAATGATCATCAGGGTATAACAAATCCCATTAATTAACTTGATAAATAAGGACTAGCATATAATCATTAATATTACAAATTATGAATCATTGAAAAAATAAATACACAGACACAAACTCACACATAAAATCTACTCTATTGTTAAAATTAGTTACCATGGACGAACAGTGGATCTATGAATCCCAAATGCACTATACTACGGTATACAACTTATTAATCTACATATACAGACATTAAGCGGTTCTAGTTGTCCAAACTTACCCTTATTGACATGGCTGTGAAATGACCAAGATCAGCAAACATGGCTTCAGTACCTGCACACGAAGTCAGCACTGATAAGACGCAATCTCGGATACTTACTACTTTTTTGTCTTGCTGACATTCGTTGCTACTAGGGGTTGGTTGTTCATGGCCATATACAATATACTTACAAGCTGCATCCTTGTATATGACAATCATTTTATCCAAGCAGGTAACCAGAAAAAGAAAAGAAAACTACAGAATATTAAAAAAAAAAGCATGATGAATTTCTATGTACCTGTTATGGAAAGAAGAATCCCTCCAAGTGATATCCACCCCTCTGTACCAGTCTCTTTGAAGAAAGTAATGATATAATGCGGAGAAATTGCAGAAACAATCTTTGGATTCCAATGTATGATGTTGTATAACCCAATGGAAAATATTGATACTAACCATATAAGAACAATCGGTGCAAACGCAAAGGCTAACCTATGGGTACCAACGTGCTGCAGTGCAAATAAGCCAACCAGTACAACACAAGCTATAACAAGAACTTGGCCTGTCAAAGAACGAACTCAATAAGACTCCGTCCGATTCAGTACAATGGTACCCTAATACCAATCTTAAGGTTAAAAGTAGTCCAACTAAATTATCGAAGACTAAAGTAAAGTTTTTACCTCGAGTTAAATTGCTGTTGGCAGCTTCAAGTCCTGATACTGATGATAGAACTGCATCAATGAATATAATTCAAATATTAGTGTCCCTCATAAACAGAATACTCTAAATCATGCATTAAACAGTTCTGTCATCTATGTTATAACACTTAATCGAACATATCATAAGCATATTACACCGTCATATCAAACCTAAGAGGCTCAGACCAAATACTACTACATATATTCTAACTTCCAAGTATAACCAGATATCTCACATTACTTTACCAGATATTACAGGAGTGAGGACGCCATCACCAATAACCATGCAGGCCCCCAACAATACCACTATAAGCAGCGCTATACGTGACTTCCTATGTTTTTCAAGAAATCTCTTAAGTGGAGAAGAGGAAGGATTCTGGCCTGGAGGGCCATACTTGTACGCAGTCAACTCCTCATCAGCTGCTTGTTGGTTCGGAAGTAAACTAAATTTTGCATGTCTACAAAGCAAAGAGTAGAGAGCGAAAGTCCCACCTGACATGAGTCAAGATATTTTTTGTCAAAGTTAAAGTTTTGCACAAGTTCACAAGTAGTACACAAGTGCCTTGGTGTCAACAAACCTTCACCGTTATCATCAGCACTCAAAACAATGAGGACATACTTGAGCAAAGGAATTAATGTAAGGGTCCAAAAGATCAATGAGAATGCACCAAATATAGCATCTGGATTTTGATGCTCATTAAGCTTTCCAACAAACGTACTCTTATAGACATAGAGAGGCGATGTGCTCAAGTCACCATAAACCACACCTAAGCTTTGGTACGCCAATATTAGATTTCTGGAGAGGCTCATCCTAGTGAACTGCAATTTCACGTATTATAGAATATCAATAACACCACAACGTTCATTGTACCGGAATGGAGAGAATGGGAAACGACAATTTAAATAAATAAATAAGTCATGCCACATAATATTTGACCTTGCACCAACAGAACAACATAAAAACAACACAACTATTTGATTCTGTCAAGAACTAGTATATACTAATAAACTAGAAGTATATTATAGTTATGATAGCCTGGAAATAGTACATGACAATCCGACTAAAATCATACTGAAACTCTTTAAACACAGCCTTAGGGGGTATTGGAGAGACCGCCCATCCTCTACACACACTTCAGTCTTATTTCATCATACCTCCAACATACAAATGACTTTTCTACTTTTATCCCCAGCATCTACTCATAATCCCTAAATTAAACCTCAAATATTATTGTTTCCACCAAATCCCCCTTTTCAAATCTGTGATTGATGCACAAACTAATTATCAAAATTTTTAACTGATTAGTGTTTATTTATGTTGCCTAACAAATTTCTACTTAGGTACCGGTAATTCCAAATGCCAATTTATAGCTGATATATATCCTAATATGAAGAAAAAGCAAAATAAACATCCTATTTTAACAGATCATAAACATGTTGGGCGGGCGGGGCATGTCCTCCGCCGCGGCACCGCCCGTAACCTGGATGTGAGACCATGAGGGCACAATAGTAAATATACGGAGTCAGCTGAGAGAGAGAGAGAGAGAGAGAGAGAGAGAGAGAGTGTGTGTTTAATTTAAAAGTAAAATTTGTTCGAGAGAGAGAGAGACCTGAGAGAGATGACGAGACTCGGTGGTGTCCATCGGCATCTGCGGTGACAACCAACCTGGATTGGAGTGAGCAATAGTGGTAAATAACAACCTTCTCTACATCAGATACTACTATGTAAAATAATATCATGATAATATTATCATTATTCTTTTACAATTATTGTCCTTTTATTTTATTTCAGCTCGTCTTTTTCAGCGAGCCACAATATCACATCTGCGTTGGGTCCATTTGGGTTCGTGGATCGGATCCAATTGAATTCTGGTTTTGGGTTTTATATGATGGATACAAGGCTTTTCTGTGGGGTTTTTCTCTTACCAGGATTGTTTTTGAATTCTCGATCTCTGTTGTTAATCATCACACCTAGGATCAGATTATGGAGATCCTGTGTAATATTTTCTCAAAATCTTTCAGTGGATTGTACATTATATTGCCTCTGGAAGTCCGGTTCCCTCTGTTTTTTAGTCTGGTTAAAGCTCTTATCTGGAGGACTATAAGCTTACATAGTTTTAGGGCTTATACCTGAGTGGAGGCTGTCACAGTTGATTGATTTTACTACCTATCATCCTCAGCTGTAATCTTTCTCAGCTACATTTCTATAGGGGCTGGGCTCCTTTTTATACCTCCCTTTATATTCTGTTCCCCTCAGCTCACTTCATTCATCCTCTATTTTCTCTCTAGTTTCTTCTTCGCTATGGAATACTTTTGGGAGGTGGCTGATAAGGATTACATCAAAATTAATGTTCACTGTGTAGTTTCAGAGGTGCCTTTGCCTAATGGCAACACCTTGGCTGTTGCAGCAATCATCAGAGATGATAACGGAGACATGCTGTGGGGAGTCCTGGGTGTCCTTCCAGGGCTTAATGAGGAGCAAGCCATTCTAGCGGCTGTCCAAGCTGCTTGCATTCATGCCAATGAAAAAGAGCTTCACAAGATTCACATTGAAACTGACAATGAACGTGTGTACGACACCCTTCGTTTGCAGGAACAAATCCTCCTAGAGGAAGAGCAGCTCGATGCCTACAGGGCTTTTAACACCCTCCATGCAAACAACTACAAGGTGGGTACTACAAAGAAGAGCATCTTACATGTTCCTCTTCACATGAACTCCTCAGCTGAGTACATGGCTCGTTATGCTCTTGAGAATCTTAAGGTGTTTGTCGAAACCTCGAAGCCGTTCGGAAATCTGGACTTCTTTCTCCAGAGGGATATGGGAAAGGTCCTTCCTCACCCTATCTATGAGTTCTTGGGAGATGGTGAGGTGATAGATGGTCCTCCTCCTCCTCCTGTCAAGAAACGGAGGCTCTCTCCTTTTCAGAATCTCCACTTTGGTCACTCTCTGGACTTCTCTGGCTCGTCTGTTTTTGACGGCTTCTCTCCCTTCCAGGGCCTGGAGAGATGTGTACGTCTCGCTAAGAAACAAGAGGGGTGGGAAAGGGAGAAGCAGCGTAAAGGAAAAGGAAAACTGCTCGAGGACTACAGTTTCAACAAAAATGGTCTTCTCTCCAAGGAGGCCATCAGTTTGCTAAATGACCAAAAACTGAGTGCGCTAGACAGCATCTTCAGGGGCTCCGAGGTAGACATGGAATCTGTTGTGTTCGGAGGGGTGGCTGTGAAAGAAATTCTGCACAAAGCACTCACTGGGTCTCTAGCTGACTTGCTCCCCTTGTGGAGCATCTCTAGGACAGAATTGGAACAAGCTTCAGGGATTGTAGACTTTATAGCCGTCTACAATGTGATGAAAGTAATGGGATTTGGAAATCAGGAGGCTGAGTTCCGCTACAATGCTTCCCAACCGTCCACCTCTTCTCAGCACTTTGATTAGCACTACTTAGCGATCTAGTTCAGTCATTCAAAGTCTCAGGCGCTCTTTCATAGTAGGGTTTTATGTAAGGTTTTAATGTTTCCGGTCTGGATCTCTCTTTTGCTTGTATGTCATGGTAGGTTGATGGATCATGGTTTCATTCCATGCCCATCCTTTTGGATCCCCTGTAAGAATCTCTGAGACTTTATTGAAATATAATTTGCTTTTCAAAAAAAAAAAACATTTGTAGAGATTTCTCCATCTCCGAAAAGTTCTGGTATAAAATTACTGAAAATAAAATGGAAAAAAAAAACTTTTTGCGAAAATCTCTAGAAAGTTTTTTAAAAATTTATTCTGTACGTGAATCTTTTTGATGACATCTTTCTCAAAGGAATAAATCAACAATTAGATTCTAAAATCATTTTCTGTAAATATTTATTTCAACAACAATTTGAGGAAATAAAATTCATATATAAATATATTTGGATAAATATATCTTTGAAGAAGATTATTTTTTATTAATAAATAAACAAATTTTGGTCTCACTATTTAATAATTTCCAAAATATATCATTTTATAATAATAATAATAATAATAATAAACAAATAAATAAGAAACTTAATTGATATGCTAGTGATTATAAATCACTAGAATCATTTTTCCTTTGTTATATCATATTCATAGAAAAAGAAGTTGAAATATGGAAATCACTGCAATATGTCCGCTCTAAAGCAGGAGAAGACAAACTGGGCCAAGTCCAGTTTTGTTTCTTCTCCTGCTTAGAGCCCAGTTCTAATGCAACCAATCGAGCCCACTCATTTATAAACAAATCACCAAGAAGTAAAGGTACAATCATCATTTAATTTAACATTAATGGGCAACCTCAAAATGCATTACATGATCATATATCAGTAACAATACAATACAACAATTATATATATATACTATATCTAAAGTAATAGTCTCACAAGCTCCCCTACATGACAAGGGCAACTACAGGACTAAGTTCAAAAACCAATCACACAACGCATAAAAACAAAAGCACACGTATATATACTCTACCATTAGTTATTACTTAGAGGACAGCTCCAAAAGAAAGAAAAGAGAAATAACCACACCGGAGACTCATCAAGTCAATATTATATTTAGGAGGAAGCCACCGCGGAGGAGTCTTGGTGCACTGGATACGAAAGAAAGTAACCGTACTGCGGCCACCGTTTTAGTAGAAGTAGGAGGATGAACCCAATTCAAGAGCCTCAAAAGGATCGCCATTCGAGACCGGAGGCATTTGTCCGAATAGAGGACTATGGACATAATTATTCGAGTCGAATCCGAGGTAAGATTGGCTTCCCATCGAGTCGTATTGGCTTGATGTTGTCGAAGTGTTGCAATCCGAAAATGCCATATAATTTGTGGAACTCCAAGCGGTCTGATCAACCTCGTTGTAGTTCGAATTCATGTTATTCGAATCCAAAAAATCATTCGAAGGCAAAGGCGGGAGCTCTATTCCATCACTGTACTGAGATACCGAGGTCCCACCGAAACCATTATTCATCACATCATGATAATGTGATGGCACCTGATACAAAGTGTTGGACTCGAGATTAGCAAAATCTTGACCCGTAAGAAAGTGTGAAGCCTCGGGGTTAACGTTGGTCCGTGGAGGGGGAGTCGGTTCGGGTGGTGCGTAATGGCTCGACGAGAAGTTATGTTGAAGCAGCATGTTATTGATGGTATTGTTATGGTTCTGATCATCAGGAGAAAGAATAGAGGTGACAGAGGAGCCTGGTGGCATATCAGAGTACACAAAGTTGGTCCTGGCTCGAGCCCCGCGCATGGACCGCGCGGCTCTGTCATAGGCCAGAGCCGCTTCCTCAGCCGTGTCGAAAGTGCCGAGCCAATGCCTCTCTTTCGTGGAAGGGTCTCTAATTTCAGCTGCATATCTGCCCCAAGGCCGTCTCCTCACCCCCAAAAACCTTACTCCACTTGAGTTGCTCGTGTCCTGTTTGCTAGCACTTTTTTTACCAGAACTTTTCGAAGACGAAGGTGATTTGTTCATGGTGGGGATGATAAGAAGATTATCGTTAGTTGTTGGTGATGAAGTGAAGAAAGAATATAGTGTGGAGGTTGGCTAGGTGGTTGTGGAGCATGTAATATATATAGTCGGGAGTTGACATAAGTAGAGGGAGGGGAATTGTGTCGTTTTCTCATACTTTGTACAAATTTTTATAGATGTTGCATGTGAGGAGTGGTTTAAGTAATAATAATATAAGTTTTGCTTTCTTAATTTATGTTTTTTTCCCCAAGGGGGAATAACCCACCACCAATATTCGTTTTTTTCTATTCCCACCTTAGGATACCCTTTTTAATTATACATTCAGTTTAATATTTCAATTCTAAATTTTTATTAGAATTTGTAGTTAATCTTTTTTATTTATATAGTAAATGAGAATAATTAAGATTGTGATCTATAACAAAGCATATCATATGTCTATTCTCTCTCTTTTTTAATATAATATTTTAATTTTTAATACACGTCGTTGATTATTTTCATTATAATATTTTGCATATTTTTAACTAATTTGATTATGAACTAAAACTATAACTTTGCTTCAAAAAAAAAAAACTATAACTATAACTGAACATATCTATTTAATAAAAGAGAATTTTAAAATAGTAGTTAACTAAATATTGCACGATTAAAATATTTGTCAAAAGCTAAATTAATTAGTAAGCACATATATGAAAAGACAGAAGAAAGAAATAACATTGGATCATCTTTTGCATGTCCTTGAAATTTACAATATATATGGTTTTGTATTGTGCTTCTTTCACTTTCACAATAGACAAGGTGTAACTATTCACTAAGATTATTCACGTAGGATTATGCATATTTTATGAAATAAGAAGTGCAAGTATTTTACTGAAAAAGATATGAAAAAATTGGTTGTCAAATTTAAAAGCAATATTTCTCAATAACGGTTTGAATTGAAATGCCGGGCTCTGAGAACATCCCTCATGCAGTCATGCTAGTGAAATAAATTATTCTTTCATTTTGTGAGAAGTTGCCGCACTTTCCCTATCAAAATACGTTGAAAATATTAACTTTTATTTATATTTAAAATATATAAATAAAAAAATATCTATAAAAATAATTTTCTATCACAATATACTTCCAAATTAAAAGAGTTCAAACGTTTTAAAAAAAAAACGTCTCTCAATTAAAAAACATTCTAATTCTTTTCTCTCTTTTTTCTCTACCTTTTCGTGGTCTGATTAATTATAGACCGTAACATATCTAATGATGGATAAGCAGAGCGATCCATCTAATTCTTAATGAATCAAGCACTTTTAGTATGCATGCCAATTGTTAGGATAAAGATATAATGATTAATCCCGGCTCCAGTCTTTAAGCAATTGCTAGCTATTAGGTGTCCGAGAAGCGATAATTAGTGGCTGGGGTGCGAGACTTTTGTTCTTGATTCATCTTATTTTCGATCCTACTACAACTGTCTTTAGTTTTGCTCATATTTTGCAGTGTAGAATGTTATATATGATTACCATTTTGTGAACTATGTCTGTCTATGTATCCAAACATATATATTATATTTAATAAACAATTCCAAATAAAATTAAACTCCAACATTTTAATCAAACTTTATATAAAACCTCCAAATTCTCACGATTTTATATAACAGCTTATTTTAAACTTTTCAATACTCATACAGTAAACCTCAGAGTTGTGGCCATAGTTTACATCTGATTAGGCTTTTTAAAAGTGTGGCTCCCGTTAAATTTCACTAACGAGAGCCACATTTTTGAAAAGCTGGCCAAAATTTGGCACTTTTTTGAAAATTTGGAACTCATTTTTATCCTTGTGTCTGTTACTCCTTCAATAACATTTAACGGGAGCCACACTTTTAAAAAGTGAAATCAAAATTTAAAATTTGAAACTCTCACCAATTTTTTGAAAATCTGTATAAATTTTGGGTAGAATTTTGAAGTTTAATCCGCATGTATATGATACCATGTGCAAAGATCACTTTTTTACACACGATCGAACCAGAGCTGACAGTCGGTTTTTAGAAGTTTCCCGGAAATGCATAATACATACTGTTAGGTTTTACTATTGGACATGTCCGGGATTAACAAAACATTTTAAGCTTCTCAGTATCGTATTCACACCTCACATGCATTAATAAATACGTACAGTAATGTCTCTGAGTTAATTATGATCAAGATATACCCTAAACAAAATTAGATTGGCTTGGTATGATTAGGAAGAGAGGCACTTGTACACATGTTATTTAGTCGGTTTGTACCCATTCTCTAATTATACTCTGGATCAATTTTTATGCATTTCATGATTATACTGAATGATTAAATATATATTGAATGTATGATATATTAATTACTTGTGAATTTTTAATTCTCACTTTAATTTCTACATGCATGTGATCTTCAATATCCAAAATATACGTTAATAATTGAGCTTTATATATATGTATGTGAATGAGGAGCTAATCATTAACTTTATGCTATCTTACGAGTTAATAATCATTCAAGCATCAGTTTCATGTATCCAAATAAAGGTTTAAAGGGTGATTATTAAGCTGTTAATTGAATGCACCAGTCAATCATCACTGCAGATGGGAGAAGTATCTTGTACAAGTTTAAGGTATCATGACACTTCCGAATTTAACTTAAGATTTGTAGAATATATATTCATTTATAAATCATGATGGTTAATTTACTAGTCAATATATATATACTTTTTTTTAATTTGAGGGAGGGAAGGCCCGATGGATCTATATATATTAATATAGTATTCTCTGCAGAAAGAAGCACTGAGAATTGTGTTAAAACAGTTTGAGCAATACATAAAATTCCTCGGCCCCTGCAGAGAATAAACAATGGTGTTTTATCATTAAATCACCTTTCCAATCATAAACCTTACATGGATCATCATATCTATACATGCATTCCCTCTGGATTTCTTTCATTTGTTTTCCCTGTCAGAATGGAGTATCTATCTGAACTCTTAATTTAAGTGTTCTGATTGATTGTCAGTCCTCCCAAATCTGACTGTCAGAAAGAGCCTGCCAGGAGGATATATAATATATGCATGTTGTGCAGAGATGATCACCGGATTTCATCTTCTCTAAAAGGTTCCCTTTGATTACTTTCACTGGTATGAATAATTAAATCACATGTGGCCAGAGGAATCCGGAGAACTGAGTTTGCTTGGTGCAAATTATGAAATGCTTGTAGTGTATATATATTAATATAAGTCATGACCTAATATTAAGAATTAACTTTAAAATACCGTCAATTACAACATTTCCTGTATATACCAAATGGAATTGGCTAAATTGCATTTTTAAGAAATTATGTAAAAGTTGTCAAACCTTTGAAAGTTCCAACGTTGATCTATTATATTTTTAAAATAGTATGTAATTATTATTTATGATTATGAATAGAATATAGTATTTTAACAGATAATATATATATGATGTGGAATCTTGCAACATAACTCTAGAAATTCGTCAATATATATATTGAAATTATTATTTTTTTTCACATAATTGCTATATTTTTATAATATTTATTGATTGTTATTAGTTAAGGGTTAAATTTCACCCCTTAATGGTACAAAATCTTTGTTTATAATAATAGTCAAATGCTTTTTTTACATGTGGTCAATTCTAAAGACCTATAAAGTTCCATATCAATTATTATCATATTTAAATAATATATTTTATTTATAATAACGTAAAATAATAACCACGTATCGTTTCAAAAAACATAATCTATTAACTCATTATTATTAAAAATAATATCTTACAGCTTTAATAAATCTTTATATAATATTTTATGTATCTAATTTAGCTTATCATTTTCGGCGAATGTGTTGAAGATGTTTTTAGACTTTATCTCTATTCGGTTTGCTCCACAGATTGTGCTTCTGTAGACATTAATTTTACCTAACCACATGCTTATATATCTCCTTATTTGTGAGGTGATTGATTGTAAGAGATCGAAGTCTACTATGCATAAATGTGTGTTAATGAAAAACAAAAATAGGCAACTGATTCAAGTTATTAAAAAGAAATCTGTTAATAAAATCCTTAATTATTAAGAAATTACTAATTTCAAATTTGTAAGTTTGCTTATTAAAGGGAAAAAACTACATGGTTATTTGTTGGTCCGGGTTAATTATTTCCTTTGTGCCTGAGCTACTTTTTTTTTTCCGGAAACATTCCGTTCGCAGTATTTATAATTTAAGATTTTAATAAATATATTTATATAGGTCATTATATATATATATATATATATATATATATAGGTCATAGATTAAACAATAATGTTTATTAAAGTTAAAGTTAAAGATATTGATGATTAATTGATAATTATATTTAATAACATCTATAAATGATAAATCATATTTAAATTTGGTTAATCAAATATATTATTTATCATTAATTTAAAAAATTAAAATGACACTATACTGTTCCAATATATATTTTTACTCCATAGAACTTCACCATCTTGACCCCACACATATATATTAAAATTTATTATATTCAATATCTCATTCCTGTAATTTAAATTAAAATCAAAAACCTAAAATAATTAAGCCAAACTTATAAAATGGAATGGGGACGAAAGGACTAGGTAAAATCGACACGCCCTTTGCAATTCCCGAAGTGACTCGATAGTTTTGAAGGATATATGGATGTTCAAGTTTGAAGATTGAATGATTAGCATCCCATGTGCTCTCCAATATTTTGAATCCATCCAAATATCAATGATCAGTCCACGGGCTTGGATCTCTTTCCAAGTTCCCCAGGCCACAAGCTTTTGTGCTCATATATGTTTATATTATCAATCACTGATCATTCACCATTTCTGTTATTTGTATATTCAACCTTTCTTGGTTTCTTCCAGATTTAAAATCATTTCTTTTAAGATCAAAAGGAGGGGAATGCAAAAGGCTAATTAGAATGCATGTTGGGTGACATGTGAAAGAAACATGTAGCCATTCTTTTCAGGGGACCTACTTCCACTAGAATCACTAAGAGGAGATGTAAGTGAACACAGCCTCAATCATCTTTTGACCAAGTTTCTTCTAATTATTAACCCATGCTTTTTGTGTTATTTGCAAATGTTCAACACTTATTGCCACATTGTCACTCATTCATGTGGAATTATCACATTACCCATTGATTTTATTTATGTGAGTCGAACCATTAGTCATGGAACTCTTAGAATCCATGTTTTAATTCTATTATTAGTTAGAATTTGCAGCAGAATTATACATGAAAAAATATTTTATTTACATATTATAATTAAAATAATTTTGAACACACAAAAAACATGTATTTAGATTTACATTATGAAAATCTAGGTAACATATAGGGTTTTCCGGGCAGAATTTCGTATTTTAGGAAGGATGTTCTCTATTGAGCGCGATACAAATTTATCGCCACAATAATAAAACAGAAAAAGAAAATAGTATTTTTTTTCCAGGAATCAGGAAATTTAATATTTTTAGTTATGTCAGTGATTAATTAGGCAATGTGTTTGCACTTTAATATTTCAAAATTTTTCATCGTGTTAACCGTGAAATTATATTCCTGGTTATATCCTGGTTCAGTGACCAGACGGCGTACACCATCATTGTTCTCTTGTATGCAAACTGTTGATTGGAAGTTTCTGCACAGAAAGTGTAGACATGCGTTAGTTTCAAGTGCTTATCTAAAAACTTCGTTTTCAGTAAGTTATACTTTTGTCCTGGGGTTGTTTACATTAGGATAGCGCGACACTAATGTTATTATACATACGGAAATATATTTTTATAATTATTTTCTTTTTTTCCTTCTAAATAAAAAATTAATATTTAATAATAAAAATATATTGTGAAACTATATAATTTAAAATAGTAAGTGCTAAGCAGTGAAAATAAATTATAAATAAATGAATGGAACGTAAGAAGTGTGATGTAACTTATTTTAGTAATTATGATCTCTACTTATTTTTATTAAATAAATATTTATTTCACCAAATATCATATAAATATGAAAATTTTCAGAAATAAACATCGAATAAACCGGAAGACAGGAAGAGCTCAACATGCTCAGTGATCAGTATTAAGACAAGGCATAGGTTAGTAACATGGGTAGAACTTGTTCCAAGACATCAAAATACGAATAAATGTGTACAGTAAAATAACAAGTACTTGTATATCCCAAAATTAAGGAATGTTTTCCATATGTGTTATAAAAAGGACCACTACTCTAGAAATTTTAATTGTTAGAGATGGTCAATGCAGAAACAGTAACAAAACCTACCATGACTTTTGAGGACCGAAGATATAATAAAATGATGTTATAGACTTATAGGCACCCAAATTGATGTGAAGGGATAAGTGATGAATATGCTGCTTTGGGATGTGGATTAGGAAGGCTTTCAATTTTCATTTCATTTCACCTTTGCCATTATTCTCTCTGTCTTTCTGTTTTTGTGAGAATGTCCTTTCATATTTAGTTAATTTTGTTGTTTAGGATATATATTAGAAATTAATTGTTTCTAACCCTGCATTCCAAAAGAATATAATTACTGAAAATATAAAATTGGGATGAGAAATTAAATTTTATTTGTATTGATATTAATTTCATTAATTGAATAATACTATGTGGAATCGAGTTAGTGATAATAATACAAAGTAAAGAGGAATATTTGAAATTTAGTTAAAATATTACACGGATGATATATCCGGAGAATTGATGTAAAATGTAGATTTGTTATTTCAACAGTGGAGGATTTCCTGTTAAAAGAAAAAACAGATGAGGATTTTACTTATAAAATATGAGTAACGTTCCTTGTATGTCACATTTTCATTATATTTAATCTAACGAACCTTATTTTTCTCTTTTATTATTTTTTAAATTATGTTAGTGGGTAAATGTTAGATATACAATATAAAATACAGACCATTAGCTATAATCATTGTACTGTGCAATAATTCTGCACATCTATGTAATTGATTAGCCATTTCGTATATCATCGATTATCATTTTTCTTAACAACCTCTATCATAGTGTACCTTCATCAGATTTGATTAATTTTGTTCTTAAAAATAGTTGAAGAGGATGATGATAATAATAATAGATTGTTCTGCAACTCACTATATATTATACACATGTATACAGTGAAAATGTAAGAAGTTGATGACAACTACAATAAATATAATTGTCATCATTTCATCATCGTTTTGCAACTCACTACATATTACAGTAGCCAGGGCCGGTTTTTGAGGCGTGCAAGGTGGGCGACAGCACAGGGTCCCAAAATTACAGGGCCTCAAAATTTAGAAATCGGTGTTTTATTTAATAAAAATAAATTTAGAGAATGAAATTGAAAATTAAAAATTATGTATTTATTTTAATTCTGTTTATTTATAGATAAATAATTACATAATCTAGTAGATTAATTTATTATGTTTATTTGCATTTTAAATCTTTTGTGTTGTATCTTTACTTTTTATATAATAATTACTCTTTTATTAAATGTTTTCATAATGTTTTTTACATATAATATTTTTTCATATGTACCATAAATTTCATTTTTTTCAATGAAATATAGATATATCTCAAATAAATTCATATATTAATTTTGTTTAAAATATTAAAATTATTATTATTTAATAACATTATTTATCTTATTATTATTATTATTTATCTTATTTTAAATGACCTGTTTTAATTTCATAAAAAAATAATATTTTTATTATTTATTTGTTTTTATAATATACATATTTATTTTATTATTTGAGACCTAATTCATATTTTAGCACAGGGCCCTAAAATTCTCCCAGACGACCCTGACAGTAGCATACAAATAAAATGCAAGACATTGATGATAACTAAAATAAATATAGTTATCATCATGCAGAACAATCCATTATAGTTGCAATACAATGTACTGTAGGAACGCTTCATTTGGTCTTGATCAACTGTGACCGCGAGTCACACACTCTGCACCAAAACTGATGCACCCTTTTGTTTGATTGCGTTCCTAGTCAATGATTATTCATGTGGATTCCATGCACATGCATGCAACCGTGTAGAAAAAGATGTAAAGGAGCTGCCTTGTTTAATGTGCATGTTTGGGTTTACTGTTAACTTGCAGGCTAAGAATGTGAAAGCAGACATTTAAATAATGATACCCTGTAATTGTATATTAATAAAAGATAGGCGGTTTGACCATTGAGTTTAAGGGAAAAGTTTTGGGAGCCTCTTGGATCATTGAAACATCAGGGAAAGGAGAAACATTAGAGTATAGGCATAAAACAGAAGTTGTGGATATGGTTGCAGAAAATACAGTGTTTTTCTTCGAAGTGTGTACGTACAGTGTTGGGCTAATTAAGCTTAAACTTATAAACACAATACATTTACACACCAAGCAGCTACTGGGGATCTGCATTCTGGCTTCTGCCAGACTGCCACACGGTGCGTACCATGTAAGCACATATTGCGTACACAGGTTTATCTAGATCTAGCTTGTATACGTGGAATATGAGCCGGCTAATATTTTAAAATTTTTGAATATATTTATAAAATTTAATTTTTAATGAACTTATTATTGTGATAATTTTATAATAAAATTTGATTATACAAAAAATAAGACCATTCAAAAAAAATATAATATTTTATGAGTATATTACTAATTTATTATCTAATAAATTATAAATATAAAAAAATATCAAAACACATAAATTAAAAATTGATTTTCACTTATAATTAACTTTTAATAAGCACTTCTCATATATAATTAAAAAATATTCTTTTTTAGCTAATCCAACCGGCTCCATATCTTCTCCAAGCAAAGAGATCATGGTGCTTAAAAAAAAATGATTCTTTGCTTAAAGTAAAAAGTGGATTAGAATTGAGAAGTAAATAAGTTAATAAATTATTTGGAATAAAAAATAGAAGTTACTAGAGAGAAACTAGCATTCTCAATTTTTTAAAAATGATTGGGTTAAGAAAAGCAGAAGTAAGCTTCAGAAGTTGCTTCTGCTAAACGAACAAACACGGGCTATATTCTTTGTCACGGTGGAACTGAAAGGCGAAGACTGTTCAGCATTCACGAGTAGTTTGTATGGTGGCTAATGCGGTTCGCATGATCTTCATTTTTCAATTTCAATCAAGATGTTACCAGTAACTCAATTCAAATAATTTCTCACATATTAGCACCAGCGGCGGAATCAGGATTAATTTCGACCCCGGGCTAAACTACTCCCTCCGTCCCAGCCAATTCTTTACGTTTGGTTTATTAACGGACGTTAAGAAATATATATAAAGTACTCCTTCCGTCCCTGTCATTTCTATACAGTTTCTATTTTAGGATGTCCCATCATTTCTATACATTCCTAAAATAGTAACTTTTAATAATATAAAACACTATCACACCAACTACTTCCTTCCACTATCTTCATTTTATATATAATAATATAAACACTATTACACCCACTACTTTCCTCCACTATCACAAATCTATAATTAAATACAAATGGGTCCCGCCATTTAACCCACTTTTTATCTTACTTTACTCATTTTTTCTTGGTCTCCGTGTCTACACCAAATGTATATAATCTATTGGGACGGAGGGAGTAGTGGAAAACAGAAAGAAAAGTGGGTGAAGAGTAAGATAACTTCATCGTCTATGTCTCTAAATATGGCCTTCTCGATATAAACTACCATGCTATTGTTAAACAGAAAATAAAATAAAAATAAAACACAGGCACTTAATCAGATTCCATACTACCATTTAGGATTTAGCAAATAGCAAGTACAAGTGTACAACTAATCAATTAATCATTATTCAACTTTCAAGAATTAAGAGAAATCGGAAAAAAACACCTTTTTTGCATCTTAGTCGTAGAGATTGAGAGATGAATACACTAATCAATTAATCATTATTCAACTTTCAAGAATTAAGAGAAATCGAAAAAAAACACCTTTTTTGCATCTTAGTCGTAGAGATTGAGAGATGACTGATGAGAGATTGAGAGAGTCAATAAGAGATGGAGAGTATAAAGACGGCGATTAGAGTATATATAATCATTTTTAAATTTGTCCCCGGCCGGGGCTGGCGCCGGGGCTAGCCCCCCTTGGTTCCGCCCATGATTAGCACAAGTTTTAAACTCAAAATTTGAAGTTTACACAAAAATTAACTAAATTAAGTTTTAGAATATGGAGACAAACAAGCGATACGACAGCTTAAAGCAAGTTCAAATTGCTCAGGACAGCCTCTGATAATGATGATGAAGTGGTTGTGAACAATTCAGAGATGCTACAATGGTGAACTTACAAGTATTCCAGCTTGAACCGAAACTCTATTTCTTCTGTTCGTAATTACAACTGATTTATTTCCTACCACAACGATCATCAAGCAAACCAAATATATCTACGAACAACTTGCTGATGATATAAATAAATCTACGAACAACTTGCTGATTTCTTTATATCATGGCTGATAAAAATCACTTGGTGATTTCACTTAACAATGTCCGGAATTTACCTATAACAACTGCCCGTACAGATATGGATCCATCTGCGTTGTTATTTGATACTAGTGCAGAAGGTAATTACTGGATTTGGAGATCATGCACAAATCTACACCAGAAATGCACAAGGATTCATCTTCTATACTTGAATCACAGAAACTAGTCTTCCAGCTCTGATTCTGTTGTTACTCTCATCACTGGTGGAGTGAACTGTGAAAAACAAAAGCACAATTAGAAACACACACCTACCGCCCGGAAAACACTTGTTATGCCCGAGCTAAACATGTGACATGCATCTCCAATAAAGGAAATGCTGATCATATGACTAACATTGCTGTGCTGGGCACTTGAAGGATTCCAAGACGGTGGAATTTTGGCTTAGCAGGCTTGGCAAACAGTTAGTTGACATTATTGGGTTTTCCGTAACCACCTCTGATGCTGGAGCAGGATTCAGGACCACTAAACTATCGTCTACGTCTGAAACTTGAGCTGGGTGCAAGACTACTAAACTTTGGCCTGCCCCGTGTTTTTCTTCTGTAGCCATTACTTCTAAAAACTTTTCCAGGGCTGTACTCATCCACTTGTAGCGGCACAGCTGGAATGCATCTTTTATAAACAACTGCATAAAGAATGACACTAAAATGTTAAACTCCAAAGTTTTCTGAATCACCAATGCAGAAAACTAAAACTTGTGTGTGGCTTGTAAGTGTGTATAGTACAATATATTTACAAGTGGTTCAGTCATACTGACCCATTTTCTGTCATGGTTTTCCTGCTCTGGCCAGGCATCAAGCTCCTCAGTCACCTCCAGTGCAAACATGCATACTTTGCAGCCTCCTTCGAGGCAACCACTCTCTTGTCTGCTTTTACTTCTAAACGTCCAGTCTCCTAGGGAATCACCCTATCAAAAGAATCATTTATTACAGATGTCAATTTTAATGTAGGATGCCAATTATATATTATACCTATATTTAAGGCCCCTCTGTTAATTGTCAATCTAAAAATTTAACCACTAAACCGATCCTCCACATCTTCTGTTCTTCCTTACAAACAAAGACTCTGTCCTGTCATAATCTAGAATTTTTTTTGATTCAATACTACTTGTACAGACAAGGAATGAATTATCTTGTCTTAGTTAATCTGTGAAATGCATTTATTTCCCAGTGTCATACTCATGCAATTGATTAAATATCAAATAACATATCCGAAACTAGATGTAATACAAAGATACAGCAACAGTGATCAATTCAACAATGTGAGAGGTATCTTTTCTGGAACTAACTATTCTTTAAAAGCATAGGACAATTTGAATACTCAAATTTCTGAATAAATATATGAGTAAATAAAGGTATTAAACTGCTGAAAGATATTGATGAAGATAATATGAAACATGTTCTGCACTCTGAACACCTCAGGCACTACAGCATTAGTGACCTGCATAAGTCTCAGCTATTTTTCTCACTACAGTTAGATAATTTTTATGTAGGTCCTTCTAGGCCTACAGATTTCAACAATAAAATGAAAGAAACAGACCTATAATATTCCTTTAGATTTGTTGACTAAAAATTGTCTATGAGTTCAAATATGAGACAATTTTGAGGCAAGTGAGATGTAATTAGAGAACTATTCTATATTTAGAGGATGGAGCAAGTCCTACTAGCAATTCTTTAATTCAAGCATCATTTGGATTTATGGCCCAAACTCCAATGTAACACATGTGCAAATGTAAGCTTACCTTAATAATTCCTTTTACGCCTGCTTCCTCCAAAGCTTCTCGACATGCAGCTTCTTCAACAGTCTCATCATTCTCCCATCCACCCTGATAAAGTAGGAGTCATAAATAAACAACATTCACAACTATCTAGCATAAGCCCAATAAAACAGAAATCATTTGATATTTGTTGTCATACTTACAAACATCAAACTGATGATTCAATAGAGAAATTAGTTACCTTTGGAAAAACCAAATCATCACGATTTGGTGAAGATATCATTAGAACCTCTAAACTACTCTCCAGATCAAAGCTGTCCTCAGCATTATTTCTAACCACTCTGTAAGGAATGCACCTGTTGCATGTAATAATTTGGTAAGTAACGATAAACTTAACCCTGATTCTTTGACAAAATACGGAATATACTCTGAAATTGAAGTAATAAACACAGAGTGTCATTTTTTCATCTACTATACATCTACAGAGGAGTTATAGAGGAAACCTACTTTAAAAAGTCAAAATACAAACATTGAAGTCTTTCTAAAGCTACTCAACTAAAACAAACCATAGACAGCTTAAGACTATAAAATACTGTCATTAATATCAATCACATTTAAATTTTTTACATAGACTTAAACATTGACATACACATCACTTATATTTATAATAGGTAGCAGACTAATCTTAATAAAAACGAACTGTTTCTTCTTTTAACATAGTTTGCTTTACTTACTTTCCCGCTGACTTTCAAATGATGTTAAGCTGGGAAAACTATATTTTTCAGCTTGTGGGTAGAGAAAAGAAGGCTTTACCAAGTTATTGTCTCAATTCAATACCCAAATCTCTAGTAGGTTCACTTGCAATTTTGTTATATTCAGGGACTGAGCCAGAAAATGAGAGTTCCCAGGGTAAATCTTATTTCAACAACTTGCTCCATTTATAATAGTGATATATATATAAATTAATATTCATATATCAATAAAAAATGCAAATATTTATAAAAATACTGTAAATATTTTACTTACATTCTTAATTTTTTAAAGCATCATCAATTCTATCAAAAAAAATGAAGATTTGTATATTTATATAAAAAATTTTGGGGGGAAGAATTCAAATATTAAATCATTTTTACTTGTAATATACAAAAATAAAGAGAAAATATACATGATTGTTCCAAACTTTGGGGGCGTGGTTGTCCCCCCACGCCTCCTGTCCCTCTGTCCCAGGTTATATTTCCAAGTGTTATACTATTTGTTATATAGAAAGACATAACTTATGACGTATGAAGAGCGTGGTTGTCCCCCCACGCCTCCTGTCCCTCTGTCCCAGGTTATATTTCCAAGTGTTATACTATTTGTTATATAGAAAGACATAACTTATGACGTATGAAGACATAAAAATATCATTATATTAGTAATAGCTTATATGCATGCAACCAAAAAAGTGGATGACATTATAACTTTAATGTAGGAAAATGTAAAATCTAGTGTAAGAATATAAATGAGCATCAGTTCCCACCAACTAGTATTTGAATATTATCCTCTGCTATCATTGAGTATTAATGGTTTTTGCTCAATAAAGTCTATATTAGAAACAATTACAAGCTGAAAACTGGTAAAGATTCTTTTATAGCGTTTGCTAACTCACAAAGGCGTGACTCATGAGTCAGATAACGCACCAACAAAGAACAACTGCATATACTGCAACATATCTTGTTGTTTCAGTAGCATTCATTTTTTTTTAACGCAAGTGATGTTCGCATCACTGTCCAACAAATCTATAATAATCCACATAAACGTAGATTACAAGTCAGAACCAGATATGCCTCATCTGATATCTGAAGACAGATTTTTATTCACCGTGTGGAAAAATTCGCCTACCAGTATCAAAAGCTGACAAGAAAACTGTACTGATTCTATAAGTGATGTTTAAAATGATGATTATGTATGCAAGGGTCGGTAAAAAGAATCACTTTTCTGCTCAAAATAAATTATTATAACTCTTCATGTCACTCCCCCTACCATCCCAGTTCTCCCATCGTATTATTAGTCCCCTTGTTTTACGTCTCCAAGGGACAGTTACAATAAAGTTAACATGCCATAACAGATGTAATTAACTTGACTTCTGAGTATTTATTTATCTGACAAGACTAAATATATGTATAAAGCTCCTAGCCCATTAACTGGGCAAGAGCCAACCTAATTTGATATGCGAAATATGGGTGTAATAATTAATAAAAATTCCACACAAAAGACAAAGTGATCCTATATAAGTATACAAATGTAATAATTTAAACAAATTTCCACATAAAGGACAAAACGAATCATGCCAAAACTTTATCCTGATATATGCTCCTTGATAAAGTTATGGGTCTTATGGCTATTTGCACTTGGAGCTTCATCCTTATAAATTTATACACATTAAACCTTGATGATGTCATCGATGTGCAACAAGTTATACAATACTGATTTGGCCACAAAGTGTCCAAAAGATTTCTGCAAACTCGAGGACCTTGAGTATTAAAGAATTTGAAGGATAATGATGTGATTACAATCACTTTCAAGTTGTTACAGCGTGAACATTATATACCTTGTCAGTTCTGCTCTCAGATCAGAGTCCAAATGTCTACACCATGATACAGGCCCATTAATTGTGCAACTCTTACAAATGAGTAAGTACATGTACATTTTACTCATGATTTATACACACATATATACGCTTATAATCCAGAACGAAGGAACACATGAGGATACATGGGAAACTTAAAGTGCTAGCTCACTCCAGCTTTTCTTGAATGCCTGGGAATTTCAATTGTATTTTATCCCTTTCCGATTACATGAAAAAGACCGCGCATGTGATTTACACTAAGCTATTGGAAGGGATTATAAACTAGCTCTTCTGCCCCAAACTGGTGTGTATTAAACTGTTAGTTAAAGGGTTAATGCTTTGTAACAAAATTGCAGGATTCAATAAATTAATATAGTAACATTCAGGTTCATGTTGAAATATTAAAGGAGACAAGGATTGATTAAGTTGTACCCACAGTTCTAAAGAAATATGAGGTCAAACTAAGCCCACATGTGATTTATAATTATCAATATAGAATCAAAATAAGTGCCTTCCTAACATGTAGATGCTTACGAATTAGGATTTTAAGTTTAATATATACTTCAAAAAGATTCAGAAAGAATCATTATGTCTGCCAATGTTTTGAATTCACTTAAAAATAAGTGCTGAGAAACAATAGACAAATCACAAGAAACTAGTAATATTAATCTTAAATCATTATTAAGAACCTCATTCTGACGACAACAAAAGTTGTTAACCATTTAATTGATTGTTACCATCCAGAATTTCGGAAATCACACGGAGGGTTCCTAGGAAAAGCTGGATCCCAAATCATCATTTATGTGATCACAAAAAGTAAATATCTGAATTCATTTAAGACAATCTAAAAACATGTACTATGCCTAATAACAACACAAGTAAAAATGATCATAAAAAAATGGGCGGCATAAAATGGAAGCACATCAAGATAATTACCCAGAAACAAGCCGTAAATTATCTTCATAACGCTGTCGTTGACGGCCTTTTCGCGCTTCAATGATCGACATGACGATGGTTCACAGCTTAATCTGCAAACAAAAATCCACATACATATATAGATATGAGATAGAAACCAAAAAGAATATGTTCCAAAATGGGCACAGAACTCTTTAATTTTGGGTGGTAAAAAGAGAATAAATAGACAAGAATTGGATTCTCAATGGTCCAACATGCAAATCCAAGAAACTTCATGGAAACTGTGAAATTCTCAACTTGCTCTAAACATCACAAAATACAAAAGAAAACAATTAAATACACAATTACCTTGGTTTTTGGAGAGACCCAGGTGGCCAAGAATTGATTTTTCATAACCAAGAATCATAAAACACTGAAATTAGAACAAAAAGGGGTCAATTTTTGAGACCCAACAAAAAGATTGAATCTTTTCAAGGTGTTGGAGTTGGGGTTGAAGAAATGAAGTTGTAAAACATGAATGGAAGCAAAAAGAGATAAGAATGAGGTGTGGAATTGAAGGGGAAGGAGAATAGAAAGGGGGTGTCTAGTAGTTGAGGTGAGAGATGGAGAAGAGAGGTTTTCGCGGGACCGAAAGGAGAGGCAACCCATTTATAACGCCAAGTTTTAAATCTTGTTACTGTTTGTTCATGTTCCTGGATGTCAGTCATTACAGGTCAGCGGTTCGGGTTAGATCACTTTAATCGTTTGAAAGGAATGAAATGAAGCAAGATTATGACATAAATAATATAAAAAATTTATTAAAAATTAAAAGTTATAATATTAATTAAACATGAAAGAGTGTAATTTCTCATAAGAAAAATATCTATTTGAAACATGTGACTTAAGTTTTTGGTTCAAATAACAGAAATGAAATAGTAAAAAAATAAAAAAAATATTGATATTTTCTGTTATCATACCAATCTGAAATATGTATTTTATTTCATTTTTTTTTAATTTCATTTCAACCGGTTATCCGATAAAACACAACCTAAAAATTTCATTAGCTAACAATTGTTATTGTCTATTATTATGTCTCTTTCTATATTTGCCATTTGCTCTTTCTTTATCCGGCAAGTATTTTCCAGATGTTTGTGTACACGTTTTTGTGCCTTCTATATATTTCGAATGGTATTTTAGATGTATATAAGTGGATAACTAATGAGGTTGATCGATTAACAGCATTATTATTGCGTGCTTAATTATAAAAGAAAGAAATGACAGAAAAATCAAGTGTGAATTCATTTTTGTAATGCTTCCTGTAAAACATATTTATATAATACATATTTACCAGTTCAGTTATAAAAGTTAAAAGCTAGATGGGTAGAGCTAGGTGGAGAAAGTACCAGAGGTTCTTAATTCTAAAAATATCTTAAATTACGAGACTTCGTTTCGTAATATTTAAAAGAAGTTGTTTATTGCTCGAAAAAGAAAGATGAATCAGGTATAACATATATGATGTTTTATAAATTAACAGAGTATGTATATAATTATAAAAGGGTTTGATTTAGTAATAAAAAATATAATGTTATTAAAAATAGACAAAAATTAAGAAATGAAAAAAAATAGCTTTCTCAACTTTCTACTTGTATGTCCTGAACTTTTTAAAGTTACATTTGTTCCTTCATACAAAAAAATAAAAAAGAAAAATTGTAAAAATGTTTATATTCTAAATATTTTTTCTGAAAATACGATCAAAATTGTATATGTGGTTGAAAGATGTTAATTTTCGAGTCAAAACAATTGTAATAGAGATCACATACAAGATTGTACCGTATTTTTGAAAGGAAAAAGATTATAACTTGAATATATTTAAAAAAATCCTTTTTTTTTGGAGATATATTTAAAAAAATCCTTAAAACCAAAAGAAAACGACAGATTTCATATCAAAAAAAGCAACAGCTTCTCATCGCACAACAAACACTCCCGATGCCTCTTCACCTGAAATGTCGTATAATCAACCAAATGACTCAAATGCTACAAATTGTATGGGAACAACATCAGCACGTTCGCAATACGGTCCAATAATTCCCTCACAAAGTCAACTTGATTACTATATATCGGTAGTTGGATTAAAAGATCGCAATGTTAATTCCTATCCATCTTTATATTAAACAATCCATATTTAAATTGTTTAGATGCCTTCCCAGAAGAAACTGGTGTCGCCTTCTCTCAAGCACTGCAGATTTCGAAACACACTTTACTCGATTCTATGTACCCATGCTGTTTCTCACTGCCGTCTCGCACTTGGATCATAGACATTGTAAGAAATTACCCGATTCATGCACGTGGATTAGTTTTACCTGACCCGATGAATACGGTGGTGCAAAATTCAAGCTCCCGAGAAAAAGAGCAAGAAAATTGGAGGCCCCCTTTCCGTTAGAATAGGTAGAAAATGACAATTCCATGATTTCCCACATGCGTTCCTGCCGACATCTTTCAAATCTTCGAGGAACCACATGCTCGTAGCTTCGTACCCGTAGACCAGACCCCCACACACCGATATATTGTATTGTAACGATATTTAAGTCCATGCATGCATTGCATCATGTACAACATTTACCAAATCAAATGTGCTACTGCTGAATCTTGTGTTTTTCGGTTTGTATGTCAACATGTATGGTCGCATTGTATGCAAACACGTTTTAGCCTCGACACGTGAGAACTATTGTTGTGCACATTCGGAAAACTGTTCGAATGATTTAATACGAAAGTAGATGAAATAATTGTTAGGAAAATTGTTGAGTGATGTGATATGAAAAATATGTGAAACGAATGATTTTTTCTCACGGAAAAATTGTTCTCGTCAAAATCACTGCATACAGATACTTATTTTATACCACTTTTTTATTTTTTTTGGAAAATTCGTATTGGCTAACACATGTTCCGGCAAGGATTAAGATTGTTCCTGCTCCTAGACTTTCTTGGCCCTTTTGTATTAGTGCTAAAATAATTTATCCTGCTTGAAAAGAAAGCTGCCTCCAAGTTCTTGGCTAGTAAAATACGTCAAAAGTAATCCCCCAGCCTAAACGTTATGAATATAATTCTAGAGACAGGAGCCGATACACGGCAATATAGTTGCTAACTAGTAGACAAGCACCGCTAAATCCAAAGATTATAACTAGTAGACAAGCACTGTAAATATATATGTTGTGAACTTGATCCCAGCTAAGCCCCATTCTTTTACCTAATTCTTTCTAAAAAAGATTAAGTAAAGCTTACAAGTAGTATTCATTCTTACATGATATTTCTCGACAACCCCACCTGATCCGAAATTTGGAATTTATTGATGATTTATCACTAGACTGTCTTGTAAAAGTAATTCATTATTTCATTTTAGTTACAAGTCACATTCAAATGGGTGGTATCTGAACGAAGAACGATTCTGGATGTGATGAAGCAAGCTGAATCAGAAACACAAACGGACAAGGTATCTTTTAGTTCTGGACAGTGGACAGAGCCAAGTTGCAACAAAAGTAGCTAGAATCTACAAATAAACAGTTGCAAATTACGTACACCTCCAAAACTTGAATTTATTTTCATCAAAGTGGATCAACTATTAATGTAAAAAAGACAAGGGGAGTTTACCTGAGTCAACCCCATTTGGCTTCTTCTCAGTCTTTAATATATTAACTACTGGAGTACTACACAGGATAGGGATAGGATCTGAAAAAGAAAGACAATTATCAATCATACCTAAAGGGTTGGGGCACTTTCAATGTTTTCTCAATTTCCCACATCACTAACTAAGAAAATTATTTTTCTTCCACATAATCAATCATATCTGTTCCTCTGCAGTCCATTTGTTTGTGCAAAACCTGCTGAAAGTCCAAGAACAATGAATTTATAATTCAGACATGCAAGCAAGCCTGCTTCATGAACTACCTATGACATAGGCTTGAAGCCCTTTGTATAAAATACAAGGACTCGAAGAGATAGCAAGGATATTGCCTGTATCATAATTCAGATTAAAGAAATTATTTACAGGACCTCTATGAAATATCAAAATAAATTATAACGCTTAGTTCTTCTGATCATAGGGTTAAACAGCCTTAAGGGGTTTATGCAAGTTATGCAGTTAACAAAAGATCTTATACACACCAGTTATTAATGTGGAAGTGTAAGATCTTCTAAGCTAAACCTGTTTTATAGTTGAACTAGTAAAGTTCTGAGTCCTGAATTGTGGTGCACTAAACTACTAGAGCTGGCTTCCAAGTTCCAAGTACTGTGAATCTGGCAACTTGATAATCACGCATTCATGGTACTAGGTTTCAATTTCATTTCTGACAAAGCCTATAACTTGGTATGTTACTTGAAGCTCGTCTAGCTTGCGATGTTCTAAACTTAATGTAAAATGTGTGTGCTTCAATATAGGCTTGCGAGTTGTGCCTCTGTGATGAACCTGTACCGTTTCTCCAGACCTTCATCCATCATAATCTCTATATACTTTTGCCTCGGCAGTGTTTCATATTAAAAGATCTGGTTATAGTTTAAATTGGGATGCAAAAACAAAGGAAGCATTAAGGAAGTTTGTCAGGCAGAAGTTCATTTCTTCTTTGTTCCTTCTTTCGGAAACTGTCAATTACGTATGCATGAAAGTCTGGCAAACCCATACCTTCTGCCACACTTTACATGATTTCAGATTAGAAAACAGGATGGAAGTGGGAAAAAAATATTGAAAACAAAATTAGGGGGGGATACAAACAATGTATAAGCCGTGGTGGTGGGTGGGGGTGGTGGCTGGCAATATCAGAGTCCTTGTTATACTTACTCCTCAGTCCTCACCAAGAAATTTAACAATTGTAAGCAAAGCAAAATCCCTTGAAGCTACGCAGAGCAAAAAACAATTCAGAACTGCAAGTTGCAGACTCAAACAATCACTGGACAAAAAACCAAAAGGAACGGAATGCTAAAGCAACTCTATTCACCATTGTCTTCCTGGGCCAAATATTATACAATCTTGATGAATAGTTTAAAGTAAATGGAAACAAATATAAACATTTACCCTCTCAATGTTTGTACTCAGTTAAGCAAAAAACTCACTAACTAAAATCCCTTAAAAAGCTACATAAACCAATTCCATTTAATTGGCCCATAAGGAAATCTCTAAAGTCCATAAATATTCGCATTTTATCCTACTTGGTCCAGATTTCATAAGAGCAATTCATTCAGGGATTATTAAAAGATATATAAAGAAAATGCCCGACTTATACTACATTTAAACTGTAAAAACACTATAATAATTATAATTTACTCGATATCATATCATTGAAGTTCACCAAACATTTTAAACCAGATAAAATAAACTGTCAAGGACTCTGTGAAACTAGATTCATTAATATTCCAGATAGAAGGACACACAACCACATACGACTCTACAATAATCCTCTCTAAACTAAATTTATATTATGCCTGCCATGAAGTCTTCATTTCAGAAGTCTGCTACTATTCAAAAATCATAACTTTTTATACTGGAAATAAGTTAGTGAAAAACTACGTAATCTTGTCTGGAGGGTTCTCACTTTCAGCAGGTCTTCGTTTTTTCCTATGCAGATTACTTTACTATATAACTAGGAGTTGCATCAAATGTACATGTGATTGTTGATATAAACACATTTCCGGGGAGAATTACATTCAACTACCAAATATTTTAGAAGTCTGAGATGAAAAATAGCACTTCATTACATTAAGATCACTCTATTGGCAACTCAAATGACAAATTTCATCACATGCTGAATTCACAATTAGCAACAATCGATCTACAATACACACTCTGTAGTCTGTACTAACAAAATAAACAACAACAAATGGACACAAGTATCCGACCTGCCCTCGACACAAGTACATCATAGTTTTAAGGTAAGCTCGCTTCAATCCCTATATATATCACTTGAACTGCTAAAAAGTTACTTTTATTCATGTCAGAAATCAAAATTACAAGGCTTTATATGAGAGCATATAAAACACAACTTACATTATGAAATTATAAGGCTTTAATGATACTTTTCCTGCAGCAGCATAAAGCAAAAACACCATATTAATAGTAATTAACAATTTTTAGTAGCAACTGCAATTTTTCAGACAACTTCCGAGCACCCCTATACAAGATCAGACTTTTAGCATATTATGGGCTACACCAAATTATAGACAACATGGATCCTGGGAAATATCTAAATCAACTAGAGATCATTGTACATTTGTACAAATGATTTGAATTCTGTCTCATGTTATAAATATAGTAATGAACAAAATAATCGATTAAGGGGAAATAATTATACCTGCAATCGCAGCAAAATTCCACAATAATGAACTGTCAGCCACCAAACACAATTGATTCAACTACAAGTATCGAGTACATCGTACTAATAAAATTTTCATTAAAAACTTCAACACGAATTCATACTAACATATCAAAGATACGCAAGTCCAAAGTAGTTCTAGTTATCATCTCCAAACCAACTGACCGATTCAGATCACCTCAATCACTCTTTCTCCTAAAAGAAGATTTGGTAAGCCTTGCCCGACCACCAGTTGGCTGGCATAATACTGTCTGGCAATTCCCACACACCACGACAGTCTGAGAGTGACTAAACACAGTGGTGCTGCGATTACAACAAATTATATCAACCACTGTTTAGCTCAAACACAACCCACTCACAATTTCACACCACTAAGCTAAAATTAAACAAATACTCCCTCTGTTTCATATTACATGTCCACTATTGAGAACAAAAAATTGTTTCAAATTACTTGTCCATTTCAACTTTCAATGGAGTGTAGTTAATATTTGTATTTTCAAGATAGTTTTATACCACACCTTACTAAATTATACTCCCTCCATCCCAAATTAGATGAGCTCGTTGACTTCGGGCACGCACTTTAAAATCCATTGACCACATAGCTATATTACTTATTTTTAAAATTTTATTTTTGCGAATAAAAATTTAAATATGAAATTTTCATTTACAAAAGAAAAATTAGAAAAATAAATTTCGGAACTAGACGGTCAATGCACCCTAAGTTACGCGCCCAAAATCAATTAGTTCATCTAATTTGGGATGGAGGGAGTATTTCCTAGATCAAATATATGTCACCTATTATACTTGGTCAATGCAATAAATACAATAATAGATGAAAATTTTCTACAAAAGTTAATTTTTCTTAATATGTGTAATTTGTTCAAAAGTGGACATGTATTATGAAACGGAGGGAGTAAATATTACCCAAACACGATACACATATAAACAATAATCACAGTGTGGTTTCGACTTACGTGTTAAAGCAGCCTTGGCATTTCACATCCTTGACAGAACAAATCAAAAACAAATGATCAGACATCAGAAAGACATACACACATTCATACACACAATCGAAAATAAAAACAACGTAGAAAAGAGTACCATGAAGAAAGAATTGGGGGTCTGAACGAGACGCTTAAGCTTATGCTTCCTCTTCTCAACGTCAGCGGGTGGGTGCAACAAATCGATGTCGTTCGACAGAGTCTATCAATTTTTATACTCAAAAATTAACATATGTAGCCTAAAAAAAAAAAAAACAAATCGACAACATATGCAAACATAGATTTATACATTAATTAATGATTGTATACATGAAATTGTAAGAAAACTAACCATCTTGAGAGCTGCTGAGTGTGTAGGGGCGGAGGCAGAAACGAAAGCTAATAAACACAAAATCGGTAGCCTGAGAAATCCTAGAATAATACTATCACTTGTATTTGTCTTGGGTCTGGGGCGGATCAATACATAACAATGAACGATGGGCCCCCAGTTAATTTGGGCTTCAGAGCGATCAATAAGCTTTTTTATTTTTTATTTTTTACGTTAGTTTTGAAATTTTCGAATCGTTCTTCAATTGAAGAAGATAAATCACGTTCATGTTCAATTCTCATATTATGCAGAATAATGATTTACTCTAAAAACGTGATGGTCCCAAAACATGATTTGAGTATTTTAAATGCACGTTCAACGTTTTTCCAACATGTTTCTTATTTCATTACAAATAACTTTTTCTCTGACCACGTGGATCGCTAATTGTTTGTACTAGCATGGATCATTTTGGATTATTTTACCAATTATTAATTACAACCTATTATTATTTAATTATTAATAATTACAATTTTTAAATTTAATAAACGGGAAATATAGAAATGAAAAATGATTATTTTATATTAAAGTAAGTGATCCAAATTCGAATCAGTGAATAGTGTTAATCCAAATTTGGATCAACACTGTTCAGTTCACACATCCAGGTTTGGATCATTTTTGGAGAGAAATTTGATATAAGCGAACTCAAATATGAATTTTTGGATCACTAATGAGGGTATCCTAACTTTTTCCAATTTGTTCAATTGTTCTCGATTTTTTTTTGGATTTTTATCATATTTTTTATTTTTTAGTCTAAGTGTTATTAGACATTTGTGCTAACGACAATTACTTAAATGCAAATATTTATTAGTTCAATCAATTAATGTTGACTAATGTTGAATTGTTGATTGTAAATTAAATTTAGTTTTGTGATCCGTTTGCAAGTTTTTTTGAGTTCAGTGACCCCACTGCAAACTGGCCATGAGTTTAGTTATCCTCCTTTCTAATAACCCACTCAATATATCTACGATAACTAGCTTTATTTGATTTATGGACTCAGTATATACCCACATCAGATCTTATTTTGTTATTGGAAAAGCTATCATATTTTCATTCACGTGTCGGGATCTATTTATGAAAATTAAGATACCTGGCATTTTTCAATCTATAAAGTCTCGTTTTATTCAAGATTGAAGATATTGTTTTTATAGAAATTGTGCGACTTAATTGCGTGTATATTGATAAGATAAACATTATTGTGACTATGAAATCACATGTCAGATTAAATATAAACATTTTTCAGAAAAATATTCCTGAAATATATTGATTATGTGTGTTTTGTTAATTCAATCATGTTCATTGTGTGTATATTGATAACATAAACATTATTGCGACTATCAAATCACATGTCAGATGAAATATCAAACATTTCCAAAAACATCTTGTCAGTTCCTTCCTGAAATATATTGATAATGTGTGTTTTGTTAATCCAACCAGGTTACTGAGGCAGGGGCGGATGTAGAAGGGGGCTCGGGGACTTCAGCCCATTCCTGGGTCCATAACATCTTCAATTTCTTTTTTAAAATTTGTTCACATATAAAATGAGCTCATTCAGTTAAAAAGCTCATCCATTTTTATGTTGAGCAATCCATTAACTAAAGAAAATTTTCCTCAATTTTTTGATTGATATAATACTCGAAATGAAGAATTTATAAAAGTTGTCACTAAAAACATTCCGAAAAAAATATAATATTTACTCCCTTCATTCAAGACAATTTTTTTTTAATATAAATGAAATCCCCTCCGTATAAAACTCTACATCCGCCTCCAAGGCTCTTAGAGCATCTCCAATGGGAGGTGCCAAGAGGGGTGCCAATACCACGTGGCATGACATGGACCGACACTCTCGTTGGCACTCTCATTGGAGATCTTGGAGTGCTATTGGGGTGCCAAGTGAGTTGGCTTTGGGATGCCAAAAGTTGGCATCCCATAAAATAGAGTGTCAACTTCATTTGTGGTCCCAATAGTACATAAAATATGAATTTGTGGTCTCAATAATACATAAAATATTATTTTTCAATTAATAAAGTTGGCATCTTGGAGTGACAACCATTGGAGTGTATTTTGAAAGAAGAGCGCTAAAAATGATTTGGAAAAGTGTGAATATAAAAATAATATTTTGAGTTATGTGTCAAAATTGGCACTCCTGGAAGGGTGCCAACCATTGGAGATGGTGTAACTGCAAGGGAAAATCAGCTAAAAGGTGATAGGATCCTATTTAATTTACTCCCTCTGTCCCATTTAATTGTATACGTTTCTTTTCAACTGTTCGACACGCATTTCAATGCTCTTATAAAATATAGTTCCGTAACTTATTTTTGAGATTTTTTTTTTCTGAATAAAAATATAACATCCAAACTTTAATTCAGAAAAAGAAAATTTTAAAAATAAATTACACAACTACACTTTACAGGAGCATTAAAGTCCGTGCCGCGTCCCCGTCCCCCAATGTATACAACTCAGGGGGACGGAGGGAGTATTTGTTTTTGAGTGATCCAAACGACTGACATAAATTTAAGGAAACATGTCCTTTTTGTCTTGTTGAATCAGTCAGATCGGTGCGGGTATTGAACTTATCATAGTTAAGAATAAAATTTATTACAGACTGAGCGCTCTACATCAATCCCCAACTCCTACCTCATTCATGTCCATACGGTTGCGTCCGCCATTAATTTAACGTTATCGGTGAATTTTTTTCCAGCACCATTAAGACGTTACTGATTTGTCTTGAGTTATTATAACTGTCATGATTTTGATTACTCTACTTATGTTGACAGACGACATTTAAAAATGTTTTGGCAGCACTCGATTACTGTATGCAGTGCTTATCCTTGTAATCTTTCTCCTTTCTTTCTTTACGGGTCTTTCTATCACATGGATATGACTATATTAGTAATTATTTGTTACTCTCTCCCTCCATCTGATTTCTATACATTTTTCTTCTCGGGATGTCCCATTCAATTCTATACATTTCAAAATTTTCCCAAAATAGTAAACTTTTATAATATAAAAATCCCACCCACCCACTACTTCCATCTACTTTTTCATATCCATCAATTAAATATGCATGGGTCCCACCACTTTACCTACTTTTCATTCTCTTTCTCATTACTTTACACTACTTTAAACACTTTTCTTAGTCTCCGTGTCCATTCCAAACATATACATCCCAGAGGGACGGAGGGAGTATTTAAATAATAAATTTGATTAATGAAGTTTTTTATATGTTAAAATCAATAACTATTAGGCTGTGTTCACTTTATGAAATGGAATGAGGAGGGAATGGAATGAAAAATTATATAGAAATTTTAAGCAGAAAGAAGATTGTATGAGACAACGGTAACAAAATATGAATGTAGTTAATTTTTTTGTGAGAAAGATTGTGAAGAAATATGATGTTGAAATAGAATGAGCATTCCTTCCAAAACATGTGGTTTAGAGTTATGGTTAAAATAATAAGGATTGAATGATTGAAGGAATGAAAATTATATATATTTTCCTTGATCAACACCATTTTAGATCAACACTATTTTAGAGTACAAATTCATTCCATTCCATTCACTCCAAGTCACATCCTTAGTATGCGCCTTGTAAATACTTGAAAATCCGTTTTTTATTGCATGTTTGGCTGGTGCTCATTCTTTGCATGATTTCTATCACAAAAATTACATTTCCATTTTCCAGTCTAGGAGTTGCGTGTAAAGTAGTACTACTAAAGTAGTAATGTTACAATCCAGCTTGTTCTGGTCACAATTTAATGTTCGTGTGTGAATATATGATAAATCACCGTTTTAACTTTTAAGTCGTATTCTTAAATATATCTTCTCCTTTTTTCTTTTTGAATTATCTTAAATATATCTTTTAATAATTATCATGTCAAAGTAACCATAAAATTATTCTTTTTGCTAAATTTAATTAATAACAGATACTTAATCGACGAGGTTTATATCATTAAAGAGGAATTTAAGGAATACATATGAAATTTTGTAAATACGTTACAAGCGAGGAAAAGAATATCGATCTTTATTGAACAACCGACAATACATATTTGAAAAGCAGGGTAAACTTAACACGAGATGCATGAGCACGCAGAGCTGAAGCAACAAAATAACAAACACGTACCATATAGTATGTATATGCAACACAAATCATATGAAGCAACTTCAGTGAGTAATAGTCGCGGGTACGCTATGCAACACAACGGTTTCGACAGTAAGACCCGGCCCGAACCCGAAAAGAACGCCCCAGTCCAAACCATCTCCAGTGGTGGCTTTCCCTTCTTCAATAGACTTCTTCCTCATTTCGTCAAGAATAAAGAGCACACATGCGCTTGACATGTTCCCATAATCACTCAACACCTGTCGGGTCGCCCGCATTTTCTCTTCTTTCAGGCCCAACTTGAGCTCTACCTGGTCCAGGATAGCCGGGCCGCCCGGATGGGCTATCCAGAACAAGGAGTTCCAGTCCGATATGCCGATAGGCCCGAACGCTTCCTTCAACGACTTCTCGATGTTCTTGGAGATCAAGCCCGGGACGTCTTTGAGGAGATGGAAGGTGAGGCCCACTTCGCGGAGATGCCCGTCGATGGCCCCGTCGGAGTCGGGTAAAATCGTCTGGGCCGCGGAGATGAGCTGGAAGAGCGGGCGCTCCACGGACAGATCCGGGTCCGACCCGACAATGACGGCCGCCGCGCCGTCACCGAAAAGAGCCTGGCCAACTAAAGAGTCCAGGTGGGAATCAGAAGGGCCGCGGAAAGTGACGGCGGTGATCTCGGAGCAGACGACGAGGACGCGCGCGCCGGCATTGTTCTCGGCGAGATCCTTGGCGAGACGGAGCACCGTGCCGCCGGCGAAGCAGCCCTGCTGGTACATCATGAAGCGCTTGACGGAGGGGCGGAGACCGAGGAGCTTGGTCAGCTGGTAGTCTGCCCCGGGCATGTCTACACCAGAAGTGGTGCAGAAAATGAGGTGAGTGATCTTGGACTTGGGGTGACCCCACTCTTTGATCGCTTTAGCTGCAGCTTCTTTCCCTAGCCTCGGCACCTCCACCACCACCAGGTCCTGGCGCGCGTCCAGAGACGGCGCCTCGTAGGCGCACACATTAGGGTTTTCTTTTAGATATTCTTCTGTTATGTACATGTAACGCTTTCGGATCATAGATTTTTCACCTGCACAAATTAACCATGTGTACATGTCAATAACTTTTCTTAAACTTACGTAACATCTTTTGTGTTTTGCTACCTGTTCAAATTTATACTGGTGCAATACTAGATGCAATTTCTTAGAACTCGCACTAAAATCGATAATTAGAAATAAATAAAAAGTGTAATGAGACGATGGACATACACATTCGCTTGAATTTGAGTTTGAGATCGCTCATATGCTCGGAATTGGTGATCCGAAAGTAGTAATCAGGATAATCCGCCTGGTAGACGCAGTTGGAAGGCGTGGCGGTGCCGATAGCTAGAATATTAGCAGGACCTTGAGCCCTCTGCCTTTTCCTGATCTCCTCAATTTCCGCATTATGGTTAGACATTCTCAACAATCTGGATCTCTGTAAAAAATCCGTAAGAAGATAGATGATGAGGATGATTTGTGTTGTTAGGTTTCCTTGTACTTGTATATATATAGAGAATTATCTGTACCTAAACAGTCTAAAGATTTAAGTTAACAGTAGTGACGGCGACAGAGAGAGGTTGAAAATTTGATGATGAATAAGGGGAAGTTAGGTTGGAGGGACGGTCACCGGATGGCCACGTGGAAGGAGGAGTTATGTGGATGTAAGATGTAACTGTCTGTGTGTACCATGGTGAGGATATAGCTACACCACGTACGTTTCAAGTGAGTAGATGCATCAAGTGAAGCACAATCGTCTCCAGCTCTTCCTACCAATTCTAATCTTGCGCAACGCCGATTTATTATCACTAAACTTACCAATACGGAGTACACCTCTTACATATATATGCGGGCATACGTGACGTGCTTAGTTCATTTTCCCCTTCTTTTTTGTTTTTAATTTTCTCATGTAATTTGAGATAAAAAGTATTTTGACATTTATTTTCGGGATTTTGTTTTAGGAAAAAAATGTGTAAACATATATTGTTTTCACCTGAATTACGTGGGAAAAATTAATTGTTATTTTAAGACGGATGAAATAAATAAAAAATGAATATATGTGTGGTTTCGGATATTTTGGAAACTCTTATAATTTTTTTCTGTTAATAGAATTTTGAAGTTGATGGTTTGGTACTACATATATACACGTACACCGGATCGACTTGCAGTACGTTACAGAAAAAGAATTTCATTTTTGAAAACAAGTAAATTACGTATAATGCTGTATGGTGATGTGTACAGGGGAAATTTGTACATGTAAGGTACCTTTTGGAATTGTTGTTATATACGGTAACAATAGTTTTTTTTGTTAAAAATTATGTGAAAATCTGTTTAGTAAATCTGAAAACAATTTTTATGAACAGCAAGTTTTAGCTGAGAAACTGCTTTTAGAAAAAGTAGATAATCCCATGCTTTTGGAAAAAGCTGTTTTCAGCTTTTGCAGAAAACTGTTACAAATTTCACTATCAAACCGCAACAAAAAGTTATTTTTTTATATATTACTCCCTCCGTTTCAAAATGCATGACGCTTTGACTTTTTACACATATTTCAAAGTGTTTTGACCAAGCATCTAGAATTAGGCCTGTAAACGGATCGGATTTGGATCGGATCTAGCTAAATCCATATCCTAATCCATTTAAATATATCGGATTCGGATCGGATCGGATCAGGAGTCGGATATTTTACAAGTCAATCCATATCCGGTCCACTCGGATCATGGATAATCGGATCGGAGCCCCGATCCACTAAAAATTATGAAATATATTTTTTCACCGTGAACAATATTTTAACTTCCATACAAAAAAAAAGGTGATATTTTCTAACTATATTAATTCATAAAATTTAGCGTAATAGATAAAAAAACTAACAAAACAGTATTTAATAAAAACTTTGTTGGTTGTTCCTATAAAAACTTATCAAGTAAATAGAAAAATAATAAATAAGTTGCTTAATACTTTTGGAGGAATCAAATTATGATTTGCTCCTCTATTAATAAGGATTAAAATCGATAAATATCTCTTAAATACGGAACCAGGTGATTGAGGAGGTTTTAAGTGGAAGAGTTAGCTCCTGTGTTTATACCCACTCTACATAAAAAAAAGAGTGATTATTGGATTAACCGGATAACAAGAGTGAGAGTCATGTCAAAAATTAGGAGCGGCTGATCGATTATAAGATAATACTAGCCTTTAATCCGTGCGAAGCACGGGCGGGTATAGAATTTGTAATTTATTAATTATAATTTAAATTTTATCATCATCTTATTAGTATTTTAGTATTAATGAATTAGATTTTAACCAGATTATATTCCAATTGATTACATTTTTTGGACGACTACGAATTATATCAATATCAGTTTATTATAATATAGTATATAAATAATATATAAATCATATTTAAAAGAATAATGGTGGAGTTTTTTTATCTTGTATTATATCACAAGTGTTTGTAATTTGAACGGTATAAAACTCTTTAATATTGTAAGAGTAAAAGAAGTCTACATGTGACCAACTTGTAGTTATAAAGGAGATGACCAAACCAAAATTTTGTACGACTACAAATTAAACCTATGTTGGCTTATTATATTATAGTATAGATAGTATAGATGATTTAGGGTTTTGTCTTGTATTTTTAGGAAATTTTATATTGTATGTAATATATTAATAATAATATATTATATTATAATACAAAATAATATATAATATAGTTAAGCATGAATCGGATCGGATCTTTAACAGATCGGATTTGACCATATCCATATCCATTCTTTATCGGACCGGATTATTATCGGATCGGATTATTATCGGATCGGATTTTTTTAATAAGGATCCATATCCATTTATTTAACCACGGATCGGATCGGGTCGGATCGGATATCCGATCCATTTACAGGCCTATCTAGAATCATCATTTCTTTTTAAAAAAATTATACTTTAAAATTTTGACTATATACTTTTATTTAAAAAAATAAAATTTTAAAAATAATAAATATAAGTACATGGTCAAAGGATTTTAAACTATGTGCAAAAAGTCAAAGTGTCATGTATTTTGAAACGGAGGGAGTATTACTCAAAATAAGTAAATATCAAAAAATTAGTAAATAGTTTTCTAGATTTTTACAACAGTACCTTTTTTACCAATATTTTTTTTGATCGCACAACAATTTTCAACAGTATTCCCAAACATGCCCTAAATATAAATGTGCATGGTCAAAAATGGCTTCATATGTACTCGATTTCTCCCTCGCATTAATCAGACCATCAGAGTCTCGGAAATTAATGTATTATTCCTTAGTCCAACCTGCCTTTTGAAAAATGTTAGTGAGCAGAAAAAATGAAATGGTGAAGTCATTGCTTATGATCCATTAGTTTGTTTTTATTTGCATAAAATAGAATAATAAGAAAATGAAATGAGAAATTATATAAAAATTTTATAAAAATAATCAAATATGAGATAATAATAATTAAATATGAATGAGTTTAAATTTTTTGTGATAAATAACGAAGTATACATAACGTAGAAATAAAATGAGTATTCCATCTATAACATTTGAGTTAGAAAATGATCAAGAGAATGGAAATTATAAATATTTTTTCTCTAATCAACACCATGTTAGAATACAAATTTCATTTTTATTTTCTCTTCATTTCATTTCATCCGAGTGAACCCAACACATAAATTTTGATTTGCGGTGATATGTGCTATATATCTCTGTATGATGTCCCATAATCCTTTAAAAAGTGGTAATTAAAAACTCCAAAACGAAACTATATTAGCATAGACTTATTTAATTAGTATGCAGCAGTTGAACAAAATTTCAAAGATCTTAAATTAAATGTGTGATACTATTATCTAGATTTGAAATATATGTTCTTCTTAACTTTTCAAAATTATAACATTTTATTTGGTTATAATTTATAAATCAATGTTAAGTATTAAAACTCGAATGTGATCATAAGTTATTAGTACATTATATTAAAACTATTAAGTCAATGTAATTTATGCAAAAAGATCACATTAAGTTTTTTTTTTTTTTTGAGAAAGATCACATTAAGTTATATTATGTAGGTACCAATATAGTCGAAATATATTGTTCTAGAACTGGGATCATATTTTGTGTAATTTAAAAAAAATATATAACATGTATAATTAGTTTTCGAGACGGATATATATGAAACTGACGTATAATTCGGACCATGTAGAGCACTGTCCCGGAGTTCATCACCGTCAGGATCAACTCTAATGACATCTATATTAAAGTTTTAAGGTAGTACTAGTACTGTAATACTGACTCAAGTTAATTCTTTACAACCGGTGTTTTGATGAATTAAGTTTACTTACATAAATGATGTGATTAAATTTAAGATATGCATGAACTGCTTGATATAATTAATAACCCTGGATTATTGATGCAATTAATCAATTAATGATGCACGGAATTAGCCCCGACCTAGCATTACTAATCTTAATGATCACTCTCAATTACTCGTATTAATGAACAACTTAACACAGTACTCCGAAACTTTTTAAACCGACCTGGACTTTCGCCTACTTGGTGCCATAAAAAGCTGGTGCATGAGCAATGCTCAAGTTCAACTACTTCCCCTCTTCGGGCATCATCTCGAGTTGGGTGAATCGTCAATATAGTACATGTTTTTTAAAAAAAATTATTCGTCCTAAAATTTTTGTCCTTCTTTCTTTTCATAACAATGTTTTAAATGATTTTTCTTGAAATGCTCTTGAAACATAATTTCCAATATTTGACTAATAGACTTATACTCAGAATACACTTTACTAGTAATTTGGTGCAACTATCAAAGATTGTCAAGAAAATTAAATACTCAACCAGTATTTTCTTAAAGTGCGTAATTTTTTCAAAAACAACGTATAAATTGAGACGGAGGGAGTACTTCTCATTTGTAATTTACTCTCCCTTGACTAATCACTTTTTGGGCTTCAATTCTTTTAGAATGCTCCTTTCCCCGAGTCTCTTTCTTTTTTTAATTAGAAATTAAAGAGTATTCTCATGTTTTATATTTTTACAATCATGAAAAATGTTTATAGACATAAGATTAACAGAAGATACAAATAAAACCATTTTAATATTTATTAGACAAAAATTATTTCAGTTATAAAGTCGAAATGTACTAAAATTTCATGTGCTCATTGTTGTAAAAACGTGAACTAGAGTTAATCGGTTAAAACACTAAACATGAATTAATCTAAAATCAATACTAGTATAATTACTTAGATAATCAGATATTTAGGCCTCGTTTGGTATGCTGTAACTCCAACGCAGTAACCTACACTTCCATAGAATTTACCTGGGTGACAGCGTTTGATTATACGACTTTTAACTTAAACTATGTAACCCACACTTTCTAGGTATATGAAGTTACAGTAAAACACCGCAACCTAGTTCCATTGCTTAGACGTGGTTTTTCTAAATTACCGCGTGAATGTCCTATATTTATAATATAATTATATTATATATAAAATTAATGTTTAATATAACATTACTTATTTGTATACATTATCTTAGTTTACTTTTTAATTAATATTTTATATATGTTACGATTACTTCTAATACTAATTGTTATAATAATTTTATGTCATAATATTTTTATATATCAATATTTATAAAATTATATTTATAGAATTTTAATTTAAAATTATTTTAATATAATTATAACTAATTATATTTTATAAGTAATTTTAATAATACACATAAATATAATTTTAAATTTATAATATTTATTAATATATTTATATTTATATTTAATTATAGTTAAATACTCTATACCAAACATGTGTTTTATTGATATATTAATATATGAGCTCATTTTAATAATCTTTTTATTTATTTTATAAATATCAATATGCTTTTTGCGTTTAATGTTATATTAAAATTTATATAACTTTATTTAATATTACATATCAAATAATTTTTATTTTTTATATGTTTGTATAAATTTGAAATTTTATATTATATAAATAATCAAAATTTTAGTTACATAGTCACATGCATATATAAATCAAACAAACCAAACACAGTTTTTAGAGTTCGAAGTTAACTGCACGTTGTAACCTAGTTCACCGTAATTTCTAATTACGGTGTAATTCTAAATTCTGATAACAAAGGAGGCCTCAGTTCGACAAGATACACTGAAGTATTATATCCAGCCTATTATCTGATCTAGGTCTCATAATTTTATAAAATATTAAATTTTCTTACATTTTCATATATAAAGAGCTGTAACTTGGGAATACAGTATGCTGTGCAAGAAAAAAAACTTGGAAATATAGTGAACAATAAATAGGAGTAGAGGCAGAAAGAATGTCGTTGGCTACGACAACGAGTGTTGTTGTCTATGAACTCGATCAGTTCTTGTGTACTTGCCAAGTTTGGCCTTTTCCCGACTTGGTAGGTATGAATATATATGATTTTATGTTTCTATTAAAATAATTTTATATGTTTTTGAGAATTATAAAAATAACAAATAAATTTTTTAATGAGGCAAGACAAACGGACTCTAGATGTTCCTTCTTATGAACTGGGTTGGGAGTTTAAGTCGTCCCTGATACTTCATATTCCGAAGACTTGAAATCAGCCTTTTTCCTTATCGCCCATTCCTTCTTCAACTGGCCCAATCCTCACTATTTAAAGAAGGCCCAAGGCAAAAAGGAAAGACATATATAGAAGTAGAACTTAGAGTTAAAAAGAGCTCAACAAAGGCCTTAGTTAGGTGTTTTTTGTCCTCTGTTAAAAATAAAATAAAATTATAGTTGCAAAAATTAATTGGTGGGTTGATGAGAATTTTTATTGAAAATATTTTCGAAAAATAAGACACATGTAAGAGCAAGTATGTCGAATGACAGGAAGAGCATGGATTGGTTCAGTTTTTGGATAAAAGTGGAACACTACATGTTTGATTGTATTGAATGAAAATTCGTAACCATGACTGAAACATAAATATCAGTTTCGAGTCTTTCGACTAAAATCTTGATTTGATTTTGATTATACAAGCGCATAAAACAGGATAAGAAAGAAAAATCAATCTTAAATAAACAAAACATATAAAATTAAAAATATACTATTCCTAATTTCTACATTCCAATCTTATGCACACAGCAACAATATTACAAAATTAATTAACAAAAATCAGAATAGTAAATACAGATGGTTATAAAAAGTCACGAAACGAAAAACAAGTTAAAAAACGAAGAGCATAAAACCAACTTTGATATGTTTAGTGGTCCAAAAGGATCCAAATCTCTTGCATACGTATCTCAGGGTCAAGTTAATAATCTACAGCAGCTTTCTAACCGTAGGACAATCACAAAAGTTTAGTACATTTCACGTTTTTTAATCATTGGATGGAGAAAATGATCCCGTCCAGCGGTTAAAAAGTGCTGAGACCTGGATAAGTCTAGTACAGCGTTTTTTAACACACCGAACGTAGATCATATTCTTGATCGCTGGCCGCTTTTTAAATGCTGGACGTAGGTAAATATTAATATTATTGATCAATTTGATTATCTATTACAATTTACAACTAACATTTATGCGTAATAGTGATCGCTTACATAACTGTATTAGGAATAATCTATTTTGAGTATTTTCTAAGCCTTGTCAATCAGCTAAGTGAGAAATATAATTGTTACGCGCACATAGTTGAGATGAGCTAGTTATTAATATATATAGAGATCTCATTTAAATTTAAACTTAAAGCATGTTTGTCAAAGACTTGTATCCAATTTCGTGAATCAATTTCCACTTGTTTATAGAGTTTTATCGATAATATATACCAAGGATTTATATTAAAGTTTAAGTAAATAAAATAAAGTATTAATCTAATCTTATTTTTTAGTCATGTACATGTTTTTATAAATCTTAGTAAAGCTTAATGGTGCTTTACACAGAAGTATAGTTTGTACTCATCTTACTGAAGACCAGTATTCTGTTGTCTCACTTAAAATGTAAAATGTGACGGAGTAAGTAACTGTTTTTGAAATTGTATAAAATAATTAATTATTCATGCTAGGATATTTACTTGGCTTACATGAGCAAAAAGAATTTCAGATTAACCAGCGGCATTTCTTAATTAAAATTTAGAAAATATTAAGCATTTAAACCCAACAAACTAAGCTGTTAGGGAGGTTGTTCCAGGGTTGACATGTTAATTATTCAAAAAGCGCAAGGAATCAAATGGTTGAGTTTGCATTACTGCTGCAGGCGTCACATTAGTTTTGATTAGGAGCAATCATTCATGATCATTAACAACACTATTACTTATAATCACATTAGATTATAGCAACGCAAAAGTCATTAAAATAAAAATACTGTGACTGCGCAACAACTTTTCGTATACAAAATTATTTAATGTTGTTAACATGTTAAGAGTGACAAGAATCCTAAGTTATTCATGTGGAATTTGGATTAAACAAAGTAGAGAATTAGCGTCTTGTGCTGTATGTATATACTGTTTGCTCAGCTTCACTGCTGTCTTTCTCTCTTTTTATACACCCACCATAAGTTGTTCTATGCTTTTTATTAAATTATTATTATATTACACACTATTTGTTACTAATACACAAAAACACTATGTGGTCAGCTTCACTGCTGTCTTTCTCTCTTTTTATACAACAATGATATCTTGTTCTATGTTCTTTATCTATTTTATATGTAATATCTAATTTCATAATTTGGTTACCCAAGGAAAGGAATGTCAAATAGCTGGCTGGTGGGGATGGCAACCCTGCAGCCGCTTGCTGTGTTTTCTTTTAATTAAGACTACATGTTGTCCTTAATTCATTAATCTCAGTTTAACTTTTGTTGTTAGAAACACATGTAGTGCTGTTATTTACTTTTAATCAGATATTATATTGGCAGAACACTACCTTGCTTTGACTTCTACGAATTTATTTGATAAATCTAAATAAATCTCAAGTTAATTAATTTAATTTATTAATTATATTCAACATGAATTTTTCTTATTCACTTGATTTGATTTAAATTAGTTATGATATTTGCTAGCTACAGGCAATGCATGCCAGGTACCCAAAATTATTTTGTCAAAAATGTTCCTAAATAGGCGATACGTCAATTTGAGATGATTATATTGACGAGGTTCATGTAACTGTATGATCCTGTTTATATAATAGTTGGATATCCAATCAAAAGATAACACGTGAAATTTGGGTAATTTTTGGGGAAAAAATTTGGAGTGCCTAGCACTTTTCAAAATAATATGTATATCCTATGTTGTTAGTAAAAATGGACTGAGTGAGTTTGATGTTGATTAAAATCGAGGATTTTAAATCATCTCGACTTTAAATCAAAATGTGTTTGGCTGTGTAATAAGTGAAAAGTTAAAATTAGGAATAAGTCGAAAACTAACTTAAACTTAGAAGTAGGTATGATGTAGAACAACTTATATTAATTTTTTTATGAATTCTTTTAAAAGATCAATTTAATTACTCAAATAAATAATCTATTAAATTTATTTTTATTATTATATTTTTAATCGTATCATCTATAATTTTAAAGTATTCAAATAGATAGTTTAAATCATTAACTTATAATATTAAATTATTATAAATCATAATTCATTATTTTAAACTCATCCGAACATTGTTCAGAATAATAAAAATAACAAAAGTCCAGAAAAGTAAGTGGTTTGACATCGTTTAAACATGTCACGCTGAATTAATAAAACTAGCCTTTAACCCGTGCGAAGCACGGGCGGGTATATAGTTCGTAGTTTATTATTCATAATTTAAATTTTAACATTATTTTATTAGTATTTTAATATTAATAGATTGAATTTAATTAAATTATATTATTCGACTGACTATATTTTCTCCCGATTATTTGAAAATGGACAAACCCTAACAAATATATATATATATATATATATAATATATATATATATATAATATATATATATATACACATATAATACATTTAATCTGAATTTAGTACATGTAGATTTAAAAATTAAAAAAGATCAGAAAATTTAAATCTTTTCCAAACATAGACGATCTTGTAATACATTTGAAATATTCAGTAATCTAATCAATCGAATTTCAACATTATTCTGTAATCTTGATTTTTTTGACAACAGAAACTTTTAATATTAGAGTTAGAAAAGGTTATGTAATGTTTGGTATTTATATTGAAATAGAACACGTTAAAGTTAAAAAGAGTTATATAAATCTTCTTGTTAAAAAAAGATATTCAAAATTATTATTTATAATTTTATTTATAACATCATTATAATTTTTTAATGAAATATTATATGATAAGGTATTGTTAGGAGTGTTTTTAGTATTTGAAACTGTTTAACAATGTAAGACTAATAGACTCCACATTTGTAGACTTGTAGTACCAAAAGGAGAGTATCAAACCAAAAAATATAACTAAAACTTAGGACTACAAATTATAGTCATGTTGACTTATTATAGTATAGTATAGATTATTTGCGATCTGCTGCTCGATGAGATTTGAGTCACGTACATATATGATGTATAATTGTATCCCCATCCATCTAAGGGTTCAAGTATAAATGTATAATCCTACATCTCGACTCTAACTAATCCGCGATCCTACGATCCAGTAAATTTTGCTCCACTTAATTCTTCTTTTATCATCACATAATTTCTGGCTAAGAATTCGCTATAAGTAGCTGTTAATAAGTTATTTGTCATTTTTTCTAAACTTTTTATTAAAAAAATACTTTAAAAACTAATATATCTATTATGTGATTTCAAACATAATATAAATATAATCAAAGATCAAACTCATGCATTAATGATATTAAAATTATTTAAAAGGAACTTAAATGCCCTTAAATAAAGATTAAAAAAGCTATAAAAAGAACTTAAATGCCCTTAAGAGTAATTTCATCAATGTTTTTGTTATTTTTTCATTCTGATTTTCTTTTTCCTCACCAAAAGAACATCGGCCCTTTAAGGTTGGTTAATTTGAATCGGTAACATTCACGACATTGAAGGATTTGATATTAAATTTATTTTTTCTGAATAGTATGGGATGAGCTATTAGAAGTACTCCCTCCGTATCTTTTTTTTTTTCCTATTTGTAATGTCGGTACTGTTCATAACATGAGACAAATTACTAATTTACATCTAATCTATAAAACTAAATATATTCATGAGTGATCTTGTTAGATTCGTATTCACGAGTACTTTAATACGGTGAAGTTTTTATATTTAATGCTACCACGAAATGAAAGATATTAACGATAAAAAGTGTGTGTTGGCAAACGTGAAAAGTACAAACAGGAAAAGTATTTAGGGACGGAGGGAGTATCATTTAACGGCACCCCCTCCCTCCGTCCAATTCAATTATGTTTGTTTTTCATTGTTCGACAAGACTCTTATAAAATATAATTTTATAATTTATTTTTAAAATTTTTTTTTTCTATATAAAAATATAAATGTTATATTTTATAGAAAAGAAAAATTTTAAAAATAAATTGAAGAACTATATTTTATTGAAGCATTAAACTTGGTGCCGCATCCATATCCCTTGATATATACTATTGGCTGGGGGACGGAAGGAGCAGTAAGTTTCAATAAAAAATTTAAATTTGGTACTTACTACTACTGCTTCCACTTTTTTTAGTTATCATTTGATTTTTTGAATGTAATTTAAGATGGTTAAAAAGGATATTTTTTAATTATTATATTTAATTTTTCCTTTGAATTAAAATTTTTACTTTTCAGTTTAATTTTGAAAATAAAACTTTTAAAAAATAATCAAAATTTAAACTATCCTATATTGTGTAGCAAAAATATAACTCAGATAAAGAGTGCATTCAATTATCTTTAGATTTTGTTTAAAAGTTAATCATTAATCTATGTCATATATGTTGTGGATTGTGTTTAAGATTTAATCATTAATCTATGCAGTAGAATATGTTGGGATTGGTTAGAATATATATTAATAAAAAGTGTTGTAAACAACAGTTTTTTCTAAAATATGAGATCTACATCTTTTAAAAGCAGTTTTATGAGTTAAAATCTAATATTCGAAAAAAATTGATTTTAGATTTATAAAACACTTTTTCACCACATCAAGACAATCCCAAAGAGCTGTATTCTTAAATAATTAATTAATTCATAAAATCCATCACATCTTGACCGACTAAATTTTTTACAGATACGCTAATACGCAACTTACAGTATTAACTCCTTGTCCTCGTGTACTAAATTAGTAATTTTGCCGTTTTTACCTGTAACATATTTTGAGGATTTAGATGGTGATTTTGTTTTTAATAAATACACGGATATATAGATAGAGATTGTCTTAAAGATACAGATATGCTCTAGCATGTATGTATCATCACTGTATGTATATAAACATACAAACAGACAGCCAGGAGAGAAAAACAGTGGTTCTCATATCAGTTTGTAGTAAAAAAACAGTGGGAGAGACAACTGGGAGAGAGAGAACTGGGAGAGAGAGAGACGGTGGTATGAACAGAAGAGCAAAGAGAGATAGAGCTAAACAAAACCTCTTCAAGTTGCAGTAGCAGACAACAACCCCCCTTCCCCATTATACTGCTTTACAGCCCACACCACCAGTTTTTATAAACATATATACACACAACTAAATTCCTTCATTCTCTCTCTACAAATTTGCCCCCACCCTCCTTCAATTCAATCTCTTTTTCTACTTTTATACATCAGCATCATAATCTCTCTCCATCTCTCTCTCTACTTTAAATGGGTTGCCCCTGATTCATCATAAAATTTCAAGCTTTTGCTACAATCCAGTTCTTTTTTTCTCTGTTTCTTGATATTTATTATTCCAGAGACAGGTTTGGTAGTGTCATAAATCTTTCTCAATTTTCTTGTCGGCGCTGCTCAGCAACTTTTTATATTTATTTTTTTACCCTCTTTTTTTGCCATTGTCTCTGTGCTCTCTGTCCAATCCTCCCATGATTTTTTGCAGAGAAGCTGTCTTAATTTCATAACCACTTTAGTTTTCTGTAAGTACACAATATTCCCATTTTGCAGATTGATATAGATGCTCTGATTATGCTTATTGCTTTTAAGTATATAAGTGTATCATCATAAAGGCATGAATATTGATTTGATAGATTCTCTGTTGCCTTAAATTTGCTAAAGTTTCTAATTTTGTTCTGACTGCACATTTTATTTGTTTGCCCCTGTATAGAATTCAGTGTGAGGATCAGAATGTAGGTTAATTCTAGACACGGGCTTTTGTTTTCTTGATGAAAAATTGTGAATAAAGTTGGCATTGATAATTTGAGCTGCGGTTTCTTTAGGGATCTTGAAATAGTATTACTGTGTCAACCCAGGTTTGGAATTGTGAAGTTATTAATATATTTAATATTGATTGCTGTATCTGCAGAAAAATCTAGCAGAATTGTTGGTTCTCTATCTTAATTCTATATCTTTTGGCGAAATATACATGTTGATCACGAACTTTGATCAATTGTCTCTAATGTTAATCTGCATTCTACATTTGACATTCATACATACTATTTTCGGTCTCCTGAAATGTGGCGGTGAATCTACTTCCTCATGCTTTGATAGTTACTTGAAGTGCATAGTGTACCTTTTCTTCAGGCAAATTTTGTTTATACGTTTGTGTTTATTGCTTACTGGATGATTGAATTTTGTCGTTTTAAGGTCAGATTCCCTCATTCTAAGAAGTTTTATTTTATTTTTTTCATAATTTTTAACTATGTTTTTGTGTCGTTTAATTCATATGTTTCTGTCATAATGTGAAATTTGAAATCATGTATAAGTTCTATCATTTTCTAAAAAGAATAAATTCAACAATCTTATGATCATAAATGTATTGATTGTCGAGTTATGTTTTTAATGCTGCTCTTCTGCTGTCCTTGCTTAATCTGTATTGTGGCATATTTGCTCATGTTGTCTGCTGGAGTTTATGTAGGCGTCATATTTCAATAACCGGCTTCCTTTTGGCAATCTGCAGGAGGGAGAATTAAGATCGCTGTACTATCCAATCATCAAAGCTAAGGTGGCTTCTTTACCAAATGTCAAAGCTTCTTGCACCTGTGCTAGGGGGTGCTGCAGGAGCCGTAGCGTTGGTGGTACTAGTTATAGTAATATTATGGTTTTGTCTATGCCATAATAGGAATGTTTCAAGAACTTCTGATACAGGGTCTTCGGATCAATCAATGCAACGTAATCTTACTTTTAGCAGATGTATATGTAATGAAAACACCATATATATAAGATGACTCATCGTTCTATTCTGTTGCCTTTCAGTTGGAAGAAACACATTTGAGCTGACGTTGCGCGAGGCCAAACGTTTTAGCATGGAAGAATTGTTTTCGGCTACCAAAGATTTTAATGATAGAAACTTGATTGGCGAAGGAAAATTTGGGGAAGTGTACAAGGGGCTGCTTCATGATGGGATGCTTGTAGCTATAAAAAAACGACCTGGTGCTCCCAGCCAGGAATTCATTGAAGAGGTAATTATGGCTTTTGATGAGTAATGGATGACTAGGATGAGTATATATAAGTTTTCTCATGATTTATGATATTTAGTTGGAGAACCGTAAGTATTGTCCTCTCTGGAGCTCTTCATATTTTGTGAATAAACAGCGAACTAGACAGAAGATAGCCAAGTTCTGCCAGTGGTTATCACATCACGAAGTTGGATTTTCTTATAGAAGAATATCATGTTTCCCTCCGTCCTTTTTCCTGGGAAGAGGTTCTAATGAATGACTTTGGCTACTGGGGTGTTCCACATAAAAAACCTTGTGGACAATGTGTATTGAATATCTACTTAGGTCAATGTTGAGCCAAATCATAGTGCTTATGTATTTTTTGCCTTCATTCTTATGCACTACATACTTGGTAAACAGCAACTATCCAAAATCATTTTGTATAAATTTTCATAAATATGGCACCAGGTGGTTTTTAGACTCGATGGCTTTTAGGTTTATTTTTTTGTTATACATCTTTTGGCTATCCCTATATTCGTTTGTTTTTCCTTTTCGTGCACTCCTGATGATCTGCAAATGTACTTTCATAACAGGTAAGATATCTCACTTCTATTCAGCATAGGAACCTCGTGAACCTTTTGGGTTACTGCCAGGAAAATGGTCAACAGATTCTTGTCTATGAGTACATACCGAATGGAAGTGTATCTGTTCACTTATATGGTAATTCTTAATTCACTCGTTCATTTTCCCAACAAGGAATATACTACAGAACCAATACGATAGAAATTCAAATTACATTATAGTAGTGGCTATAAACTTTATCAATTTTTGTAATTCTGAGAGTACTCTTTCAAGTACATTTGAGCTTGATTATTGTTTTTCAAGGGAATCACATTCTGGAACTTTTATGGTTTATATCTGCAGGAGCTGGACATGTTTCAAAGGAGAAGCTTGAGTTCAAGCATAGACTTGCAATAGCTATAGGAGCAGCTAAAGGTGATCCTCTGCAAAATCAGTGAGCATTTTTTGGCTTTGTTGAATTGGTTGATCCTTGCTCTGAACAAGATTCCATAGGGGGTAAAAATCAGTGTCATAAAGGATCAACGTCATTTTTCTGAGTGTCTATTGTCTTGAAATTAGCACACCCCTTTACATCTCTATATGTATATGGAATATTTATTATTCTATGGCAGTTTCCTAGTTTATTTAGAAAACTCCAATTTCTTTTCATCATGCAGGTTTGGCTCATATCCATTCTATAAGCCCTCGTCTGGTACATAAGGATTTTAAAACAGCAAATGTTCTTGTAGATGAAAATTTCATTGCTAAAGTTGCTGATGCCGGGGTCCGTAACTTTTTAGGAAGAGGTGATATTCCAAGCTCATCCTCTCAAAAGGCAGCAGATGAGATGTTCCTAGCCCCAGAGTAGTATTTCTGAAACGATTTAAGTATCTTTCCTATTTCTTGTGAAGTCTATTTCTTTTTGTGAACTATATGTCATTTGTTCCTATAGGGTGAGGGAGTTCAGACACTTTTCTGACAAGAGTGACGTATACAGTTTTGGTGTGTTTCTGTTGGAGTTAATGAGCGGTCAAGAAGCGATGAAATTGCTCTCTTCAGATTCCAACCAAAACCTAGTTGAATGGGTAAGCTGCCGTTCCCATGAAATTTTCCTGCATACCTTGTTTGCGGATTTCTAATAAACTGATGGTGCTTCTCATTGTCATTATAATATAGCACCTCCCAAGTGGCATACAATTTACATTATTTAATTTGAACTTGTGAAGAACACAAGTACTCTTCTGATCATCAGCTCTGTTAAATATTCTGTTTTGTACTTTGAAGGTGCAAAATTGTCAGGACTCGGGGAATCTTCCTGCTATCATAGATCAGAGACTAGGTAATAGATTCACTACAGAAGGCATGGAAGAGTATGTGCAGTTGATAGTCCGTTGTGTGGATCCTTCTAGTGAGAGACGTCCTGTCATGAACTATGTGGTAACGGAACTAGACCGGATACTTGAGAAAGAAATGAACTTGACGACAGTTATGGGGGAAGGAACCCCAGTTGTCACTCTTGGAAGCCAGCTTTTTAGGGCTATTAAGTGAAATCGAATGGGGGTATATGGGGGTTATTTCTTTGAATTGTGAAGTTTGTTTGATGAACACCAGTCACCAAACATATAGAGATGCAGCTATTCAAGTGTATAAACAATTTAGGATGGCTGTATCATTTTTTTGATTTTTTTTTTCCTTTTACAGTTTAAGATATAAAAATCTTGTCATAAACAGTTCTTTTTTGTTAATATCAGAGTGAAAGTTGATATCGTGTAATTGCGAGCTGTATTTTAGCATTTATATCTTTATAATAAACGAAGACACTTACATATCCATCTTCTCGACAAAGTGCGAACCTTCATAATCCAGTAAAGGGAGCGAAGGAGACACTTTGAATACGAGGCCTTGTTCTATTTAACAATGTTGGTGGTCTTTGGCGGAGTCTTTTTTACCTTTTTTCTGTCTGATAAAAGAAACTCCAACTTTCTGTACAAAACAAAAACTATGGAACAATGCAGGTATATCTTTCCTTAAAGTATATACCTATGTAGCTAAGAATACTCATCGAGTCTTCTCATAGACATTTATGGCCAGTTTTGTTCACGACTGTTCAAGAGTTTATGAACATTACAATAGAGCATAGAGCATACTCACAATAGTGTACAAGTATGTTCATTGCTTGCCAACTTTCAAGTGAAGAGTTCTGTCGTAACCGAGGTCTTCCTTTCATAGACAAACAAAGTAGAACAAGAACTTTGAGTCAAGAACGAGCCACAATCAGCTCATATATATCTTGAGTTACAGCTCTAGTTTAACGGATCAGTCGTGTGAAGAGAAAAAGCTGAAGGCTTGTGGCTTGTGTGCATTATTAACATCTAAACTGCATTCTACTTCTCCAACTTATCCTTCAAGTAGAAGCCCCCATAGATAGACAAGGCAATGGAGATTCAAGAACATACTAGTAGGTTAGTAACAATGTAACATTAAGTGCTAATCATCCTCTCTTCACTATCCCTCGATCCCCACGCATGTCAAACAGGCAAAGCCATATACAATCACCAGTGTGAACTAGAGGTTCTTAGCATTGTAGTACTTCACTGGAAGTCCAGAACAAGTATTCTTGTCTGAATTGGGAAACAAAACAAAACTGTGGCATCTGCTTTTAACATCTGCTTCTAGAGTGCTTAACTGCTCACTTTTAATACTTGCAATTCAATGAAAGATAATATAGTTATATAATATAGTTATACTCGCTGAATATCTTTGCTTGAACTAGAAAATTTGTTTTCAGCACCAAAGGCCACAGATGAAAACATTCATCCTCCTTGTCATCTACAAGATTACAACCAACAAGGCATTTGGAACATTAAAGACACGAGATACTGCAGAATGTGTTTATGTTTCTTGTCTCGATGTTCTATAATTCCTCATCCATGAATTTACATAGAGAATACTCATCCATGAAATTACATAGATCAAGATATAGGTTTTTGGAAAGCCCACACCATAATGATTCAGAAACCTGGATCTTCAAGTTTGATCACACTTGATGAATGTTGCGGATGGCAGCATTGATGCTTTTGCAGTCAAATTCCATGGTCTTCATCCAGTTCTCGAAGTCTCCAATTTCCTGAACGTGCAAAGTAAGGAGACCAGATATGAGGCTAATCTAGAGCCAATAAGATGTTTAGTTTGATAATAAGCACTGCCAGATTAAAAAAAACAAAACTATTTTGCCAATATTTATCTACATTTTTTGTAATATAGGTAGTAATCACTAACTGCAAGCCTAAAAGTTGATTAATATGCCTACTTGCCTCATGGTGTTCAGCTTTTATGTCAAAGTTTGAGCACCAAAATCTTTATTGTAAGTTCCGAAGCTCATTTAGAGTGGAAAACTTAGGAAGTTTCCCAAAGAACTTGACGCACGCTTATAAGCAGCTTCTTTCACAAATTTCACAAAACAGTTTCTTTTTTCTTTCCATAATGGATGATCTTCCCTGTTAGAACATTTCCATTTCTAAGCTCAGATAATTTATTCTTCAAATCTCTAAAATGTCTTAAGATAGTAGAACATAGTGAATGATAGACCAAGCATCAACTCACGACCATCTCCAACCCATGACACTAAAATAGTGTAACTTCTACACTATTTTAGTGTCAAAATAACACCATTCACAAAATGCATTTCAACCCATTGACACTATAGTTTACACAAGAAGGAATCTTTGCATGACATAAAGGGAAAATTTTTATTTTTTTCACTATAATTTAAACTAAAAGGAATCTTTCTATGACATAAAGAGAACAAATTTGTTTTATTAACAAAAGTAAGGGCATTGATGGAATTATGACGGACACCAAATTTGGTGTCAAACTTACACCAAATTTGGTATCACGCTAAATATTTGGTGTAGGTTCAACACTATTTTAGAGTTGCATTGGAGTGAGTATTACACTATAAGTGACACTATAATAGGCTTTTAGAGTTGGGTTGGAGTTGCTCTAATATGGCACCGTCATCCTGCTTTTTTGTTCATTAGTTTAATCCTTCTCTAATTATAAAAGAGTATGTGCGCGCACTTATCATTTCTCGACCTATGCAGTGGTTGTAATTGAACATAACGCGATAAAAGAAACAAAAAGATACTAGCCTTCACAATGTGTTTGAGGCTTTAGATCATTTCCCAAACCCTAAGGGGCCTGGGCTGCCTGGCCAATAATTAAACATTTACAAAAACTAGTTTTTCGGATCACTTATTAGATATACAAATTGTATTGACGCTTCTTCACTCCAACAAAGGATCCTAATATCGGATACAAACTCCAATATGCCATTTCTTAATTGAAAAAAGAAAACGTAGGCAGAATCCCAAGTACTTCACAAGTTTGCAATGTCATCGACTCATTGCAAGTTGTACCACATTTACTTGCTCACAGTCCTCTTTTACTAAGCGTGTCACACATTTACCTAAAACGATACTCAACAATATCCCTTTCTCCCTTATTTCAAAAATTACCTAGTGCACGACAACAATCACAATTTATCATCATAACGCGCGAAAAATGAAAGAAGCAGCATAAGAAAAGCGAAAACCTTAATAGCGTTATTAAGAGAACGAGACGCAGCAAGCCATTGGTCAGTCTGCTTAGCGAAACGAAGAATAGTGGAAGCTAAAGCTTGAATTTCGAGCTCGATACGCTTCTGATTAATGTAACACTCCTCCACACCTCCGTTGACTGCCTCTACCAATACATCCGAAACTCGCACCGCATTCCTAATTGCGTCTTTCTTCGCTTTCTCTACGTTCAATTTCAACAATTAATTACAAAATTTAATCGATTTATCATTATTCGAAGATATAAATTTGTGAGTGTACCTGTGTGTTGTTTGAGACGGAGAGAAGATTGATTGTGATTAGAAATGAGTTGCAGCAACGAAGCTTCCAAGTTTTTTGATGATGATGGTTTCTCCATTTGCTTAAACGGGTCGAATCTGTTCCAAGATCGAATTTGTTTCCTTCTGTCGACGACTGAGCAAGCAAAACCCAACCAAACCAGTCTATTTAGTTAGGATTAAATTATAGTTCGGCTGATCCAATTCTTAAAAATATATTTTATTTAAATTAAACAGACTGAATATTCCAAAAATTATATTATATTTTATATATCATTCATTATATATATTATAAATTATAATTATAATACCTAATTTATAAATCTAATTATATTATTTTGTTGAAGTATTTTTTTAATTATATTTGAACTTTATTTAGAATATAAATACTTATCTATTTTAAAAGTTTTGGTGCTTTTGATCTGGACGGGATTAAGCCAAATAATATTGAGAATGAAATTTCATTTTTCGATATATCCCGTTCGACTTGATTTTAGACCGAATCAACCGCATGCTCAACCCCGCATATAATTATATGAATTTTTGATTAATAAAAAATAACTATCCCATAAAATAATCAACTGATACCAAATATGATAAATATTTAACAACTATTTATCCACTTGCACAGTTCTCATTCTTGTAAACTTTATTTTACAACCCAGTACACTGTGTATTATAAAACGTGACTTGGATATTTCAAGATTGTTTTTCCATCTCCTTCAGACTGAGGCTGGAGAAGAGCCGTAGAGGACTGATATTGGGCTAACTTTCATTGTTAGGATTGAGATTGGGCTAACTTTTATCGTGTAAGATATTGCTTTGCTGCAGCAAATAGCCTGTTAATCATTTGCAATTTTTAGTTCCAAACTAATCATTTCGAGATCTCCAAATGACCCAGCAAAGAGAGATACTTTCTGCACAATTTTTGATCGTTTTCAGATTGCAAAATCGACCTCAACCATGCCTTAAAGTCCACACTATCATTCCATTGTCTACCTGGGATTAAAATCGCCCAACATTTTCTAGCAAAAGACAAGATACTAGACTCTGCAATATTGTGTCTTCTTCTTCGTTGCAAACTGGACAGATCGAATGAATTGGAACATGTTTAGCTAGCAACTGAGATTTTGTAATTCCAACTACTTCTAAAAAGGCCAAAACTCGGTATAGGATTAAAAATAGCGGGGGATAGACAAGTTCATACATTTACGCACTTTGTAGTTCATTTCAAACAAGTTACGCACTCTATACTTCATTGCAAACAAACCTTTTAATCGTAATATGAAATTGGTGTATATACAGTTGTCATAAAAGAAATTTTGATACTTTGAAACTAACAAGAATTTATAACATAGTAATAATGATACTAACTTTTACCACAAAATACTCCCAGACAAAAGAAGTGAAACTTTGATCTAATAAATTAAGGGGAACTTTTGTTTCTAGTTGTATTTAAAACAAATGAGGTTGTAGCCATCATATTTTCTGAAAATAACTAATTAATTTGTAGCACTTATATTCCCTGGCAATTTGCTTCACGTCTACCTAAATGAGCAAGAAAGTAGTGAAACGTCTAAGAAGAAAGAAAAACACAGAGAAAAATCCCCAAAAAAGTTAACGGTCTTAACTATGTGATTAAAAACTAACACAAAACTAAAATCCACGAAAGGTAGAGCTGTCTAACTATGGAACCAAAATCCACAAAGAACCTGTATGTACATGGCATCAGATCGGCTCTTGTGTATTTATGTATATAATCCTATCTCAACTTCTTTGTATAACAGCTTTCACATAAAGCCTTTTCTCACCATCAAAACTTTAAGTAACAAAGAAATATCCTTAGTGATTCCAGTACCTCAAGTACGGCTTACCCGTAGAATCAGGTACAGGAGTATTCTGATGTGGCAGGCTTGTCCATCCCATATTGTTGCCCTTTAGGCCACTTGAAGTGTCTTGCACATTCAAGTAGCTACGTTGATTAACCATCTGTGGTAATATATTACTTGTAGGAACCGCGACATTGTAGTTCACAGGCTGATTAAATCGTTGTTCAGGGATGAATGAAGTACGAGGACTAGGAGAAGGATTCAAGTTATTGCAATGAGATAAAACACTAAACAAGCTCTGATCTCCAATACCTCCATTTACAGAGCTCTGGTTTTGGCAAATAGTGTTTTCTAGACCAGACCAACCACCACGGCCTTGACTCTCTCCAGAAATCCAATTATGACTTGACATTTCATCACCAATCGGATGAGATTGGGATACTCCTGAAAGTTGTATGGTATTCGCAACCGCACCCCAATTCTGCATGTTAAGATTCGAGGGGGCAAGAGGGGCCGAGAAGTGATCTTGCCTTGGAAGTGCATGCCTAAGGCCATCTAAACGCATATTCTCTTGTATGCTCTGATGCATGAAAGGATCCTTCAACCTCTGATCAAGTGCCACGGGATGCAGCTGCTCCTTGAAATGTCCCACAGGTTGACTATTTTCAATCATCATATTTGCTAGTGGCTGAAAACTTAACAGTGCAGGTTTCTGCTCATAGTTATACTGTGAACTGCCTGGCCCCCTGAAGAATGATTGAAATTGCTCACTTTGCACTTGATTAGGGTAAGAACCTAAGAAAATATCATCTGCTTGTCTACTCATCAAATCTTTCCCATTATCTACTTTCCGCATGTCAGTTTTTAGATTTATCAGCTGAGTGGGATGCTCTTCCATAACTTGTGAATACCCACGTGAAAAATCATTCGCAGATGAGTAATCACGACTTACATGAGTAGGGTTGTAGTAGGCATTTGACATGCTAGCTGCTGGCCAAACATCACAAGCAACAGATAGAGGGTTTTCCTGGCTTAGAGGAACTTCCAACTGGCTCATGTTTTCTGTAAAATTTGATACATCAGGAAGTAAATCATCAGCTCCGGGCAATATGTTTTCATCAGAACCCATATCCATCGCATTAAACACATCATTACCACCCACTACAGTATTATGTTGCACATGATTCTGTGGGAAAATGGTAACACAATCACTTCCATCAACCATAACCGGTTCATTAATTGCTGCTGTATTATCAGTTTGCTGGTGAAATAAGCAATTGGGACTTTGTTCTTCTCCATCCTGACCAGCAAAACATCGAAGCAAAGAGGAAGGCGTGTTATTGATAATAATACAATCAACTAGGATTCCAGTCCTCTTGTCTTACCATTTAACCAAGTACAATAAATTTGTAAAAGGAAGCTCACATATGATTAAAACCATGTTATAATTTTGATTTACTATTTCTAACTTCAAGGTCCTCAACCCACTTCACCCCACCCCATTATCAACAAAACCACTGATATTACTTTAACATGTTTGTTTTTTAGTGCTAAATTCAACATCCATCACACGTACAAAGAAAATATTTAAGTAAAAAGGAAAGGTGATCCAGAATGAAAAAGACAACAAACCTCAAACGCAATGGATGGTTCACGCTTTGTAGTTGCATTATTCATTTGATCCTCAAGCAATCTATTAGATATCTCGCTTCCCTCATCCTGACCAAAAGGTAGAGAAACGAGTCAAATTGCTAGCCAGCATAATATAGTAAAGTTTGTTAAGTACGGAGAGGTAGATTATTGTGTAAGCGTTGTCGGAAATGAGTCTTCTGGTTATTTGAGAGTACTGTAATTTACCAGAACACAGAAAATTTACATTCTAATCAGACCCAAGGAATACAGGGGTAACAGACCTCTGTTGAACTTGAATCTGATTCTTCATCACCAACCTGATCATCTGACATGCTTTTATTGCTCTTTTTATCTTCAGCCTGATCAACATATTACAATGAATAATATCAATGAAATACAGCAACAGAAGACGTCTTCTTTCATGACAGATAACATGAATATTTGTAATACAAGACAGGACTACAAAACAGAAGGGGTTGCAAAACAGACTTTTTGGCATACCAGTTCTTTGCTTAAAGATTGCATCACTTGCCGCTTTTCTATTTGCCTTCTTCTCCAATTTGTCAGAGCTGCTGCAATGTCTACATTCGCCAACTTTGACCTGTAAGAACATAATAAAACTTTCAACCAACTAGGATGTTTTTCAAAATAAATTTACCTGACGAAATCCTTACCAGTGCACATGCAACTTATGGCGCTCTTCCTCCTCAAACACTTTGTATGGTTGCACATAATATGTATCAATGTCACCTAAAACATGATTAAGTGACTTGGACTGAATGCTATTGCTAGAATGCTTCATACTACTCTTAACACGTTGGTGTTGCTCCTTGCTAACCTGACAATGGTGAATGGTCATGTCAACAGATCAGAATTTTGCACATAACATGATAGAAGAAACCTGACTATCATCTTCTTAATCTACACAATGTGTCAAATTAGTGACCTTCATGAAGGCATATAGAAACAACCTCACTGGAGAGTGGGGAGTGTTCGTGTAACACCCCACTCTCACGTCGAGGAGTGTGAAAGCTTTAGTTCAGTTTATAAGCACAAGTACTACTACCAATTGCATTAACAAATCATGATCTTTTGGGGGCCTGTGGTGGGCTTGTGAATTACCCAAATTGTTGCATTTGGGACAATATATTTCGGATTCGGAATTTGGGAATTGACCCGATTTTCGACTCGGGATTTCACCTAAGTTGTCACTTATGGTATTATCCCACAATGTCAAGAGTTTGGAGGTGGACTAAGCCAACCGGTATTATACCACAATGGCTAGAGAGACTCGGGATTTCACCTGAGTTGTCACTTATGGTATTATCCCACAATGTCAAGAGTTCGGAGGTGGACTAAGCCAACCGGTATTATACCACAATGGCTAGAGAGGTATGATATGGGCCTATGGGCTATAAGTTTCAGCCTGACAAGGACGTCAAGAATTTAAGTGGAGGAATTTGTAACCACCAGTCCCACATCATGGAGTGTGGAGACTTATTTCAGTTTATAAGCATAGATACTACTACTGCCAATTGCATCAATGAATCATGATCTTTTGCGGGCCTGTGGCGGACTTGTGGATTCCCAAGTTGTTGCATTGGGGACAGTATATTTCAACTTATTTTCAGATTTGGAATTCGGGACTTGACCCAATTTTCGAAGACTCGGGATCTGACCCGGGTTGTCACTTATATTTGTAACATCCCAGTCCCACATCGAGGAGTGTGATTACCCAAGTTGTTACAAGCCAGTGTATTTCGGCTTATTTTCGGATTCGGAATTCAGGACTTGACCCGATTTCGAAAAAGACTCGAGATTTGACCCGGGTTGTCACTTTCGAATATGAGATTTTGGAAAAAAGACTCGGGATTTGACTCGGGTTGTCAGTGTTCTAATATGAAATGTTGTTGCTGATAAGGCAAAAGCTAATCCCATTTTGTAACAGATCCACAATTCACACGGAGTAAAATGGTTTTTATCATAGATTCTAGATTCTCCTCTGCATCATCAGCATATAGAAGTTTGGACCATCAAACAATCCATTAGTCTTTTTTTGTAATAGTGTGCTTAGTAATATTTACGCTAAACAACAAAGGTCACTCCCTTGACCTTTCCTCGGCCTCCCTCAGCCAGGTGGGTAAAAGAAGGCTTAAATGATTAAAGTTTAATCCAATCCAAGCTTTAGAACCATAGAGTTTACTTCTCAAAAAATGTACCTTGGAGTCTTGGATAGCTAGAAGTGAGAACTTCTAATTATTTACCTCCAAACATCAAAATAATCTTCAATTATTAAAATAAAAATAAACAATAGTTATATAACTTCCAATATGTTAATTATTTTAAGTGAATATTATACGACTAAAAATATAAAGAATGTCAGAAAATAAGATAATTTTTATAATCAAAATTTTAAACAAATATATAATTAACTTTTTCCCTTGGTATGAAAAAATATACAAACTTCAACACGTCAAGGTTTCAAATCCAACTAAACGTAATATAAACCGGGAAGATTATAATAGAATATGTAGTGTTTCTCTATAATACAAATCAAGGCATATCAAATTACTAACCTTGATGTATGACATATACTTGGCACCATCACCAGACTGGACATTACGCATCTGTATTTTTTCTCCCTTTCTTTTCCTTGCTACCACTTTGAGACCATCAGATGCATCATCATGAAAATCCTCCATAGAGCCTTTTCTGCATATGTTAATGCCGAAAAAAACAAGTAAACTCCTCACGCACAAAGTACATCAGAAATATCACCAACTTGACATTTAAGTGAATTTCAGTTAAAGTCCTGATCTTACTTGCATATTATCAAGTACGCACAAAGTACAATGCAAATCTAAAATATGATGCATTAATCCTAATTTGATAATATATTAAAGCATGCAGTCTATTTGGAACGAACAGAGTATCAAAACTTGTCAAGGAATTGTATTTAATGATAACAAAGAAGTCAATACTTCACAAAAAGTGGCAGAATATTAGCAAACGAGGCAGACAAGCTAAGGGCATTCTCCCGAGTGATTAATGAAAGGAAACAATAGGCCTTTAAAGAAGATGGGGAGAGTTTTTCTCTGCATTCTGCTCCTTCCTTTAAAAACCCTAACTACAGGAGAAGATTACCCAACCTTCCTTCATCTTCTATTCTCTCCGGTTCTCAACGCGATAATATATTCAACATTACCAATTTCTACAAAGTTTGTAATTCCATCATAAACTGGGTCATTGACATAAAAGATAGTTTCAGAAATCTTTGACACAAAGATAGGTTTGAAAAACAATACTGTTGTAGATTCCTGCAAATCATAGGCACAAACCTACACATCTACATGATTTTGTAAATACCAAATAATCAATTGCTTCAGACACAATTATACTGGTCAGCATATAAGAAACACATCAATGCAATAGCTAACACTAAAGAGCAACTATAACAGGTCAGACAATGATTACCGCTTCTGGGACTCCTGCAGTGACCTAAAGTTCAATTCATCACCACTACATGCTTTGTCACCCGCAGCTGAAGAACAAGATTCAGATGTAAGGTTCTCGTCAGATTCATGAACTGCAAATTTATTTGCATTAGTCGGCAAAGCTTTCTCAACATGCTTCCTGGACCTGCATAAAAGAAAGTTGTGATAAATGGAAGCTAAAAGTGCCATAGAGATACCAAAGAAAACATTGCAGTCTTTTAAGTCAAGAAAATTTAATAATCGTTTATATCAGATATTATGATCTCTATAACTAGTTAGAAAATACACAGATACTGGTTATTGTAGATTTATAATATTGACACAATCAGTTCATCAGCTTAAGGCAATTGACTGTCTCAGATGCAGATTACAAATCAAAATCTCTCATTTTCCTAAACCCGTATCATTTTAAGCTTGTGTATCATGACATGCACAAAAGGAGTGGGGGTAATCAAGTATACAATGCAACCTTGACGAAATTTTGTTGTTATATAAGCAACAAACTATATACAGATGCAGGATATGTTAGAATCACATTTCATTCTTACCTTGGCTTGTGCAGAAAATAAGAGAATATGCATTTCAAAAAAAATTACCATGGTCCTGCTAACCAGTAACAACTAGCAATTTCAGCTAACAATTAGACACATATTGAGATGTAAATTTTATTAAAGGGGCTTGTATATATATCCGAATTGAGGCACGGATGTCATAATCCTTTTATCCATAAATTTTACCGAGATTGTATAACGCCACATATAACATAAATCATCAAGGTCAGGTGAAGTAAGTAATAGAGTTCATCCACCTCCAGAAATTTTGCCCAATATCATTTTCAGGATCCATTTGTGACCATCTTGCTTTCAGAATCTGTAAATCCTTGATCATACTGTAAAAAAAAAAAAAAAAAGTAAAAGGTATTATAAATTGATCAAATGCAATGCCAGACAATAAGGAGGAGGTTTAGTTTGCATACTCATAATGGTAATTCTGTAGCTCCGAATAATACACCTTCTTGTTAGCCTTTACAAGATGTTCCTTTTTAAGAACAGCATCAGGATGAAGATCACCGGAACAAAGTGAGGAACTCCTGCAGATTGTAGAATGCAAAGCCATGATCAACTCAAAATTCCAAATTTTGCCAGTATATTCGGGAAGACCCATTTCTCTACATAATGCTTAGAGTTTACCTTAATAATAAGTAATAAAACTCTTGGCATATCATGATTTTAATTCTAATTCTCATCCAAACAATAACAATGAGATCAACTATATCTTGTCTTATTATTAATAAAATGAAGGGGGGGAAAAGCCAAATTATAGGACTATCCTGAAGAAAAACATGCATTAATAATACTAGTCAGTTTATAGGCAGGATAATAATACTTGCCATTTTATAAATGGATTCCCGAAGTGAAAATTATCTCCCGCAAGCAAGTCTTGGACAACTTGTTGAGCCTCGGTCCCTTCTGGCAGAAACTGAGTGAGGAAGCTTCTCTCTTTCTCAGATAGATGAGTTTGCCAGACCTGGAGAAAATAAAAGCACACTTTAACATGTACAAAAAGTGAATGATATGAATTGGTTCTGAATTTAAACATGATGGATTAACCTCAAACGAAAGCACGTCACTCAAATTTTCCAAGTCAAAAGTTCCTTGAGGAACATTGACTATGTCAGCTAATATATTGCGGCAACTGGGAACTGCATCAATAAAAGGTGACAAATCTCTCTGCGCAATGCCAACCTGCTCCTTCTTGGCCACGACACTCTTCCTAGTGTCATCCCACTCGAGAACTATAGTAGACGCGATGCTTGCATCACATTGTGGTGATGCTAATTTCTTCCTTTTCATACTGTGTTGCTGCCGAGAAGTGTAACCAACAACACTGGCAGAGCTTAAACGTTTCCTCCACTGATCAGCAGCCATTTCCACAATATTGTACAAATTACAAGCAGATCTCTGTAGAAAAGGTAAATAAAGATGCACTGTTGATCTTGGTCAAGAAATTACTTTGCTCCATGTGCACGCTGGATAATCTACGTTTAGAAAGGAACAAAAAATTAGCAAGCCCAAAAGGATGGAAATATGTAACTACAAATTTTCATTCTATAATTTGCACCACTAACAAAGCTCGACATCTACAACACAGAGTCTGGTCAAATCAGACTCTCGTCAAGTACTAAACTCTCTAAATTTCCACTTCAAGGAAATTAGCATGAAGTCAAAAACCTTTATAATATGCAGAAGCAATGGTTTAGCTACCTTTAAAGAAGCATACCATATCTGAAAAAAATTTAAGCATTCAGTTGAAATTGAAATCTTTAAAAAAAAAAAAGAAGTTAACTTTGGTCCATTGGAAAAATATGACACTTCCTAAACAGTCCATGACGTCTAGCGAATCTCATGAATTGATTTATAAACATCTTCGACAATCATTCCCAAAATTATATTTAGAAAATAATTTCTGACTAGCAGCACAACTTGTTTATCTCTTGCCTTCCATCTCAGCATTATCATCTATTACATACTGCTAATAATAATAATAATGAATTAACTGCAATATATAACTGCGTGACACAGAGATTAATTAATGGAGCTACCCCACGAATTTAACCATCCACCTAGTCCCATCGTGAAATTATATTACAACCAACAATAACATAAAAAGTTTCAAAGCCACATTAGCTGTCCTTTCTTGAAAATACTCTAAAGAGAACAGTCAAAAAAAATGTGCTTATGCAACCAAAAACACCTGACTCCCCTCAAAATGAGAAAAGAGAGCTGATTTCAATTCTAATAAGAACCTAGAATGCACGAGTTACAGACTACAAAGTTCCCACTAGTGTACTGAACTGTAACATCGCAATAACATCACAAACAAGACAAAAAACATAATCCTCTATTTCGAAAGCTTAAAACATTACCACCCAAACAACCAAAATTAAACAAAACAGACTACTGAAATAACAATCAACAAAAAAATCAAAATCAAAATTAACCAACCAATACTAAGTTCCACAATGCACATCGGTTAAATTATATTAAACCTTCTCCAAGGCCTAAAGATAACTAATTACAAAAACACATATACATACTCGAAGAAGGATTTCATTCGATTCCCACTTAACCCTTAATCATAACAATTGCAAAAAAAATAAGGAACAACCAAATTCGCCATTTTTTGGGATAAAAATACAAAATTGAAATACAGAGAATATAAATACAAGAAATCTGAAGAGGGGTCATAAAGAATACCTGTGAGAGCGGTGAAAAAAGGCGTAAGAAGAGCATAGAACGAAGGGGGCTAGAGAGAGATGGAACGATAAAAGAGGAAGTGGTAGTGGTGGCGGGCGCACAGGTATGTTATGTATAAACACAAAAGATAGGAGAGAGAGAGAGGGGGGGGGAGAGAGAGGGGGAGAGAGATAAGTATATGAAAGGATGAACGAAAACCAAAGGGTGTGTTTAATATGCTAAACTCACTCACTCACACCAATGCGTTTGTTGTTGTTTTGTTTGGTTGAATCAAACTGTTATCTGCTGTCTCCCTCACCCTCGAGGCCTGCCTAGCCTTGGTTCATGTCCAAGGTCGGTTATGTGAATTTTTCTCACAAGTGTAACCATTTTTATTACTTATCTAGTTATCTTATATTATTATTCTACTATCTAACGAGATTGGTGGTGATTTTTTGTTATAGTCCGAGTATGATTATGTGATTCGAGTTATAATCCTTTTCATTATTATATACGTCAAAATATGAATAACATGTTTTATGACTGTTTTATGACTATGACGTCGTTATTTGATTCGAGTTATAACCCTTTTCATTATTATATACGTTAAAATACGAATACTATATTTATGATTCTGTTATGGTTCTGATGTCGTTATCATCATCTGATTCGAGTTATAATCCTTTTCATTTATTATATATGTTAAAATACGAATAGTGTGTTTATGGTTCTTTTATGGTTCTGACGTCGTTATCGTCATCTGATTCGAGTTATAATCCTTTTCATTATTATATATATTAAAATACGAATACCGTGTTTTATGGTTCTTTTATGATTCTAACGTCGTTATCGTCATCTGATTCGAGTTATAATTCTTTTCATTAATATATATATATATATATATATATATATATATATATATATTAAAATACGAATACCGTGTTTTATGGGTTTTTTATGATTCCAACGTTATTGTCCGTTTAAAATTAAACGATTATTTTTTGTTTGATTCTAGACATGTTATCGGATTTAATTTTTTATTTAGAAGATTCGATTGTTCTCATTTATAATAGTTGACAACACTACACCATACGTATTAGTAAAAGATTCGAATATTATTATATCAAAAAATGATAAATATAAACGGTTAACTAAAGTGCAAATTATATACTACTAATTATGATCGATGATAGTATAATATTAATATTGCTAATTAATGCTACTACTTTTCTCATTCATAATGATTTTAATATTTTATTATTTACATATACATACATATATATATATATATATATATATATATATATATATATATTGAATTTAAATTTATATCAATGCTTTTATGTTTTAATAAAATTTGAATTATATGTATCAAGAAAAACTAACTTTAATGTCTTGTACATATAATAATCGTATGTAGGAAAGAATAAAAGATAGGGCATTTTTATACATAACCAAGTTTGAAATTTTTTTGCGAAAATACTATCACCTTTTAAAATAAATTGCAAAAACACTATATTCCAGAAAATATTTCCAAAAATACGGTGATTGCATATACAATCACATCTGCAACTGCTAGCAACCACTAGCAACCACATGCAACCAGAAATGTAACTTTGAAAAAAAAATGAAAATTATGGGGCCGTTTGGCTTAACTTAAAAGAAGTTGCTTCTCACTTAAAGTGAAGAAGTAGATTATAAGTGATAAGTGAGTAATAACTTATAAGTTATTAAAGTGTTTGGATGTTGTGGCTCATAAATTTTTCATGTGTTTGGATAATTTTACTTGTAATTTATTATTTAGTTGATTGTTAATAATTGAATTTAAAAAGGTAATACTTTTTCAAAACAAAAATCAATTTAGTCTACAGCAAAATTTATTATTATAAATTTTAGTCACAAATATATAATTTTAAAAATTAAAATTATAATATATATTTTAAATTTTCATGTAAGCATGATAGCCCTGTCCAGTACTATCCCATGAACCAGTAGTTACAATAAGCTCAGCAAGGAAAAGAAAAGCTAGGAAACCTGGCTTCCCAACTTCCACTTATAAACTGTAAATAAGCTTCGCTGCTTATTTTGTCCAAACGCACCTAAAAATATTGAGATGACTTCCCAGCCTGAAAAAGTGCTTCTTCTGGGTACCCAAACACCCACTATATTTGTTTGCATAATAAGTTGCAACCGTTTGCAAAAGGCCGAAAAAACCCTATGCGAGGCCAATTTTAATATGCAACCTAAAAAACAAATAAAACAAAAAATTAAAAATCAACTCAAAAGCAACCTTCATAACCCCCTTCCTTTATAAAACAACTAACCCTAACTATCACTGTCAGATCCAATAAAAGTATCAAACCCGTTCACCCGACCCGACTTGAATCCCCCCTCGAAAGTCGTGAAAAGGAGTGATTGTCTGCGACGAAAGCGAGCTAGAATTGAGAAGAGAGCCAATCTGCCTTTAATACCAGCTCCAATAGTGAATCCTTTGATAGCAACATTTAAGATTCTCAATCGCTTATCATAGTACTTTACTGGAACTGAATCAAAGCTTACTCAACGCGGCAGATGATGATGCACGGGGAAATTGAAGAGAGAGAAAGGAGCGAGGTGAGAGAGGATGATATATAAGTAATAAAGAAATGAAAAGGTGAATTAGTGGAGGTAGTATTTTTGAAAATAAGATTCAAAACATAGTATATTTGAAAGATTTTAGAGAGGATAATATATTTGTAAATAAGATTCAAAAAGTAGTATACATGGCAAATTCCATAAAAGATAAGCATGTATAAAACAGAATTATTACACAATATCATTTTAAAAGTTGGTGTCGACTTTGCAATTCAAGTTGTAGATATGACAGTTGTGATCATTTTATATCTAAATGGATTGTATTTTTTTTCACATATCGAATATATTGTGTTTAAAAAAATCTTATATTAAAAATATGCAGATAATTATATTAACTATCCAAAATATTAATAATATATCAATTCTAAAACGCTAAATTGTATAGCGTTTTGTTATTTTAACCCCAGCAAAAGGCTACACGAAGTAGCGTTCGGTTTTTAAACCCCGCAGACCACTATATCATGTAGCGTCTTGTTCTTTTAACGCTAACAGAATGCTACATGAAATAGCATTTTGTTCTTTTAACCCTAACAAACGCTAGATGATGTAGTGTTTTTGATAAATATCCAAAACTCGTGTAGCGTTAATGAATGGTATTCGGGGTCATTTTTTCTGGATCGTGATATTCTGGTCACCAGTAATAGATATTATGATAATGGGGGCCAACACCCCTGAAATTGTACCGATGCTACGAATTATTTTTTTTCAAATTATTGTGAGTGCGTAACTTGTCTAAAATAATTATAAGCGTTCTTCTCGTAAATTTCATAGTTGTAAACTTGACCTATCGTCTCTGCACTTGACTTGTCGAAAACTAAAATATTGTGTTAGTGATATGATACTTTGTGGTAGGTTTATCAACTTTTCGACATCTCCCTTTTATTAGAGCTCTATTGAATTTGCTAGAAATAACTTCATGATAGCATTATTCAGTTTGTTATAATTGATTTTACTAAGCTTCACTCAACTTTGCAGTAGAGTCCTGAATTTACGATAGATGACTTTGCTGAAAGCTAATATAGATTTTACGTTAGAAGTTTGTTATAGATCAAATGACTTATCAACATCTTGAGTTTACAGTCGATCAAATAGAATTGTCGACATGTAGCAAATTTGTAGCTGGCCGACATCTTTACTTTACATACTGAGGCATGATCATTGATCTTTTCTTAAATATTCTTTATTCTAGCTTGAACGTTTTCTATGATGAGAAATTACCCTAGTATAGACTTCCTCTATTGTTAATAGGGTTAATTATCAAACTCATCACTGAAGTGGACAAATGGTATCAACTTCATCACTGATCTCCACGGGTCTCAAGTTGCTCACTAAACTCGTTTAATGGTATCAAACTCATCACTGCCGTTAAAAAAGTAACGAAGGTTAGACGGAGTGACAGGTTGGCGGTTGACGTGGCACATTAATAAAAAAGACTGAAAAATAACAAATGAAAGAAAATAAAAAAAAAGTAGAAAATAGAAATGCCACATAATTTGAAGTTTATATGGAAATAAAGTATGCAAACTTTTTATTAAATTGATTTTAGGATATAATTATCTAAATAAATGTATGGAACTAAATTTTAATATATAATTAACTAAATAATTAAGATTAACTTTTATGTTTTTTTATTAGATTATAATTATTATTGAATAATATTGAAATGTTTTCTCTTTTAATAAATTTTATTTATGTGAATATTATTGTTGGCAAAAAAATATTTTTAAACATTATGTGTTGTTTTTGAAGATTTGGACAATGTGTGTTGCTTCATATGTTAAATTTACATATATTTATTTTCATATTTTTGTTTGGTACAAGAAACTCCAAAAGAAATAGAAGTATTAAAAATCGAAATGAATTTCTTTATGTTCTATCTCTAGATTTTTCTTAAAATTTTAAAAAAGTTGGTGATATAAAAAATTTACATAAATAAAATTTATTAAAAGAGAAAACATTTTAATATTATTCAAAAATAATTATAATCTAATAGAAATCATAAAACTTAATCTTAATTGTGTAGTATATTAAAATTTAATTCGATACGTTTATTTAGATAATTATATCCTAAAATCAATTTAATAAAAAGTTTGCATGCTTTATTTTCATATAAACTTCAAATTATGTGGCATTACTATTTTCTACTTTTTTATATTTTCTTTCATTTGTTTTTCTTCGGACTTTTTTATTAATGTGCCACGTCAACCGTCAATCTGTCACTCCGTCTAACCTCCGTTACTTTTTTTAACGGCAGTGAGGAGTTTGATACCATTAAGCGAGTTTAGTGAGCAACTTGAGACCGCGTGGAGATCAGTGATGAAATTGATACTATTTGTCCACTTCAGTGATGAGTTTGATAATTAACCCATTGTTAATACTTTACTACATTGAACAATGAGGGCATAGTAAAAAAAAATTAATAACAATGTTTTTGGGACTTAAAATACTTAAAATACAATGAAGAATCCTACGAATCCATCATTTTATGAGGTCAAAAAAAATCATTAGCATTTGAACACCTTCAAATTTTAACAATTTCAATTGAATACAACCAGATATTGAAATATAATTTAAAATCCTTATTCAATAACAGCAAATTTTATAATATAATTTAAAATCTCAATTAAATACTTTTAAATTCTGAAACATTTTTAAAATAAATTGAATATCTTCGAATTTAATAAATAATTTTTAAAAAAAATCTCAATTGAATAACCCGATCCTCCTTAGCATTCATCAATCATCATCATATTGAAGCACCCGTGGGAACGTACCTGTTTTGTCCACGTAAGCGCGTAATCAGTTTTATCCGTTAAAACGTAGAAAAGAATATCTATCACAACTTTAACAATGGCATCCTCAGCTAATTCACTCATCCCTCCCATACATACACTGCCTTGTTCTAAGTTTCGACCAAGATTTTCAACCCCAATTCACCAGCTCAGCCAGCCATGGCCAACCCTCAAACGACCCAGAAAGCTCGTGCTTCAAGTCGTCTCTTCCCTCGCACCTGACCCCCTCTTGTCAGACCCAACTTCTCTCTTTTTAATCTCGGAAAATGTGGGCTACTCAACTGCAAGTTATTACACTTCTCTCGGTCTTTTTGTCATTTCTGTTCCGGGGCTCTGGTCTCTTATCAAGCGCTCGGTTAAATCCAAGGTACGTGCATCGGCTGCTCTTCAAAAATCAATAGTTATACTTTCTAGTCCTGACGGATTTTAAGCATGTCAGATTTTTATTGAAAAAAACATTGAAAATATTTTAGCTAGATTTTTTTTTAATGTCTTGGTTTCGCTATTGAATTTGAGTGTTCGATTTGAAATTTTGCAGATTGTGAAGAAGACATTTATAGGAGAAGGCGAAGGTAAAATGAAGAAGCCGAGTCAAATGGCAGGGGAGATACTTTCATTTTTCACTCGCAACAGCTTTGCGGTGTTAGATAAGGGAGAGACCATAACGTGAGCCACTCATTCTCACTTCTATGCTTGGTATCTTAATTTTAACAAGTTCAGATTGATGTTATCTTGTGAGGTAGTTATTTATTAATTTTCGTTCCTAAGGTTTTGCTGTTCATACAAAATGAAACTAGAACCCGCAGTTCCATTTATTCTGTTCTGTCCAATATTTGTTTCCGACTTTTACGTTTGCTTAAATAGCTCGAAGATGACCTTCACTTCCCGACTCCTAAATGTTAAGTGACATAATTCAATCTATTTAGGCTTAAGCGTTCTCTGAGGCGAGGTGAAAACCTAATTGTCGACTCCCATTCCCAACAATTCTATTGTTTTCGGTTTTCCTATTGAAAACTTTCTTGACCGTCATTGCTTGTTTTACGTGAATGTATCTCTTGACTACCTACGAACTATGTAGATTTGAAGGCATGATGGCGCCCAGCCGAGGACAAGCAGCACTACTCACATTCTGTACCTGCATAAGCTTGGGAAGTGTTGCCCTTGTTCTGACGATAACAAATCCTGAGGTGGGAAACAATTGGTTCTGGCTAACCATCTTAAGCCCTTTAGCGTAAGTCGTAGCGACTATTATTCTTCATTCTTGAGCGTAGTATCTGAATAATCACTTGAAAAAGTAAGTTATTAGTTATTACTGATATAATGTCAACTCAACAGAGGAGCTTACTATTGGAAGCGCGCTTCAAGAACAGAGCAGATCAAGGTTAAAATGATATTGGCAGAAGACGGGACACTGTCAGAAATTGTTGTCCAAGGCGATGACCAGCAAGTAGAACAGATGAGGAAGGAGCTTCAGCTAAGTGAAAAGGGAATGGTTTATGTCAAAGGACTCTTTGAGAGAGGATGAGAGATCTGTCTTGTTCAAAATAATTCGACAAACAGTTCACATGTATTAGCATCTGGTGAGGAATTTTAATTTTTCGACATACGATTCACAAATTTTAAGTATCTTGTCAGAAGAGGTAATGATGAGCAATGTTATTCCCTAATAAGAGCTTTGATGTGCAGTGCCACTCTTGTTTTAGTTTCCTGATTCCACCTTATTATACCCTCTTAGGAAATAATTTTGTGAATGCTATCTGGAAGTAAACTATGACATCTTAAAGCTCAGAAAATCTACTATCAGATGCTCAACCTAAATTTCTTTGGGCAAAAACTAAACCATGTAATGCATTTATACCAGATAACACGTTTGCTTGAGGGTTGAGAACCAAATAGCAGCTTATACAGAAATCTTAATCAAGGCAAGACAATGCAAGGAAATTATTCTATCGATCAGAGCAGTTTAAACTTAGAAATAAAAGTATACTTACAACAAAAAATCTTATTAGGCATTCAGAGATACCATTTGCAGCAACATAAGCTGGTGCCACCCAAGTTACATAAGCAGTTTTAGTTGTGCTCAGAACCATGGAAACAAAAATTTCTTCCTGCTACAATTGTCGCATGAGTTTCAATAGCAAAAAAAATTGGAAGATTCTAAAATACTTGGTATCTTTAAATAATAAAAAGGATCCACCGCCAACATTTCATCCGATCAACATTGTGTTTTCCGACAAGAAGCTGTATGTGGGTACCTCAAGATTGTATGGTGCTGGACCCTTGCGTATCCTGCCAGAGATGTCATAATGAGAACCATGGCATGGACAAAACCACCCCCCAAAATCACCTGCATTTGGTAAAGGGATGCAACCCAGATGGGTGCAGACACCAATAACAACAAGCCATTCTGGATTCTTAACCCTGACACCATCTTCTTGTGGGTCACGAAGACTGTTCACATCAACTTTGGCTGCTGCCTGGATATCTTCCTGAGTTCGATGCCTGATGAAGACTGGCTTTCCTCTCCATTTAACAGTCACAGTTGTTCCAGGTTGAATGCTGCTTAGATCGACCTCGAGTGAGGCCAATGCAAGAACATCCTTGGAAGCACACATGCTGAGAATAAACTTCAAGACGAGGAGGCGTATCAGGGAAGCATATACAAACCTGCCACCTGTCAAGACAAGATAAGCAGTTGCCCTTTTGCTAGGATCGCCAGGTGGAAATCGCTCATGGTTGGAAATATCATATTCTATCTTTGAGTTCGGGTTCTTCACAGCTGAAACGGTTGGTGGAATACTTGGAATAGACAGATTCTCATTCTTTCCAGTGATTGCATCAGAAATTAAACCTGCAAAAAACAACCTTAAACTGTAAATTACACATCATAGAAGAGCAAACTTTGCCTGCCATTCATTAGAAGTGCTAGGACATCCTGGCCTGTAAAACTAGAGAGTGTATGGTATTATTAAATTTGAATCCAAACAATGGCTTATGCCACGGGACTCTCCTTTTGACATCAAATCGGAAGATTCGGAACTCAAATCCACATAGGAATTCAATCAGTAAATCCGAGTCTCTTTTCGATTTACAAACTAAATCTCCATTACAAAAACCTTATACTAACTCATGATACAGAGACAAGGTAAAGGTGCCCAGTGAAAACTATAATGGCTACCACAAATGTCAAAGCACCTCTACTCAAAGAAAATGTACCACACCTCCTAAAACAAAGCTTATATGCATCTATTGGCTTATAGTATGCGCTTCAAGCCATCAACCCATCGTCATTGCAACTACCAATGTGAAGAAGTTTTAATAAATCAGGTGCCATAAATCAATAGTAAGAAACAGATAAGAAACAAGATCCAATATGGATCAATTCAACAATATAAAGCAAGATGGAGATTAACTACATTAAAGATTTTTGCTGATTTGAAATACAGCACCATCATCAAGAACATTAATTTAACTTCCCCAAATGATACCATTGATTAAATGAACTTATATACTTTGCTGGTGTAGGACAAATATTATTACAAAAGATAATACTACCTCCGTCCCACTATTTTGTCACTTTGACCAGATTCTCGTGAAATTGACTAATTTTATATTGAAAATTACTTGTAATAATTATTTTGAAAGTTATGATCATAAACTATTTTCAATGTATTATAAGATTCAATTTTCATATTAAAAAAAAAAAAACTTATCACATGATAAGTTTTTAATTAAGGTCAAAAATTGGTCAACTTGCCCAACAAATTTAAAATAGGCCAAAGTAAATGAGACGGAGGGAGTAATAAATCATCAACAAAGTTTAAAAAAATAAAATAAAATAAAAAGCTAGAATAAGCTGTCAACAGACTATTAATATATTTTGTTCATTACCTAATTTGATTAAGAGGGTTTTGTAGTGTGGTTAAACATCCACCACTTAGACAAGATGAAGAGAGACTGCATGCTATAATATGAATGATATGATTATGGCTTATATTCCAGGAAGAAATTGGTGAGAAATTTGGGATAATAAAGATATATTTACTGTAAGTAATATGACAAGAAGCCGCTAGCCCCAAGTCACTATCTCCTTCTCACAAGAAGTATTTGTACCCAATACTTGGCAATGCACGAACAACTGTTTTGAAAATGGTACGGAACAAAGACTTGCTAAAAATATACCCGCAAAGATTGACATGAAGGTACTGGTACCATAGCTTGTAATTATTAATAATCTTGATGCCGAGAAAAGACAAGTAAAAAACAACCATTTAAAGTATTTCTAGGAAAAATCCTGACTGTTGTATCAACTCTTCCTGCCAGAAGTAAGGCTTCTTGTGTGTTACATAAGAAGCTTATTGAATTACATTTTGAATTTGTTTATTCTATTAATGAGATGGTCTTGAAAGAACATAATACCCACAGCCCAACCAACTACCTGGCTTGTTAACTAAAAGCATACATGGTTTAGTAAATATCGAGAACAGTTCCTACAGACACTTGAAGTATTAATCCATCTCTTAATTGTATCTACTTGAAGAGATAACAGATGTGTCTTATTAAAAACAAAGAAGTGCAAAAGAGAGCTGCAGTTGTTGGTTTCCTATTTTCTTTCGCCTCACGTGTATTCACACAAGGTTAATAATTCAGCTCGGTCGCATATATCTTTCAAATTGATTAAACACTGCCAAAAATACTCAACTCTGTGTCCACTTTACATACATATCGTACAATGTTGTGCTATAGTCGTCAGATAATTCGATTGAACGATCGACAGACTCTAATTAAGAATAATGACCAGTGTTGGATAGTACAATACGCATAACAAGATGAATTAACAAATCAAGATCTATTTAAACACGCCTCGGAACGTAAAAGATCTCGTCTGAATTCTGATAAATCTCGAAAGGCATAATAGAACAAATACGCGACACATTCTTTCATGCAAAAAATCAAACAGCAGTCGACGTAAAATCAGAACATTGAAATGATAAAATAAATCAGGCAGTTATTTCAATTGATGTACAAAACGAATCAAAAGCGTAAAATAAAAATTAAATAAATAGAAAAGCGGGCGTTAACTAACCGCGAGAGAAGAGAGGGGGAATGAGGGAAGGGAGAGAGTGATTGAGAGATGAGGGCGGAGAGATGGAGCGTGCGGCGGAGGAGGAGAGAGATGAAAGGCGTCGAGAAGCGAGGAGCCTTAACATGGTTCGTCCGTGTTGCCGCTCTTATTACTATTGGTATGGGAAAGAATAGAACAGCGGGATGAAAAACAAGAGAGGAGAAGAATAGTAGTTTTCCAATAATAAAGGATAAAACGGGGATTATTGTAACTAACCTCTTAACCCAGTCCACGTTTTTTGCGATTTACTTGTTTCCTCATCTCCATAACTCATCACAAACACTTTTTTTTAAAAGTATATTTGATTCTTTCACGTTATTATATGTCTCAGATACATGATAGATGATACATTAAAAGAATCTTATTCAAATTTTTATTTGTTATTATCTTATAAACAGCATCATCATAATCATAATATATGTCATATTATGATCGTCGAAATCGAAATACAACCAATCGATTGATATATTTATTTATGATTTTTTGATAAATCAATATTTTTAATACATTTGGAGAGCGATCCGTATGAATGAATTTTAAAAATCAGATAAGAATTAATGATATTTTTTTAATAAAGTAAGAATCTTTTAGATAATATTATTAAAACTGAAACATACTTATTTAAAATATTAGACGCATTGAAATGTGGAACTTGTATATTATTTTAATGTAACTCGATATTTGAAGTCGAAAACAGATGTATTTTATTCCAATTTTTAGTAATATATCATGTTTTTTGGATAAAAAGGAATCAAGTTATTAATTAATAGTTATACGGCATATATAAATACAATCGAAATTAGACAGAAGTTTAAGAATATTATTGTTGGACCCCTTCTTCTTCGAGAGGCAACTAAACGATTTGAATATATGTACTTGTTTTCATCTGAACAATCGTTTCTTACTTTTAAAAACAATTGCTAACTACAAATTTTTAAAACAAATTAAAATTAGAACCAAATATTATATTGTATTTCTAAGCATTAGTAGTATCCACCCGCTCACAGCCGACATCAATTGATACTCCCTCCATATCTTAATACTTTTCCCGTTTCTGTTTATCACGCTTGTCAACACACACTTTTGATCATTAATATTTTAAATTTCGTATTAGTATTAAATATAAAAACTTCACCATATTAAAGTATTCATAAATACGAATCTAACAAGATCACTTATGAGTATATTTAGTCTTATAGAGTAGATGTCTCATATCATAGACAATCAGGACATATTAAACGAGAAAAGCTTTTAAAGACGGAGGGAGTATCTAACAATGCAGAAAATAAAAATTATTCATTTAAAATCTGATTTAATGTTAAAAATATTAAAAGATACTACTTGTAAGTAATACAGTAGCAGCTGTTTAATCCCTTTCTTATGTTTTTTCTTTTTTACCCGATATACGAGAAAAGCTAAAGTTGAACTTGGAATAAAGAGGATCCAAGCAGAAGCAGTCATCTGTTGCCCCAAAGCAAGCAATCAGATTAAGAAACAGACCGAGGAAAAGAAAGAGTGATTTGAAATTTGCTAATCAGACTCCAATAATAAAATCAATCAATGGACGAGGAGAGAGTGAAAGAGGGAGAAGAAGAATGTGAAATAGAGTATGTAAGCTATGGAGGAGAACATCACTTGCCCTTAATCATGAATCTTGTTGATCAAGAACTCAGTGAACCCTACTCCATCTTCACCTATCGTTACTTTGTTTATCTTTGGCCCAACCTTTCTTTCCTTGTAAGTACCCTCTCTCTCTCTCTCTCCCCCTCCCTCGCTCTCTCTCCCCTCCCTCCCCCTCTCTCCCTCTATCTCCCCCCCCCTCTCTTTCTATTTATCTAGCTATCTCTGCGTGTTTTACTTCTTGACATTTAAAATTCCAGGCTTTTCATAAGGGCAAATGCATTGGAACTGTGGTATGTAAAATGGGGGAGCATCGAAACACTTTTCGGGGTTACATTGCTATGCTTGTGGTTCTTAAACCTTATCGCGGCAAGGGCATTGGTACTTTTTACTCTTTACTTGTAAAGTTTCTACCTTTACTTTCTTTTTTGCAACCCCATTTGGATTATGCCTTTAAGTTTAGTTTCAAGCATAAATTTGAGGTCACCCATTGAGCATCGAATTAATACCACGGTACAATTTTAGGATTCAAAAGTTAGTATTCTGTGTTGTTGTTTAGTTAAGAGTCTAAGATTTGCAATTTATGTGTTGTGGCATTTAATTTTAGGTGTCTGATTTTTGCAGCTACTGAACTTGTTACAAGATCTATCAAGGTCATGATGGAATCGGGTTGTGAAGAGGTATATCATTAACTCTGTAATATATGTATTTTCACATATTTTGCTTTATACTTGTATTGTGCATATTTTTTGCTTAAAGGTTTTCATAGATGAGTTAGCTGCAAATGTACTAGTTGCTTATCCTGTTGGTCTACCTGTTACCCAAACATGACTTTAGGTTCAAAGCGCATGTTACTTGATAAACAAGTTGTGAAGTGCCTGATTTCAGTTCATTATCACCTTTAGTTAAGAAAAGAACTTGAGCTTATAGGGTTTCAGTCTTTCAGTGATAGCAAAATACATAATTATGGGCTATTTAAAATTGCAGCAAGCCAAATCCCCACCAAGTTGCAAATTTGACTAATATTGATCATCTTGATAGTATCATCTGAAAAAATACTGTAATGACTTTGTGTTTAATGTGTACCATACATCCATAATTTTGCTGTAAGTGCCAATGAACTTGATAGAGTTCAACATTAATCTCCCCTCCACACTGACTTTTTTCTATGATAAATTCTTTTCCTCACTTTCCTGCACTTTTTAAGCAGAAGTTGTATTAATGCTTGGACAGCATCAGATGTAGTAGCTTGAAGAGCATGTTTAGCACAACTTAGCAAAATCACCAGAGGATAGAATATGTAATATTCTTAATACTATGGACTTTAAGATATAGGTTTTAGCAAGTATTAATCCATCTATTAATCATATCTACTTGTAGAGAAAACACATCTGAATTTCTTCCTGATCGTGACAAAGAATAGAGAGAAGATAAGATTGTGAACCTGATGTCTCTGTAATTCTGTATGTTGTACTCAATTTGGGCGGGATTCAGAAGATACACAAAATGATGGAACAATGCTAGGATTGTCTTATTTATAATTTTCACTAATTCGAAAGTGACTGTGCATAATAAAGGCATAAGCATGTTTGACTATAGTTCTGTTTGTTGGATTTGTGATCTTCTATCACCAACAAACTCTTGTTTATTACTTCCTGTATTTTAGTTCTGCAGTATGTCGAATGTATCGTAGGCAGTACCTTTCCCTTTTTCAAAATGTTTGATCAATCTCTTACCTGTTTGGTTTAATTATTGACATTTTCAATAATTCATTTTTGACATTAATATACTGAGTTTATATAGTTCACTAGTAATTTAAATTACCTGATAATAGTCAACAATGGTTTTCTAGAATATAATAAAGTGTTCAGTCCGTTTATAAGCATGAAAAACGTTTTAATTGGAGCTTTTAGAAGTCAAAACTACATTTATATATGCGGGACAAAGATGGTGTGTTATAAGCCTGTTCACATGATTTTTATGTGAGTTCCATCCAGTTTTGCAGCGAAGCAAGGAAGTTTTGTGTAGAAGCAACCATAGTAACTATTGACTGTATCAGTTGTCCCCATGGATTTTTTGTAGTAAACTTAGGCTCATTCCTGTGGCTATGAATCCCTTAATTCAACGACCAGCACCGTTTATAATGATACTTGTACCTACTTCTAGGCATGTATGCACAAATGTTTATTTCTTTGTAGTTCATGCCATTCCGTAAGTTTCTGTCAAGATCCAACCATTCTGTTTTTCATAAAGAATTGCCATTCCTTTCTTCCACCATGCAATTCACAGGTCCCATCCTCTGAAGTTATAAATTGGTACCCCTCATACATTTGTTTCAACTTACTCCTACATGCTTGTGTTTCTGTATTTTTCTTCACATTAGCCATTCCTTTCTCACCTTGATTACATTTATATAAGTGAATACATTAGTTGGAACAGATAACATATAGGTGGAGATGGGAATTTTCTGTTTTGTGAGTAGATAATACATAATTTTTGTTTCATTTCATACAAGTAGTCCTCAATCCTGCCAATTTGGGAATGATTATACATCCCATAATAATCCCATAATCTTCACGAACCTCACCACAGAAAAATTGTACTTTTTTAACACTCTTCCCTCTTACATTTTTCCTTATGCCTTTAATTTATATTGTTTACATTTTTTATCCTGTTCATGTCTTATTTCAATTTTTCCAACCAAACTGAGCATTAGTCTTCTAATTTGGTAAAAGGAAACGTCAGTATGTTATAGTAACCAACATGATTAAGTTCCTCAACTCATGATCAACTTCCCAAATGCATCTTATAGTCCTTCAATTCACATCGTTTTGAGGTATCAACATGCTGACATGATTGGTTGTAAATTATCAGCATAGATGAATTAGAGGTGACTAAATATGTGTCTAGCAGCTGACAGTGGAAGTCACCTTTTGAAAGCAAATATCAGTTACTAGACCCTGGGAATCAGATTGCACTTACTACTTAGTGTCATAGTGCTTCGGTGCTTCCATTTAATTTTTTTTTTTTTTTTTTTGACAGAGTTGCTTCCATTTAAATTGATTGTGAAGTAACATGAAAACTTTTTTTATGCTGTGTGAATGTTCCATTTGCTCTGCACAATGTGTATTTTTTGTCGAATTATCTTTCCTTTCTTGCATCCTCCAGTGGAACAAAATGTTTCATTTGTTTTATGTATCTATATTTCATATATGAAGGTAACACTAGAAGCAGAAGTTACAAATAAGGGAGCACTTGCATTGTATGGGCGTCTTGGATTCATTAGGGCAAAAAGGCTATTCAGATACTATTTGAATGGTGTCGATGCTTTCCGGCTGAAGCTATTATTTCCCCGCCCAGAGTTATCATCTGGTCATTTGATAGTAGAAAACGAAGACATGCCACATGAAGAGAGTCAACCAGAGTTATCATCTGGTCATTTGATAGTAGAAAACGAAGACATGCCACATGAAGAGAGTCAACGGCACTAGTCGAATTGAACTAGAGCTTTTAAAGCCAAACAAACAAGTGGAATATGCTAAAATGTAGAATGATAGACCCGTATTTAAAAATATTTTGTAATGCTTTGTCAATTTATTTACAGTCTTTAATTTATTCTTGAATGAACTGTTACTATGAATGAGTGGTATGTTCAATCATACTTGTTCCTCCAAATGCCGTGTAATGCTCGACTGGTGTTGCACTTTATAGTTACAGGGAGCTTTAACCAGGTGAATGGTGCCTTAAAAATGAGATAATGGATAGATTACCCATGGTTTCCCACTTTCACATGGGAGAATTTGAACTAGCCTCACCTGCTGCTCAAGGCACTTTGAGTTATTTCTTAGATACTAGTAAATTGAAGTTCTATAAAATCAAGGGAGACTAGAAGTAATATTGTCAACTATGTTCCTGTATTCTACTAACCAAACATATTGACAAGTTGTATATTTCTAGTTTCTATGTTTTCCTCCAATTAGAGAATTTGAATATTGAAATTTGAAGGATGCAAAATAAGCTATAACAATTGCTAATAGGCATATCATGATTAGGATTGCCTCCCAAAAAACAAAATGAAAAAATTAAGTAGTTACAAGTGCTTGGAAGGCAATATTTACCAGGTGCAAGGTAAGAATCCCTCCAAGTCTAGCAAATCTGCCCTATAAAACCAATCTAATGATACCACAATTTGATGTGACAACACACCTCGCCATGTGTTCTTCACATTTTAACTTCGTCATTACTCTGTCTTCTAGGTCGAGGACGGCATCATTGGCATGTGTGATGCTGCGGTGCCGTATGCAGCATTGTAAACTTGTCCTTGCAAGGAGGGATCATTTACTGCTGCATTGTGATTGTATGAACCAGTTTGTCCATATGTCAGCAGATGGGGATCCTGGTAAGCTTGACCTGGATCTTGATAAGCGACTCCTGTCCAGTATGGAGCACTGTGTCCAGAAGCTGGCATATGAGGATACTGGTATGCTTGGTTTGGATCATGAGCTACTCCTGCCCAATATACAGCACTGTTATCAGATGACGGCATTTGAGCATAATACTGGTAGACTTGACCCGGGTCCTCATAATACGGATGAGCAGAACTATTTGATTGTGCAGGGACCTGAGGTTGCATTTGCCCATGTGCTTGTATTGGGACCTGATGTAGCAGTTGACCATGTGCTTGTACCTGTACCTGATGTAGCAGTTGACCATGTGCTTGTGCCTGTACCTGATGTTGCAGTTGACCATGTGCTTGTACTGGAACCTGATGTAGTAGCTGAGCATGTACTTGTACAGGCATATTAGGTGATGCGACTGACATCCCGGGGTTATAGTTGTGTGCATGACCCACTTGCAGAATGCTTTCTGTATGACTTGTTCCAAGTGCAGCAGCAGGAGCTGTTTTGGAGAGAGAGATGGACACACTGTTAGCTCCCAAACCAGAGCCTGCCAATGGAAGTCCCCTATCTGGACCTGCACACATATGGCCAGGGTCCTGGGGAGCTTGAACTTCACGATAGACAGATCCAGAGGACGAACTATGCAGATGTGCATGGTCATGTGATGGTGCTTCGGAATGTAATTGTGTGACTGGCTCTGCTGGTGCATGATGTGCGTCAGCATTGGTAACTGCAAGTACATTGGGGTTGTTATTATGTACATTTATTGTTGACTGTACAGTCCTTCTATCACTTATCTCCTGCACCGTGGAGGGAGCTTGGCCTATCACTGCATCAGAAGCACCAATACTTTCAGTACCAATAACAGTGCTTGCTGGAGAAGACGAATGACCTCCTTTTTCGTTCTCAGAAGCCATCTGAACCCAGTAAGAAGCTGTCTGCAATGAAGATAGTATTAGCTCATTTCCATGCCTGGATGCTGAAAAGTACATGTGCAATGTGCTTGAACAAAGCAAATAGTAATACTAAGTACCTTTCCCTGCATATAGCGATTATTTCTAGGCGCCAACTGGTGCAGCATCAAGCTCCCAGTATCATAGGGCATACCAGTGGATCTGTGAGAGAAAACCATGATACAAGTTTCAACAGATTTTTTATAGCATGCAGGCTTTCTAAAGTAACAATACAACCATCACTGAAGATGCTAGCAACCATCTGTTTACGTCTGCAACAGATCCTTAGACCTAGTGCCAGTTTATACCCATTGGCAATCTAGCCCAGAAGCAGTTGGATGTGCTAAAATCCAACAGAATAATGAACAACTTGCTTAAAAGCTAAAATACTAAATCACTATCAGTATGTAAAGTTCTGGAACCAGGATAGACAAATATGTTACACTTCCTTTTCTTAACTTATCTAACTGCCTGACGTGACACTATATGAACACTTGAACACAAAACATTGGACATAAACAATTTTCTATATCTACGCTGAGAATTGACTAGGGAAATTAGTAGAAACAAGAAATGAATATTCGACTCATCCACATATATTTGATCTTTAGAGGTAGATGAACAACCTCCTCAGGGACACCAACATATAATATTTGATGATGGGGATTAAATAAATAAACAACCTCTATCAGACACAAAACTAACATCATAGCCATCAGGAAACTATTTAGTCAAACATCCTGAAATACACAAATGACTGTCACTGTGATTAAAGCTTGGTATTCCTACCCACCATATAGCAATGTTGCATCTCTCCTTTGCCAATATGATTATACTCTGTCAAGTACTCTGTGTGTGTGTGTGTGTATTCCTATAAATCATGTCTCTTTACCACCACAATATAAAGTAATGAGCAAATGTATGAAATGTATACATAAAGTTGACCAATCAATAATGTATATGTTTTAAGAAAAATGTCCAAAGCATAAATCCCGAAGAACTAATTTCTACCCAATTTAGAAGCTTTAAAAAGACAGAAAGGTTAAACTAATTTGGATAAATTGTTGATGAAACAGGTGTTTCTTATCCACTAAATTGTGTGTACAATATACAGTGATATCAAACCCAGGCAACAATGAATGTTTGTGCAGAAACAACGATATAGAGTGTTAAGGCATCACAAACCTGATGAAAAGACTTTACCTGTGGTGCAGGACTGGATTACCAAAAGGGTATGCTTGATAAACCTCTGCTGCATTAGACGCGCCAAACTGAGATGACGAGACTAGATCAGGTGGCAGATCTCTGTTTGTATTAAGGGTATGCGGTGCATTTGCTAGAGATAGTCCAGGTTCAACATGTCTAATAGCACTTGCTACTCCCTCATTAGTATGATTTAATCGAGCTAAATACTGGTTGTATTCATGAGAAAGTTCAGATGCAGTTTGGGATCGTAGCTCACTGCTTCTAGGAATAATCGTAGCCGACTGGACAGTGTTTGGCATCAGAGGTCCAGAAATTCCTGGAGATAGCTCAGCTACCGGGCGAAATAGTAAAATCAGATTAGCTACCTGCAACGGACCGCAAATACAACATACATCAGCTTTAAAAGGAACAAAGATCAGTTAATTGAAGTGGGTGTTAGAATGATAAGTATGCAAAGAAACTTCTTGCCTGTTTACTGCTCAGTTCTTGTCTAAACTTAGAACCACCATTGTAGTTATCAACAATTGCAGGCTTGAAAACACTTTCAGGCAAAGGTATGCAATCCCTGAGAATCTCAAATCTCACCTGAGCAGATCGTTTAGGTATCAATTAGATCTCCAAGCAACCAGGTGGCCAATATAAGGTTGATAAGTTGATAGCAATACTCATCACTTCATTGTGGAATCATAAAGTGATTTAAACTGTTTTTATTGATCCCCAAGAGGAAATATGAAAGTAAGTGCATACACTAGCATGCCAAAAAAAAAAGGTATTAAGCTGATCTTCTAATGGGCACAGGGTCACCAGACAATCAGAACTGCATTAAAGCTTTGTTTTGGGGATAGACAAGAACTTAATAAGTCCAGAGAGGCTTGAAAACAAAGTGAAGTTCATCAAAACAACCAAATGAAAACTACACAGAGAAAATATGTGTCTGACTTCTACGTGTGGAGAAAGGGACACAAAGGCGTGAAATTGTTTTTAGGCAATAGTATGCAGAAATCTACACATTTTACATTCACCGAAATGGCGAATTCAATTAATTACTAATTATCAACTTACCAATTAGAGATTAACAATAATCTGCCTATAAATTTATTTTTCAGAAATTCCTAAACGCTCTCATCTTGCAGCAACATATACAAATATATATCTGACAACACTCACATCCTGATACTATACTAGTTATAGATTCTGATCATTATTTAGTATATGTAATGTCTGAGCTAAATGTATTTGGCCGCTAAACTGTAGTACAACTTTCAAAAGCATCACAAAACGACATTTTCCAATTTATTAACCTAATTTTTTCCACAATATTTGATATCTCTATAATTGGAGTTGCGAGAAGCACAATACGCAAGTAAGAATGATTATAGCTCAAAACTAGGAGCAACCCTGTGAGATTGTAAACCAATACCACCCAGTGCTCACTCATGACTCACTAACCCATGAAAACAGCCTGATCAACCTCTCTCTCTTTTAAGTTCTAAGCATAATAATAAATAGTGTTAGGAAATTAAAGTTGGCAGCAACAAAATAAAAAAGAAAACAATGTTATCTACCAAAATAAGATTTCAAATAAACTCTAGTGGCGAAGTGGAAAACTTATATGAACTCTAATACAGACACTGCGAATAAAGGACCAATTTTCTCTTACTCCTTCAATTCTTCCCTAGATCTGGAGATTCATCTCTACAACTTAAATGTATATTCCTCCATTCTCTGTCCATTTAGTACTGCAACAAGCTCGAGATGTCTACTAAGACACATATTGTTTCTCTTCTTACCATTGATAATGTGAGATGAGTTTTAAGAAATTAATTTAATTGCAACAATGTGGAGATTGTGGTGCTAAGGAACAAAGAATGATGGAACCAGATGTTTGCAACGGGGAGAGAATGTAATTGTCTAGGGATAGAGCTGAAAGATGATCAGTCTTATTTCAGAAGAAGAAAATCTGTAAAATCACATTATACGCCATTTAAAAATCAATTGCCACTGTCAAGAAACTTCATTATTCTATCCAGGAAAGGAAAACAAAGAACATAAAGTTTCACACGGGATATTTAGGATGGAAAATCCTTTAAAGTCAACTTAACACTGATGCAAAAACCCGATTGACGAGTCACAAAATCATCGGTCAGAGGCAGTACGTGACATGCTGCCGTTTAATGTCAAAATATTGGACAGAATTTCAGATTTTTAAAGTAACTTTTTACTTCAGCAAATCAAAGAAATATTTTCATTTTTATCCTCACAGGTAATGTAGCTGAGAAGGAAAATCGCCCTCCAAAAGCTGCTGGTTCAATTCCCAGCTTCTCTATGACCCGTGCATAAGTAATCTTATAAATTGACCAGACTCAAAGAATCTCACCTGTGCAGAAAATCGCCCTCCAAAAGCTGCTGGTTCAATTCCCAATTTTCCATCTGAGGCAGCAACGTATACACCATAAAGAAGTTTCATGTCAAAATCATACAAGAAAAGCCTCATGTGTGGCTTTATTTTTTTAAGCATGTCCATCCTTGCCGAGGGAAGACCAAAAACTCTGTATTTATAGCAATCTGCTTTGGTTTTCCCATTGCACATGAATACATACCCAGGAAACTGATCAGTGCAAGGTATCGACTCTCCCTGTATGATACCATGGCGAAACTCTGGATAGGCAGGAGCATAATCACACGTTGATGTAGCAGGAATCCTTTGCATGTGTCTCTGGATGAGTCTTTTCTCTATTGCCCTGCTACTAGACTGGAAGTTTTGAGAGGCCTTCCTTGTTGACTTTTTGCTGCGCGTCATTTTTTGCTGCAAAACTGAAACAAAGAGCCTCTTTAGACATAGCCAGTAGAAATTTTAGCTGTTAAACAATAACATATACATAACAGATGATCCAGAGAGTCATATATAAACAGGCAAAACTATGCAAGCTGATAACTCAGATAGTCATATATAAACAGGCGTAACTTGTAATTGCTTTTAAAGTACTGTAATCGGAGAAAATTCGCTACCCCGAGGTTCCTCGACCGCAGAAGGGATTGCTACCCAAATACGAGAACCAATTTAATGTTCAACAATATCTCAATAATCAAGTACAAAGAAACAAAGGTACGAATAAAGTATAAACATAGAACCCTGATGGACTTTAGGCCATAACTGATTGGGATATTAATGATAACCTAAGTTACTGGAGCCTAAATATCACTATTTCCTCATCAAAGTGGATATCCCTTCCTTTGTGAGATTCCACGTTCTTCGGAAACGAGTTTAAAAAATCTAATAATATTACAATCAAATAACACGACCCCGTAGCTTCACGTTTATGAGGACTCTGTTTTCTTTTTTGCCATAACTCATTTTTTTCCCTTAATTTTGGTGCATTTTGTGCTTGTTCAATATATCTTTGCATCAGACTAGCTTATTTGTCAACCGAGAGTTAACAGTACCGTCTTCAAATCATAAAAGCTTTCCAATCTAGACAAGTAGACTAACACGACTATACCATACCCCAAATGTATCCGTCAACCTGTTGCATTTTATCCATAAACAATTTCCTTAACACTAATAATAAACATTTCGGAGTATAAGGTATGCAAATCGAAAGAGCTACACTAGGAATATGCCATAACACCAATTGAGGTCAATCCCTCTATCAATATCTGCACGCGTGAGAAACTAGATAGACGGATTATACAAATGAAAGTAACTAAACTCCCGCTAAAACCGTAAACATGCTCCGTAATTTTTTCTCGTAAACTAACAAAGACGTCAAGTTGTCATATATTATGAACAATGCATTTTTTTCGCTTGCACTCATGTTACTAACTTACATGTTCCATACAAAAATCTACTTAAAACACAATTATACTAATCAGATACATGTAAAACATACACAATTATTAATATGAGCGTATACATAGGGTTCGTTGCTATACAGTTGTATAAAAAGTAATGAAACAGTTAAACAACGAGTTTTAACCTAATTGAGTAAGATATAGAGTTTAATAAGCTTTGAAGATTACCTGAGACGAGTGAAATGGTTACGTTTGCGAGAAGGAGAAGATGATTGGGCTCGCCGATCAGCGACAACGGAATTGCCTATACATTTTTATTCATCAAAGGCTTGAGTTTCAGTCATTTTGTGAATTAGGTCACGTTCCAGATAAAGGCGTGTTTGGCTACCAGCGCCAAAGTTCTCTGTAATTTCAGTAATCTAATGAAATTTACGTTGGAAAATCAAAATGTAACTTCAAAATTCACGATAGTAAATGATAAAATTTTATTTGTCTCGTTAATTTTTCAAATGTAATGAGTCATAATAATGATAAAATATTATCATTATTATTATTATTTATTATTAATCATTATTATTATTATTATTATGCATAAGAAGCGATTCAGTTTGTTCATAAAAAATGATTACAATTATATGGTAGTAATATATTAGGTAACAATCCCATGTCGTTTTAAATAAATATTATTAGTGTCTTTTATATGGACATGTAAATGATTAATATATGTCAAATTACATACGTTTTTGGACAAATATGTGATGGGCTGTTCATTCTTGTATACATCTGATTGTTGTTTTATGTGAAAGATTGTGATATTTTAGCACAAATAAATAACTAATATATACCGAGCACGATTAGATAGTTTGTTGGTTACGATTTATTTTCGGTCGGCTTGGTCTTGGATCCTGATGACAGTGATTGGAACATTTCATATTGATTAGATATTTTCAAATATTTTTTGATCTACCAACGATGTATTGTTGGGTCGGGTACGCAAGTTTAGAATGTTATATAAATATCAAAAAAAATACGAAACTTTTAAGAAAGCTCTAACATTATTCTTTTACATTTTATGAATAACCCCCAACCCCAACACACACACAATTTCTCTGAAAATATATTTTATCAATATGTTGTTCAATAATTATATAAAATTTTAATAATTTTGTGATGTAAATGACTATAAGATGTATTTAATTATAAAAATGTATTTAATATTGTATTAATTGAGGTTTGGTACCTGAAGAGGACCCAAATGATTAGGTGTTTTAATAATTTTTCATAATTAAATAAATATATTAATTGATCAATTTATTGAGCCGTCAATAACGAACCACCATCTAGGTCTTACAAATCTCTAAATAATTATGAATTCTAGATGTTTAGACACTGGACGAATTGATGAATTATCTCACGAGAGAGGGCTAAAATATTATGATTTTTTTTCTGTTTATGTAAATATGATTAAATCTTATGTCGATTTTAATTTTCTTATTCATGATGTCAATAACTGTTACTTCTATCACTTTTTAATAAAACTAGGTGGACCCAATATGCTCTCATTTTTACTTATTTTTATAATTAAACGTTCCACCCAATATGCTCTCGTGTTTACTTATTTTATTATTAAACATAAAAAGAACACGTGATATTTTATGGTTTTCTCCGCCCACACGTGATACTTTATGGATTTCTCCGCCTGTTTTTATGGATTTCTCCGCCCACACTTGATACTTTATGACTTTCTCCGCCTGTAACTTTGTCTTATTGTCACCCCTTTGTGTATAAACTTTCTCTTTCTTTGTCTTCGCAAAAAACTTCATCATTATATCTTTATTTCACATCATTTGTTTTCTAATCGATATCTTGTTATATTTGCGAGTGAGAGAATTGACACAAGGATGAATGCGGTGGAGGATGACGAATCTATTTTTTCAGTCTCAAAGATGTCGAAAGTGAAACTAAATCAGAGGTAATATCTAAGTTAAATTTGATTTAGATTGTTTTTAATTAATTCCAAGAGTTCTTCACTATTTAGGATATAATCACATTTTTTTTACTCATGAATACCAGAAAATTTAATCTTACTCTAGCGTGCTTGTCTAGAAAATTGTATTACATAAATTACACACGTAATGTGATAATCTTTTTAGTATTCAGGTAGATCTGGATAAATGAACACTAAAAAATTATTCATTTATCAAGATCATTCATATAACAAGCTCGAAGTATAATATTCTTTTACATTAAAAGTGAATTTAGATTTGGCACGATTGGATAGCCTAGTGTTGGGTTTATCCTCTGTTGTCCCGGATACCCGAGTTCGACCCCGACTCACCCCGAGAATTACCGAATTTTTATTATCAAAAATTTTGTCTAAAATTACTTGAATGCTATTATAGTATAAAAATAGTATAGCCTTCATTGAAGGCGGTTATATATATATTTAGATAATTAAGCATAATAAATCGTCTATTTTATGATTAAAACTGTATTCCTCCAACTGGTTACAAATTTTAGCCGAGAGTGAAATTTAATTGAAAATGTCATGTAATTAAAAAAAACACAACCAACAAAAAAGAGTAAATTTCTGATTTACGAGCATAAGAAATGCATGTGAACTCATTGAACATAGTTGACGGGACATCATAAAATATAATTCTTGAATATTAACTCAATTATTAATCAAATATACTTCATCCCCCAATTATTATAAATAATTTTTGGCATGAGTAATATAATTACATTAAAATAGAAGTTGCATAAGAAAAATTTCAAAATAAAATAAGATAAAATTGGAATAAAATAAAAGAAAATAATATTTGCAAATTGTAATGCTCGGAAAATAAACCCTTTCAACGGTTAAAACTTAAATCACCCCATCAGTTCAAAATTCAAATTCAAAACTTCTGATTTGATAACTTCAATAAACTTACCCCAAGTCAAACACCAAACCAATCCCGCTGCAACACATAATAGGAAACAGGTGGTCTCGCGCACACACGATTACTCTCCGAAATTGTAGCAGCGGGAAAATAAACAGGCAACGTTAAAAACCGATCAAATTACTCCATTCATCTTGTTAGCGCCTCATTCTTCCCCCTTCTCTTTTACACGACTACTAATATCTCTCAATACAGAAACCCTAATTCCAAAAAAATGGATCCTGAAATGTTCGAGAGGAGGAGCAGCGCTCGGATTCGGAAGCTCAATAGCGAGAGATCTCTCTCAGGATGCAAGGAGAGCAAGTATAAAGAGGTGGAGCCAGAGAGAGAGAAGAAGAAGAGTGTAAAGAGAAAGAGGATCGAGAAGCCGAAGGCTGGCTCGAAAATCGAGGAGGCTGTTCAAGTCAAGGCTCCATCCGAAGCTGTGGAGAGTAATGGCGGTGAGGTGGCAGAGGCGGCCGGTGAGGATGTAGTTCCGGCTGCTGAGCCTGAGAGTAATGGAAATGAGAATGAAGGAGGCTCCAGAAGCGCTTATGCTGTTGTTAGGGCAGCGGTTCGATGCTTCTACACTCACTATCTTCATTTTGTTCAGGTCTGGTTTCTGTATTTGGTGGTTTTCAGTATGTTTGTTGTGTAGTTTATTTAGTAGTTAAGTTATTCTGTGGAGGATGATTCAGTTGTTTTTAAGTTCAATTGCTTTGGATTGACGATATTTACAGTGAAGGTGGGATTAATAGTCCTTTGAAAGCAAATAGAGGCGTATGTTATTTGTAGTGTTTGGTTGTTGATTAACAGCTTGTATGTATAGACTTAACAGCAGACGGGGTGATATTCTTAATTGAATAAATTGTTTTGATGTAATAACATCATCTGAAAATTGTGTTACATCACTGTGCCTTGATTCAAATCTATATTTATTTGATGCATATGGAGTATGACTAGTTATGACACTTAGCATACTCATTGTGGTTGACTGTAGGAAGAGGAAAAGAGGTGTGGTAAAGCAGAGGCTGATAAAAAAGCTGCCAAAGGTGCTTCAAAAACTAAGGTTAGCTTGTATACTTCAAGCATTCATTTTCCTGCCAATTGTGTTTTTGTACGCCATTCAAGGCATACTCTACACAATTGCTCACATTCTTTCGCACTGGTTAATATTTTTTTTGTCTTATGTGTTGGTTATCCCTTCTTGTCGTGGTAAGTGCATTAAATCACATCATTTCCTTCCATAAAACCTAACACTTGCCTAAATCTCTTCAAACAAAGTAAAAATGTAGTGAACACTTGATTTCAAGCTGTTATTTTGTTTAAGGTCACATCTTAAATTTGCCGGGGTTCATCCTATTCTTTACATGCTTGTGGTTTTTTATTATTGTAGAAAATTGCGGAAAATGGAGATGTGCCTAAAGACAGCAGTAAGAACAGTTCAAGGCGCCCGGATCTAAAGGCACTAACAAAGGTAGTTTCCTTTCTTCAATATTTTCCTGCCAGTTGCTCTTTTTTGTAATTATTAATTTTTTTCCCACTTATTTTTCAAGTTCTCGACTTAAATAAGCAAGCACACAACTTCCTGTTGCATGCTGATTTGTAGTGTATAATCATAGATTCCATTCTTAATAGATTTTAAATGGTATCACATAACCTTGTAAGTTGGCAATCTTAGTTTTTAGGTAATATATGTCATTTTTCTCCCAAATTATTAGTTTGACTGAGAGCCATTTGTCTCAACTTGATATATATATATATATTTCCTTATTATTATATTACCCAGCTAGATACTTACTCCAAATAAGCTGTTAGCTATTCCATAATTCATTCCCCACTTGGTTCTATGACCGAACTAAATTTAATAAACTTGTAAGTTTCATGTTTTTAATAGTTTAATTGTTGTGTATACTATTATTACCTAGGCGTAAAACATTTGCAATGTTCTTAATACTAAAATTTGATATGCAATGACGAACAATATTTGTTGAAATAATACGCAGATGATTGAAACAGGATCTGCATTACGCCCAAATAGGATTGGATCTATTCCGGGTATGTTCTTTTTCCAATCCTTCCAAAAGTGGTTCTAATGTTTTATCATATAGTGTGTGTATTCTATGTTAAATATTGAAATTTAGAGCAAATATTTTAAATGTGCAGTGAATTGCATTGTTCAGTCCTATTTAGTGTTTTTGACGGTTAATTTTTGATTGCAGGGATAGATGTTGGACATCAATTCTTTTCTCGAGCCGAGATGGTTGCTGCTGGATTCCATAATCACTGGCTTAACGGAATAGATTATGTTGGGCAAAATGGCAGCAAGGTAAGTTTTCTTTAGAAAAATCGTGGTATTATTAGAATTTTATATTAAATTTTTTGGAAATGGTCTCTCATAGATTTTACATCCCAAAACTTATTAAATGTTGATTCGAGTCAGTTGAATAATTACCATTCATTCAAAAATAATGAAGACCAAAAAAGTCATTATGGTATCTCCTATTACAAGTTTGGTGAATAAGGGATTGTCTCAAGACATCAAATTGTGTAAATTGGAACATGAAATGAGCCAACCCACAAAATACTCCTTTTATTTATTTATTGTTTTTGTTCCATGACACCTTCAAATTTCGTTTTCCTTGCAGATTGAGGATCTTAGTCGTTATACACTACCGATTACCGTCGCCATAGTGATCTCAGGTCAATATGAAGATGACCTCGACAATTGTGAGGATGTTATATATACTGGTCAAGGCGGTAATAATCTGCTAGGCAACAAACACCAAATTAAGGACCAAAAATTGTTGCGCGGTAATTTAGGACTCAAGGTATAAATTTTCGATACTGTTTCTGTACAAAAAATAGTCCTATCACTGATGGATTGATGACTGAAGTTAGTGACAGATTATAGACAGAAAAATATCGAAGACAGTTTGTTATAAATCAGGATTTTTGTTTTATTTAGTAGTGAAGGTTATAAATTCATGAAACATGGCGGATTTTAGTAAATCCTTTTTTTTAAAGATTAGGACGTAAAATTATTTAAAAATACAATAGTATATGTATATGTTATTCTGCAGAGACTGGGATTTGCCTTCAGGTGTCTATTTATTTAATTTCAATGCAAGTATTATAATACCTGTCATTGTTGGCATGTCATGTTTAGATTTCCTTTTCTTGTATGGGCTCCAAAGCTACACTTTGTATAAAGAAGTTCATTTTTGCAAAATGATATCATGTAAAGTACACTACTAAGTTGCGCTACACATGCGATTGCTTGTGTGTTTTTTGTTGAACTTGAGTGCTGAATATATGTATTATTACTAAATTGGACACCTGGATCCCACCCGATTATAAAGATAAGCTGTTTTTTTATTTTTATTTTTCTTTGTCAGGATGACAAACTGAATTTTATTTACATTGATGAAGGAAAATAAATTTTGACAACTTTCCTACTTATGAATATAAGCTGCCCTGTTACTTTTAAGTTCTTTACAATGTAAAATTTGATTTAGCATGCAATTATGTAAAGGAAGATCAAACACCACATTCTATGTTAAAGAAAGGAGTCTTTGGTTTACATTTATATGTGTGTTGTGTATGTGCAACTGTGCATGGGAACAAGAAATTCAAATTTAATAATATGTTCCTAATTGCATTGTTCAGAATTCAATGGATCAGAAAGTTCCTGTGAGAGTTATTCGTGGGCATGAATCTAAGATTAGCTATGTTGGAAAGGTGTACACCTATGATGGCTTGTACGAGGTAATTCATTGTGCTAGTTGGGGTGTTCGCACATTTATGTTTTCAGATTGTGTAACATTTAAGTGGTGCAGGTAGTAAATTATTGGGCAGAAACAGGAATATCCGGCTTTACCGTATACAAATTTCGGCTTAAGAGGCTTGAAGGGCAGCCTACTTTGACCACTGCTCAGGTTCTCTCTTGTGCATGTGTTACAAAATTATTTGCTCTTTTATTGGAATTACATGCCAGCAAATTCTGTCATTACTTTAATTTAGCGTCTCGTTTTCATAAAGCAGATGTGCTTCAAGAAAATTTAGTAATTTACTGGTCTTTAGGGTGAATTTCAATTATAGGGAAAACCAATTTCTTACTTGTTTGACCAATACTTTGCCTTTTAGCATTTGCATCAACTAATTATGATGTTCAAATCCTGTTCTATTTGAGGCATTCAACTTCTAATGGAATGATTTACAGAAAAAAAATACCCACATGTCCTTATCAGCCACTCTTTTTTTCATAAAAATTAGCCTTCTTTGGCTCTCCCTCCTGTTAAACCTGATTTTGGGGTTCATGTTGACCTACTGTGCTTTTTATGTGATAATTATAGATACATTTTTAAATATGAAACATAATTAAAATTAATTTTGATAATGATGCCAGTTTTAAATCTGATCTATGCATTCATGACAGGTCCAATTTACTCGCGGGCAAATTCCTAATTCGGTTTCTGAAATACGCGGGTATGACAATTGCTCTTCTATTGAGTATTATCTCCTTTTATTATGCTATTTATGGAATCATAATCACGGGATATCCTTCTTTATCTTTACTTAGGCTGGTGTGCGAGGACATTTCTGGAGGGCAAGAGAATATTCCGATCCCTGCTACAAATGTGGTAGATGACCCACCTGTTGCACCAACAGGCAAGTTTACAAATTAGAAATTTTATCTAGACGGGTTCAAGAATTGTTATGTGCACTTGCCTTCATAGTTTTAAAAAACTTTTGTTTATCAATATTTTCAACTGTCTTTTTGCAACTTCGATGATTTGCTTCCCAACACACTAATAGGTACCTGCATTTCTTTATTTTATTGATATCTTGAACAATAAATTCAAACTACAGGATTCACCTACAGCACCAAGATTGAAGTGCCTGCAAGCATGACGCTCCCAACACAAGTTCCCGGATGTGATTGTCAGGGCAATTGTGTAAATTCCGGTGATTGCAGTTGTGCTAAGCTCAATGGGGAAGACTTCGCGTATGTCCATCGTGATGGAGGCAGGTTTGTGGATGTTAATTGTTTTAAACCTGTTCTTGTTTTTCATGTACATCTGCTAAGTTTGCTGAAAACAGCTTAAACATGTTTTAATCAGTTGCAAAACTGTGCTTTATCTTATATCCTGAATTGCCTTGGTATATTATTTGTATATATTATTTAGTTTCATTCTACTTCTTCCCCAGGATTATTGAGCCGAAGGCTGTTGTTTTTGAATGTGGGCCAAAATGTGGATGTGGCCCTGATTGTGTGAATAGGGCTTCTCAAAGGGGACTTAAGTACCGACTTGAGGTACTGCTAGCTTTTGTCAATAGTTTAAATTGTCCTTGATGTTCTATATTTTTGTTGCCCAAAGGTTATAATATAATTGCAATATATCTTTTCAGGTCTTTCGTACTGCAAAGAAAGGATGGGCTGTTAGATCGTGGGATTTTATTCCATCTGGAGCCCCTGTGATCGAATATATTGGGAAGCTGAGAAGGACATCCGAAGATCTTGATCCGGAGAACAACTATGTCTTCGATATAGATTGTTTGCAGACAATGAAAGGTTTAGATGGAAGAGAGGTATGAATGTTAACTTTTGAAATCTTGTTGATTATTTAGGTGTTTTTCAAATGAGTTGCATTTTACAATTAGTTTGAAGTGCTAAAGCTTTTTGCTTTTTGCCTATAACACACTGATGGAAACTAACTAGATCAAACTTACTAGATGTGCTCCTCAAAATAACCCAGCCAAACTACTTATTCTGTTATCTTAGCAGACACTGTATTTAACTTTATTCATATAAGTCAGTAAATCTCTCAAATTTTTTTGTTTATTTAAAACATGCAACTTGTCTCCATTAACTAGTGGTTTTTGTTTTATTTTCATCTTGTTTAATGTATTTAGTTTCTTACTCATTTGTTGGAGTAACTTATGTCCAACAGAAGCGGGTGGGAGCTGTGTCTTTACCATCACACATGGCGGATGATGGCGAGATGGACAGGGGACCAGAATATTGCCTAGATGCGGGCAGTAGTGGCAATGTTGCTAGGTTCATCAATCACAGCTGTCAGCCGAATTTATTTGTGCAATGCGTGTTGAGCAGCCACCATGATGCAAAGCTGGCTCGGGTTTTGCTCTTCGCCTCTGAAAACATACCTCCCCTGAAGGTATCTTCTCCTCTCAAAGATAGAAGATGTGCAATTAGTGTACACTCGTTTATTCTATTGATTTCTTTTTGCTCCCAGGAGAAAAATGATTTCCTTTTCTGTGCTTCAACTTGCTTTCTATTGTGATATGCTGATCATCATGATAACTGCTCCTTAACCCTCTTTATACAAGTAATTCTGCAGTTATGTTGATACAAAAGAGTTTCCTAGTTGAGTAGGGTTCTGTCATCTGTGAGAAAATTTTGAGCTATAGAATGGATTTTCATAGAGCCTACACGGGACTTAAACAATATGTTTACCAGCTTTTAAGTGGATTTTTTTTAATCCGCAACTAAAGCGCAAACAAAGCAGTTTGCTTGTGCACACCCAAATTTCTATTCCTCCAACTCCATGTTCATTATTCTCTTCACAATTTATTTCCCTTTGAATTTTATTCATAATGATTTCTCATGATATTCCGTTCTCACTGTTCTTCAAGTCAATACAATCTATGTGTTGCAAGTTTTTAGTGACTCATTCCTGAATATAGACAATGGTAAATAACTTTGTAAATGTGTTTTGGGGATGGTGGGTGCCATCAGATTTCTTTTTGAAGTGTTAATTAGAGCATCCACAACGCTTAGGGTCACTTTTATATTTTTTAGACCCCACCCACGTAAGGAAAAATAGGACTCAATGAAAAACTGGCCGGGTTACTCCAATCATACAGCCCATTTCCCAGTTCTCAACGGCAAAAGTAAAGACACCCGGTAGAGAAAACACCAATGCTTTATCATGTTTTCACATTTGAACCAATAAGATACTCAAGTAAGACGGGGTCAGCGAAGTGGGACTAGCCACTTTCTATCGGTTTGCTCCAACGGAGGATACTTTCTTTTTACCATTTTAAAACCATTTCACGTGGCCCAATGCATGAATTGGGTCCGCGCTGGAGTTGCTCTTATATACCATCCTCTCAAACAGAGTTGTTTTTAGTCTTACAATGTTCGTGTCACTCGTTAATTGAGAAATAACTTCAAAATTGTGGATATTGATCCATCTTTCTAGCCATCCTCTTCACCAAAATGATCTGGGGAAAAGTTGTCTTTATAATATGAAACAAAGAGAGCAGAACATTTCTGGACCCAAAAAGTATAAGCTGGCATGCATTATAGAATAAATCTGTTGCATTTGTAAAGTGAGATTTATGTAACTGACTTAAGCTTATAAAATAGTCGGATTATTCCAGGTAGCAGATTACAGAAAGAAAGCTGTACTTAACATGGCATCTGATAGAATGAGAAAAGGAATTATAAGTTGTTAAGTAGTTATATACTTCTATATGGGTGATATTGATCGAAATTGGGTGATATAGAACAAAGTGATACATGACTGATAACTGTATTATGTGATATTGGACAACACACTAATCATCCGTGCACTGAGACATAATTAATTTGATTGTTTGCAGGAGCTTTCTTATGATTATGCATATGCACTGGATAGTGTAGTTGGTCCAGACGGAAATATAAAACAGCTAGAGTGCTTTTGTGGTGCAGCAGATTGTAGGAAGAGGATGTTTTGAGATGTTCCATTGTTGTTTTGGATGTTGCTGATGACTTGATTGCAATAACATTTTCATATGTTGGGTGCTTGATTTTTATCAACAGTGGTATTTTCCTTGGGTTTTCTTAAAGCCTGGTAGCTTTTCCTTATACAATTATCATTATATATTTTGCAAAGCCATCAACAAACCTGAAAGGTCGAATGGAATTTATGTGTGGCAAGGCAAGACTTTTTCTTAGTTTTGTGTAATAAAAAAGAGAAAGTATGCTTGTGACAACTTTTCAATTTCAAACCGTATTGGACATGTCACTAAAATAAAAGAATTTTGTTATTTCAAAATTGTAAAAACGAATTAATCGATGTTTTTTATGAATATCCCTGAAATAAAGATGTTATTGTTCCAAAAGGTTTGTCCAAACAAAAAACAAGTGTGAGAAGTGCTGTTAAAGAAAATAGATTGGCTACCCCAAACCCGCTTTCAATCAATCTAATAAATTAATCAAATATCTAATTATTCAATTACATATTTGATTAGTTATTATTTTATATTTTTTTCAATCAAATCCCTTTCATATTTTTTTCGACACTAAAGACTAAAGAGAAGACCCTTGAACAATTTAAAAATTAAAATTATTGTTTTTATTCTCCTTATTTGACCATCGAAATCTTAATCTGAAAAGTGGGGTTAGGGATGCCATAAAAAAATAAAAAAAATTAAAAATATCTGGAAAATATCACACTCCAATCATTTTCTCACGTCCGTTTATAATTTTAGCGACACTTTTATAGATTATTATATTTATCAAACCTCTATTACACATCATTTATTATTATATTAAATTAGTATGTTTTATTATAACCAATCTAAATATTAATAACATAAAAATATTATATGTGAAAATTTATAAGTACATGAATAAAAAATGTAATGATATCGAATATATCCCAAAATTTTATCCTTGGAGAAAATAATACAACTTTATTTTTTTAAACAAACAATTAGGGAATTGAGCGCGAAAACGAACACCACGTCTTGTAATCCCCGTTAGTGTGTTCATGACTTTGTGTTATGAAACTTTACAGAAGTTGTCAAGCTACGTTAAAAAGTTCATTTCAAATGCGTACTTTTTCATATTCGGCAGATGCTCGTAGCATCAAGACAGGTTTCGATCCCAACACATGCCGCACAAATTTTCAGCTAAAGAACTTGATTGAGAGAGGCCGGATTCATCATGCACGCCAGTTGTTTGATCAGATGCCTCATAGAAACACTTGCTCAACAAACATGTTGATTTCTGGGTATGTTAAACTGGGTGATGTTGATGTTGCCAGGGAGTTGTTTGATGGTATAAGTGATCCAAATGCAGTGTCTTGGACGATATTGATTGGTGGGTATTCACAGCGGAAACGACCTGTTGAGGCTTTTAAGCTTTATAGAGAGATGTGTAGGTATGGGACTGTGCCGGATCATGTGACATTTCCCACCCTTTTATCGGGCTGTTATGAATCCATGATGGGAAAAGAGATTGTTCAGGTTCATGGGCATATTGTTAAACTGGGGTTTGATTCTATGCTTAAGGTTTGTAATAGTTTGGTTGATTCTTACTGTAAATCACATTTGCTTGCTTTGGGTTTTCAGTTACTGAAGGAAATGCCAGTGAGGGATTCTGTGACTTTTAATGCAATGATAAGTGGGTATTCGAAAGATGGAATGGATGAACTAGCGATAAAGCTTTTTAAGGAAATGCAACATTTGGGTCTGAGGCCTTCTGATTTTACTTTTGCTGCAGTGTTATGTGCTAGTACGGGTTTGGATGATGTTGGTCTTGCTAAGCAAATTCACAGTCTTGTGGTCAAGGCCAATTTCGTTTGTGATGTATATGTTGGCAATGCATTGCTGGATTTCTACTCGAAGCATGATTGTGTGGATGATGTCAGGAAGCTCTTTGATGAGATGCCGGAGTTGGATGGCGTGTCATATAACGTAGTCATAACAGCGTATGCATGGCAAGGGCTGCTGAGGGAATCATTTGGTCTCTTTCGTGACTTGCAGTTAACCAGGTTTGATCGGAGACAGTTCCCATTTGCGACAATGTTGAGTTTAGCTGCTAATTTAACTGATGTGGAAATGGGTAAACAAATTCATGCTCAGACCATACTAACAAAAGCTGATACAGATATACTGGTAGGCAATGCTTTGGTTGACATGTATGCCAAATGCAACAGCTTCAGGGAAGTCAATGTTATTTTTGCAAATCTATCCTACAGAAGCTCCGTGCCATGGACAGCTTTGATCTCTGCATATGTTCAAAATGAATGTCATGAAGAAGCCCTCGCACTGTTTAATGAGATGCGTCGAACCAATGTTTGGGGTGACCAAGCAACATTTGCTAGCACCTTAAAGGCTTGTGCAAGCTTGTCTTTAATTTCACTAGGGAAACAAATACACTCGTCTATTATTCGTTCGGGATTTATGTCGAATGTTTTCTCTGGTAGCGCACTTCTGGACATGTATGCTAAATCCGGTTCCTTAAAGGATGCAATGCTCTCTTTTCAAGAGATGCCTATTCGGAATGTAGTATCGTGGAATGCAATGATCTCAGCTTATGCACAAAACGGGGACGGTGAAGCCACAATCAGGTTATTTAATGAGATGATTCATTCAGGTCTACAACCAGATTCTGTAAGCTTTCTCTGTGTTCTAACTGCTTGTAGCCATCGGGGGCTTGTCCAAGAAGCACTGTGGTTCTTCAGTTCTATGACCGAGAGCTACAAACTTGTTCCAAAGAAAGAGCATTATGCATCTGTGGTTGACGTGTTATGTAGAAAGGGAAAATTTGATGATGCAGAGAACCTAATAAGTAACATGCCATTTGAGCCAGATGAGATAATGTGGTCATCAGTTTTAAACTCATGTAGGATTCATAAGAATGAAGACCTTGCTAAGAAGGCTGCGGACAAACTTTTTAACATGGATGTTCTCAGAGATGCTGCTGCATACGTCAACATGTCTAACATATATGCAGCAGCAGGCCAGTGGAATGAAGTTGGCAAGGTAAAGAAGGCAATGAGGGAGCGAGGAGTTAAGAAGGTGCCTGCATATAGTTGGGTTGAAATTAAGCACAAGTTTCATGTATTCACAGCTAATGATACGACTCATCCACAATTTGAGGAGATTAAAAGAAAGATAGACACTTTGGATATAAAGATGGAAAGAGAAGGGTACAAACCTGACACAAGTTGTGCCCTTCACGATGTAGATGAGGATATCAAAATAGAATCTCTTAAATATCATAGTGAGAGGTTAGCTATTGCCTATTCACTGATCAGTACACCTGAAGGGACACCTATACTAGTGATGAAGAACTTGCGAGCATGCACAGACTGCCATGCGGCAATCAAAATAATTTCCAAAATTGTTGGAAGGGATATCACAGTCAGAGATTCAAGCAGATTTCACCATTTTAAAAATGGTCTTTGCTCCTGTGATGATTATTGGTGATTTTGACAAATAATTGCTAAAACTGCCATGTTTATCAGCTATACGACTTGAACAACTTGAAAGTTAGCATAGTATATTAACTGTATTCTTTATACTGTCTGCCTAGGAAGGGAATGAGGCTAGCATATACTGTATAATCACAATTTTTGATTGAAATTATTTTATCAAAGTTCCTCAGGGTATGCTTAAAGCAAATAAATTTGGTAAAAATTTACCAAAAATTAATTTTAAATAAATCCCATTTTCCAGGAAGAAGAATAATATCAGGGTGTAGATTAATGTAAAGTTTTGTTTGATGAAATTTTTTTTGTGGTCTGTACTGAGGGGAAGAAACTTTACCTGATGACTAGTAACCATATTACTGAGTGCGGTGACTAAAGTGTAACTCTGTCTCTAACTCTTCTCATTAGCATCTTGACACTGGCAGGATTGATGAAGATGTCGTTACTAGCATAAGATTACAGCAACATCACCAGAACTCTTGTTTCCATGTGGAATATTTCCGCTTTCCTCTCTTTGTCTTGGTAATTCGATCTTTTTCTTTGCTCATTCACTGACTGTATTCATTCCATTTTACAAACTCTATTTACAGTCTTTCACTAGTTATACTTATTACAATCTCATCCAAATTTGACATTTTTCTTTACTCATTCACTGACTAAATTCGTTTTTACAAACTCAATTTTCTGTTGTGAACTTATTGACATTCTCGTCCATCTTTTCCTTTTATTTTACTTGCGGCAGGTAAATTATTATGTAAATCTAAATTAGAAAATCCAGATTTTGGTCCGGTTACACAAGGAGTACACACCTATCTGACAGAGTCAGAAACTTAAGGCGACAAAGTCTTCCCATTTGCCATTTCACGGGCAAGCAATGCATGGTTAGCTTTTCTTTTTCCCTTTAGTTTATATTAATTTTCCAATGCATTTTACAGGTGGTATACTTTCATTTTTTTGTTTGGCCAAATAAAAGTATGCGGAGTACTTTTTAATCTTGTTTTTGCACAAAGTGACCTTGTTGACTTAGGAGTAGAGCTAGGGCCTAGTTCTGCAACTTTTGGTTTATTACCACTATAATAGGGTTCTATATTGTCCATATGATAAACAAGAATAAATTGTCTATATCGCTATGTAGCTAAGTCAGCTATTATCTTGTTAGTTTATAAACACGTAGAGTAGATCTTTGTACAGAGACAATAACAATGATTTGTTCTTGACATCTATTTGTTATAGTACTATAGTTGTTGCTATCCTTCGATCAATGATGTAAACTGACAAATCATATCCCACCTTCCCCTAAAGTAGTTGGGTCAAGAATTTAAATACTTGCACGCCTACCTCACTAAAGCCTTGAATCCTCTACAACAATCTTATTGATAGTAAAGTAACTTAAAGAAGATGTTTAACCACCAGGCTAGAAGCCTTAAATTATAATTATTTCTTTTCATTCTGTAGATGGACTATTTACCATCGCCGGCTCATACAAGGCAAACAAAGCAACCACATATGATCTCACACTTTATTAAAGCTTCATTATTGCGCGTAAATATATGATTTTTTTTTTTTTGCTAAATAAATATATGATTATTTACTTATTATAAGTTATCTTTCCTCTTTTAAAATAAAGTCTAATGAGATATAAAGTTTATTAAAACACAATAATTGATTTACAAACAAATGAGAGCTCTTAGTAAAATTAGTAGCGTTTTCAAAAAGTGAATTCACTTCGATTATCTTACATTTATAAAATATCTTGCTAATAGATACACATGATATTTGTTTTTTCTTTCTTTTGTAAAACTTAAAAGCAGCGAATATTATTTGATTACCATAGTACCTTTAAAAACTAGCAAATGGAAATCGAGAAATTTTTTTTTTTGAAAAAAAAGAATGGATGTAACATATTTACTTATTTTGTTTCTAAAAATTTATAGCAATTTACAAGTAAAATATTTATGTTTTGCTTAATACTAGTAATTTTACCGAATTTTTAAAAAAAATGTTTATTTAAGATGGCCAAATAATATATTTACGCTTAGGGCCTCAAATTTCCTTTAGTGGCTATTTACCAGACTAGTTGCAATGTAATTAGAGGACTGGACTTGCTGCCCATATTTTTGATAGCTGCAAATTGGTGTTTAAAATTCTGGAAGGAACTAACACCACCTGCGTGTATTCTTCTTTATGTACGTATCCTTTCTTCTTGTTACTCCATTCCTTCCTGACGCTTCTCAAAGTTAACATGGGATCTCTGTTATACAATGCAAGTTGCCAAATTTTAGAATACAACTGTGTTGTTTATGAGTCAACCTTTGGTGGGAACAGGTTAGTAATTATCTTTTCATTGATGATAGTTTTTGTTATTGTGCATAACTATGTGACGTAAGCTAATATGTTTTGTTTATGTATTAATGATAATGTGCATGAGGATATATATAGGCAGGCACATTGATAAAGGCTTGAACCCTCAGTACACTAGATGGGAGGAGAATACAGGTGGAACTACCATCGATGGCATGAGTGGTAATCTCAGGTAATCTTTACCTTCCTCGTTTGCAAATATGTGATTCTCATCTACCTGTAAAATAGTGGATGGCAGCATGAAATGTGGCAATGTACTCACTACTCAGGTTGAAATTATAATCTGCTGTCTTGTCAGCTGGAATATATTAAAGACTGGGTAAACTAGGAAAAAGAGTACCTTTATTGGCACAAAATTGGCAAACAAATTGTTTGTTGGAACTCAGAACATACAAAAATAAAGTCACAGAAATTTTCCTAGTATATACAGGCAATTGCTGAAATACAAATCAAAATTGAAATAAAGACTACAAACTAATTTAAGCACTTAAATGAATCTAATCTAATGGCCTCCTAGAAGTCAACACACAATTAAAATATACCCCCCACATGATCCCCTTCGTTTTCAATTTGATTTTTCCAAGTCAATGTATGAGTGTTTGTTTTAAACCTGATTTCACTGTGTTTTTTTTCCATCTCCGAACGATCAATTTACATACCATATGTGCTGTATATGTGCACCTGTGTCTAGTTTATGTATTTCTTCTACTCAGTATATGAGGTAATTGTTTTCAAAAGTGTGGTCAACGGAGACTCCTAATCTTGTAATCAAGGTAATTTTGCATCAGATTATAATGAATTTTGTTCATAATGTAGGTTAAATAGTCTTTTGGCCACACATTTGATATCTTTGATTTGTTTTGCCTGTTAAAAATTTGCTTAATATTGGCTTCTTATAGCTTCTCTTTGGACTTTAAACACATCTCCCGGCCTCCTTTCCCCCTCTCCTCACAATTTAAGCTTTATAATTGTATGGTACTATCATCACACGTCCACTTATAATCATCATGTCTCGATTTAATTAACGCATGACCTATAGTTATGGTTCTATAAGAATGTTCCTTGGTAAATTTGACAGCGATGTGTTATTTTTTTGCAGCTGACTAAGCAGCAGTGGCAAGGATGATATAGACAGAACTGGAAAAACATGTACATGTGCATAAAAAGAGCATATTCCCGATTGTACTTTCTCAAATAAATATATTCCCAGTTGTACTACCAGATTTTAAGGTCTTTTCAAATACAGGTGTGTGGTTGGCTGTGCTTATAAACTTAGCTTGTTTGGACTTACAAGTTAGAATCAGGTCATTAGTTAAAACGTATGATTTGTGTAACGAATTTATAAGTCGGAATTCGAGAATTTGAAAATCTTAACATTTTTCAATGACTTATTTTTATTTTTAAAATTTGATTTTACAAAAATATATAGAGGTCTATTTAGGAAAACAATCTATTATAATTTATTATTATCTTTAATAATTTTATACCTAGCAAGTTGTAAACATCAAAAATTTTATCTAAACTTATAAAACAAAAGTCATTTCTCACTTATAATTAACTTTTCATTTATTAGTTATTAGCATTTTTTATAAGTTATGTTGAACTGTAATAATTTTAATTATATAATAAATACGTCTTAAAAATGACAGTTAAAAAATCAAAAGATAAATATTTGAAAAGTAAGTGCTTCCTGGTCACATATTTTGTCTTGATATTATAAAAGAGGAACTTGTAAAAACTAATGCGAAGATATTATAAAAATGATAGATCGTGAATATATTAAAAACTTGATTGATAGAGAAAGAATATTAATAAAAAAATATCCATGTAAAATTAAAGATATTACTTAAAATCTATATTTTTAAACTATTTCATTGAAATTACATGTTATAAAAATAAATTGATCCATATGTATTTTTTAATACTCTATTACCATAAGATGTGAGAATGGACATAAATAGGGTTAAAAATGGGGTGGGGAAAATGGGGAACCCGCCCCGAATGGGGCAGATCCGTCCCGCTAATATGGGGAATGGGGTAGTGACGAGGAATGATTTTCTGCTCCGCCAAAATATGGGGTAAGTATGGTATTTGTTGAATCTCCGCGGGGATTCCTCGCCCCGCATATATTTATTATAAATAAATAATTATATTTAATATAATATATTTATTATATTTAATATAATTATTTTTAATACACAAAACTATAATTTTACAATGTATAACATGTCTTTTTTATTTCTATTATAATTAGTTTTTTGCTTTTAATATACATGTTTCGTATATTTTTTTTATTAAATTCTGAAGAAAAAATCACTTAACTTTAAAGTAATTATTTAAAGTGTAATATTATAGAAGCGGAGCGGGACGGAATTATATTAAATCCCCGGTGAGACGGGGATGGGGATTAAAAATAAATCCCCATGAGGAATAGGGCGGGGATGGGGCAGAAAAAAATTATGTGGGGCGGGGCTGGGAAATGAAGTCCCGAACCCGCCCCATTTTTAACCCTGCACATAAAAGAAACGCAAAGCAAACCAAAAATTGGGGGAAAATCTGATGCACTAGTCGGATGGTCCGAGTGAATATATGAAGGTGTAATAAAAAGGCATCAACAAATCTAATTCACAACCCAAAAAGGCTTCAGAGTTGCAGAGCGACACCCCCGAACAACCCCCAAATTATCCTCACCGGAATTTCATGTCCATCTTGCCCTCATCGAATTCAACCGATTCTTCAGCCTCTAATCTTCAATTTACGAACCCTAATTCTTCTGACAATGGAGCTCAACAACACCTTTTTCAATTTTCAAACTCCGACCATGCCCCCTTCCAATCCCTCCACATCTCCGACCACCTCTCCGTCGGAGAACGCCACGTGGCAGGTCATTTTCGTCCTTTTATGCTCTTTTAATCTTGTGTCTTAGGGTTTGCTTATATATGTCATGTTGTACTGTAGTTATCTAGTTGTAGGTGATTTACTGTGTATATAGAGGGGTTAGGTTGGGAAACTCAGCTGCGGAATTCTAATTGACCATAGAATAGAGAAGTGAACAATTATTGTTGTAACTTCGGTAGTGATTTTCATTTAAGTTTGCGGTACAGGTTTGGTTTTGGACTTTGGGGATTAGGCGTAATGTTGATTTTACGTATGACTTACTAGCGTTTTCGTTGCTCTTTTTGACAGGATCAGTGGCTCAAACTGCACAACATTCTGGTGGATCTTCCAAAAAGGTCAACTTTCTTGTTTTCCTCCTAAATTAATAGTTATGGCGCGTATTGCTAATGCAAGTTGAGTAGAACATCAATGCTGGTTTGCTTACGTTTTATTATGTGTAGACTTGTAGAACTGTCTATTAGCCATATAACGTTCCTGAGTTTGTGCTATGAAGTTCTTGAATAGATAACATCAATGTGCCAGGAGATTTAAGATGACAGAATTTTCAACTTGAAATATTACCAAATCTTGAGCCTAGGTTTATGTGTTTATGCATCGCAATGATGTTGAGTATAGGTCTCTAACTATGTGCAATGTAAAAATTGCTATATATTTGATTGTTTCCTCTTGTTGCAGATGAATGAAGCAAGGAAACTGTATGGTAAAAAGGGTTATGCTCACCATACTGCTGGGACAAGTTTTCAGCGTCCAAATACTGGTCACACGGGGGCCGCTTCTCCTCAACACAGAGGAAAGTATGAGGCTATGGGTTCTGCTGGCAGCCAGCAGCCTTCTGTGTCTACACCTTCATCTGGAAGAAAGGGTCAAATGGTTAATGGGAACCACTTGCTGAATTTTCATTACGATCCTATTTCTCGTTCTCGATCAAGGGATTCACCTATACCTCCAAGAAAACAGCAAAAGAGAAGGCCATACAACAAGGATTTGTTCCTTCAAGCAAATTACAAGTTTGTTCTCTTAGATTCTGGAAACTATGCACCTGAGACAATGGATCCAGATAAAGCTCTGCACTGGGAGGATATTATATGTGTGAAGTATTCTACCCCTCTTCCTGTCCATTGCCCAATATGTCTAGAAGATCCCTTATGTCCACAGATAACCTCGTGTGGACATATCTTTTGTTTTCCATGTATCTTAAGGTATTTAGCGGGTGAAGATGATTTTAAAGTTGAATGCTCCAAAAAATGCCCTCTGTGTTTCATGGTAATATCAGTCAAGGATTTGTACACCATCTACATTGAAAATGTGAAGCAGTATCGTCTTGGTGATGTTATAGAGTTTATGCTTCTTACGCGTCAAAAGGATTCATTTACTCTAGCTCTCAAGAATAAACAAGGGATGTGTAGTGTTGAGGAAGTTAACGATTCCTTTTCAAAGTTTACTTTCACTTCAGATGTTGACCTCTCAGTTAGAGAAGTTATATCCGAGCTTGATAATTGGCTAGCTAGAGCAGATTCCAATCTTGTTGATGACATGTCAATGCTTCCATATGTTTGTGCTGCAAGGGAACAACTAGAGCAAAGGAAGGCAAATTGGAATGAGCATCAAGCTGGTAACGGTGATGACATGTCAGGAAACAGTACTGGGCATACAAGTTCTCCATTAGCAAAGAATTCTACAGTGGGAATAGTTTCTTCTAGTGTCAATGATAAGCCAACAGGTTCTGGGATCCCAAGTTACAGTTTAAAAGATGGAAAGTCTACTATGGCTCAAGTCAGTGATGCGATTGGATCACCTGAAGTTTGCGATGAATCTTTATCTTCATCATTTAATGACGACAAAAGTGTGCAGATGCAAGGAAATGACTTCAGGGATAAAAAGGAAAATGACTCGTACAATTTTTATCAGGTGCTTAGTATTCTTCGGTTTTAATTTTAAGCTATTCCTGTTACTGACATATTTTAGCTTGCAAAATGCAATTATTGTTCTGTACGCAACAAGATATAGAAGAAGAAAAAAACATATTTACAGCGTGATAGATTATGCCAATAATTATAAGTTTGAGGTAACACTGTTGAATATATCGTAGTCCTGTAAGTATTTTTTTTAGCTTTATGCACACAATCTTGTACGTGCACTTTTTGAGTTTCCCTTGAGGTTGGTCTAAACTTTCAGATTTACTATATAATCCAGTTAAGTGTAAGAGTATCCATGGTGTACTATATGAATCAGTAGAGGCCCCTTTAAAATCTTTTTGTAAGCATCGTTGGGACAGGGATTGATATATATGTGTGTGTGTGTGTGTGTGTTTATGTGTATATATGTGTGTGTGTGTGTAGGCAATTGCTCAAATACGAACCAAATTAGAGTGCAAGCTACAAACTTAATCTAAGCCCTTAGATAGAATCTAATCTAATGCCCCCCTATAAGTCACCACACACAACTAAAATACGCTTTCTCACACATGACCCCACATAAACCTTTCCGTTTTAAATTTGATTTTTCCCGTCAATTGATAAGCTTTTTCTGAAATCTGACTACAGTGTATTTTTCTTCATCTCCCAACGATCAATTTGCATACCAATACCATATATGCAAAGGATTTAGATTTTTTTTTAGTTTGTAGTTTGTATTTTAAGAAGGTTTGTATTGGAGTACGACCCTATGTATATATATGTCGGGTATTAGAATTTCTACCCACATACATATGTTACACCATTAATACCTCTTTGTGTGCATCTTATAGTTGTGAAATCTTGTAGAATATTTAAGTATCAGTGTATCAGCATCATGTACTTGCTAGTGTGTGTAAGACATGTAATACATATCTTAAAGGCTGAAGCTATAAATAGCTGTTGAAGTTCGTTGAATTAGAGAAGTTCTGTTCTGTGCTTGTGTTCAGAGTAGTCGTATAAAACTGGCTGAAGATTTAAGGAGTATCATTGGCTTACCATAGTGTTATACATTATTATCATGTCACTGCATAAAATATTTATCATCTCTTCTGCCATCACCAGTTCTGTTCTCCTGTATGTATACTCGATTCAATTTGAAGCAACTAAGCTAAGTTCATTTGGCTGTTCCAGGCAGTTGATGGTCAGCACCTCATCCTTCATCCAATAAACTTAAAGTGTCTTCTACACCACTATGGGAGCTACGACAGGCTTCCGCACAGGTTTAAAAGAATTCACCCTGCTCCATGCAAGTTACTTATGCTCATTAATTTCAGCCTAAATGGGGCAAAAGAGGTTTTTCTTTTTTGTATACGGAACTTCATAAAGCTGATAATATGATATAGTAGCTTCATATGTCAATTTGGGAGTGCATGTGTTCATAGCATTCATATATCCCCCCCCCTTTCCGAGGTCACTCCTAGATGCAAAATGGGAGGATATTCCTGATTTGTCACTGATCCTTTAAGCTTTAGTATTTGTTGTTTTTGTGCTTACTGTTTTGTACACCTGAGTAAGGCACCTAGAAAAAGGTATTCTCGTGATTGTGATGGATAAAAAACAGAAAAAGGCTCTGTGTGTGTGTCGTGCTCTTACTGGACTGTGGGCTGTGGGCACTAGCTAATTGAAATCACCACTATATAGTATACCCTTAATTTGTTCAAAATTGATGATGTCAAAGTTACTTTGAAATTTTTTGCGCCTCGGCATTTTTTCAAACATGAACAATCTCTTGTGTTTTTTGTTGTTATTATGTCATCAGGTATCTTAGTTAAAGTTTTTAATTTGCAGAATTCATGGAAAGATTGTACAGTTGGAGACTGTGACACAATCAGAGGCAATGAGGAAGCGCTATCGTTATTTGAGCCATTTTTCTTTAACTACAACATTTCAGGTAGTCATTAAAACATGTTTACCGTTATTTGAGCCAATTTTTTTTAAAAACATTTCAGGTAGTCACCAGAATGTGTGCTTAAACACATTTTTAACCTTGTAATCTACATGGGAGTTCTACATTAATATTCCTTAAAATTTCAGCTTTGTGAGATTGATCTCAGTGACAGTCTACCTCTTGATGCCTTTTCTCCATTCATTGATGAAATAAAAAATAGAGAAAAGCAGCGGAAGCGGGTCGCTAGGAAGGTGAGAACATTTACCAGGGGAGCTTTTGTTTGTTTTATCTGTCTTTTCATATTTCCCTGGTAGGGGTATATCATTTGTTTCATATCCTTTGGTGAGGATGTAGACATTACCATTTCCGCTTTGAATAGGGCAGTATGGTTATAAAAAGTTAAAACAATAATTCTGAGCCAGTAAGGGATCGCCCTTTATGACATTTTCATCAGAATTTGACTAATTAGAGACAAACTGCTTACTCTAAAGAAATTAAAACATACCAATTGGGTTGGGATCATGTACTGTGTTAGTAATCTGCAGATCTTCCACTTAAATATTATTTAATGGAAATAGTGCAATTGTGTTTGTGTCACTTTACCGCACATTAAATACTAAACTATGCAGTCTGGATGGTATTATTGGAACCGGTAAAAAGTAAATAAAATTGACTGTTAGACAGTTACAAAACCGGGAACATGTTTATGGGTTAGCCAGTTATTAACATGGTAAAAGAAGTAGAATGCAGAATGTAAACGTGAGTGTTGGTTCGGAAGGTATTGCTTCAATATATTTTAATGATGAGTACTTGCTTTTATTAACATTTTATCTCCATGATTCGGAGGATGTGTAATTGTTCCTGTATATGGTATTACACCTTCTCGGAACTTCTCTGAAACCTGTCACCTTTTCTAAGTTACCGTAGCTGGGCTTTACACAACTTCTGTACAATAATGCTTTTTGTGTCAAACTTCAGGAGCAAGAGGAGAAAATAAAGGCTGAAGTTGCTGCTGCAACAGAATTTTTGACTATGCCGTATAACTTTGCACAACCTTCTCATGATTTCTCCCCTAACTTCTCCATGGATGACTTTGAAGGTAATAGTTTGTTCTGGTCCTTCTAAAGTTATCCTTTGTAGATATAAAGGAAAGTAATAGTTTGTTCTGGTCCTTCTCATGATAGAGTTTTAATGCAACCTAGTTTTCCCCTAGGGCTGTAAATGATTGACCCTTGTATTACCACTGCCCTCCAATCCTAAGATCTGAGTACTTTCTCCGAAATTTGTTCTTTTGAATGTTCGTATAAAGGAAGAGGGTCTCTAAACAATACCTATTAATAGTGATTTACTCAGTTTTATGTTTTGAGCATTTCAGCGTTAGGAAGCTCTGCTGTGGTGTCAGTGAGCCCTCCTGTAGGTGAAAGGCCTCTGTTCTCAAACGTCACAAGACTAGGTTTTGCTGCAGCACATGATTCTCCAGCCTTGAAATTTGAGGAACCCAGCAGTCTTACCCGAACAGATGTTGCCACTAATTCTAGTCCAAGTGGTAAGTATATCATTTTTCCAACTTATCACCATCAAGTTCTAAAGTCATTTGCGGTATGCTGGCTGGGCAACTAAAAAATGTTCTTTACCAGAGTGAGCTCTCACTCTGCAAATTTGGGAGTTATCAACTTATTCCTTCTATGTTTGGCCTTCTGAAAAACAGGTACACAATCATTTGCCAATGTAATATCAAGAGCAAAGCCTGTTGAATCCAAGATTAGTGAGACAGGAAAGAGAGGAAAAAAGCCGAGCCGAGTCCTCCTTTCAACAGCCGGTGGTCGACGCTATTAAGTTTCAAGATTTAAATGTTCCGCAAATACTTAGCTTTAAACATGGAATGAATAATGCTGGATTTTTAAGTGATGAGCATCGAACAATGAATTGTATATGTGTTGTTCTTTCTATGTTTTCAAAGTGTTGTCTTGTCCGATGAAGATCAGTGGTTATCATATACAGTATATGCTAATTTTCTTTTGATTGCAGTAGTTTGCCATGCGTGCAACTTTCTTTGAACCCTCACTCCTTTTTTTCAGGTGTTCATCTAATCACGAATGATATTATTAAAATTTCATTTGTTTAAAATATATATGGCCCCTATATCAATTTAAATGACATACCCAGACCGGAATAAAGCTATAGATCATATCCAAAATTAGATACTCTGTTTAGATATGAAGACCTACGTCGTTGCATTACATTTAGGATTAGGATGGATTAGAAATAGACGTAGTAATCAGACCTGCTTGTTTAGAAGTCATTCACCTCTCTGGCTTCTATTGAGTCGAGAAATAGGTTTGATTGTACATGAACCGTAGTCTGAAAGTGCAACCCTTATGAGCAGCATAACACAATAAATCTAGCGTATGATTTGACCAATATGGTTGCTTGGTTGTCTGATACTACAACACGCATTCCCTTGGCTCCAATTCCTACTGTCTGCTAGATTGAAGGAACGAAAAGAAAATTTTTACTGTATTATATTTGGTTGGACTCATTTCCCTGCGGTCACTTCTCACATTGCACATTTCCCTGTGGTCACTTTTCACATTGCACATTTACCTCATTCCATCCTCCCAATTGGGATGGAGCAATAGCTTTTGAAAGCAAATACATCTATGATCCTGTCATTCTGTGCCATAAGAGTGCAATGCTATCCTAGTACTTAAAAGATGGACCGCATTAAAAAAACTAGTCTACTCCTAGATATAGCCAAAAATAAAATCTCCTAGGAAAAGTTAGCAGTTAGCTATGTCTTAATGGTCCAAAGGATCTATGCAGTGATAACTAGATTCATGTAATGCCAAGTGATTTGAAACCGGAACAGTCATACCATGAAGATGATTCAGAATTACATCCAGATTATTTTTACTGTTTGTAAACACTTCAGGGATTGTCCAATAAGCAATGTGCAAAAACCTACCAGTCAATGTATGTATAAGTTTGATGCCATTTGAGCCTGATGAAATAGTGTGGTCATTAGCTCTGCACTCACCTGACATTCATAATGATCAAGACCTTTCTAGGAAGTAAACAGACAAAAATAAGACACTGAAGAGCAGGCTAGTTGCATTAAGTTGAAAAGGTAACACGGGCCTAGTAACAAGATTTAGAAAAAAGTGTAAGCAGTCACAATTCGACATAAGAGGGTAAAACTAAAGCTGCAATCCCATGACATTAAAAAATTGTGTGTCAATAAAATTTCAGTGATTCCACATAATCTCACTAATGCTGCTGAAGATCTTCAGAGCCAAAACAGAGATATAATAGTAGACACGAGAACAATGGGATTAGAATTCCGACTCTCCAAGCGTCCATGCCAATTTAACTCACATTCTAAACACATGCACAACTTTCTTTACAAAATAAGCAATTCTGATTAAAGAACAAACAATTCCAGAGAATAAAGGTGTATAAATTTCATTCAACAGATAGTTACCATCATCAGTCTTCACTAATCATCCAGCAAACAAAACTGAAAACATAAATCACGGCATTTATAAAACTTGAAACAAAACAGCATAAATTCCGCAACAATCTCACTAAATCAACCACATAACAGTCAAATTCAATTAGACTTCTTAACCAAATGATCAGGTACCACTTTTAGCAACTTCCTCTGCTTAGACTTCTGGATCTTCTTAAGCGTCTTAGGATTGCTAATAATCTGAAGTTTAGAGCCTGTGCGCAAAATATTCTCCTGCTTCTTCTTATCTTTCTCCTCCTTATGCTTCCTCTTCTCCGCCTTATGCTTCCTAATCTCCTCCTTCAACTCATTCTTCTTCTCCATATACGCCTTCTTTATCTCCTTCTGCTTCGCTCGTTGCTCGAACGTCGTTCCTTTGTGGCTCACCTTTGTCGCCGACGACCGGTGAGTCCGCACCTGCTTCCACCTCCGGCCGGAAACTTTTCCGGCGATAACGCCGTCGTAGGTTGGATTGCCGAACACAGGCTTGTTAGGATCGTCGGAGGAAGGCACTGCTTGGCGCTTCGCCGCCGGAGGAGGCTCGGTGAGGTCGATCTCCATTGAAACGTCTTCGTTTAGGTTCTGCTGCGAGAGGTGGAGGAGGTGATTGTTGTGCTCTTGCTCTGCTCGCTTTCGCTTGGCGGTTTTGCCGCCGAAGCCTTCATCGAGGAATCTGAGATCGACTGTGCAAGCCATTAGGGTTTTGTTGTGATGAAAAACCCTAGTTTTGTAGCGGCGGGGAGGAAAGAGGCCAGAAGATGTATGAGCTGATATATTTTTGTATTTATAGGTAGCTGAATATTTGAATATCTTTGAGTAAACAAAAAAATAATTAATTTTTTTGGTGGGATTAGTTTTGATATTCTTTCTCTTCTTAGAGATCTATTCTAAATATTTTTTATAATGTGATTTATATTAATTTTAATCATGTATGTTGTCGCGTAAAAGAAAATAGTACTAGTAAGTATTTTAAAATAATAATGTCATATTTATTTTCAAAAAAAATAAATAATAATGTCATATCTTCAAAATCAAGTACTTCCAACGTATGAAAATATTTTATAATGACTAATCAAAACGGATAGTTAACTGAATAGCAAATCGAAATAATTTGATTCGATTAACCGATAAGAATAATTCAATATGATTTTTCTTATATTATAATATATTGCTGTTTTCAGTTTTTATCGAATTAACCGAAATAATGAATGATCAAAATATATTAATAAAATAAATTTAATGTCAATAATTCTATCATATATATAGAAGAATATATTTACAAAAGTCTGAATTAATTTATTTTCATGAATTACGATTTATAGTATTTTATTCATTTCATGTAACGATATTTTATAATTTTTCATCTAATTATTTTCAAGTAATACGAGTTGATATTTATATAAGTATTATTAACGTGTGATCGATAGTTACTTAGTTTGAAATACTAATTTTAATAAAGAAATTATTTTTAATTTTGTCCTTTTTTCTAATATGAAAATAATGTTATCATTTTTTAAACAATTTGGTTTATTATTCCAATCTTCAATATTACAAAAATATTAAATTCGATTCGATATAATAATCGAAACTATTTCAGTTCTTAATTCGCGAAGATGCAACTTGAGGTTTTTTTGTGCTTAGTCGATATTTCATTCACTATTCAGTAATTCTGTTTAAATCAGAAAAATGGCCTCAAATCTCAAATATTCTTGAAGTAATGCCCAAAATAACAGAGTTGGAAAAAATGGCCCCAAATACCTGTCAGAGACGTCGATAATCTAACGTTTACAATCTTGGGATGAAAACACTAGATCGTGTAGTTTTTTGCTGTTTCAACCCCAGCAAATCGCTACATGATAACCTAACAGAACACTACATCGTCTGGCGTTTTTGGTGAATAATCAAAACGCTACACGATCTAGTGTTACTAAATGATATTTGGGGGTCATTTTTCAAGATCTTGATATTTAAGACATTAATGATGAATATACCGGTATTCAGGGCCAAAACACTTCAAATCAGCCCTATTCACAAAGTCAGATATACCAAACCGTTTACAACACTAAATTCCCTGTGACATTTATATACTTTATATTCTAAATTCAAGATATAATACGCCATCCATAACACTCACATTAATCCTTCACAACATTCACATATATGTACTTGGTCTTCGACAACACTCCTAATTAAACCATATTTTGCAAACAATTACAGACCATCTATAATTGCAAATTATATTTTAGTAATAAAATTTTCATAGTTCAGCTGCGATTTTAAAATAGCGACAAACTTGACTGAGACATCGGGATGGTGCCGATGTTTAACATCAATAAGAAACCATCAACATCAATAATTTGTGATAAAATTCACAAGGCTGAGAATTTATTAGGACAGTCAACATGGAAAAGTTACATTGGACTTGAACTAAAATTGAAAAAACATAGCAGTACAAGGGATATCTAGATGGCCTTTACTCGAGTTTTACTTCCCGCTTTGGGGGGTCTAATTGCAAATAAGAGAATGGCTCAGTTGGCTCTTCCCTGCATTAAAACATCCAATGCATTTTTCAGTAATAATAAAATGCTTAACGATCGATGTTCAGGACTAATTGCTACAGCCATTTGCAAAAGGTTGAATAGAAAGACAGGTAAAACTCACAAGTTGAGTGGATATGAGTTTATCATGCCACCCTGTTAAGAACTAACACTAAATTAAAATGCTGGTTTGGCAGATTATACGACTTCTGGGGCATAGGCTACTAACAGGGTTTTGCACAGTCATATGATTAGAAAAAAGTATCAAGTACACAGATATATTATCATTTATACTAACTCCCTCCTAACTTATCAAACATTTTAATTGATTGAAATACGACAGGGCAGGAATGTAAGGGTTAAAACGGATGAAAGAGATTAAAAGTGATGGTGGTGGGACGGTGGAGACATGGAGTGCAAGACAAATATGACAAATATGTGAAGCTTACAGAATCTGAGGATGGAGCACGTGAAACCGGAGAAAAAATATTGAGGGTGATTTATTTTTTAAATTTTTTTGGCAAAATGTATTAACAGTAATTTGCTGGACTAGAATGACAATATGACATCATAAAGACAATTTATGCTTCAATAGTAACAAAATAGCCTAGATAGTACATTATCTTTTTATATTATTTAATTGCAACAAACCAATAGAACATAAATTTTACATAGAAACACATGATACAACATTATAGTTTAGCTTAGCAGTATGCAGGTCTTTATGATAAAATAACAAGTAATCGAGATTGCTGAACAGATATAAACTCTGATGCAGAAATAATTAGAAATCAGCCATTAAAGTTCAAATCCTGCGGAAAGCAATGAAAGAGTATAAGTACCCAGGTTTTGAGCGCATGCAGCGGTAGAAGAGCTTAAAAGGGCCTGGAACTGTCTTAAATGGGTTACCTTCAAAGCAAGCCTACAAAAAAAGAATATAATCAATTCAAATACAAGAAAAGGAACCATAATTAGTACTCTGGCTGTTCCAAAAAGTTGGTGGTTTTAGACTTCTTAGTTTCCATTAAAGACATTCATGGTCTCAGTAAACTAATAAATTATCTAAAAGAATGTGTATTTCATCTTTCTCTTATTTTGCCATAGATATAGAACGAAATAAAATTTACCACAACAGCTCAGTTAAGGCCAACATTCAGTATTAGTGTATTTGGGATAACATTTGTTCTGTCACAGAACAAGGGAAACACAACTGAAATCTTATTCTACAAAGAACATAAATCACCTTTGTCACCCCGACTCTTCACTCAACTCCAATACCGTGTCGGACACTCGACACTGGGACATGAATATGGACACTCGGACACTTATTTTAGGTCAAAAACATGTATAATTTTAAAAAAATTGCTGAGGCCAACACTTGGATATGTAGCGAGTCCAGGTAATAAAGCATTTCACATCCTGAATTCCTGATCACAGTTAACAATGTTGGAATAATCTTAAATTTAGTTATTATTATTATTTGTTTAGTTATTTATTTTGAGGATTAATTTTAGATTGAAGTAGTTGGATGATTGTTGGAGTTTTAGAGAGTTTGTAGGAGGTATTGAGTCTATCTTGTTTTAGGAGATTATTAGAAGTAGCAGAGTATTGTTAGGAGTCAAGTACGTTTGTTTTAAATATGGATGTAATCTCTTTTTCAGAGGAACAAGAATTAATAAAAAAATCAGTTTTATATTCTACACTTGGCATCAGAGCGAGGTTTTGTTGTTCCGCCGCCGGTGGTAAAGACGCCGCCGGTGGTGGAGGCGCGGAATAAGTGTCCGACGAGGTAGTTTCAGGTTGGCGTTGCGGAAGGATGGTGGCAAAGCTACATGTGTAGTATGGGATGCATGTGTAGTATGGGGCTGCCGAGAAAGACGAGGCAATGCCGGAGAAGCGTGCTGAAGGCAGAAAATGAGATAGAGTGCCATGCAGAACGAGATGGATCTTGCGTTTTTTTTTTTGACGGAGTAGAGGGAGAACCTCTCCTTTAGAATTATGGGTGATTATGTGCACCTGGAGAGAACATTAGAATTATGGGTGATTATGTGAACCTGGAGATAAGTGCTCCAGTAAATTTGGCGTTGATGAGAAGTGCATCAACAAATTGGTGTTAATGAGAAGTGCATTAACATATTGGTGGTGGTGAGAAGTGCATCACAAAATGAAGAGAAGTGCTTTATAAATTCTGTTAAGTAAATTTAAGATTATGGGAGTGATTGTTGGAATAATCTTAAATTTAGTTATTATTATTATTTGTTTAGTTATTTATTTTGAGGATTAATTTTAGATTGAAGTAGTTGGATGATTGTTGGAGTTTTAGAGAGTTTGTAGGAGGTATTGAGTCTATCTTGTTTTAGGAGATTATTAGAAGTAGCAGAGTATTGTTAGGAGTCAAGTACGTTTGTTTTAAATATGGATGTAATCTCTTTTTCAGAGGAACAAGAATTAATAAAAAAATCAGTTTTATATTCTACAAACAAAGTATCCAATATTCCAAACCACAAAAATCTTCAATGCAAAAAGGAAAGTGAAAACAGCCATTTTCTGAGGATGTTACATTTTATGATCATTTAGAGTCCATAACATAGTGATTAGTGCATTTGCAACTTGAATCTAATTGTTAAGTGCTTCCAGTTAGATGTCATGTCACTGATATTTGAAATCTTTCTTTTTTCCTCTCATTGGTATAAAGGTGCAAGTAGGCCTGAGCTTAATACATAGACAAAAGAAGGAAACTGCTACAAAGTTGTGATACCGACTCATTCATATTACAAATAACTACACACCGAGTCACTAATGAAAACTACTTACTGACATCTACAAAAAGTCACCAACCTCAGAGTATGTAAATATCCAAACAGTACTTAAATATAATTTTGTTTTTTTTGTTAATATTAAAACCCTGCTCAAACAAATGACCGGTTTGTAACAGACAAGCAACCGGGAAGCCACCATACCAATTCTGTACTAACCTTGAATAATTAAATAAAATAATGCTTGGAATGTGGAGCAAATTATAATGCATCTTTAGAATTAGTGTACCAAGTCTGTATACCAGAGATGCAAAAAAGTCCGTTATAATTGCTTCACTTGATATTTAAAGCTTATAGATTTAAACTAATTTCTCATGATTTAAATAATAGACAAAGGTATTGAATCGAAGAATAGAAATTGCAAAATTTAAAATTTGTACAAGTAAAGGATAAAAAAGGTAATGAAAATGAGGAGGAAAGGGGATGAAGACCTGAATAACATCTTCAGCGCGATCATTGCAGCGGTGAGCTTTGGGTTGCCGGTGCTCTCCCTCCGGCGTACCCCACGGGCTCTCTCTCCTCGGCACCGGCCTCTCGCTCATCTCGTCTCTCTCGTTTCTCTTGTCAAATTCACAGATACTATCACAAAGCGATTACTACTAAACACTGTACTGTATTGCAGGTGTTTGGTACTTTATACCCAGTTTTTCGATTTTTTGCACAATTATTGATTTTTTTGATGGAAGTACAATTTTGGAAAAGAAAAATATCAGCAAAATGAAATTTTGAAAATTTTATTTTAATCAATAAGATTTTCTTAATATCACAATAACACCGTAATTCTAAAAATCTCCGATTTATTAAAATATTTCTGATTAATTTATGTAAATAATTTATCGATTAAACTTTTATTTGAATAAAATTCATGATTTATCGAAACATATCTGATAAATATCTGATCAGTGATGACCATTTTCTGGTTCAAATTCCTTATTTGTAGAAATAAAGGAATTTAAGCTTTCACAAATAAAATAACTATATAAAAATTTACTTGAGAAGTTGAAATGAATCCCCCAAACTCCAAAAGCCCTACAAACTTAAATATTCATATATAGATTTCAAAGATATTACCGGCCGAAAATTGACCTAAAATAGGAACCAAAGATAAGCTTTAATTGGATCACTTTTTTTAATTATTTATTTGGCAATGAACTTAAATTGCAGCACTGTTCAGGCAAATAAGCTGTTGCTTCGGCATTGGCCACCTACCACCAGAAGTTTATTGGTTGTGAAATGCTAAAATGGTAAAATATTACAGAGGAAAGAATAAACCTTATTTGCAAAGCTTACCAAGGCCTGGATCCGTCACCCAGTAAAATATTCAGAAAAGCCTAAATGGTAAAATATTTTACTGGGTGACGGATGCAAAGTTCTTGATAACTTGACCGTATCTGCATTGAACTTTGCAGCAGCACTTCACTCCTACATTTCCTGCCAAATTCCTTACACTAATAATGAAGATATGGGCAGAAATATTTCAAAACACAGGCACATAGACGAATCCAAAATCTCGCAACTGTTAATTGATACTACTTATTACAGTCTCCGGTTTTCAAATAACACTAGATAACTATCTGTAAAGAAATAACTAGAGTTATTAAGGTAAAAACTGAAACTGTCTAAGCCAATGCTATCAATATGAATAAATACATCACAAATGATGTCAATGACCAGTTGATGAACCATTCCCAGATGCACCTCTGTCTACCATTTCAGATATATCACTCTCAAAGAAGGCATAGTGGAGTGCCCTCACACATTGTTCTGATTCACTATCGTTTACGATCAATGATATATTCACCTGAATAAATTGTACAAAAATAACTTCTAAATTAGGCGATATGTATAGTTGAATGTATATGCACGTGAGTGTGGGGGTGGCTGGGAGCACATATCTACCAAAATATCCAATTCGTGTTACCTTAGATGCGCCTTGAGAGATCATCTGAACATTGACTCCATTGGCATGAAGAACATGAAATGCCTGTAAAGAGCAGAAAAGACGAAGGCTAAATACTAGAAACAAGCATTTATATACAAGGAAAATAGCTTGAACCAGAATATGTATCACTTGGCTAAAGTCAAGCATTACAGTATTAATTTCTATACAGAGACAGGAATGACACATTGAGCAGAACCTAGTAGCTGTCATGTCTTAAATTGGATTTGAAAATATAATGTAATCCTGTCTCACCACATAAGTTGCAAGGAGCAGAATAAAAAAAATAACTAAGGGATCTGGCTAACACCAACAAAAGTTTCATAATTTTACAAGTAGTTTAAATAGCAACACCATATATTTCGTTGTATCACAGAAAGTAGCAAGAAAATGCTGCAATGGCAGCATATTATGTTGGAACACAGAACAGGAGATTTAACTCAACGTAATGTGCTATCCAATCACAATCATCTACTTCATATGAAAGTTGTTTTTTCCTGCAAACAACTCCATAAATTACTTGTTCTTGTGCAAGGTAACTGGCACTTTTTCTAGGTGACCATGTTCTGGTTATAAAAACTACATCTCATTATTTGTCAATACCAACGATATAGACAATAATCAATCAATACAAGGAAAAGAACAGTGACTTCTAATTATTCACAGGCTTTTATGTTACTCAAACAGGACAGATCATTGCTATTACCTTCTCCAGTATCAGTGAAGACCTTTGAACATTCCCAATGAGTGAGATGATAGATCTGTGTTGAAGGAGATTCACCACCGCAATTTTCTCTAGTTCTTCTACAACATGATCGAGTTCCTGCACAATGAATGGTAAAAAGGGCTTTACTTAGGTCTTACGACTTTGTTAATTAAATATCACAACTGAAGATGTCGAAAAAAATGAATATGCAAACAGTGAATTGAGCCTGATATGAAGCAAAATAGTGGGTGACTGGAAAATAGCGCTGTTTGCATGTATATCTCATAGAATTTTTTTAACATTAAGCTAGATATCGTACGCTTGCCTGCTGAATTAATTCCCTGCTCCAAAGCTTTGATGGATCCAGTGTCAAAGAAATACTAACTTCACTTGTAGCTACGACATCCACAGAAATGCCCAAATCTTCAAAGATAGAGAATACCTTACACAGAGACCATGAAAATATTTCAACAAATATTGCACTGACATGGTCATCATAAATTATAGCAATGCTAACAACTCACAACATTATAATCATTTGCAAATTGTAGCCCGACAAATAAGGAGAAACAATAGAGGTAAAAAATTGATGGGCAAGCAAACACAGTAAACCACTAAATACTAACGTCTCCAACAGATCCTTTCACTTAATTACTCCAACCAAATTTTATAAGCATAAGACTGCTAACAATATCAACATGCACTGTGTGCAGACATCAAATGAGCCAATAGAAACCAAAAGACAGAAGCACAAAACATTCTGTACCTTAGCAAGGAAACCAAACTGACCAAGCATGCGAGTGCTAACAATATCCAACATTGTTACATTCCTTTTCAAAACGATGCTAGTTAGCAATGCCTGAAAATGGATAACACAAGAGGAATATATCACACTTCTACCTCATAAATACTATATTGTAAAACATATCTTGACATACATACTTTTCTCATGTCTCTTTCTCTAGTTATCAAGGTTCCTGGAGCATTACGGTTGTAGGAATTCTTCACCCTCACAGGAACATCTCCCTCTCGAGCAGGCCTCATAGATTGGGGGTGCAGAACCTGTGACAAAAGAAAGAAATAATTGGGAAGATATTTAGTAAAAACAAATCTCCCCATTTAGTTCTCAGCCTTCAAATAGGAATATCTTACATTGCAAATTTACAAGCCTGCTTTATCCTAGAACTTCCTCTCTCACTACTCACTAGTAGCAAAAGCAACAGTAATGACTAGTTAATATTGTTGAGGATGATGGATCACAGTGACTAATACTGAAGCTAGGTTAGAAAACTATACTTCCAGTAGATTGAAATGATTTTATTCTATTTAAATGGCAACTAATTGATATTATACAATTTCAAAACATAACAAAATCCATACTCTATGGATTTAAAATAGGAATCAATTGCAAAAGAAAGAAAGGATCAATAACTAAGACCACATCTTACCAAACATCATAACATATAAGATTTATATAATCTACACTAGTGGACTGCAAAGAAAGAGCACAACATGCTACAAGTACAAGGTGGAAAGAGATGCCTATACCATATTTTAGTAAATTTTATGAACTACTTCAAGAAAAAACCTGATGTAAAAAGTTTCCAATCTCACCTCTTCTGAGCAATAGATAGTTTGGACAAAGGCATTTATCAAAAGAACTTGTAGAAGAATATTAATTTTGTTAATTTTCAATAATATTGTCCACTTCCTTTGTAAAGGGGGGTTTGGCATTTTCAATATTTTATAAGTTTGTTTTGCTCAACAACTTCAAGGAGCCTCTGGTCTACCTCAAACTTTGACTCTCCCAAGGTTGTGCCAATGAAAATACAAGAAAAGCAGACAGCTTATACTCTATAAAGTTCCAATGAGTTGACTAAGATAATACCTGAGCTCCAAAATAAGCAAGTTCAGCAGCCTCATCAAAAGTCAAATATGGCACTGGCTCTGCGTGTTGATATATATTAGGATCACAGGTTAAAACACCGTCAACATCTTTCCAGACCTATAAAAAGTGCATGAGCAGCTTTAGTGAATGTATACAACTATCCACAGAGAAAAAATGATCCCGTGAAGCAACTCAAACCTGAATTTCTCGCAACCCCAATGCTTTGCCAATGGTTGTCGCCGTCAAATCACTACCACCTCTACCTAAGGTAGTCACTGCACAGGACTTCCACCCCTAATAACAAAAAATCAAGATATTCCAATGTTAGCATATACAGGCATAATGTCATACAACTTGTATACAAATCAGAAGCTAATATTTTGTGTGTGTGTGTGTGTGTATTCTTGAGCAATATTTCATTTTCTTTTCTAGCCCAGTATTCAAAAAAAATCATGCATGACCTTACTTTTCATTTTTAAATTATAAATAATTAGTAGATGAGACCAAACCAGAACAAGGGGTAAACACCTTTCCAAGAAAGCCAGTGACAACAGGAATAGCAGGATCAGCAATCCAATCACCGTGTAATCTCTTCGCAACAGCTGGATAAGTTGCTTCCAAAATATCCGCATTTGTAAAATCATCGTTCGTAATAAAACCAATTGCAAATGCATCATACTGCAAAGCATTCACACCAATCCACATAAGCCACAATCAGAAGTGTTGTGTGGAAAATAACCAATATGTACAGAAGATGTTTGACCATCAAGTACATAATGGGTGTCAACCAATATCACAACAAACATATTCCTAATGTCAAAGATGAATCATTAATTCAGTACAACTAATATCCTTCTGAAAACAAACATGCAGTGGAAGTACTTTCCGATCTAAATTCTCGGCTAAAAATGTATACTCACTTCTGCGCAAATATTATAACCAGGAATTTTAAATTCATACTCCCTCAGTCCCATTCAATTCTATACGTTTTATTACACTGTTCGACACACACTTTAATGCTCCTGTAAAATATAGTTCTATAATTTATTTCAAATAACTTTTTTCTAAATAAAAATTTAACATTCAAATTTTAATTCAGAAAAAGAAAATCTTAAAATAAGTTACAGAGCTATACTTAACAAAAACATTAAAGTGTGTGCCGCTTCCCCGTTCCCCAATGTATACAACTCAGGGGGGGCGGAGGGAGTAATACTTAGCTAGGTATTAAGTTGGAGATGTGTTTTCATTTTTAATTAAGGTATCTAATATCAAAAGATGACATACTTGGCGGGCTTTAACACCAATCTTGTTCAAATATGCGGAAAATATTCTTGTGGACATGCATTCCCCAAATGATACTAAAAAGTCTCTTGTGCGGGGCGTTAACTCTTTCATCATAGCAATCCCACTCAGAAGTTGTTCCAATTCCTCTAGATGTGCTGCAAAAATTTACAAAAACAAAAGAACTGCTTATCAGCTGTGTCACAACATAAACTCAGTATAAAAACTTCACTGGATTGGTGAAATAAAAACTCACATAAAATGGTGGATCTTTCTATTCCAAGCTCAACAACAGTCCTAAATACTCAAATATACAAAGAAAATATAATCAGAATGCATGTACAATAACAAAATGTACATTGACTTAAAAACAGAAAGAAAAAACATGAAAAGGAATATAACACGAATACTTCTACCTCAAATGTAATTCTTTCAGAGTGGTCAGCTCATCAATATCAGTGACATTAGACACGCCGCAACTGACAGCCTTTTCTCCGGCCTGTGATACAAGCCAACAAATTTGCTTTATACTTTGTGGAAGAATTCTTGAAAATATAGCGATAGCCAAAAAGTTTTATGCTGAAGAATAACTAAAAAAATAGCAAAAGTAACAATACCAGTAAAAGATTGTTAGTTGTCTTTCCCATAGCAGAAAGAACTATTACAGGCCTTTCTTCTGGAAAGCTAAGGATAAGTTCAGCTACTTCCCTCATCCTCTCCGCCGAGGCCAGTGATGATCCACCAAATTTCATCACACATGTTAGTTCACTAGATACTCCTTTGAGACTTTGATTTTCTGTCTCACTCCTGTGGAGCACATCTATATTTCCTCCCTCACAGCAGATACTTAAAACTCTTTTTCCACATAAACTCTTTGGAGCTGTGCACGATCCAACGATGGAGCCCACAGATGCAGCAAAATTAAGTCTATGTTTTGGCAACATAGGTTGGCTCTTCAGAGCTCTCATTGATAATGCAGATGATGGTGACTTAATTCCACATAAATGCATTGCAGTCGCCATGACACAGTAATAAGAGTATAAATGTTCTTTTAATAATATAAGAAAATTCGACTAATAACGCAGATATGTAATTTTCAGCAGCAGAGAGAGCCCAATTCTTTATTGGCTCTCCCTGCTAAAAGTTTTTCCTCGGCTGATAGGCACTCACTTCACGTGTATAGTGTCCTGCAGAATTCAACATAAAGCTGGAATGAATATACCTCAAACTTTATGAAAAAAAGCAGATAAACAATGCTTCAAAATCTATATACCAACTAATCAAATTAGACTAAATTCATTCAGTACATGTCTGTTATTGCTACTCAATTCAAGGTTTCTTTTCATAGAAGCTTAAGAAATACAAATTTGCCAACACTGGACAAGTAGATGAACAGCTTATGAACACATGAATTCTCAGTTTATCAAATTTTGACCGAGACAAAAAAAAAAACATATTGGAGCTGAAGTAGTCTGATCAACAGAAAGATATACAACATAACATGCTGTAATCACCACTTATGACCTTAGTACAAGGGTGGATCACCATCACCACCAATGACAATGACCAATATCCTTCTTATGCTTGATCGAAATGAGATATATGATATAATTTCGACTCTGCATAATACTTGAGCAAATAGCCCCACATTTCCACCGCATCATTATTATACCTTCATCCTGACCACACACGTTACATCAACTAATTCCAACGATGTATTGCGACTCAAAGACATCAACTAATTACCGATATTCTACAACAAGCATCCACTAACTAATAACAAAAATGTAGCTAACAAACAAATTATCAAATCAAACAGTACAAATCATATAAACACAACAAACACATTAAATGCATACACACCGCAACAAAGTGAACCAGATCGAGAGCAATATTAAACAGAGATAGATCAATTTAAGATAAATAGAACAAGCGCAATTATTCAATTCACACACAAACAAACAAAACGATAGCGAGAAATGATAGAAGTTTAAATGTCACTTATATACCTGAACGAGAGATTTAAGAACGAAATATTAGGGTATGAGTATGTAGCCGCCGGAAAATGGAGACGGGAGAGAATGACGACAAGGAGGAGCTTGAAGAGTTAGCGAGAAATTTCTTGAGACGCGGCGGCGCCTTGTACTATATACTAGATTATTTATATAACGTGTTTCATATTTCCTATATAATTCTTTCACTTTCCCTTTTCCTGTGTGCTTGTAATCCCCTGTATAACTACGCTGGTACTTGCAATGTTTCCTCTTTATTGATAAAAAAATATAGATGATAAATTATTATGAAAATAAATATTAAAAGTTAAAGTACAGAAAAATATATTGCAACACTTATTTTGATATAGAAGAAGTAATATTATTTGATTTTCACCTTTTTCTTTCTTTTAATTCTATTTGAATTTCTGAGTTTTTATGATAATTTTATGATTTTTCTCCTAATTTCCAGTTTCTCTCCTGTGTTTGCTTGTTTTCTCCCACTGTTTCTAATATTTAATATGTATTATCTTCTGAGAAAATTCTCATATTCTTTTTCAATGTGCCTGTATTCGGTTTTTCAAAATCTTTTAATTGTTTATTTTGTACAATTGTTTTCTTTAACCAAGTAAAACAAAATGAGCTCCTTTTAAGTAGTAACTGTAGAAAATTAGCTAAAATTTGGTCCACAAACTAATCATGTATGTAGCTGTTGACTGTACAAACTCCAGGTAAATCTTCCTACCTTCTGTAACATTAAATGTATATTTCTTCTATCTTTAGTATCAGGGGAGAGATAGACAATGTGGAAGTTAATCACTAAAACATACAGTGGCTACGAAAAATCAGTTGCATCTATGACATTTCTGCCTGTCCAGGGGAACCCTCAAGTAGATTGTGTCCATCATTTCTCTCTTTGTCTTCATGAGCATTCGTCAGGTATAGGAATCCATCACAGCTGAAGAATTTCTTTGAGCATTCCACATCTGGCAAGAACCAGAATTCTACTTTAAACTCTTTGTGGTTCAGTACGCTCACCTTTTCTGTAAACTATTCGTGCAAGTTGATCATATCCTGCAAGGACCCCGGCCCCTGCTACACCAAGAAGCATGTTTGCACTCACTCCACGAAATAGTGCACTGAAACCTTCAAGGCGAACAATCTCTCGAAATGCATGTAAGGGATTACGGTACTTTATTGGTTGACCAGAGGTTAGCATCATTCTGCGCCGCACTGTGTCAAAGGGGTATGCACAGACCCCAGAAACTGTTGTTATGCTCCATCCTAGCAAAAAACTTGCAAAGAAATTATCCTGCAATTTAAGTTCAGGGTCAGCAGTCAACTTTTGACAATAGAAAACTATGCAAATATATCAACAGATAACAACGCATGATGCTTCACACCAACTAATTAAAAATTTATCATAACTCAGATGATAACGTAGGCAAGATGTGCTGAATTTTCATGGAGACCCCAAATGTAGCAGAATTCATATTTAGTGTGATTGAAGCTCGTGCACCATGTTTCCGGAAAACAGTGAAAGTTTATTCTCATGAGGACTAACAAGCCACAGGCATTTAACTTTACACAAGGAGAATTTACTTGCCTGCAATTGTCCAACTAAAACAACAGGTTTCATGGTGTCGTATAGCCCAAAGTACATGCCTCTGTACAGAGTGATTCCTACAATTGATGCTCCGAATCCTCGATATAGGCCCTTGATGCCATCACTTGCCCATGTTTGACGATAAACATCAGTCAATCCTTTGTATTGACGCTGCCCGTTAACTGGACACCATTTTGAATCAGTTCCTAAACGAGTGCGTGCATAATCAAGGTGATATAGAAACAATGATGTGGTGGCACCAGCAGCACTTCCTGAAGCAATATTTCCAGCAAACCACTTCAAGTACCCATCCTTCTCTTTTGAGCATCCAAATAAGCCCTTGAAGTAGCCTTTGAAAGCGAAGTTGAAGGACTATGCACAATCCAGAAAATTGTCTTTAGTAACAACATTCGGCCAGATGCTCGTATACAAACACTTCAATAAGCAACATAATGAATATACCTACATTTCTTCAAGAAAATTGATAAGAACATATCAGTATATTACCTGATAACACTTAGAAACTCTTAAATATGATTTCAAATTTTTTGTGTCCATAAATAAAAAATAAAGGGCCACGACGGTTGTTTCAGTAAAACCCCAAACCAAATTATTATAAAGTCCATAATCAGATATATACAGCAAGCTCTTAATCACAAAATAAAGGGGCACATCATTAAACACTTAGGTTGTGTTCACTTGGAGTGAATGGAATGGAGGGAGAATGGAATGAATTTTGTACTCTAAAATAGTGTTGATCAAAGAAAATGTATATAATTTTCATTCCTTCAATCATTCCAACCTTACTATTTTAACTATAACTCTAACCCACATGTTTTGGAAGGAATGCTCATTCCATTTCAACATCATGTTTCTTCACAATCTTTCTCACAAAAAAATTAACTACATTCATATTTTGTCACCATTATCTCATACTTTCTTCTTTCTCCTTAAAACTTCTATATAATTTTTCATTCGATTCTCCCCGCATTCCATTCCATGAAGTGAACACAGCCTTAAATTCAGAAAAAAGGTGATTCAAGTGCAAAATGTCATGGTAATATTCTAGTTCTAACTTCTAAGCCGATCCAGAAAAAGCCACTTGAAACAAAGCTACAGAAATAAAGCACATCTACCAATCATCCAAAGAAAACTGATAATCCATGTACAGCAATTCAATCTGAAATTAATGTCTACAGATTATAACAAGCGGAAACCATTACTATAGCTGCACCTGTACTTAAATTTAAGGAGACATACTAACATTTCAAGTGGAAACCATTACTATAGCTGCACCTGTACTTAAATTTAAGGAGTCATACTAACATTTCCACAGCAATGAATAAGAACATATTGAGAAATCAAATCAGCATAGAATAAATAATACTATAATTTGGTTACAAGGTAAAATCAGTTCAGATTTAATACAAGGAAAAGTAGTTACCTGAGTCGGAAAATAGCGTATGACATTTGCCTGGTGACCTCTCCAGAAAGACAATACACCCTCATCTCTCAAGATCCTTCCAAAGCAGTCACCAATACCCGTATAGGGTCTCTTAAGCTGTCCCCTTTTCAACAATTCGCCTTGATTTTGCAACAAAAGTTTTACTCTCTCGATGGGGGCAGCTGCGCTCTTTGATACAATAGCTGCCATCCCTCCCATCATAAAATCAACCGAGAATCTTTCTGACTGCGGCTTCATTCCCAACCTCTCCCTCTTTCCCAAGTAAACTGTACAAGTATGTATATATAACACTATATGTACTTAAAACTAATCACAGAACTCCTCATACAAACATTAAAAACGAAAGAGATCATTTACAATCAAGCAATCGACACATTATCCGGCAATAGTTATAAGTCTTTTCTGCGAAAACCCGTATTGCATCTCATTCTATATAAAGTACATAACTCCAACAAACCCCCAATTATAAATACAATTGTGTGAAAATCCCATTCATTTCTCTCTAATCCATCAATCTTCATTTTTCTTCAATTTCTTTGTTCATGTACATTGCTAACAAAAACTAATATAGTAATGACCAAGACCCAAATCAGCCGGATGTCAAAGGAACAATATTATGTAAAAAAATCATCAAAGAATCAATGATGCTCAAATTCAATTACAATGAATGGAAACAATTGCATAGCATTGGCAACAAAATGGTGATATTATAAAGAAGAAAAGATATAGATAAGTGAATACATAAATGAGAGAAAGATTAACGAATGGTGGGAAAATGGTAACCTCTTATGATCTGTGCAAGTTGGAAGGGAGGGAGGATAGGGATGTTGTTCCCGAGACAAACCAAGCAGCAGGCAGGGCCTGTTTTTGAGCAATTGATGATTATAGGCACCTAGATTCTTGGGATTTTATATACTCCATATGGTTTCCCTTCGTCAAATTAGCACTGCTAATTTTTGTTTTGGCATGCTACAATTTTTAAACAATCTGCACTTTTCTTGCGACTTTATATCAGAATCATTTGCTTGGTTACTCATTTATCTGAATTTTAAAACATTCTTTTAATATTTTCTTAAAAAATGGTGAAGTGTTGTGGACGAAAAAATAATAACATTGTTGGCTTATATGAAAAAAAACGTGTTTTTTTTTTGAAAAAAAAAATCACAATATTGTATTTGAGTGGAATCAGATGATTGATAATATTTCAAAAATAATAATTTATTATTTTTCAAATTATTTATGAATTTTTCAAATTATTTATGAATTGAATATAATTTATTAATAAAATAATAAATAATATGGAGTTTTGTTATTTATACAAATTCTTTATGAATTTTATTTTTAAATGTAACAACCCCATTTTTAGTGGTTTGGATGTTGGAGGGGCTCTTGTGGAGTAGATTCTTTTACTTATTATGATAAGCTGCGGCATTTAAGCCACAAGTTGAAGGTTTCATAACACATGAGTATCCAGGACAAAGTTTTGCTGTAGCTGTTTCTCAGATTAGTAGTTTCCTAAATGATAAACATTATGGAGAACGTGGAAAGCACCTCCTGTGGAATGGTTTGCATTCAACTCCCACTCAACAGCAGAAGGATTGTTAATATTGCGTTTACCACTTTCTTGGACCCTACGTGCTGGAAGTAATTGTACTAAACGCCCCTGATACTGGCATAACATCTACGAGCAGGATGAGTTTGCCAATAGGCATCTCCTTCGAATTTTATCTCTGTTCAGAAAATTAAGAAGGCTTTAAAAAAGATGATGAATGCGGAAACAACCTCAAGGTTGTGCCCTTCAACACCTTCAAAAGAAGAAAGTTATGATTCTAAGTTCTAACTTTCATACAACCAGGCAGTAGATCGAAACTTCACCAGAGCAATTCAAGGTTCAGCGGCTGCGAGATTTTTATTTTGATGCAGCATTTTAGCGTGTGTACGGAGAATCTGCAGTATGTAAACCACTTAAGTTTGGTCAGGTCTATCATTGAAAGCCGGCGATTCAGATTGAAGATTTACAAGGTAGTACCACAGGTCCTGCGGCGTTGGAAATCGGGGTAGAACACATCAGATAACGATATGGCAAAAAAGAGAACCTGACATGAGGAAGGAAGCAGCAAAAGTAACTAAGAGGAAAAAGATTAAAAAACTATATGCACTCGTAAAGTTGCAGGAAGCAAAAGATTTGTGCATAAAAGAAAATTGTGAACTAGTATTCAAGGAGAACAAAGGAACTAATGATGGAAGCAGCTGAAAGTTTTGCATATCTGAATGAAGAATTTGATCAGAGTTCACTAAAACCGACAAATTCAGAAAGCAACAACGAAAACTCAAGAAAATTGTCTTAAATGATTAAGAATTGCAAACAAAAACGCAAAGAGGTAGATGAAGGCAGCAGCTACTGCTCCTACGGATGCATCAACATGTATCTCCACTAAGAGGGGTCGACAAATTTCAGGTTGTAGGAGAAGCCACAAGTGAGTGTTGAGCCTGCACCATCCAGAGTCATGACCAAAGTTCTCCAAAATATATGAGAAATATACCAACCACTAGCAATCGATGTTACAGCATTGACAAGGAAAAAGTGTAACGATGTTGTGACCTTGGACATGCTCTTGCAAATATATACCTTTGGACGAGCATGGGGCTATCTTTTAAAAAAAAAATGATATCGTGTTGCAAAGCATAAAACCAGTGCTTAAGAAGATTGCATAAAAAAGGATCCCCTGGACCTGCAGGGGTGGAGAGTTGGGTTACTTCAGCATTTTGTTCAAGGTTAGGTGTCTGCAACTCTTTCAAAGCTGTGCTTAAGGTTGTAGTTGTAATTGGGTTCATTGCAGCATTTTCTTTAAGATTTGGTGTCTGCAATGGTTTCAAAGTTGAGGTTCCGGCTGTGGCTGAAGGACTTGAATTAGCAAGACTTGTTGTCCTAGAGAATCTACTGGTACAGGAGATAACATTGCATGTGTGCAAATTCTTGGTGAGGAGAGCTATCAAGGAGGTGGCTGTGTGTTAGGAAGTCATAGCAAAATCGGATCGGAGGCAGAGCTTGTGCACTGCTACAGGGAGGGAAATCGAGCCAGATATTAGGCTTGCAAATCAAGGGGTTCATCAAGAAAAAAAATTGTTTCTTTAATCCTCCATTAGACTGAAAGTCTGATGGAAGATGCAGCAGGAATGTATTTGCATCATATGATTAATATATAAAGTCTGCTCCTTTGGTTCAAACAAATTCTTTTAGAAAAGTTTACAATATGCAAGATGGAAACAAAACATTGTGAGTAAATACTACCCAAGCATTATTATCTTGAGCATACAGTTACCCAACTTTTGAAACTCTTTACCATCAACAAAATAGAATTACAGTTAACAATGCTAATTGTTATACTACCACCAAAAGCGAATAAAAATTACTAATTATTCATACGAAACTCACTGCTAAGAAAACTTGTCAAGTCAAGTAGGGAAAACTAACATTCCATTATACTATATCCTTTTCTGTGTAATGCAGATGCAGATGCACAGCTAAATTGCTCCATGAAAACCAGCCGAATCTAGAAGAACTGCTTTGATCTGATCAGGCAGAATGTCCTCGGTTTCACCACATTGCTGATGAAAAACACATAATTAGTAAAATTGCAGAATGAACTAAACTATTATAGGAAAATCAACAATAATAACACATAAGGAAAGGGTGATAGGTGAACACTTTTCCCTCACGTCTAGATGTATGCCACGCAATGCGCGCTGGCTAAATTCTAACCTTATTGCGCATCTGGTGAGAATTAAACAAAATATGTCATTTTATGGATTGCTTAGACGTACAATGCGTTTTAGTTAAATTTCAACACGTTGCGTGACCTTTACATGAATAAAAGTGGAAAGAAGGTGATGCTTTACCTTCTTTGCCTCTAATAATGATAGCTTATGATCAGGTCTAATTTGCTTAGCAAATCAGATTTTCTATTGAGCTGCTTTCTGGATGCAACAGGATCACTAGCACATATCGCTTTCACATTCCGTTCATTCTTAACAAATTATATGGCTGAGTGAGTAGCTTTCCGCACATGCAAAGCGAAGCTCTTTGGAATTCAAGAAATCCAGCCATTATTTGCATTATTGCATATGCAAGCACATAACAGTTCTAGCATTATTGTGCTTTTAACGGTGGTACTACTTTCTCCCTTTTCATATGATAAAGTAATGTGGACAAAAAAAAAAAGAGTAAATAGAATTTCTAGCTTAAAGATATTAGCACCTCGTGTTATGCAAATGCTCACAAGATTCTATAGGTAGATTTTAGATATGCAATTCACATCAAAGTGTTTTAGGGACTTAAAATAATAAATAAATAGAAGCATGAATACAGCCATCTTTAAACTCTACCTCGGCTCGAAATACATCCATAGCAAACCCATTGAAACAACTGATGACAGCTTGCTGAATGTCTAACCCTAGGTTGTCAAGGGCCCTCATGGTGGAAAGTAAGAGACCAGGTCTGCGTGCACAAAACATGTGGATGTTGACAGCCCTCCCTTCTCTTGCCCTTACCTCGACCTATCAATGCAGCAAATAAGAAATCATAAGTTTAGTTCGCAGCTTATTGAATTACAACAGATATGTTGTAGCTTTAAACTGGGTTAGTGGAAGATGATTGATATTTAAAAGAATGTGGGGAAAGTAGCAAAGGATTGAGGTCAATATCCTAGCAAAGAATCATCCCTTAACTTATCTGGTCATAATAGGGACCATTGTGGGACACTTCAATAATAAGATGGTCCTGTACAAAAATGGAAGGATTCCCAATATATGGCTCAAATCATTTATGATAGTATTCAGACAAATCAGACTACACACAGTGAGTTAAACCAATGATTAGCCAAAAAAAGAGCTTCCCTTCCCGCTTACCTTCAAATTGCAAACTCCCCGCCCCCTCCCCTTCTATCAAAACACATGACTCAATGAGAAAATAGTGTTTGCCTAGATTATCATGGAAAACTTTAGAGAACTAGTTCTTAGTACAAATAGACCAAATGGCAATATGATTAAAATTTAAAAATGAAAAAAAATAACAACCAAAAGATCATTATACTTCTCATACTATCACTCTTAGCGGGGGCATATTTTGGACACTTACCCTTGCAGCTGTGCTTTGTGGACTAGGCATTGAACTTGAGTATATTTCTTCCTTCACGAGATGTGGGAGGGTGGTAGAAGTGTGAGTCAATGGATTGTGGCTTGACGTTGCCGTTACTGAGGAGCCTGGTGGAATTGCCTCGAGTTCATTATGAAGATCATTTATCCTCTGCAGAAGATCCTTTAAATAATCAATAGCATCGCCAAGTATGGAAGCTCGATCCATCTGCAAACAGCATTGATACAATTAAATAAAATATGTTTGCAGTTCACTCACAAATGTTTCGAGGTATTTGGTTAATGATTCTACTAAAGAAACTCAAGCGCACTATCTTAAGCATTACATATCATGTCATCCTATAATAGCAAAATCAGCTTTCTCTAAACAAAAAAATGGCAAGAGCACATGCTTGCACAGACAATGCATTTTCTTGCAGAAGACCTGCAACTTTAGGCAGCCTCCTTTATACTTTCAGCATAAAACAGTCCTGAGGTGACAACATGGAAATTCAACAAAAATATGAACTAGCAATACAGAAAACTAAAATAACCAAGCCATGTGCCATGCTACATTTATTCAAACAAACAATATTATTCAGCATATAAACAAAGCGCCATTGTAAACAACAATATTTAGCAAGAGTATGGTATATTAACATAGCTGCTGAACATAGTAAAGATTCATATTCACCTTGCTGATCTTGGGAACAACAGACCTCAGCATGTAAAGCCTATCATTGAGCTTCTTCCTCCGCCGTCTCTCAGCCATCAAATTCTTAGCAGGAAATCCCTTCTTCTTTCCCTTCCGATCTCCAACCTTCACAGAATTCGAACCATCCACATCCCCAGAGCCCCCATTCTCGTTTTTAGTATCAAAGTCATCCGAATCATAATTAAAAGAACCCGAAACACCCATACTGCCATCATCAAATTCATCACCATCTTCACTCGCATTTCTCATCCTCTTCCTCCCCAAACCCTCACTCTTTCCTGAATTCCCTATTTCGCCCTCACCGGAGCCTTGTCGTAAAGCAGCCCTCTTCTGAAAAAGAGTTGGCTCTGCACCCACACTTGGTGAAACCTCAAGTGGCCTTAAAATCTGATTACCATTACTCCTATTACAAAACAAAGCATTATCATCATTATCATGAACATTATCATCAACTAAACATGACCCACCAAACCCAACCGGGTTAAACCCGACACCAACCGGGTCACTCTCAAACCGGGTCCCTCCAAAATCCGAAACCAAACCCATATCCAAATTAGTCACAGAATTCAACCCATTATAAGACATGAACCCATGAGAATCCGACCCGTTTGTGAAATTCGGGTCAGAACCCAACTGAAACCCATTATCATACAACCCATTAAGCATTGGAGAGAAGCAAGATTTGGGCTGAAAAAACTGAGAATGTGACTGTGACGGGTCATGAGTGAACGGCTGTGACTGAGAACCAGAAGCTGAAAAATCTAAATTACCATTCCCAAGATAATTATTAGAGAACCAATCATTTTCCAGAAGTGATTTAAAACTAGTGAGCGAAGAAGAAGAAGCAAAAGGGCTAATTTTTGTATCTACACATGTATCTAATAACAATTGCTGTTGTTCAATGTTGGTGGTATCTTGAGGTGGCATCCAAACGACGCCGTTGGAAGTGGGGAGCATTTTGTTAAAAGAAAAGTGAAGAAGGGAGAAAAGGAGAGAAGCTTTAGGAGAGGATAAAGTGGTTGTTTAAATGATGACCACTACAGGGTTATCTTCTTCCTTTTGTGGGTAATGTATATATACAGATGCATGTATGTATCTGTGTGTAATCTGGAGTGACACACACAGCTGCTTGTTGATACTGTTTTTAAGGCTTTTTACAGCTCTGCTTTCGTATTGCCTTGGGTCCAAAATGATGAGAAGTAAGTTACAACTTTGCCCTCTGACTGTTTAGTGAGCTTTCCTTCTTGGAAGGTCGGTGTGACGCACTCGTGAAAGATTTTAGAAGTTTTTAATCTTTTTTTACAAATAAATGAATATGAAATAAAAAAATGATTTAAATAGATAGTCATCTTATTTTCATATTGTTTCCCTCATAAAATTTTCAAATTCTTTAATTTAAGAACGGTTTTTCTGGTGTGCCCATGGGCACACACTAAGCGCTAACTTTCATGAGTATGATGATTTTTATTGGTCCTCCAATCATAAATATGGATGGGCCCCCTGCATTTGCACCAAGTCCATCAATAAAAACCCACCAAACTCATCAAAGTTAGTGTTTATTGTGTATCCTTGGGCACACATTAGAAAGACCCATTTAAAAATTATTACAATAACATCTTAGCAATTCAACTTACATCATTCTGAAATTAGTAGCATTATAATTGATTTCACATCAGTATTATCTTTAGCCAACATTAGAACCATCAATTGTGTCAAATTATATTGGAGTAAATATCCAAGAATATGAGCACATTTTTGTTGTGCTATCGCCATAGCCACCGTCTTAGAATCAAGACAGTCTTGTACATCATCCAGAATATCATATGAAATTTTCTCATGAAAAAGCTACCGACAGCCGTAAGACACACAAAACGTTCAAAACATAACATAACATAACATATTATTGGGTACGACTAAGTGCTAACAACCTCAATAACAAGATACTCAAAAATCTCACCCGGACAAAGTTAACTCTAGATTTTATTGAAAATCTGAAATATAGAAGAGCCAGTTGGAGATCAAAGATGGCTTAAATGACGAGGGGATGAAAATCTAGAAGATGGAGAAGTGACTGCCATAACTCTGTTACGAGAGTCGACTCTCAGAACAGAATAGATGGAGAGAAAATCCTTGGAATTTTTTACGTGTTTAATAGTGAAAATATATATTTATTTTAATCATGTAAAAATCGAGACTATTTGACTGAACTTATTTTCTAAAAAATAAGAACTTATTTCTGGAGAAAAATACATAAAACTCTACCTTTTTCTAAAATAAACCACTATTTTTTTATCAAATAACGAATATGAAACAGTTTCTTTTAAATATTATATCCATAAAAATTATAAAAATATACATTATTTTACAAAAATTAAGGGTTTATTTTTCTATAAAATATTTTACAAGAATATTAAAATGTTTGTCGAAGAATGAAAAACAAACGTATAAAATGAATATCCCAACCATTTTTTACGCTTCTTTTCTTGAAATGTCGTATCCAATTCTTTATATTTTTAAATCTATTACATATAGTAAAATTTTATAATATGAAAATTAACTACTCTGACTATTCTTTTTACGCTATATACTTAATAAATTGAATATCAACCGGTCGCACCAATATATCCAATTTTTCCACTTTCATATTTAATTTTATTTATTAATTCAAATGTAAATATTTGGATATGACAAAAGTACTATATTTTAGCTGAAAAAAGCTCAAACAATTAAAATATTAATAAAAAATTAGGATGCAGACTCTTTTAGTTTTCTTCCGTTTATAATATGGCTTGAAATTACGAATGTTAAGGATCATCTAAGATTATCGTACAACATTAGTTGATCTAGTTAAAACTTTCTAATATATTTTATATAGATATTTTATTAATTTTTAAATTTTATGATTATTTATAGAAATCAAATATTTTATGAACTTTCCAGGTTGAACCTAGTTTGAATTCAAATATAAATTTAACTTAGATAGGTTTCACTAATCAAATTCAAAATTTGAATGTAATAAATTTCCTCACCAAGTAATATTCAACCAAGGCTGCTTCACGTGAACTTGCAATTGCACAATTCAATTCAATTATTTCCTCCTCGTCCTCATAAAGCTAAGCACTCTAACCATTCTCATTCACTTGCAAAATAACTAGACGTATAGATAGATAACTTTGTGCGAATGTTAAAAAGCTGAACTCACAACTTGTCTAGAGACTAGAGGGTCAAAATACAGCTTTTTACATACAGGCGACTTGGTATATCAAAGTTGTTTATCGCTGAAATTAACGACTTCGAACTCTACTAGAAACATATGTGCACTGATTGCAGGTGTATATAGTTTCCGCAATATCCATGCCATGCGATGTGAGATTATTTCAGAATTCAGACCGAAGTCCTGACCGAACCCGAAAAAATTGTACGTATATAATTGGTGCATGGAGTTAGGGATGAGTAAAATCGAACCAAAAACCGAAACCGAAACCATAAAAAATCGAACAAAACCGCACCATTAAAAACCGAACCATTTAATAACCAAACCGAATAAAAACCGAACCAATAATATGGTTACGGTTTGGTTTTAAATTTTTTAAAACCGAATATAAACCAAACCGAATTGAATAGAATTAATTATATATATATATATATATTAAATTATATATATAATAATAATATCTTAATTTAAATTTATAAATTATAATATAATTTTTTCATTTATGTTTCTGGCTAGTGTTTGTCTGCTTTTCTGTTCTATGCTTTTATTTCTGATCTTTGGAGTCTGCTGTTCTATTATGTGCTTTTAGTTATTGATGTACTGGGTCTTAACTTACTTTATTCAAGGTTTATGTCATCTGTTAATCCTTTAAATTCTGTACAGATGTTCTTACCTATGCTAAACCAAACAATCATGCGTTGTTAATATTTTTAAGTCTGCTTCACTCTACCCCATTTTGTCAACTGTATTATCAATCTCGTAAAACTTATTCATTTATTTATTGGTTGCATCTTGCTTTCTTGTACTCAAATTCTAACATCATCTAATATTAAAAAGATAACAAGAAAAAATTTAAATTAGAAAAACAATACAAGAAATTTTTTAATTTGGTTTAAAACCGAAATCAAACCATTTTCAAACCGAAACCATGATTAAAAACCGAAACCGCACCAACGGTATATGGTTTGGTTTTGGTTTTTGATTTTAGAAACCGAATAAATATGGTTACGGTTTGATTTTCGGTCGAAACCGAACCAAACCGAACCACACTCATCACTACATGAAGGGGTGCAGATGAAGGGGATGATATGTAAAGAGTTGTAAACTGGAATAAGTTGGGTAAGTAGAAAAATGAGGATTCTCGTGACCTGACTCATTCACCGCACCTACCCCACTTTACGTTACTCTCCATCTCTCCATATATGTACCGGTTGCCTTGTGTCACTGCTCTCTATTCTATCAGAATCAGACCTCTTATCTTTTTTGCGCCAATAATTCAACCCCCTCCTTGTTTCCCCTTGATTTATCTTACTGCTCACTTGTTCAACCTAATTAAACCACTTGAACCTCCTTCCAGTTTGATTGTTTTTTAACAGCGTGTCAACTTGTGAGTACGCGGTATGTTACAGAGCTTTCACATATGTAAACTTGTATACGTACGTTTACAGGTCCAGTACTCTCCAGCGAGTCTTCTAAAGTGACGTTACCTGAAATTACTCTTGTTAAAAATTTGAAATTTGGGATTTTATGTAAAGGATTGTATTTATTGAGATTTTAATAGATTAATAATAATTTATAAATTTTAGTGAATTATATATGATTTTGATTTTATGCGGGGTTTAGCGAATTCTAGATAAAATATCATATGACTGATGCAAAACTTTTGGAATTTAAACACAATATTTCAAAAATCTCTTATAATGAGGTTTTGAAAACATAAAATATATAAAACAATCTCACAACATCTATCATTTTATGCATTTCACGAAAATTACATCATCATTTTAATACCATCACATTAGGGCTGATCCAGATTATTCGTTGACTTGACTTATATCCGGCTCAAAAATATGATATATGTCGTCTATCTGTTTTGAAAACGATCTAAATTTCGTTAAAAGTTTAAATTCGAACAAAATACAATCATGAATATGAACACTCATACACCCGCTCAAATTAGGTCTCATATTATTTTTCATAATCTGATCCTACCCGAATATCCCATAATCATTCGCGGTTCATGTTCGATTCGAACTCATATAGAGGTTACTAGGAGTGCTCACAAAACCGCATAAACCGCATGCATCACATCATATACCACACTATATTCAGTTAAGATCCAGATCGATTCTAAATAAACGGGATCGATTTATATCAGGATAAAATGATCTCAAACCCAAATCTGGATAGTCCAAAAATAATATAATCCGATAGTTGATTACAAGGGTATACACTATCATCTGGATCATTTTACAACTTTACATCAAATTTTAACGGATTTTAAATAATCTAAATTGAATACCTATCTAAAATTTAAAATTCAAATTGAATATACATGAATTTCAAAAATGAAAAAAAAAAATCTTAAATATAACAATCAAACAAACCCCTAAAATTTTTATCTTAAGTTCGTTTGAATATATACTGTTGTATAATATCAATAATATTAAAATTATGATTAAATAATTTATGTATTATATATATTTTAGTGTGTCAGAAACTTATTACTCCCTCCATCCCATTTTAAGTGTCCACTTTGCCAAAAAAAAAATTCCCAAAATATGTGTCATATTCTTTAACCCATGCTCCAATATGGTATTAAATATAACCAACTAGTTCCAATATGAAGAAAGGTCAAATACAAAGTAGGAGTGGTGCTATACGTAATTAATATTCGGTTTTTCTATGGTGTGCCCAAGGGCACACAATAGTCACTAACTTTGATATGAATACTAGCTTTTGATTCGATAATAAATGTTAATGTCCTCCCGCATTCACACCAATTCCACCAATCAAAATAGCCCATCTTCTTGAGAGTTTGTGCTTATTGTGTGCCTTGGGCACACATTAGAAAGACCGATTAATATTTATAAAAACCAAGGTAAATAAGTGTGTGAAGATAATAATAAAAACATTACATTAATTGTTTCTTAAGATGTGTGAGATTTGTAAAGTGGACACTTAAAATGGGATGGAGGGAGTACTTTTAATCATCTCGTTACGGCATACTTTGTTCATTATTGGCGGATTCATGTAGTCTTTTCTCCCCATATATTTTGCTTGTTTTTCTTGATATCAGGTGTGTTTAGTGCATATGCTCTTGTGTTCTAAACGTCGTTTGGAATTCCTAGAAAAATCAACTAACACTAGTGGTTCCAAAGAAGAAGGAGAATATCTTATTTCGATAGTTGATTTAGAAAGATTATATGAGCAATCTTTTGATACCATTGCAGACGAGGCTAATAAAAAGATGAAGGAATTCTCTATGCCTACTCTTACAGTCTTACTAATATTTCTAAAACTGAATGTCGATGCTTCTATTTTCACTGGCACGGGTGATGGGTCCTTTCTCGATTGGCATAGTGTTGAGAGATCATCAAGGCTCTTTTGTGGAAGGGAAGATTCTTAGGCTGTCTTGACCAGTTTCAGTCTTTGAAGCTGAAGCCATTGGTGGTTGAGGAGGCATGATCCTGGATCATGACTCCTCAAATCAGAAGGTACTTGTAGAAACTAATTCCTCTCTTACAGTGCACTAGTGCAGGGTATTCAACGTGGAGTTATCAACCATCTGGAGGTGGGAGATGTGATTGAGAGTTGTTGGTTAAAGTTGCAACAATTGCCTGAGACCTCCGTTGTTTTTGTTCGAAAGCATGCAAACAGGGCAGCTCATGAACTTCCTATTGTTCGGTTAATTGTTTTATTGTGCTTAAGTCTCCTCCTACACATTTGTTCACATCTGTTCACGTCATTGAAATATAATATTTTATTTCAAAAACAAAAACAAAAACTATGTCACAAAAATTTCTTGAAAATTAGATGGGTCAAATTTCATCTACACTAACTTTTAGACGAATTACAACAAAATCGGGTATTTACGATGGAATCCATCGTAAATTCCGAATTTATGAAGGAATATTTCCGTCATTTTTCTCAAATAGTAAGTTCGGAAAAATGTCAAATTTTCACATGCGTCGTAACTCGTAAGTATGTTCAAACATCATAAATTTTATCAGGATCCACAATTTCACTAAAATAATAGATAAACTCACGACGCTTGATTCGTCGAGAACTTACGACAGAACTTTTCATTATAAGGTAACTAACTACCAACGTAATCTGTTATGAACATTCGTGGCAAGTTTGATAGAATATTTTTGTCGTAAATTTAATAATCGTAACTGAATAGGAATTGATAGATATTGTCTTCTCGAGAATACGACCCTTATTTGTCGGTCTACATCATAACAAATATTCAAGCGGTTTGATATAATTTGACAGATCACTGTATATGTGAGTTTTATATGCATTCCGTATGTTATCTAGTTTACCATGCTTGATCATATATCTCAACACTGATCAGTATCTGTAATATCCCGTAATTTTTTAGAATAATATTAATTGATTAGTAATAATAATAAAGGATTTAAAATTGGATTATGATTAGGATTTAAAATTGAATTAGGATAATGAGCCTATAATATGGGTCAAACTTGTATTCGGATAACGGGTAGGTATAGAGTTAGGGTTTGCAGACTCTTTATATATTTATTCGTTCCCTCATCATTATTTTATAATCTTGTGAGAGCCTCGCAACCTTTTCTTCATTTTTCTTACAAAAATTCGCAGGCCTTTATTCACACAAATCAGCTTTCTTGTAAAATTCGTAGAAAATTCAATTCTTATCGGATTTCGATGATTCTTGATGTTTCGGAAAACTCTTTCAATCTTCTACAACTTTCGTTCACAATGTTTTCTCAGATTCTTTTTCGAACTGTTCTCATAATCCCAAAACTTATTCAGACCCTGTTTTTCGCTTCGAATCTGAGTCAGCAGATGTTTTATTTGATTCCCGATTCGTTATGAGTCCGTTTTCGACGAGCCATACCTTTTCGGAAAGGTCTTTTCGTTCTCTGCAACTTTTGTGTTTTGCGTTTTCCAAAAAAATGTCGTTTAGGGGGTCAAAACAGTATATTAGTGATCTGGGCAGATTGGATTCATGGAGGCTTTTGGAGTTTTAGAGGAGATGATTGTGGTTGGTTGCTAAGGATTGATTATATGATCTAAGATGATGTTAATTATTGGTTTTCGGTGTTGTGGTAAGTTTCTGATTGATCTTTCTGGTATTTTTAAACTGATGTGTTATATGTTTATATTTGATATATAAATTTGGGCTAAGTGATTATATTTTGAATTAATTTGTGTTCTCGTATATGTGTGGTGTTGACGATGATTTCGGAACTCTGAGGTTATAGTGACAGTTTTCAGAAAATTCAGGACCGTTATCACCGGGTTGTAGTGGTCGTGGTATAAACTATGAGTTCTGAGTTATTGTTCACCATGTGATTGTGGCATCGAATAAGAAGATGAAAGTGTTTTGAAAGTATTTGTTGCGTATATTGTTATCGTATAAAAAAATATATTTTATCTTATGTGTATACATGTTACTTGGCCCGACTAGTTGGATCGATTAGTTGCTTGCTGGGCTGTATAGCTCATTACTTACAATTTTCAGGTTTGATTTAAGAGCGAGTTGATGTGCATTGGAATTGGAGTTCGATGATATGAGATTTCAGATAAGTTTGACACGTAACATCCCGAATTTTCGAGATATTAACTAAATCCAAAACTAAAATACAACACAATTTATTAATCTAAAATTCTATTACAAAGGTAACTATTACAAATGCGCAGCTAACGGAAGTTCAAACGTCAAGCTACTCCAAATCTAATATCCTCAAACCCCAATTCCAATGCACATCAACTCGCTCTCGCTCTTAAATCAAACCTGAAAATTGTGAGTAATGAGCTATACAGCCCAACAAGCAACTAATTGATCCAACTAGTCGGGCCAAGTAACATGTATACACATAAGATAAAATATACTTTTTTATCATACGATAACAATATACGCAACAAATACTTTCAAAACACTTTCATATTCTTATTCGATGCCACAATCACATGGTGAACAATAACTCAGAACTCATAGTTTATACCACGACCACTACAATAACGGTCCTGAATTTTCTGAAAACTGTCACTATAACCCGGTGACTCGGTCCTTATTCTTATTCTTATTTTCACAAACCATGGCATAAATCGAGAGTTCCGAAATCATCGTCAACACCGCACATATATGAGAACAAAAATCAATTCAAAATATAATCACTTAGCCCAAATTTATAGATCAAATATAAACATATAACACATCAGTTTAAAAATACCAGAAAGATCAATCAGAAACTTACCACAACACCGAAAACCAATAATTAACATCATCTTAGATCATATAATCAATCCTTAGCAACCAACCACAATCATCTCCTCTAAAACTCCAAAAGCCTCCATGAATCCAATCTGCCCAGATCACTAATATACTGTTTTGACCCCCTAAACGACATTGTTTTGGAAAACGCAAAACACAAAAGTTGCAGAGAACGAAAAGACCTTTCCGAAAAGGTATGGCTCGTCGAAAACGGACTCATAACGAATCGGGAATCAAATAAAACATCTGCTGACTCAGATTCGAAGCGAAAAACAGGGTCTGAATAAGTTTTGGGATTATGAGAACAGTTCGAAAAAGAATCTGAGAAAACATTGTGAACGAAAGTTGTAGGAGATTGAAAGAGCTTTCCGAAACATCAAGAATCATTGAAATCCGATAAGAATTGAATTTTCTACGAATTTTACAAGAAAGCTGATTTGTGTGAATAAAGGCCTGCGAATTTTTGTAAGAAAAATGAAGAAAAAGTTGCGAGGCTCTCACAAGATTATAAAATAATGATGAGGGAACGAATAAATATATAAAGAGTCTGCAAACCCTAACTCTATACCTACCCGTTATCCGAATACAAGTTTGACCCATATTATAGGCTTATTATCCTAATTCAATTTTAAATCCTAATCATAATCCAATTTTAAATCCTTTATTATTATTACTAATCAATTAATATTATTCTAAAAAATTACGGGATATTACAGTATCCCTCACTTCGTCGTCTATCCAGATTACAATATTAATCCATCTATTACTTCCGGCTTTACTAGTTAACTGATCATTCTAGGTCAAGTCGAGAGCGCCTATAACCCAAAATATTCTATGTAGTTATACCAGATTTTGCTCAAGTCTGCTCATCGCAGACCTTCTGGTTTTGTTGGAAGATGGTGTCCAGTAGGTTTCAGAAGTATTGGTGAAATTGTGTGGAGAAATGCGGATGAATGTGGATATCGGTCTTTTAGTAGTACTAGTGGCTGCTTCAGATGACTAAAGTGCTTCATTGGCAATTAACTCATAATTTTAGTCCAGAGAGAACTGGAAATAGAATTATTAATTACTTGTTATGCTCAGAGAATACATGAGTATTATATTCCCAGTTTTTCATTCCTGGCCAAGGCCTTAGCTATTCTTCCACCTTCCATGTAATGTATTCTTGTCTGGGTACTCTGATTCTTGATTTAAGTTCATAGTTCATAACCAAGCAGAGGCTGAACCAAGCAGAGCCAAGCCTGAGGGTATGCCAGGTGTTCCACGGAACGGGACCTGGATATTTATCACCTAACATGTTTTTTATCACCTGGATATTTTTATATAGATAGCAGTTTTATTATATCAAAACTATTGCTATTAGTTTCTTTCCTGAGCAGTGATTTATTAGCCCAAGGAAGTATCATCTTAGAAATAAAGTGCAAATGAGAAAAAGTGTATCAAACAAATTAACAAGTAAAAAGATACTCATTTAGTAAAAGCAAAAGTTACATCATCATCATATAAGATAGAAAAAAATATGAATACAAATAACGAATACCGGAATGAGGGTCTTTACTCAGTGGTACCATAGACTCTCCTAATACAGAAGATGCATGCAAGATATCCACATCCTTCACATTCCAAAAAGTACTGAAACGTGTGTCCAGCTCCACAAATGCCACATAGGTAGGGCGGAGAATTCCTTCTCTGGGTCTTCTTTAAAACCAACGCAAGTGTGTGTTCTTGATTGCCAAAACTATGTTTAATTCTTCTTCCTACCTTAACGCTTTCGTACCAACGGACGCAGTCAAAGTGGAAAGACTGGTTGCATTCATCACAGTGATAAAGCCACCACTGATTATTAACTTGTTCTTCACATATTTGACAATAGAATACTCCTTCGTAGAAGAATGGAGGATGTCTCAAGATTAGGGAGTGATCATCGTATCTGTGTTTCATCCTACTGGGATAAAATGCGGATACTAGACTAATCTGGAAGCGACTGCAAGTTTGACATGAATATTTCAATATATCACCAAACTTAAACCCACTTGCATCACAACTTCTACGGGAGGGCTGAGTCTGAACAAGGGAGTGGTGTTTGTGAGATTTATGTCTAATCCTGGTGGGTAAGAATACACAACGTATATCAAATCGGATATCACAAGTCTTGCATAGATAATAGAACCCATTTGTGCTGTATTGGCAAATTCCACATTTCGCGAAACTATAGAATTTATACTGCTGCCTAAGAAAGAGTGAATGGCGGGGGTGTAATGGAGATGCTCCTACAGGCAAATTAGCTGGCAACTTATTGGCACAGAAGGAGTGGAGGAAGAAACCGCATTCAATGCACGCATAGTAACTTGGACGCCTAATTGATATGGGTTGAATGCACGCGTCACATATCAACACTCTTTTATCATCATCATCCACACCAACAGTAAACTGGTGCAGTTGTAATGGATGGTTCCGATGACCCCAGTGTTTTTCAATAATATTTGGCTCATCACTACTGTTTTGACCCTCACGATGAGTTTTAACTAGGAACTTACTGCACTGGGTGATAATCAAATCAAGTAAGGCTTCTTCGTCAGGCAGAGGAAACTGGACCAAATCAGGTTCATTATCAGCAATGTCGTTCCCTTCAGTCTCGTCTCTGAAAACAGCAAACAGTCATTTAATTACGCAATGATAACAGTGAAGACATCAATCTCAGACAAATAAAAAAAACCATTTACTCCCTAAATAGCAAAAACATAGATAATAAAGGTACTCACACAAAAGATACTGTAGACGTCGAACATTTCAGATGCACAAACAGTGTGCATTTTTGACAGTAATAAGACCAGCAAAGGAATTGAACTCGTTCCTTGCAGATGGGACAGTATCGGGTGAAATAGCAGTGCATGTCAGGAATAGCGAAGATAAGACTGAGAGGATGGTGGTGATACGTAGGAGCTGGAATGATGGGAGGAGAAGCAGCACACTTCTTGTGGATCCAAAAATCACACGCCAAACATACATAGGAATAATCATTACTTTCCTCCCAACAAGCATCACACCTAAAAAACGCTTGCCTCTGTAATGTGAGTGTGTGCTCCTCGTGACCTTGATGACGAATAACTCTCTGTTCTGGATCAAAAGAAGAAAAGAGAGCACAAGCAACACACACGTCAAAATCACAGTCCTTACATGCATAAGAGATCTGTACACGACTCTTACAAACATCACAATTGCAATGTTTGGAGCGTGGTTGTAGAGTAAGGGGGTGTTTGTCTTGCTTGTCGCGAATAATCTGTTCGGGTAATTCAGCACAACTCTTGTGGAGGTAAAAATTTTGACAAGCAATATTATCAGTACTGCATGTATATGTAGGAGTGCCTACCACAGATTTGTAACAAACAGAACATGTAGCATCAGCTCTAATAACAACATCATCTTTCAATATCAGTGAGTGGTTGGGGTGGCTAAAGTGCTCCAGTGTTGAACAACTCATGATTTCAGTTGAGAGAGACCTGGAAATAGGATTATGATCACTTGTTATGGTTTTTGTATTAGAGGTTCAACTTATCTATACAACCACAATTGCGAACCTTGTAGACAACATGATTCCATAAATTAATAAAGCAAACAGAAAAGACGATTCAATAAATTAATGTCGGTCTCAATGAATTTCTTTTCTTGATTCCTTGCTTGAAACATCTTCATTCTTAGTTCAAAGAAACAAAAAATTCAGTCATATGTCCTAGAACATGATTACAAAGAATGCTAAAAGAAGACTTCCTAATCAAGTTTAGCATCACTTTGAACTTTTTTTTTTGGAAGGAATATTACTTTAAATTTAAGACAATAGTCACTCCATTTTAATTATCATACAACACTTGTACTTGTAGTTTTAATGTTTAGCATAAAAAATACAGAGTGAAAGAACAGAACAAAATAGGAAGAAGAAAAGTATGACGCGGGTTTTGAACGCTTCAGAAAGCACTGCAAAGGACTGAGTGTATTGTGCGATAATCCAATACTGATAGAGTTCCAATCTGGACAGATTAATCAGTGAATGAAATATTTGATGTGTATGTTGTTTGATGTAAACGTTAACACTCTTCTCTGTTAATAATTTATGAAGTTTTGAATGCTCTCGATCTGGCTGGTGCCCGCCAAAGTTAACTAAATTCTCTTTCCGTAACACCTTGGATTCCAAGAAGATAAAAACTTTGTTGCTTGGTGATTTCTTAAGTTATAAATGTATTTTTCTTATAGATCCGAAAGTTGATCAACTAGTTTATATAAAAATTCTGGTTCCTGAATCTTATATATACAGCAAAGTTAAACTTTAAATACACAGATAATAAACATTCATCCGGTTTTCATCACGTATAATTTTGCAATCTGCACCCACGCAGAGACAGTAGCATCAAAAGGTTTGTACACCTACACATGTTGATCAGGGCTGGGGGAACTTAAGATTTTTAAAGCAGGTGAACCCTCCGTCTATTACAAGGTTATGACCTGTTACATACTTGGCCTCATCAGATGCCAAGTACAATGCAGCCCTGGCCACATCTATTTCTTCACATATTTCTCCCTTCAATTCCCCAAATCCATTCACTATTTCCCTGATTTGTTCTTCCGTTGCACCTCGAAAAAACTGCGAAATCTGCTCGATCACGAGCGGCGTTGGGATCGGACTCGGAGAAATGCAGTTTATGCGCACACCATACTGACATAATTCACTAGCCACTGACTTGACAATGCCTGGAATTGCGAATTTGGACACGGTGTAAGGATGCGGGCCAAGTCCGCCAAGAATTCCACTAATGCTAGCCGTGCACAATATGGAGCCTGAGCCTGCTGGTTTCATTACACGAGCCGCGTGTTTAATTCCTGCCATGATGCCACGGACATTGATGTTCATGACACGGTCGAACTCATTCAAGTCGAGGCTTTCAATGCCTGGTGGAATGGCTGGGCCTGCAATGCCAGCATTATTGTACATTATGTCAAGTTTGCCGTGGAGGGCCAGGGTGGATTCTACAGCTGCAGCTACCTCCGATTCGATTGCTACATCACATCGGATAAACCGCGCTTCGTGGCCCAGTTCTGTGGCAGCTGGTGGACCGAGTTTGGTGTCAATGTCAGCTATCACAACCTGGGCTCCATGTTGCAGGAATTCCAGGGCTGTTGCCTTGCCAATTCCACTGGCACCTCCGGTTATTAAGGCCACTTTGCCTTCTAGCCTTTTACTATAATACACATTTATGATGATAATGAGTAAAAGTATACATATACTTCAAACAATGAACTCAAATTTAATGATTACTATGAAGACTGATAGAGATATCTAATAGTGGTGTGGACCATTCCTACAAAGTGTTGTTAGAAAGTTAGATTTTCCTACCCGTTTAAAATAAAGGTGCAGTTGATAATCAATTCAATGCACATTATGAGAAAAACAACCTTAAATTCTAGCTACATTGTCAAATAAAAGAGAAAGAATTACAAGCATAACGAACAGAGAGCAGAAGTTTTCAGTAAAAAAATTTATACTGATAATTCTTGAAAATAATTTAGTCATTAGTCAAATCCAATGCATCTGATAACAAATGGAGAGTAGCAGAAGCAAATTCAATTGTACTATTTGTTTTACATACATGGGTCTTTCTTGTGTGTGCTCATGGCCATACATTAATAACTATTCTTTATTTAGGTGAGAGATTTTTATTGATTGAAATTTTTCTGTGTGCAGAGAGTTATCATTATTAATGAGATTCGAGCCAATAAAAATCCGTCGCCTAACTAAAAAATGGTTGTCAATATGTGCGCACATCGGTACATGGACACACTAAAAAATCCAGAACATATTTAAGCGAATATATGAGCTTAACTCGGTCTTGTTTTACATAAAACTGGATTTAAATGCTTAAAATTGGCAGAAGACTGGCACCAAAATACTAAAGAGATTCTTAGTCTCCTTCATGAGTCAATGGCAGAATCATATTATAAAAAAAAGTTGGAACTGAATCACTACTAAAAATGCTTATCTGGGCTATTTTTAAACTAGATTCAAAATTTTAGTTAGAACGATATGTAAAATATTTTCGAAGGTTCGTCGGGACTGTTGCAGTCTGATCTCGGCTCTGCTTGTAGAGTTTTTTGGTCACATATATCTTAGAAATATTTTAGAGAAACATGCAGTGTATCGAGGATAAGTATAGAACTGACATCACATAGTTGAAAGCTGGATATATATGACAGATAAAGCTGAAGTAAGCAATCAGAAATGTACCTTCCTACACAACTGGTAGCAGAAAGAGAAGCAAAGTTTAAGCACCTCAATTCCTTGTAAATCAGATTGGACTTGCCTCTTCATTAAGCATAAGCAACACAGTTTAGCATAGACTTCAATAAGCATAGAGCCATGTAATTAATGACACAGTACAAAGAGCAAGCTATTGCATACCTGGCGAGCAACTTGAGCATGTTGATTCCGTTCATTTTCTGAACTGCTCTACTAAGATCTTGATGATGTGCTGACAGAGAGAGTAGAGGGAGGCGATGAGAGGAGCGTTAGAGTAAAGTTAAGACGAGAGTAAACTTATTGGACGCGAATCTCCATGCAAAAATAGAGAGCATATGCAGAATATATAGAGAGATGAATGTAGATCAACAACTTTGACAGGACTAATAGTTTAGGTTTGTTGTTACAGACTTACAGTAGAGTTATGATTCGCAGCCAACTATTTAATGCTCGATCTCTTCTTCGCTAGGGGTCATTGGCCAAAAAGTTAAACAAGTCAAAGCTAGAGTAATTTAGAAAACTGCCAGGATACAAATCGGTCGAAAAAAATTTATGAATGACACGCATCAAGACGGGTGTTAGAAAACAGCACAGGCTACTTGAGGAGTTATTTAGAAACATCATAGTAGCATCTTCAACGGTGTCTTAATTTTTTTTTTTTTAAAATAATATAATATCTGCTTTCGAGTAATTTATATATTGAATATCATGACAACTCTAACCTACTCATTTTTTTAAAAAGAGAGGAAGTTCTTAAAATTTTAAAGAACTAGAAGGAGTCGATTGAAGTTCTAATTTTTCATAACCTACTCGTTTTTTAAAAGAGAGGAAGTTCTTAAAATTTTAAAGAACTAGAAGGAGTCGATTGAAGTTCTAATTTTTCATATCCTCTTTAAATTTAGAGTTAAGAGCAAGTCAATTTTTATTGTGGACAATCATAGACTTATTTATCCAAAAAACTACATGAATTTATACTTTTTTTTGGAAAAAAGGTGACTTTACTATACAAATAAGTAATATTATAAATCTATTATATATGTTATACTAAAAAATATTATATATATGTATATTTTTTTATCAAAATACATCCTTGTTTTAGTCTTTTAAATAAAATTGACCAGCCAAAGATGTTCTATATATATTCTTGATATCGAATCTAATACACAATGTCTATAATAGAGTTTAATAATAAAATATTTGTTATACAGATAAATTCGTTTGTTATTTTTGAGATTTTAGCTATACAAGAATCATTTTATCTGCTACATGTTAAAAGTTCTAAGAATCTTCGGTTTAGGTCGCTCTCTGAGTAGTTCTTGTTAATGTTTTTGTTACCTCCGACGGAATCAGGATCGAAACAACTCAGAGTTGTGGATATAAACATACATCTGTTTACTTGGATGATGAAATGGAATAAAGAAATAAAATATAATGTGTATTTACAATTGAAATGTATAGAGAATCAATGTGTACTTTTATTTTTTTTAATTATTCGAAATAGGTATCTAGTTCATGTTTGTTTCATTATAAAATTATATTTATTTATAACTTTTATTATAAAAAATTCAAATTTGTCAATATTTGATCATCATTTTCTCACTTCCTTCTTTTTCATTCTATTTATTCGATTCCATCCAACTCAAATGCTCAACCGAGAGCGAAAGATGAATTATGAAAAGTGTGTGCTCGTTAAGTGCTACTTTTATAAGCATCAACAAAAATACAAAATGAGTAGTATTACTTTATGTAAGTTTGTAAGGCCATTAATTTATAGAATGCAAGATATGAAAATCAAAGCTTTATCGGCACATTAGCATGGCGTGCCGTCTTTTCCTTTTTGCCGGGGACGTGAATATGACTACTATGAGTAGGCAATAAAGGGGCCAAGGGGGTTTAAAAAGACGACTAGGATCACTAGGGTCGTCAATGGAGGGAAGGGACCAGTTAACAGTAATTTACCCGACATAATCTTATGCCGGTGGATATTTGTTATCATCATTGTTCTGTTAACCCCTATAATTTAATCATCGGAGAGAAGGGTGTATATAACGTTGTCAATATATATAATTATGAAATCAAGATATTTTTTACTTTCAGATGCTAATTGCTACGTTATAAATGAAATCAAAATGGTTACATATCTTCTAGTTTGTTCCTTTCATATCACCATATTAACTCCTAATATTTTTATTTTTTTCACTGGACAGCTCTCACACTTAACTACTGGTATCTTTGTTTATAAAGAGACTAGACAAGAATTTTATAATTAATATTAAACATAATTTTTAAATTACTTTAATTGCTTTTTCAATTATAATTTAACACTTAAATATTTATATAAAAAACTAAAATAAGTTATAAAATTATATTTTATATGTATTTTAGAATATGTGTCAAGTAATAAAAAACTACGTAGAGACACGGAAGGAATACATAGAAATTTTTTTGATTCATATATAAGAATCATTATTATTAGTGAGATTGAAATTAATAAATATTTGTCACTTAATTCATTGAAAATGATTGTTAATGTATTTCATCATTTTATCACTGAAAAACATTCCTACTTTATTGTGGCATGATTGGAGATAATAATTGTTGTCAAATTATTTTGCTTTTACTATTGTTTTTGTTTGAAGTGATTATATGCGATTTTGATCTTGTAGTATAATAATTTAAGAATAAAATTATAAATTCTGTCAAAAAAAAGAAAGAATAAAATTATAAATGACTGAAGATTTGGAATTACAAGTAACAGAATGATTTCTGATTCGAAAAAGGAGGAGCGACGCATGGACAAGTCTATTATAGAAAGAAAGGGACCACAGATGTATTATATTTGGCAGTTGTCATAGCGTAGGAGGATTAAGAGGCATTATTTGAGGCATTAGCAAAAGGCATCCAAAGTGTTTAGAGAAAGATTAAGGTAAAGAAGTGATATTTACAAAAGTGTAATCCACATTAACAATGCTAATGCCTGTCACTTTGCTCAAACTGTGGAGACAAGTGCTAGACAAGCCCAGAATACAATAATACTGTGCGAAGCTCTTAGCAGCTGCTGCTAGCTGGTGCCTGCAGATTAAGCTTTGTTTGTTTCTGCTCCTCTCTTGTTGCTCATCAATATTCACTCATAATGTATGACATGGCTAACTCGTAGTCTCGCACTATCAAATTGGGCGGCCGGGTATTAACATGCGGAGGCAAACGAGATCATGGATAGGAATAAATGCTTTGAGCCACTCTAAAGTTGACACAAGGCCCAAGGCCCAAACCTGTATTTGATCTATGTGCACGCATCCGAGGATCTTCCTTATAAAAATATCCTCTAGCCATTCTCACCAATAGATAAACTACTACCATTCTGTCTACCAGGGATGAGAAAATCGAACAACAGTTCCAGAAAAAAAATTTAGAGGCTACCAACACTCGTGGAATGAAAAATTATACAGAAATTTTAAGAAGAAAGAAAAAAGTGTGAAATGATAGTGACAAAATTTGAGTGTAGTTGTGAGAAAGATTGTGAAGAAATATGATAGAAAAAATAGAATGAGCATTTTTTAAAAAACATGTGGGTCAGAGGTTATAGTTTAAATAGTAAGATCAGAATGATTGAAGGAATGAAAATTATATAATTTTTTTTATCAACACCATTTAATGTACAAAATTTATTCAATTCTCCCTCCATCCTATTCATTCTAAGTGAACACAACCTTATAGTTTAAAATTGAAAAATAGATCATTATTAGTAGAAGAAAATTTAGAGGCGGTTAAAAATTTGTTATTTAAAATAGGAAATCTATCATATATCTATTATAAGAAATCTATTAATTTAGATTCAGGTTTGAATATTAAAAATGAATATTAAAATCTAATCAGTTGGGATTTTTAAAATTTTGATTTAGGTCGAGTTTAATTCGGGATAACAATAATTTATTAAAAATGAATAATTATTATAACAATATGATAATTAACATATTTTTTTAAATGAATAATTATTACAACAATATGATAATTAACATATTTTTTTTAATTAATTTCTTGTTTATAAACAATAAGCGCTTATTTCTAGTTATGCCCAACAACCCCAAAATAAAAGAATAAAATAATCATATATAAAATGTAATATATAAAATTATATCACAACACATCACTTAGAGTTTTCTTTGATAATATTTATTATATTTCTAATTATCTTGGCACGGAAAATACCCGTTACCCTTAAAATAATTCACCCAAGTCAAAAGGCCCAATGAAATAAAAAGGGAACCAATACATTTTTTTCGAGTTAATTATCAAACTCATCACTGAAGTGGACAAATGGTATCAACTTCATCGCTGATCTCCACGGGATCTCAAGTTGCTCACTAAACTCGCTTAATGGTATCAAACTCATCACTGGCGTTAAAAAAAGTAACGGAGGTTAGACGAAGTGACAGATTGGCGGTTGACGTGGCACATTAATAAAAAAAAAGACTAAAGAAAAAAAAATGAAAGAAAATAAAAAGAATAGAAAATAGAAATGCCACATAATTTGAAGTTTATATGGAAATAAAGTATGCAAACTTTCTGATTAAATTGATTTTAGGATATAAGCCATATTTGTCACAAAAAAAAAGAAGATAATTATATCCTAAAATCAATTTAATCAGAAAGTTTGCATACTTTATTTCCATATAAACTTCAAATTATGTGGCATTTCTATTTTCTATTTTTTTTATTTTTTTTTCTTTAGTCTTTTTTATTAATGTGCCACGTCAACCGCCAATCTGTCACTCCGTCTAACCTCCGTTACTTTTTTTAACGGCAGTGATGAGTTTGATACCATTAAGCGAGTTTAGTGAGCAACTTGAGACCCCGTGGAGATCAGCCACTTCAATGATGAGTTGATAAGAGCATCTCCAAGAGGCTCTTCATTTAGGCTCCTAACTTGAGATTTGAGGAGGGAGAGGAAAAATGTTGCTCCAAGAGACTCTTAAGTGGCTCTTAAATCACTAAGAGCCTCTTGTTTCTCTCTTCTCTCTCCTCAAAGTTAAGAGCCACCACATTGCTCCTAACTTATTTTTTCACAATAAAAAAATTCTTCCTTCCAATTCACCTCCATCTTTCCATCTCTTTTGTTATAGTGGAGCCCAATATATGAATAAAATATGAAATAGAGAAGAGATGTAGAGAGTATTGTTGGAGTTTACACTCTTAACTTTGTCCTAAATTGCTAAGAGCCACATTTTTTATATTATATTTAGGAGCCAACAAGGAGGCTCTTGGAGATGCTCTAATTAACCCCATTTTTTTCTCTTTTCAATTCAAACGGGTCAAAAATTTTAGCCACCACAGCCTTTTGGTGTGTACAAAAGCGTAAATTCAGCCCACTTGTCTACCTGCCCATTCCATTTCATTGGGGACTACATTCGTATAAACAACGCATCGTCAACGAATCGTTACACACACACCCCACGCCTTTAGACACACCAGATTTACCAGGCAAAAACAAACACATCTCCTCTCATCTCCGCCGTCGATTTCTTCCGATGGCGTTCTCCGACAACTCTCCCCGCCAATCTCTCATCCCTTCCTATCTCTACTCGTCGTCGTCTAGCAACCTGTTGCTCAACAAGCTCACGACAAACAGAGCTGCTGCTACTGCTTTTTCAAGCCCTAGCGCCGAGCAAGCTGTTTCTCCGGCGAGGAGTAGAGTGATGATTCAGGCTCCGAACGAGCCGCTCGGCAAGATCGAGATGTACTCGCCGCAGTTCTACGCCGCCTGTACTGTTGGTGGAATTTTGAGCTGTGGACTCACTCACATGACCGTGACTCCTCTTGACCTCGTGAAATGCAATATGCAGGTCTTCATTTTGTCCATATCTATGTCAATTTTTTGTGTTATATGTTCAGATCTGTTGGTAATTTGATTAGATCTGCTCGGATGCGTCGTTTACTGTTTTTCTGATTTGCTTTTTATATATGTTGTGTAGATGTAGACTGAATATGTTTTTATATGTATATAGAGTTTGAAAACATTTCGCGTGCTGAAATAATGAAATACAGCTGTATTATGTTTAGTATTAAATCATTTTTTCGAATCGGTGGGTTAAAAACTGAAACTAGAAATTATTCACCAAAAAAGTTCTGAAAGTAGCTAGACCTAGATTGTTGTAGACATGTACCTACTCTTTTTTTTTTTCCAAATAGTTGTATATATCTTAATTGTTTGGCTTACATACCGTGTGAGGCAGTAGGCACTGCATATTGTATTGAAATGTGATCAGAAATTATAAGCTCGAGAAGTATTAGTGGTTTTCATCTTAATATGTGGTTTAGCAGTACAATGTATTTACATCAACAAGGTTTAGTGTTCATCTTGTTTTGAAGTTTAAACTGATCTGTCTGACAGAATTTTGTTGGGGGATCCCTTAACATATGCTGCTGAAATAGGGTACTAAGAATAAACCGTGCTCCTACTTCATGTGTTATAGGTTTAACTTGTTTAGGCGCAGAATATTTTCGTCTTGTTATTCTGTTCTATGTTGATTATTATATGTAAAACAATATATTTTATATGATGTTTTGCTGTCTCTGTGATTGAAGGTTTGTGTGTGTGTGTGTGCGCTTGTAATTTCTATGTCTTAAGTCCAGTTTTGCTATTTGTGATTTTCTTTTTGGGGCTGATTTTGTTGTTATTTTTTTCCCAAGCCCAAGTGGTCTTAAATAGTGGATTCATTGTTTACCATATACTGATTTCTTCATCTTGAAAGTACTGTTCTGCATTTGAAAGAATATGGACTTACTTGGAGCTATGTCTCCTAAATGCGGATAAAGTTCATCAAGTTAAAGCTGATGCTTCCAGTATCCACATATTATTATATGTTCAATTATCTGCCAAATATCTTATGATAGTATAATACATTTCTCACATTTAGCCATGCGTATAATAATCTGTTTGGGTGTATATGGTGATGCTTTTAGTTTTTGAAACATTCAATCCAACTTTGATTTTGTAATTGTATTAGATTGATCCCGCAAAGTACAAGAGCATCTCATCAGGATTTGGAGTATTGCTTAAGGAGCAGGGTGTAAGGGGATTCTTTAGGGGATGGGTGCCGACACTTCTCGGGTACAGTGCTCAGGGTGCCTGCAAGTTTGGGTTTTACGAATTCTTTAAGAAGTATTATTCTGATATTGCCGGGCCAGAGTATGCTGCCAAATACAAGACCCTCATTTACCTTGCTGGTTCTGCATCTGCTGAGGTGATTGCTGATATCGCTTTATGCCCCTTTGAAGCAGTGAAGGTTCGTGTACAGACTCAACCTGGTTTTGCTAGGGGTTTGGGTGATGGACTTCCCAAGTTTGTCAAATCTGAAGGCGCTCTTGGGTATTAATTTAGCAACTGCCTGTTTCTCTTCTGTTTTTTTTTTTTGGATTATGCTTTTGGAAAGTAGGAAACTAACTTGGTCAAACTTGTACAGGTTATACAAGGGCTTGGTTCCACTATGGGGACGCCAGATTCCATGTAAGTTTGTGCATCACCACTATAACTCTTTGTCTCTGTGATAAGCATGCAAATATAACTAATTTGGCATGACATGGTTTGTATTTGTTCTAGACTATTAGTCTTTGTAGAGTCCTAAGTTTTTTGTGGTTTCGTCACTTGTTAATTTTTGTTTTGGTCAATCTTTAATAGTTTGTACTTCGTAGTATCCTTCAAGAATTAGTTGTTAATATACATATGATGAATAGAAACTAACATTATTAAGCTTATATGGGAGGATCAGTCACTTAACATATGAACAATTATGCTTGTGCACCTTCAGTGGATAGTATATGGTAAACGTATTGTTCACTACTCCTTAAATTTATTCAGCCTAATGCTCGGAATAGTTGGTCACTTAAATTAAGCAGAACCAGTACTGGGTGTTTTAAAGGATGCATTGTTGATTGTACTCTTTAAGTTGGAATCGTGATGACCTACTTGTCATATTTAAGGTTGGTATTTTTAATGAGGGGATTGTCAAGATGACGGGCGTGACATGCATATTACTCCCTGCCTTAAGAACCTTATAGTCATTGGAGTGTCACTTTAAATTGGGGGTTGTTATGATGCATTACTAAATTATCTATTTATACACCCATGCTCGTTTGAACATCGGTTTCTTTTGGTTTTTCACTTGAATACAGCTGTATTATGCATGTTATCTTCGCTAGGGCTGTCAAACGGATAATTCGGATACGGATATGCCTATATCCGTATCCTTATCCGCAACTGTCGGATTCGGATACGGATAATATCCGTTTTATTTCAGATACAGATAATATCCGCTTTTTCCCGGATACGGGTGCGGATATTTCGGACGGATGTCGGATATTTTTTATGGTTATACCGTATTGGCGATGATTTTCGAACAATTTTTTTATGACTAAGCTCAAATGATATTTTTATATATGTATAGAGTATTTTAGTATTTGTATAATTATATAAATTTTGTATAAATGTATTATTTAATGCATATACACACACTACAAGCTAATAGCATAAAATTTTAATTAGGTATAATTTATATATTATGTAATTTAAATATCATATATGTATTTCGTTTCGGATTCGAATATCACGGATTCGGATAATATCCGCTTTTTCTCGGATACGGTGGCGGATTTTTCGGATTTTTTTTGACAGCCCTAATCTTCGCTAATTACGATTTCTGTTGCGTTCATTCTCAGAAAACATCTTAAAAACTGATACATGTGGAAGGGCACATCTAATGATTATTACACAGTGCATATAGTAAATTCCTTTCTAGAAAACTCAGTTGCTCACAGCCGAGAATAGTACAAATAACGAAAAGAATATACCTCTACCTGCCCAAAAATAAATTAGAGTATTCTTGTCTCTGATTATCCCTAAACTAACAAAGAGCTAGAGTTTTATTGAAGTTACAATGTATGTGTTGATATTGAAGTTAATAATATTGTGCTGTAATGAGTTAAAGTGTGGACTGGGCCATTGATGAATGTTGGAGGGAAAACCGAATAAAACTTTCTTCTTAATTGTATACTTACATGCTCTCTGTCTTAGATTTTTAGTAACATTATAAATTTATGAGGTTTAGTTGGCATGCTCAGCACTATTTTTACTGGATCTTTATAGATTATATTGTGTAATGTGCAGATACAATGATGAAGTTTGCATCATTTGAGACAATCGTTGAGATGTTATATAAATATGCGATCCCTACACCGAAAGAACAGTGTAGCAAAGAGTTGCAGCTTGGTGTGAGCTTTGCTGGTGGATATGTTGCTGGTGTGTTCTGTGCTATTGTGTCACATCCTGCTGATAATCTTGTTTCTTTCCTTAACAATGCGAAAGGTGCCACCGTCGGTGATGTAAGTGCTTCTTGTTGAATGTTATCATTTACTGAAATGTATCTTCTTGTGTGTTTTGCATATATCTACATATTCAACCCATGATTTTCATTGTCAGGCTGTGAAGAAGATGGGTATGTTGGGACTTTTCACCCGTGGGCTTCCTCTTCGTATTGTCATGATTGGAACTCTCACAGGAGCCCAATGGGGGATATATGATGCTTTCAAAGTTTTTGTCGGGCTGTAAGTTGAATTCATAAAATGAAGTCTTGTTATAACAAGTTTCAGTCTACATTACATGGCCTCCCATTCTATATTTGATTTAGTTGCTAGTGTTATTAAAATTGGATTTGATAATAATTAACATGTTGTACAGGCCAACAACTGGTGGTGCTGCCCCTGTTGCTGCTGCTGAGACTGAGCCTGCACAGGCCTAGGACCAACTCCAGTGGTTGAGGGATTTTGGTTCTGAGACAATGAGAGGCTGTTAAATAAATATAGCATGGCTGATGTTGCGTGGATGGCAAATCAGAATATTCTTTTTTTACATCTAAAACTTGTGGCAGTTTGTTCCTAGTTAACTCTGATATTGGAGGTGGTAATCCACTCCCGTTTCCTTGGAAATTTTTTGTTAGAATAGACAGAGATGCCCATCTTGAGATTAGGATAATGCTTTTGCCCCACTGGAAAGACATATAATAATGGACAACTTGGGGTAGTTTGTTTTGTCCATATACGGTTTATTAACTATATCTAGTTTTTTTCTGGCTATTTACAGGCTGTTTGCTTCATATATGAGTTTTAGGTTTGAATCGATAGTTTTTTCACTTTGGTGGTTACTTGTTAGTTAGACATCTTTCTTAATGCAGACTTGCATGCTAGAGGTAGTCCAACTTTGAGTTTTTCCAAAGTTGCTGCCTTGAAAGATTCAGAATAGCATTTGTCTATCTGTTTACAGTTGAGTGATTATTGACTGAAGATCAGATTGTTGTTCTGTACAGTACCGTAGGCACCGTGTCAAGGCATGTGTGTTTTGCTTTGAAGGCAGTTCCATGCGTACTAGTACTGCCCTAATTTGGATGTGAAATCATTTATTTTTTGCCCAAGTGTGTAAGATAAAGGCCAGTAATAAGAAACCTAATGAATGCGTTTACTACGGGAAAAATTCTCTTCGCATCCTATGAGGTGTTTGACCGTTGACTGGATAGATGACCAAGGTTCAAAGCTACCGCTGTCAAGTTTCAAAGCTCTTGCACGTTGTATGTTGTGACAGGCACAGTATTCTGGTGTACGAATCTACGATCGAACAGTAATGTGTAAACAATAAAAATAGAGGATTAGCTTTTCTCTAATTAAAATTACTCAATTTATTAATAATTTGAATGAGTTGGGCTCCTTGGAGTACAAAGATTTTGGAGTCTTTGAAGACCTATACCAATACCGTTGGATTAAAATAAACATGCATGCTGGATTTGGGAGACAAGTGGATAATATCTGTAATTTAAAAAACTGTAACTAACAACCTTATACATATTTATAGAAATTGTATTATATTGTTTCTCAAGTCTTCTTCTTTTTCCTCCCATTATCAACCCGTTACTGTTCTGCATTTTGTTCCTCTTAATTCACCAATTGCAGAATAATATGAATATCTGAGTTTGAGAGATGAAAACAACTCTAAAAAATGGTGAAGGACAACAGCGAGCAACAAAACAATACAATGAAAGACAACTGCGAGCAACAGAACGGAGGGAGAACGGAGAGACAAATTGAAGATAAACATGCCGGTTGCCTGGTGCCTCACGGAAAAACCAGAATGGGGCTTTTAACTGAGTGGCCGTTACAAATGATCTGTATCATGTAAACTGCATTTGCCAATATACAACCGTGCAATTTAAAAAAACTGTTAATTTTGTAGCTGTTAGATTAGAAGTAAGTGAACGCCCGAATGGCAAAGATGGGGGACTCCAATACTCCAAATATACGTGCTCTCCCAGGAACTTAGACTTAATTTGAATAATATTATTAGTAATATGTAATTTTTAATATGAATAAACAAAACTAATAAAAATTAAGAGCCTCCTTTTAAAGGATATGATTCATATTTATAAAGTCAATTGCAGATTTGTAGTCTCAGAATTTAACCTATAAACCACCTGTGAAATTACAAATAATTATTTATTTTAAATTACATAATATGCAAAACAAAGAAGTCCTAAAATTTTCTTTCACAAATAATAATTTATTTTTAAATTACATAATCTGCAAAACAAAGGAGTCCTAAAATTTTCTTTTTGTTGAGGGTGTTTGGCCGGGTTTTAAAAGATCGGCTTGTTGGAGTTTATAATTTAAAGGCACTTATTTATATTGTTTGTGAAAAAAAACAAAAAAGTACTTATAAAACGTTAGGAATACATCTCGTGACTTCTACTTTTTTTCAAAACACGTTAAGGGGTCGTTTGGTTCATGGGTGGTATGGGGTAAGGTATGAATTTTTGATACTCAATTGGGGAGGTGGGTATGAGATACATTCATTTTTTATTTTTTTAATCTCTATTTAAGTTATGAAATATTAATATTTGATACAAAATTAAATCAATGATGCAAAAATATATAATAATAATAATTTGAATTGATATAAATTAATAACTTATTTTTAACAAAAATTATACATATTGATTCAGTACTCAACCAAACACATGATATCATATACGATACCTAAAAATCATACCAACCCATACCAACTCAAATCTATTTTTTGTTCCAACCCCATACCACTTCTCGAACCAAACCATGTTTCCAACTTTTATTTCACTTCTTTATTTAAACTAAAAAATACCGTAGTAGTTTTAAACTCATCCAAACAGGTATTTTGTCTTTGACTTGTTTATCGTAAAACAGTTATTTATTTTAAAAGAAATATGTAAATATGTTTTTTTTAACTTTTTGCTAAAAAAGGTACTTGATTCCGTGATAAAAAATATTAAAAACTTCATAATACTTACTTACAAATTTATTACAGAAATATAATTTTTCTGGAAAATATATCCTTGTTTTGAAAACTTAAGTTATCGCAAAGACTGTGTTATTATACTATGTAAAATATAAATTAGTACAACAAATAATTCATTAGTACCATCTTCAAAATGATGGTGAATATTATTGACTTAAAAATGGAATTAAAATACAAGTTAGATTTCAATGACCCACTGCATAAATGAAAATATGTATATTGGTAAAAGAAAAATCATTTTCTAATAAATACAGTTCAGGATTATCCAAGGAAAAAAAAAAGAATTAGAGAATGGGGTCAGCCGCGACCAACAAAATATAAGTATAAGCAGAGCATAAGCCCCAAAGAGCCTCACAGAAACCCTAGAAATCAAACAAATGGGCGAGCTCAACAACCAAGAAGACCCTACTGTTAACCACACATTCCCTCCTAAACGAAAGCCCGAAGAACAAGATGCACTCATTCACTCTGATTCCGCTACCAAGAAGCCCAAACCCGAAGCCCTGCTCGAATCCAAAGTAATCGAAACCAAAGTAATTGAAACCAAAGTAATTGAAGAGCAACACATTGAAGACGAAGACACTGAAGAAGATGAAGAAGAGTACGAAGAAGAAGAAGAGGATGAGGATGATGATGACGATGAGGAAAATTCAAATGGAGAAGCTGAAGTTGATGTTAAGGGAAAAGGAATAATGAAGGAGGATAAAGGCAAAGGCAAGCTTATCGAAGAGTCGGAAGACGATGAAGATGATTCCAGTGATGGCGCTGCTGATGTTTTTGGTTCGGATGATGAGAGTGACAGTGATTTGTCTGAGGATCCTCTTGCTGAAGTTGATTTGGATAACATTCTCCCTTCCAGGACTCGGAGTCGTCGTGGTGCGTCTCGTGGTGTGGTTATCGGAAACAGTGATGACAAAGATAATGATGATGAGTAGTAGAGTATGAGGTTAGTTTCGATTTTATAATGTAGCAGTAAGACTTTTGAGGAGATATATGATGTTGTTTAGATATATGATGATTTAAGTGGCAAAGTAATATATACTATTTTGTATGATGTTTTAGGATTATTGCGCCTGGTTGTATTGGCCTATTGAACTTGTGATGGAATTTTACTTGGTTCGCGACTTTAAGTGTTGTTTTGGTTTTGTTATGATGGAGTTCGGTTGAAGTTTATGTAGCTTTTACTTGGCCAGGGAGTTTGAATTGCATTGACAGTGATGGTATACCGTATATGATTGGATAATTGTGTCGGATCATATATGCGTCACTGAATCTTTGTTCGCTTTCTTGGCTGTTGTGGATTCTGTGGCTACAGGACTAGATCTTGATGCTAGATAAAGTTGGCTGAAATTCATTTGGTTTGTGTTTCTGTGTAGTAGTTTCACAAGTAGATTAGGTTTGAGCATGTTTCCTTATGTTGATTTTATTCTTTCAGCTTTATTGGTATTATATCTAGTTCTGTTTCCAACCTAGATTAGTTTTATGTTTTGCCAAATTTTTTCCTGTGGATTAACATATATATTTTCACACACCTGAGTGGATTAAGATCTAGTGTAGCCACGGTGCAGTTTGTACATAAATTCCACCTTGGCCCTGTCGGCCTGTCCGCATTCATGTTTGTTACCTGTTTGGTGGTAAATTCTTTGGACGGTTTGGTGATGAAACCTTATGTTTAAGCTGTTAGTACAGATTTTGTTTTGGGATTCACACATGTGCGAAGTTCTTTTCCTTTTACCACCTCCGCTATTTATATGGGCGGCGATTATGATGCATGGGTGCAGGTGCGCGGCACGGGGATACGGAAATTCGGCAAATGCACAAATATAGGGATTTCGGGTGTGGGATACGTCATATATATATTATTCGAGAGACACAGTTTAATTAGAGTAGATAAATTCTTGATAATTAAAATACATAGTAGTAACTAAGTAATTCAATCATTACACTCATGTATAGAAATAATAATGAATGTGGAAAAACAAGCAGTGAATTGAAAATATGATAAAACATATATTCTAGCGGGAATAATACTGTAAATACACACACAACAGTAGAGTAATACACAGAAGTCAAGCTCCAGTCATACACCACAGTCCACAAATATATACTTGCATACATATATGATGCACAGTGCGGATAAACAGATTGGTGACAAGAACTAGTGATCAGTGATGAGAACTGGAGATGGAATGCGTAAAACCGTGATTCTCCTTCATCCCTCTCAGTCTGCTCTTCAAATTAGGCCACGTTTTAATCAGTCAATTACAATTTGTACCCTTCCGCACATCCTACTATCTGGTTGGTAAAAGTTGGGGATATGCCGGGTGGTGCACCCCCTATGTATCAGGCTGAACCCCTGCACCCAAACGTATATGTTCGGTGTGTGCCGCACCCATGTTTTCTAGGTGGCGATCATGCACAATCTATTGTTCTCTTCTATATATGAATGCCCATTTCAGTACAGGATTTAGAGCTGAACATTTACTGTTCTAGTACTGTTTTCTGGAAAAAATAACTTGAAACTATATATGAAGCTCGTCCTGTCTATAGGTTTATGTCACTAAATGATGGCATTAGACCCTAGCTACCTTGCTCCTGGTTTAATTGCTTGTCTTGATTCTCGTAGTTACTTCTCCACTTCACTCTGCAATCGAACTAGAGCTGTTTGAACCGAGCCGAATCTGTGAAGCAAGGACTGCTAAACAAACTCTGTTAACCTGTTACTAAGCTGAATCTGTGGACTGAGTCACCCATTTTAGGGTTTATGTCTTTCCGCTGGACAGTTTGTTGCGTGACAGGGATCTCCACCCCGCCACATATATACCTATTCTACTTTGCCGCAATAAAGACTTTCCTAGTTTCCTAATATACCTATTTGGTACGGGTTTCAGATCTAACCTTGTAAGATGTCTCTGTGCACCAATCCGATGGTGATGTGGTTAAGCTGTTAGCATCATACTTGTACTTTTTTAGATTTGGCAATATATTGAGTATGCCAGGTACGGAGTAAATTTGTTCATTTCTGAAAAATGTTACACATTTTATTTCAACTCTACTTCAGTGAACATTTGGATTCTGTAAGTAAAATTTTCACCCCATGTTTAATGACTTTCAGTTGCTTTCATTTAAATGTATTGGATTATTGGATTGTACTCCTGTTCCATGGTCTAAGTTTCTTTTAGTTTCATAGAAATTTGGTATTTGCAGCGGCCAGCTTGGGTTGAGGATTTGGTCAGAAAACCCAAACAAGCTGTGACAAATGTTAAATGTATATAGAATCCAGGTGTTAGATTATCTCTGATTCAAGTTAAACTTGTTTTTGGGTTTGTAGTGTATCATGTTAGTGTCTTGTTGTGTTTGGTTGGGGTGAATGGAATGGAATGGAATGAAATGAGTAAAAAATACTTGAAACTAATAGAGATAGGAATAAAGTTTTGAAAAAAATTGAAGGAGTGCAAAATTGTTATGATGAGATTTGAGAAGAAATTGAGGATGGGAGAGAATGGAGCATTCCATCTCAAATGGAAGGGGTGATATCTAGCATATGATGTAGGGAATGGAGGAAAGAATGAAATTTCTTTAAAATTATTCATAAGATAGTTCATTTTTCATTCTATTCCTTCCGGAATCATTCACCCCAACCAAACACAACATTAGTGAATGAACCGCTATATAAAATTTCGAAGTGTGCAAGTGAATCGAATGACATTATAACCGGAGAAGGCACAAAAATTGGATAAGATTCAAATTTTCCCAGCTACAAAATATCTGGTTAATACACTTGAATTGAAAAAGGGGGGTCTTTTTGGAATTTGCCATCCATGATATAACACAGAGATTTAACACATGCACAATTACTTAAGTTATCTAACTACTTAACTTATTTGAATTGTATGCATCCATTTAGCAAACACACATATATACACTATGAAGTTTAGGGGAGTTTAGCTTAATCATTCTCGACGTTTATATTTTCCATCCATTGTCACTGACCGAAAAGTTTAGGGAAGTTTGAGTCAAAATCATATATGATCGGTAATAAGACAGTAAACTATATATTTGCTTTTCCTTCCTTCCCATTTCCCTGCAAAAATTCATGTTTTATTCTATCGTAATAAATAAGTTATATGTTATGAAAAATTTATAACAAAATACAATACAGAATTAGGGTTTATAACCATTTTGGGCATTTGTGTCTTATTATATTAAGGGTAATGGTACATGCCAATAGATTAAAAGGAGCATACGCAGGAAAATTCAATTTGTTAAAATTTTAGAATGAGTGATTTTTCCACAAAAAGACGGCCATAGTCTCCTCTATTTTCATCAAAAGTCTAGGGTAAATGTCATCTCGCGAAAAAAATAATTCGCTGATAACATGTTGTATCATGTGTATGAGCGACCCGGACCCAGAAACATATCTTGTTCATGCTTAGACGGATTGATACATGTTAACGTCTGTGATTCAAATAATTATGTTCTGTGTATGACAGCATAATATTTGTTATAACAAAATAACAGCTGCTTATGTATGATGCCGCATTGCATTTATGGAAATGATAGATCCAAAAATTAAGTTTTATGCGGTTATGCAGTAATCAGTATATATGGAATAAGTAATATACGTTAAAGTAATGCCCTCACATATGGAATAGCAGGATCAGAAGTGTGACTGCAGCCTGCAGGCTGAGCTGCAGCATACACCACAACGAGGAACCGTAGAAGCAAGAACTAGCATTCCATTTGGGGAACCACTGAACAGTCGGATCAAAGAAGACGGGGTCTAGCATGAAAGAAAAGAGGGTGTCAAGTTAGCCAAGGTGACTGCCTGAAACCAAGCCAATCCAGTCTCTGTTGATCAACTAGATGACATTGGAGCAGGCAAGTCATCCTTGGCTACTAAACAAAATAACACTCTTTTCTTCATGTAAGACCTCTCTTCCTCTTGTAATACCACCTCTGTATACAATGTATTACATTGATTGAGTATTGATGATGCCATTTCACTGCGAACACATCTTCTATTTATAGCCATTTCCTTATTATAGTAACCCCATGCCCGATTCTGTTTGCCACATTATTATTATTATGGCCCCTCACAATCATCAATACAATATGCCTTATCTTCTTCTTTTCCTGCTCATAAATCTTTTCCATATTTGGCCATTCACTTGCATTATTTAGGTGCCCATAAAGCTATGCACGAATATGAATGTATTCTCTTTTGACTTCAAGCCCATAGACACCCTGACCTACATAATTACTTTTACATGCATTTTTCTTAATTTCCGTGCCCAACAATTTGTAAACAAATGGGAGAAACGGAGGGAGTACTACTTAGTCCCACCTCATAGCCAAAGCGTTCGTGCTTCTGTGATACATTTTGACCATCCGAATAACTTAGGATCATTGTAGAGCAATTCTCATTGAGAGACCTTATGCGTTTCACTTTAATTGCATTATGCCTTAATGTTCATATTATTGTCAAAGATGTTCTTGAGACATGAGTAATGTGGCACATTTGTAATGGCAGATTAAAGTGAAGGATAGAACCAAATCTGAGAAGATGCTACTGCAATTTAAGTAAAGCGGTGTTAAAGGCCATGACCGAAAAGCTTTACTAATGTAATCAATTTAAAGTGTAGCTTTACTACTAATTGCCGGTTAGTACCAAGGCTTACTCGCGATTAATATTCTTCTTCTTCTTCATCCTTCCTTGTTTGCAATGCAAATTATATACCATTGCAATGTAAATTGTTGCGACAAATCAAATCAGCCTTACAAAAGATGCAAGTCAATCCATGCCACTAGCTAGGCATAGATTTTGTTCTGATTCACACTTTTCTTACACCCATTGTAAGCATCTCTGCTTTATCTTTCCGTTTATCTTCTTGCATCTTTTTCTTATTTCTCGACATCGTTGACTTGAATTTTTTATGAGTTTTTATTCTCCATATATCAGTTGTCTGAATTTAACGGTTGTGTTAAACTCTTCTCCCGTCGCCTTAAAACTGGAGTAACTTATGTTACGATACAATATGATCCTGGTAAGCCCTCGTCTTAACACCTTGAGGTTTCAGAAGAATTGGTCGCTTAACATGGCTCTCATACCATGTTAAGTGACCAATCCTCCTAAAACCTCAAGGTGTTAGGAGGAGGGCTTATCAGGATCATATTGTATTGTATTCTAACAACTTATTCTATACTTTGGTTGATTTTTGCTATAAGGAAACTAGACTTGAAATCTGCTGAAGGCAGGCCTACATGAGGCCCTGTCATTGCAAAGTGGCTAGCAGATATAATCACAGATGATTTATATATAATCTTGTCCATTTTATCATGGAAATTGTCATTTATATTGATACTGAGGGGTATTAAAGAAACATGAGATTAATTATATTAAATTTTCTGACAAGTACATGCTTAATTGTAATTTGTACAACTAATCTTTACAATCTCCAGTGACCAGGTCTACCCCATAACTTACATGGGTATCTATATCTTTCTGAGGGCAAGTGTACATGATTTACCCTTACTGGATAGTTCCTGCTCAGGAGCAACAATTATAAACAACAATATCACAATTCAACTGATTAAGTAACATGGCAACATTTGAATCCAGATCTGATTTGTATTTGCTATCAGATTGCCTTTTGCCTTTGTTTTTTAAGTTCAAGAAAATACTGGCAATTCTAGGTGCCATCCACTCATCTGGTATCAAATTCTGATCATTCACGATTAGACATCGTATCATTTCCTGACTATACAGAATTCGACACCAAGTGGTATTCTTTTATATGCAAAAGAAAAATGTGCCTACTGTCGAAACTATCATCATGTGCTGTCCTCAATTCTTGAATAAACCCTGTGTCAGCTATAGGAGTCGAATGTTCACACTCAGGTAACCTGGGACTCGAGGAGATTGTGCATTTTATGGAATTAAATTAGTAGATTATATGGGGATTAGGGTTGGATTAAGGTCAGTAATCCAGATTTTTTGATTTGTTCTCAACTCTCAAGCTTATCCTATGTATATTTTTTAAGAATTGTTGCATCTGGTGCAGCTTCCTAGTGAAGCTGTAGGTACATGCTATGAATATAATATCTTACTCGATTAAATTTAATGTTCTGGTAGTAAATTAAAGTATAAGTCACATGAAATCCACGTCCCAATGTTTGATGTACATATATAATACTATGTTTTAGCAGGTGTGCCTTGTTATAGTTGTTAAACTGAAATGCCCATGGCTTGATTCTGAATCTTTCTATTTGTTGTTGCCAAGCAAATCTCAAGTCTTTTGATAGACCACCACATGTCCATATGGAACTGCGCCATCCCAGATTTCCTATCGATCTAATACTGTTCTTCTGAAGAGCCTTAAGCAATTCTCGCGATTCTCTTGATTATTTGTAACCGTTTGTCACATGGTATCAACAAATCTTCCTCCTATCCTCAGTGAACTGCAGCGAAATCGTACCTGTGATTTGAATTGTTATGGTGCTGAGAGAAGAGAGTGCTATGATGATTTGAGAGAGTATGAAAAGTATTCAGATTTATATAGTGGTTTCCACTATTAATGTATAAGATTTCTAGAGAAATGGTCATCTAACACCTTTTTAACCAAAAAGGCTAGAGCTGTGCATTAATCATTGTAGTTGCGGATTAATATCAAAGCCATCACTCATTTGGTTCAAATATATCTAATTAGTCACTCATTTTAAAATCGACTCAATTTAGTCTTGTTAGTAACTTTGTATCAAGGAAACCATCTGTCAGTGACTGAATTAATACAAAATTTTAACTTTTTAATGACTAAGTTGATATAAATTTTCAAATTGGTAATAAAATAACACTCTCATGTTTACTTTACCCCTACATCCTTCTGTTGCAAACATGCAACTTTCTTAAAACACCATTAACACAAAGTTCAACAGCTAATGAAGAAGAAGAGTTATTAGTGGCTTCATTTCTTCTTGAAGATACTAAACTAATCAGTAAGTTATTAAATTATTTAAACTAATGACCATCCAGGTATGAAACAGACAGCTAATCTTGTGGAGATTAACCAACTAGCCATTTTAGATTAAAGTTCCATGCATTCCTCTCTGTCACTTTGCGCAATGTGCATATCCATTTTATTAATACCACCACTATTAATGTAATTTTTTAAAATTTCTCAGCCCATAGGCTCGCCATGTGAATGTTTAGATCGGTTTCTGAGCCCCTTTCGCGGGGATATAAAAGTATATTCTGCATCTCTAGGATCTTTCCCAGCTTCCTGACTCTCTTGCATGCTTCCAGTTAGCTTTCCCATCCACTCATTGCTACATATATACAGCTACTACACACATGCACAAACCATAGAATAATGCCTTCACTTGATCATAATACACGAAATGTATATATAGTATCTACATGCCTAAGTGATCAATCAGGCTGCCTTAATTGCTTCACCTTCCTGATTATCACACTAATTAGTATTTGTCTACGTTATCAATTACAGTGACAATGCATTGGTTAAATATGCAGAGGTGGAAGGTATAGTACCTACATTGTCTTCATTTATTGAATTTGTTAACTGCTTATGATGGAATGAAGTATAAAGTTACTAATTATATTGTACATGTATGTAGAATGTTATATTTGAGAAAGGAAAATCCTCCTCAGTGTCAATAGGATGCACATCCTCTATGGGATGGAAGAAGAAGAAGAACATTCCAGAAGTTACCATTTTCGTTCCTGAATTGAGGGTTCCTGTTAGATCTGATGATCTTCAGAAGATCCTTAGAGGTGTACTTCCCACAGAGGTTGTTGACAAAATAAGCTGTCTGCGGAATCAGATTGTTTTGGTGGCAGAAGATACTGGTATGCTGTTTCAACTTTAGGTGAAAATCTGTGGTCTTTTAGGATTATTAGACTAAACAAAAGAGATCAAAGTCTTTAAGCACTTTCATGAGATTGTAACTTCTTGTAGGTGGATCTGCAATTCCTGACTTACAGCAAGCACTGGAGGAGTACTTGTCTCTTCTTGTAGGCGTCAACAGAAAAGGTTTGGCTCTCATAAGTCACAATTACATACAGTATTGGTATGGAAAAAGAATTTGTATACATGTTGCAAGTGTTACATAACTTCTGTAATTAACAGAAGAATGCGAGATCCAAAAACTGGTGGAATTCAAGTGGAAAAATTTATCAGATGGACGACAAGTAATGTTTCTACAAATTGCTCCAACTTTAATGTGTAATCACTTGATAATAATTTTGTTGTATGTTGATATGATTAAAATTATTAATGAGCAGGAAGTTTGTGTTCAAAACTGGTGGTTTGAGGTTTACTCTGTGATTCATATGATGGCCACATTGACATTGACCGAGGCAAATTCCATACTAATTTCCAAGGATCAGAGTACTGGTAGCGACAGGATTGTTTCATCGGGTATGTTATTTCTACTTATCAAGTAAATATCAACACTAAAGGAACTTAGATACTGCCTTACTACTGAAATTGCGACCTCACTGATAACTTTGTGCAACACCAGATAGTATGAGAAATGCTGTTGAATTATTGCTGAAGGCGGCAGGGTACTTGGAATTACTAATCCGGGATGTTCTGATACACCTACCACCAGATATTAGGTACAATCCTATATTTTTACAGGAAAAAGGACCATTTTACTGAAAAATAATATTTAATGGCCCTAAATTTTTTTTCCTGTAGAAATCCTTAAATTGTAATATATGTGATCAGGAGCAGGTTGCCAAACGATTTGAATGAGAGTACACTGGAGGCTATTATAGTTCAAGCACTGGCGCAGGTAGAATGTAACCATATGAACTTTTTTTTTTCGAGACAGAGTCATTTAACTTATATATACTGATTGCATTTTGGAATGACATATTCAGGGAACTGAAATGCAGCTTGGTTTAGCTGTTGAAAGCCGAAATGCAACTCTCTCTGTAAAAAGGAGACTGGCATGTGAACAACTGAGTTATTTAGGACAGGTATGTGGCTGTGTGGCAATAACTTACTTCTTAGCTAAGTATACAAAATCTGTCTCGAAGTTTATACTAGGTCCTTTAAAGTTCAAATATTCTGATTCCAATTCTGTTTTATTAGCCTAATATTTGTCCAAATATTCTGATCCTTAGGCTCATTGTTGCTTGTCAACAAGCAACAACAATCAAGGATACGGGAAGAAACATATGTTGTTCATCAAATGGAAATACCTAGAAGCAAAGGTGCATCATTACTCCCTTTGTCAGATTCATAAACTCGCCACCTTCTGCCTCTTAGCTCTAAACTCCTTACGGTTCATGTAACGTTTATCAGGCTGCAGCTTACTACTACAATGGTCTGATGCTTGACAAGGGCACTGAACCGGCCTCCCACATTTCCGCTGTTTGTTGTTTCCTTGCTGCTGAAAATCTTCTCGCTGAAAGCAAGAAGGCCTGTTTGAGCTTCTGCCTCGCTGTTCCTGTAACCAGGTACCTACTTGTTTGTTGCGTTTAATATAGATTTGTATGCACCGCGCTCATAACAATAATTCGTTCTCTACAGACCGCCTCCTATATGGGGTGCAATGAAGAATCTTAACAAAAAGATTCCAGAGATTGCATCAAGAAAGTCTCAGATGTATGGCTACCTAATGGAGCAGGAGAAGTAAGTAAATTAACTTGAACCATTCTCGATTATATAATCTGAGTGGATTATTAAGCCTCATTGATATACATTGAATAGGAATTTGATTAACACTCCATATTTGATGCAGGGGTCTACAAATCTTGCCTGATCTTCCTGAATTTCAGTTGTCGCTAAAACCAGAAGATTACCAATTGCCAGAGCCACATTTAGCATGGGATACTGAAAATATGGAAATCACTTGGCAAACCCCTAACGAGCAACTTGTATATAGTGAAGATGATATTGACATTAACTAAGTTTATGTATCTGCTGTATGTTTTACTTGCTTTTTTCTGTTTAAAGCTTACCAGCACCTAATCTCTCGATCGAGGTGACTGCATTCTTAAAATTGATATCAGTAAAACATGACAGAAAATGTGCTCATTGATTCTGCTTGTGCATAATGTAGCTTTGAACCAGCAAATAGTTACACCTTACTTTTTTTTTTTGACAAAATGCAAATTCACTCCATTAAATTAAAACAAGTCTAGTCGGGACAGATCCCCAACTGACAATGCAATCAGGTTAATAAACAATAAAACGAGCTAAACAAATAGCCGCATTGTTTCCAGACTGCTTAACACAATGAATCCAATGATTCTTGAAATTGAAAATGAATACAAAGGCTTCTCGAGTAGTCCAGCCTACATCAATCCCGAAAATGGTAGCTTCACAATTGACCTTCACAATAGCTCCATGGCTGTTGCGGTGTTCAGACGACTCAGTTGTAAAAACTAAGCAATGAGGAACAAGAATCCTCGAATAATGAACAACTATAATTTGTGAAAGGTGAGCACATGCGATCACCACCGTTCCAAGCATACCCCAGCTATCTACATGCCGGGAGCCAGCTATAGACATGCCGAAAGTATTAATGATGCGATAAACCAGATCTCCCAAAACTCCATCCCAATCATTCTCATTGATAATGCAGGAAGACATAACAACCACAAATATAACACCCAGAAATTGGGTACTAAATCAACACACGCCAAAAGGCGAGACGGAAAAACACAATCGGACCTTTGATTTCAAAAGATTCGATTTATTCAGAAAACAATCAAGTCCAAGCTCAAATCCGAAACAGATCTGAAAATAAAACTCGATTGGAATTTTCGAGGTTTAAGCAACACTCGATTTTATTGAAAAACAAAAAATAGGTAAATAGTGGAGAAGATGGGAGAGCGAAAATGATTTGGTGGAAGTAGAGGATGAAGGTGAAAAATGAAGAAGTGACGGCTAATTTTGGGAGTCGACCCTCAAAACCCTAATTTAGTTACACCTTACTTAACTGTAATGAAAGAAAACAAAATTTTAGCACACGGTTAAACGATAATAGCTCGAAAGAAAGTCCATTACAAGTGCTCATAACTTGAAATAAAGTAACAGATTAAACAAAAATCTTTTTTTTAATGAAAAAATTTGTTCGATTACAAGAAAATGGCAAGTCCTTTTTTCCTTTAAAATTTTCTAAATTTATCTGAGACTTTTTATTTTTACTCATTCATGCTTTTATTAAACTGAAAATTTTGAAAAAAAATTCAAAAATCCAAAAACAATTTCAAAATTTCAAAAGAAAGTTCAAAAATCCGGGGAAAAAAACTCACCTCCTTTTTTCCAATTTTTCAGATTGTTTTAAGATTTTTGAATTTTTTTAAAAAAATTCAATTTTTTTCCATATTTTTTAATTTCCGGTTAAGTAACTAACGAAACAACGGAGAGTGAAGCGTTTCAAAATTTTTAATGAATTTGTGATGTTTTTGAAGGGTTTTTTAATATATTGATTCAGTTGTAAGTTTTCAGTAACTACAATGACGAATTAAGCATTTTACTCCTTATCAATTATAGAAACGAGGCAACAGCTTATTTTGGGAAAAAAAGGGGATAGCTTTGTAGTCCAATGAAAAAGGAGCATGCACGTTGCCGTCAATTGTGAAGTCAGTGTTGGACTAAAAAAATAAGAGAACGAGATGAACAAGTAACCAATCTGCGGGGCGCTGCCAAATTGCCATTAATAGAGCATGCTATAATACAATTTTCATCTCACAATCTTGATTATAACATGAAAGAAATTATTGATTCATAATTTTCCTTTAAACAACTAGTTACAAACAAGTAGAATTAATATTAATATTTGGCGTGTGTGTACAGTTAATAACATACACAGAGACTTGTAGGACTATCTTACACGCGTGGACACTGATAATGGCCGGCGGCGTAAGCGTAGTTCCAGCTTCGGGTTACTATCCGGTGACTCTTCCCCGCGTTCTGCCGACGACGACAACTTTCCGGCGGAAGCGGAAGCTATTTATTTCAGCTACTGCAGAAATTAGTGCAAGAAACACGAGTAGTTCCCTGTCAAAAAGAGCAGGTGAGAAAAACGAGGAAATGGAGCGTCGGAGCTTCAAGGACTACTTAGAACACTCCAAACATTTCCTCACATCATCAGACGGTGGTCCGCCACGTTGGTTTTCCCCGTTGGAGTGCTCTTCTACACTCGAAAACTCTCCTCTTTTGCTCTCTTTACCAGGTTCCCTGTTTGAAACTCATCTTATATATTATAACGGCTCAATGACTCATTTAACGGTACGAAACTCTCGTTTTGAGGAGAACTGATCACTTGTCACGGGACAACATTTATTTTTATGTGTTTTTTGCATGCATACCTTATTATTCAGGGGTATAGTAATAATCAAAAAATGCAGGTCTTGATGGAGTTGGACTTGGACTTTCTTTGCAATATCAAAGACTTGGACAGTAAGTTCATTACCACTCTGGAGTCTGGAGTCTGGACGCTATAAATAAATTTTGTAAATTACCGTTTCCCAAGAATTTAAGAATAATATTGTCAAATGCTAGGATAAACTTCTAAAATTGACTACTTAGCATATGTGCGCATGAGCACACCATATAAAAAACCGTTATTTACATAGTATATGATTATGATTATTCTTGTTTCTTTTGTTCCTCTTAAGGATCTTTGATATATGGTGCTTGCATATTCCTGTTCATGACCGGACACCATTTCCAGGTTGTTTCCCATCTCTTTATTACATAAAGCATAACAGAGTCATTTTTTTGTCAGATTTTGTGACGATTAATGAGTAGGGTTATTATTGTCAGTTATGGGCCTTTCTGTGATATTGGTACCATATTAATAGGTCAAGATTTATCTCAGCTATCATTCAACAATGATAATGCTTCTTCGATCTCTTATTGCTCAGAATTGGTGAAACTGGTTGAAAGAACTGTTAGATTGGAGAACCAGCGCACGCCAGATAGGCCAATATATCTTGTCGGAGAATCTTTTGGTGGATGCTTAGCACTAGCCGTTGCTGCCTGTAACCCTGATATCGATCTCGTGTTGATTTTGGCTAATCCAGGTGAAGAGTTTGTTCTGCAATAACACTGTTATTAAGTGTTGAGGGCGACTCTGAATGTACTAATTGGGTATTTAACATTTTGTATAGTAATATTACAACTTGATAGTTCGGTCAAAAATGTTTGTTTTGACAGCTACATCACTTGGAGAGTCCCAACTTCCACCTCCTACACCTCCATTAGATGTAGTGCCTGACAACCTCCTTTCTGGCGTGCCATATTTGCTTAGCCTTATGACAGGTCTAACTCTGCTTTTATATTCTCAGCAAGCTGAATTAGTGAGTTACTTTTATATTATATTGGTTTGTTGTCAATTTCACTTAGTTTGTCCATGCACTACTATCGGGGAAAAAAACTTAAGCCATGAGATACCAGACTGTCTTACATGTCAAATAATTTGACTGTAGTTATGTGAGGTTACTAGACGTTAAGATGAAAGTGCTAGGCCATTTCTTCTTTAAATAAGGTTTGTTCACTGTCTGTCGATGACTGGGATATAATTGAGTTGTTAGAAATTCCATATTAATTGTGTTCCATTCTCACTAACAAGTAAATAGAGAAATTAAGAAAAGCTTTTCTTCCTTGATGTTCATTAGGTAACAAGTGTGCCATGTTCTTCTGAGGGTGAAAGAATTGATTAAAAAGATAATTGGATGTGTTGTTGTATCTTCTTCGGCTTCAGAGGATAATCACTAACTGTTTACTGTAAAATCAACTTCTGAACCTGATAAAACTGTTACACCTGCACACAGATAGTCCTTCAAAGCTGGTGATGGCTACTTTGGAGAAAAGACTTCCACTGCAACAGACAATCGGAGAAATGTCTGAAGGAGCCATATCATTATCATCATACCTCTCTGTATGATCTTGACACTGAGCAAGACTAATTGATCTAGCTATAATTAACTCCTTGTACTTGGCATATATTGTGAATTTTGATTATTTCTTTTAAATTGGTCATGCATAAGAGGATTAAACTTGTAAAATAGGTAGCACTCTGTTTTTGACGTGGATATGACACACAAGCCCCTTTTGTGGCTTGAAGTATTGCACTTATTTAGATTTTTCTTATAGTTATTTTTCAAATCTCATTTCTGCTCTTCCATTCTGATAGTACAAATTTGTTCAACACCAGGTCCTGTCAGATGTTTTATCTGCTAAAACACTTCTCTGGAAGGTGAAGCTGGTTAGCTCAGCAAGTGCATTTGCTAATTCACGTCTTCATGCTGTAAAAGCTCAGACATTAATACTCTCCAGGTCATTCCTCTAACACAATTCATACTCTATTGAATTTTGTAGTTAAAAAGTGTATTCATCAAAATCACCAGAACTTTTATGTTTACTAGAATTTAAATTTTACAAAAACCTGATTCAAATGTTTTCAAAGTTTCTATAGAAATAGCAGTAACCTGAATTCTGATTCGAATTCTGGTATAATGTCTTCAGTGGAAAGGATCGGCTACTACCAAGTCAAGAGGAAGCTGAAAGACTTAAGAAGATTCTGCCAATATGTGAGATTCGATGTTTTGATGACAGTGGTCATGCTCTTTTCTTGGTATGAGAGGTTTTCTCTTATTCTCTATATGTATAATAAGCATATACTTGAACTCAGTATGTCATGTTAACCCTTTTACATTGGATCTACATAATTGAACTCAGTATGTCATGTTACACGCATATAATTGACAGGCTATGATGTTATCAAATCCAACAGGAAAGTGCTATTGACTTGGTTACTATTATAATTGGGAGCAGTTTTTATCGCCGTCAAAGATACCGTGATTATGTATCAGATTATTTGCCCCCAAGTCCTTCCGAACTCAAGAAATTATATGAATCTACCAGGTAACTGATATCCGACACAATATCACAGCTGATGTGCTTATTTCTTATATTTGTCCTTGTTCTATTTTTTTTTTTTTTGCTAAATAGTCCTTGTTCTATTTAAATGCATTATATTAATGGGTTAATAGGCAAAAAGATCACTGAACTCATGGCCAACTTGCAATTGGGTCACTGAACTCAAAAAGTTTGCAAATAGATCACAGAACTAGATTTAACTTGCAGTCAACTCACTGAACTAATAAAAGGTTGCATTTAGGTCACAGCGCCGTTAAGTATGAGTTGACTTTAACGGAATCCGTTAAAAAATATAAAAAATAATAATAAAAAACTTTGAAAACAAATATGAAATTTCATTTTTCTTTGAAAAATTTTGAAAACTTAAAAAAAATCTGAAAATTTTAAAAAAATATGTAAGTTTATAAAAATATGGAAAAAATGTAAGAACTTCAAAAAATCTAAATTTTTTGAAATTTTAAAACTTCAAAAAAATATATGGAAATTTAGAAAAAATTCTGAAATTTTTTTAATTTCAAATATTAGGTATATTTTTTGAGTTTCGAGATTTTTTAAATTTTTTCAAAATTTTTGGATTTTTTTTAAAGTTTTTACATTTTTTCATATTTTTTAAAGTTTTTTCAAAATTTTCAGATTTTTTTTAAGTTTTAATAATTTTTTAAAAAACTGATTTTTTTTTATTTTTTTAACGGATTCCGTTAAAGTCAACTCATATTTAACGGCGCTGTGACCTAAATGCAACCTTTTATTAGTTCAGTGAGTTGACTGCAAGTTAAATCTAGTTTTGTGATCCATTTGCAAACTTTTTGAGTTCAGTGACCAAATTGCAAGTTGGCCATGAGTTCAGTGATCTTTTTGCCTATTAACCCTTATATTAATACTCTGATGATCACTCTAATGTTAGTAACTATTAGGAGAATTTGAAAAATCTTGAGTTTAAGTAGGATATACTTGAATTGATCTTATATTCTTTTGCGAATAATGATGAAAATCAGCTTCATAGAGAAGATTACTAGTCCAGTAAGGCTGTCAACATTAGAGAATGGGAAGATTGTGAGGGGCCTTGCAGGTATTCCATCCAAAGGCCCGGTCATATTAACTGGGAATCACATGATGTTGGGACTTGAACTATTACCTCTGGGAAGTCGCTTTTGGATTGACCATGATATACATCTCCGAGCAATAGCACATCCATTTATGTTCAAGAAGTTGCAAGAGAACATGCTTGATTTATCAGTATTTGATTTTATAAGAGTTATGGGTGCTGTTCCTGTATCACCAACCAACTTATACAGACTTTTGTCTCTAAATTCTCATGTCCTGCTCTATCCAGGAGGCCTTCGTGAGGCTTTTCATCGAAAGGTAAACTTTAAGCGACCTTTATGCTAGTTATAGAATACATGGCTGGGACATTCAATATCAACCCTAGTAGACCTTGGCCCTGAAGGAAATTTATGCAGGCATGAAAATTTTGATGGAGACCATAACCTTCTACATGCTAATGTTTAGTCTGATATCAGCATATAATAAATAAAAAACATGGTTAAAATGAAAGCATCAGAAAGAAAGAAATATATTCACCAGCTAACATGAAATCCAACTAAAAATCTTACTGAGTCAAACATAAATTATAGCTTTTCTTTTAATAGCCAACTAATATGAATATTGTTGAGTATGTCCCGTCTTCTTTTCCTTATTTACACAATTACACATATGCATGGTTAAAGAAATGGAATAAATGAGCATTTTGGACTAATGTTTTACTCTACATTTCTCAAGGGTGAGGAATACAAGTTATTTTGGCCAGAACAATCGGAGGTCATCAGGATGGCTGCTAGATTTGGAGCCAAAATTATACCATTTGGTGTTGTTGGAGAAGATGATGTTTCGCAAGTAAGCTGGTGAACTTTTAGAATTCATTTAGATTGCATTTGGGAACCTGTATTTTATTTGAAGTTTTGGATTCCAAATGACATGATTTGAGGTGTCATTTCAAATTCTCAGCTTTATACTAGTATCTGAATGTCTTGGATTTCAAATAAAATTCAAATCCAACTTTTTTTGTGTATCCAAACATGTCATTTGATCAAATCCTGGATTTCAAATGAAATCCAAGTTCCCAAACAGGCCATAAAATGCAGATTATAATCATGTTCATATGTGAAACGTACCTTAAAACAAGTTGCTGCCTTTTTGAAGATTGATTCTTTTGATGGCAATAAATTTATATATTTTTAAGCTTATCTTTATGAATTATGAGTGCTAGCAGTATGTCAAGAAACATTTTTTCATGATGTAGATTATGTTATAATTGGAAAAATGTGTCTGATACAAGTTCCAAAGAATGAGAACAAAGTTAGAATCACTGAACCCTGTCCTTTAGCAGCTCTACTGTTTGCTATGCAGCTGCTACATATATGATGTCAAATATTCAATAGATATAGATGCTGGGTGAGCACTGCATTCAGTTGAGTTCTCTATTCCTAATTAGATAATGTGATGAATGACAACTATATTTTCTCCTGCAGTTGCTTCTTGACTATGATGACCAAATTAAGATCCCCTTTCTTCGATCATATTATAAGGAATTCAATGAGTCTTTTAGAAAGTTGAGGTATGTTGTTCATTTCTTATATTCTGTACTCTTTTATTGTTTTCGATTGAAAAAAGGACCCAACTTCAAGTTTGGAACCGACAGTCAATATAACGGGTCATAGGAGTTTCTACTGCTGTTTTGGAAGACAAACGCCAGCTAAATTTCTTCTTCTTATTATTATTGATTTCGAACACCAGTTGGGACTGGAAGCGAGGCCCTAGGTTAGCCCTCCTAGTCCTGCCTGAGAGAGAAATCACATTTTCCAATCAAACAAGAGGAAAGGTTGACTAGAATTAATTCCATAATAAGCTGTAATCCTAAGGAGTAGAGTGGCCTAAAGTGGATAATAAGCTAAAATTCTGGATTTAATCTTCCTATCAATTTCAATATTTCTGTGCTATATAGAGGGACGGAGGGAGTATATTACCGTGCTTCTTGTCTTGATATAGTTTGATTTGTTGTCTTGTTTCTTTTCATGTTTATTCACTAAGAATGTAATATTTTTGGAAATGACAGAACTGACAGTCCAGGAGAGATTGCAAATCAAGACTTGCACCTTCCAATATTAGTACCAAAAGTTCCAGGGCGTTTTTACTTTTTATTTGGAAAGCCAATCGAAACAGAAGGTAAAGTTACCAAACAAACCTCAGAGGGACTTAAACTAGTCTTATATGTCTAACTCGCATCACGTATAACAAGCAATGAGGGTTCCTGGTCCGCTATGAAGTTATGTACACTTCTACCAAGTCCTCCGGCTGTTATGTCTAATTAGGACATACAAGTGTAACTCTGACATTGTCTTAAGATAGAGTCTTACCTGTAGCTAATTCTTATGTTTTAGACTGCCTGTTTTTCTATGTGTGTGACAGAAGTAGAACACATGCTGTTTTCTGCCTGATTGCTCACATCTCTCTGTAATTTATTATTTTTGGTGTAGGGAGGAAGCAAGAACTAAGGAGTAAAGAAAAATCAGATGAAGTGTATCTAGAGGTGAAGTCTGAGGTTGAAAACTGTCTTGCATATCTCAAGGAGAAGCGAAAAAAGGACCCTTACAGGAGTATACTAGCTCGGCAGGTTTATCAAGCAATACATGGCCCTGACGCTGAAGTCCCAACATTTTCACTTTGATCATATTCATCATCAAAGGTGAACTTTCCTTCCGCGTTAACACAAGCCTAGTGTAGATTGACTTTCCGGTTCTAGTGTATTAATTCATTGATATACTCATAGACATTCTTAAACCATCGTAGTGTAGAAACTTAACTATTAATCTAACTGTTTGCATGTATCCTCCCCGGGGACTGTAATTTTGTAGCACAACATTTGTGAGGTTGCCTCTGTTGAACATATCATTCCACTTGTACATACACTTTGTAACAGCTGGCACCTAGCTCGCAAGTTTGTTGAGAAAGTACAAGTGTAATAAACATATTTGCTCAAGGAAAAGTATTATCATGAATGGTATTGTTACTTGATATCATTCCATTGTTTCCTTTGAACAAAACTGCATTCATCAACACATATAATTACAAACTTTTAATTTCGAATCTCTTAAAAGGAATATGGATGTTCCAGGTGCATAACAATATTGTGGTAATTATGCATAGCATTGAGTCTACAATATTTTCGAGACTTATTTCCGATTAAATTGACGATAATGTGGATATTTAACGGAATCAGATTTGAGAGGTGTGTACTGCAGTGTATATTCTAGCAAAGAGATGTATACTGCAATTTTCATATATACACTAAAGTATTATTTTTGTTCCAAGTGCACTAGTTTAGGATATCATTTTGTACATCACTCTAACAAGAATTTTTATGCACAAATCTTATTATTAAAATATTAATCTATTTGAAATGTAATTGGGGAAAGAAGTGTAAAAAGAGAAGAAATAATAAAAATATTTTATTATTAAAATTAAAATAACACTTGAGTAAAGCAGTCTTGAAACTAAGGTAGATAAAATATGTTTTAACAATAAATTTTATTTTTATCAATTATTCCAAATTTTAATTTAGAATACTAAATTAGACACATGCCGGACTGTCACTCTCACAACTGAAGGAAACGAGACAACCTCTTTTTTCTGCTAACAAACTTGTTCAATTATAATAGTAATAAATTATACAAATGAGGCCACACTTTATTTATGAAAAAAAGTAGATAGTTTTGTTGTCAAAAGGAGCTGTCAATTGTGACTTTGTGAAGTGACTGGTGGGCTAGAAAAATAAAAAAAAGAAATGAAGGGGAAATTTGGTTGAATTTATTTTTGAAAAATACGAGGCTTTTTTAGAAAAAAAATATATTATTATAATTTTTTCTGAAATAAATTTTTATTAGTTTATTAAAAGAAATATCTCTTTGATATTTATGTTTATAAAAATTATAAATAAATATATATATTTTGAATAAAATAAAAATATATATTTTTTAAAAAGGAAATAAATCCTTAAATTTTGGGGTGAGAAAAGCTTTTCCGGTGGAACAAGTAACCAATCTGAGGGGCGCTGCCAAATTCCCATCAACAGAGTCTGCTGTGATGAACAATGATACATGCATAAGATTCAGATACAAAATTTTATAAAACCAAGATAATTAGGGAAAATAGATTTTTTTGCCACTCAACTTATAGTGTTTTTAGAAACTTACCACCCAACTAATTTTTTTATTCTTTTAGTCACTAATGTTAGGTTTGGTTTTATTTTTAGCCACCAATTTAGGTTTGGATTTGATTACCAGCATTATGATAATTTTTTTATCACTAAACTTATTGCGTTTTTAGAAACTAACCACTGAACTATAATTTTTTTATTTTACTCAGCTCTTTTTTTTTGTCACTGAATTTGATTATTAGCATTACATTTTATGTGTATCATTATTAAAATATAGTGGTAGTCGGTAATATTTTGATGATTTGATATATGTTTGTATTTTTATATGTAGTACTTTTTATGTCTTCATGGTCGCTTACCATGGATGATAAGAATTTTACGCGCATTATATGGCCTTTAAAAGATATGGTTTCATATATAACTTTATTTTTTTTCTTCCGAATGAAAATTCAGCGTTTGAATTTTTACACACAAAAATAAGTTATGAAACTATGTTTTATAAGAATCTTAAATACATGCTAAGCACTAGAGAAAATTTGTAAACTAATGAAAGGGACGGAGGGAGTAATAATAATATAAAATGATGCATTATATATAGAGGACAATTATCGAAAATTAAGTTTTCCTCTCTATTTATTTATCTCGAAAATTGTAATAAGATAAAGTTATTAAAATTTTTGAAGATAAATTTAAGAAAGATCTTAGACTGAGCTAGTCCATTGAAAGTTTAATAGCGAAAGATGATGCGTCATATCACTCAATTACACTTTATCTTATGAGAGAGGGTGAATTGTTTGAAGTCATTGATTTCATATTCATGATTTATTGAATTTTTAGAATCTAATTACTATTATTCCTGATTTTAATTTTTCATCGGCTCATTTTATATTACTATTGCTATATATAAGGATATAAACATACGACACATCATCAAAATATTAGATACTATCACTATGTATAAATGATGATACAAAAAATTATCATAATGCTAGTAATCAAATCCAAACCTAAGCTGGTGGCTAAAAACAAAACCAAACCTAACATTAGTGACTAAAAGAATAAAAAAATTAGTTGGGTGGTAAGTTTCTAAAAACACTATAAGTTGAGTGGCAAAAAAATCTATTTTCCCAGATAATTAAGATGAAATGTATTAATTAATAGTTTATGTGAATATAAAGACTCATTCTAATTAAAATTCATCACATATCATTTTATGAAAAATTTTGTACTAAATTTTATGTATGAACATTTTTTTACATGGAAGTTTTTGTACTCAATTTTATATATGAAATATTTTCCTGCTATAATACATTTTTCACTAATATTACATACACAAAATTCGATAAAAAAATAATGAAGTTGAGATATATTACCTAATGCTGTTTATTTATGTGATATTATTTTATAATGTTATTTTTGGTTGGGAAGAATTAAATAGAATTGAATGAAACTAGTAAAGTTACTTGCGATCGATAGAGATTAGAGGAAAGTTTTGAAAAAAAAAATTAAATTAGTGCAAAATCGTTATAATGAAATTCGAGAAGAAATTGAAAGAGTATGTGATATAACAAATGGGATGAAAATGATCGATCATAATATAGTTTATTTTTCATTTCATTCGTTCCGGATTATTTACCTCAATCATTGTTATCTCTAACGGAATGTGAGATGTAATATAATTTTTTTTTATTCTATTTATCTCAGAATCATTAACCCCAATTAAACATAATTCATTTTTCATTACGAATCATTCACCTCAATTAAATTAAATATAATTCATTTTTCATTACGGGGGCATCATTCATCTCAATCACAGACATAACGTAAAAGATTTTGTAAGTACTACTATATATAAAGCATTTTTTCTGAAGATATGGCGTGTGTATAGTTAATAACATACAGACAGACTTGCAGGACGATTTTACACGCGTAAACACTGATAATGGCCGGCGGCGTAAGTGTAGTTCCAGCTTCAGGTTACTATCCGGTTAGTCTTCCCCGCGTTCTGCCGACGACAACAACTTTCCGGCGGAAGCGGAAGCTATCTATTTCAGCTACTAAAGAAATTAGTGCAAGAAACACGACTAGTTCCCTGTCCAAAAAAGCAGGTGATAAAAACGAGGAAATGGAGCGTCGGAGCTTCAAGGACTACTTGGAACACTCCAAACATTTGCTGACATCATCAGACGGTGGTCCGCCACGTTGGTTTTCCCCGTTGGAGTGCTCTTCCACACCGGAAAACTCTCCTCTCTTGCTCTCTTTACCAGGTTCCCTATTTTAAATATTTTATAACGTGTCTATGACTTGTTTAATTTAACCATATGAAACGCTCGTTTCTAGGAGAACTGATCACTTGTCGCGGGACGAAAATTTATTTGTGTGTTTTTCGCATGGATAAATTATTACTTAAGTGTTCATTCCATCTAAAACCTTAAGGTGTTAGATGAGGCCTCTTTATGGATTTTATACTTATATTTTAACATATACGAGTAGTAATAAATTTAACATTGCAGGTCTTGATGGAGTTGGACTTGGACTTTCTTTGCAATATCAAAGACTTGGACAGTAAGTTCATTAGCACTCTGGACGCTATCTAAATTTTGTAATTTACCATTTGGCAATTTAAGAATGATATTGCAAAATGCTAACAGTTACTATACTTGTATAATTGTTTATATGGTATATGATTATGATTATGTTTATTCTTGTTTCTTTTGTTCCTCTTAAGGATCTTTAATATATGGTGCTTGCATATTCCTATTGATGACCGGACACCATTTCCAGGTCGTTTCCCATCTCTTTATTACATAAGCATAACAGAGTCATTTTTTTTTTGTCAAATTTTGTGATGATTAATGAGTAGGCTTATTATAGTCATTTAAGGACCTTTCTGTGATATTGGTACCCTGTTAGTAGTTCCAGATATACCTCAGCCATTCAACACTAATATTCTACTTCTTCGATCTCTTATTGATCAGAATTGGTGAAACTGGTTGAAAGAACTGTTAGATTGGAGAACCAACGCACGCCAAATAGGCCAATATATCTTGTCGGAGAATCTTTTGGTGGATGCTTAGCACTAGCTGTTGCTGCCTGTAACCATGATATCGATCTCGTGTTGATTTTGGCTAATCCAGGTGAGGAGTATGTTCAACAATAACACTGTTAAGTGTTGAGGGCGACTCTGAATGTACTGGTCGGATATTTAACATTTTGTATAGTGATATTCATTCTTGATACTTCTGTCAAAAATGTTTGTTTTGACAGCTACATCATTTGGAGAGTCCCAGTTTCAACTTCCTACACCTCCATTAGATTTAATGCCTGACAACCTCCTTTCTGGCGTGCCATATTTGCTGAGCCTTTTGACAGGTCTAACTCTGGTTTTAGATTCCCAACAAGCTGAGTCATTGAGTTATTTTTTTATTATATTGGTTTCTTGTCGAATTCACGTAGTTACTCCGTGCATTACTATCGGGCAAAAACAACTGTAGCCATGAGATACCATACTGTCTTACATGTCAAATAATTTGACTGTAGTTATCTGAGGTTACTAAACATTAGGATGAAAGTTCTAGGCCGTTTGTTCTTTGTATTAGGTTTGTTCATGTCTGTAGATGACTGGGATATAATTGAGTTGTTATCAATTCCATATAAATTGTGTTCCATTCTCTCTAACAAGTAAAAAGAGAAATTAAGATAAGCTTTTCTTCCTTGATGTTCATTAGGTAAAAAGTGTGCCATATTCTTCTGAGGGTGAAAGTATTGATCAAAAAGATAATTACATATGTTGTATCTTCTTCGGCTTAAGAGGGTAGTCACTAACTGTTTACTGTAAAATAAACTTGTAAACCTGATGAAGCTGTTATGCCTACACACAGATAGTCCTTCAAAGCTGGTGATGGCTACTTTGGAGAAAAGGCTTCCACTGCAACAAACAATCGGAGAAATGTCTCAAGGAGCCATATCATTATCATCATACCTCTCTGTATGATCTAGATACTGAGCAAGACTAGTTTATCTAGCTATAATTAGTTCCTTGTTCTTGGCATATATTGTAAATTTTGATTATCTTTGAAGTTGGTCATGGATTAAACTTGTACAATTGGTAGCACTCTATTTTTGAGGTGGATATGACACTCAAGCCCCTGTTATGAAGCTTGAAGTATTACACTTATTTAGGTTTTCCTTGCAGTTATATTTTAACTTTCTTTTCTGCTCTTCCATTCTGATGTACAAGTTTGTTCAACACCAGGTCATGTCAGATGTTTTATCTGATAAGACGCTTCTTTGGAAGCTGAAGCTGCTTAGCTCAGCAAGTGCATTTGCTAATTCACGTCTTCATGCTGTAAAAGCTCAGACACTAATACTCTCCAGGTCATTCTTCCACCACAATTTATCCTCTATTGCATTTTGTAGTTAAAAATGTATTCATCAAAATCACCAGAACTTTTATGTTTACTAGGATTTAAATTTTACAAAAACCTATACAAATGTTTGCCAAGTTTCTATAGAAAAGCAGTAACCTGAATTCTGATTCATTCTGGTATAATGTCTTCAGTGGAAAGGATCGGTTACTACCGAGTCGAGAGGAAGCTGAAAGACTTAAGAAGATTCTGCCAATATGTGAGATTCGATGTTTTGATGACAGTGGTCATGCTCTTTTCTTGGTATGAGAAGTTTTCTCTTATGCTCTATATGTATAAGCAATTATAGGCTGAAGCATTGCACTTTTTGATGTTTTAACTAAAGAAAGACCTGCCAATAACATATTCATGGGTCTCAATTCATTTTATTACTGATTTTTAAGATCAATTTGCAGTTTAACCTAATCCATTTTATTACTGTCTCTATGATAATTTTCCAACTCCCTGTCTCTATATTTGACACGTCTGTGTCTATTCTTATCTTACTCGGTTTTTGGTGACATGATATTCATATACTCTCTTGTGTCTATACTTCCGAGAAGCACCAAGTCTAACGATCAATAAATTAATATCTGATTATTTAAATTTTGTATATGCATGAAGCAGCGCGTGTTACTTGCTACCAGGTCATCCTATTTATCTGCTTCTGTTCTCCGAGTGATCTCTTTTACAGTCCGTAGTTATTGCTAAACCTTGAAAAGTTGTATGATGTCTTGTGCTTCACGTGTCAACTTGCTTATCTATCCAGTTGATATGAATATCTGCAACGCCACACTACAAGGTGGTTCTAAAAAATTGCTAACTGTTCAGATAAGTGTATTGGGAATTAAACCTTTAATATAGATAGAGAAACAATAGGCACTGTTTATAAGTACATCTTAAAAAGTAGACATCTTACTAAACCAATGCATGAGAAGTTGCAGATGCTTAGTTTGTAGACAAATACTCTTGCTACAATCACACATTGCTAGACTGGTAAAATTGATTCTAAGCCATGGACATGTGGATTTTCCAATAATAGTAACTGATAGCTGTATATAAAATTATAGATTGTTGTCCTGAGGGAGTTAAAAGCTTCATATTGAAGCTTTAGTATCTAATGTTTAAATGCAAACATTCTCTAGGCACGACAAATAATGTGTGTCAAATTATCCCAAGAATCCAAGTGAGTGTGTCTGCCTATAACACGTGAACTTACCCCTTTTACATTGGATCAACATAATTGAACTCAGTATGTAATCCTACACAGCATAAAATTGACAGACTATGATGTTACCATATCCAACAGGAAAGTGCTCTTGACTTGGTTACTATTATAATGGGGTGCAGTTTTTATCGCCGTCAAAGATACCATGATTATGTATCAGATTATTTGCCCCCAAGTCCTTCCAAATTCAAGAAATTATATGAATCTACCAGGTAACTGATATCTGACACAATATCACAGATGATGGCTTTTTTGTTATATTTTTTCTTGTTCTATTTAAATGCATTATATCGACACTCTGATAATCACTCTAATGTTAGTAACTATTAGGGGACTTTGAGAAATCTTGAGTTTAAGTAGGATATACTTGAGTTTATCTTATATTCTTTTGCACATAATGATGAAAATCAGCTTCATAGAGAAGTTTACTAGTCCAGTAATGCTGTCAACATTAGAAAATGGGAAGATTGTGAGGGGCCTTGCAGGTATTCCATCCAAAGGCCCGGTCATATTAATTGGGTATCACATGATGGTGGGACTTGAACTATTACCTCTGGAAAATCGCTTTTGGATTGACCATGGTATACATGTCCGAGCAATAGCACATCCATTTATGTTCAAGAAGTTGCAAGAGAACATGCTTGATTTATCAGTATTTGATTATATAAGAGTTATGGGTGCTGTTCCAGTATCACCAATCAACTTATACAGACTTTTGTCTTTAAATTCTCATGTCCTGCTCTATCCAGGAGGCATTCGTGAGGCTTTTCATCGGAAGGTAAACTTTAAGACAGTTCCGTACTTCATTGCCCTCATGGATGATTGATCTTTATCCTAGTTTACAAATATAGAAGAACAAATTAGCTTGTATCCCTCCTTTTTTTTGGAGAAGAACAGTGACTTGGTAAGCGACCTTTATGCTAGTTATAGAAATCATGGATGGGACATCATTATCAACCCCAGTAGACCTTGTCACCTTGGCCCTGAAGGATATAATAAATAAAAAAAACATGGTTAAAATGAAATCCAACTAAAAATCTTACTGAATTCAACATAAATTTGTAGCTTTTCTTTCAATGGCCAACTATAACTAATATGAATATTGTTGAGTATGCCCCACCTTCTTTTTCTTATTTACACAATTACACATATGCATGATTTTAGAAATGGACTAAATCAGTGAGTCTTAAAATTTATCATTAAGATATCTAAGTTGTTGTATCTTAATAAATTAAATTATACAATGAACATTTTGGACTAATGTTTTACTCTACATTTCTCAAGGGTGAGGAATACAAGTTATTTTGGCCAGAACAATCGGAGTTTATCAGGATGGCTGCTAGATTTGGAGCCAAAATTATACCATTTGGTGTTGTTGGAGAAGATGATGTTTCACAAGTAAGCTAGTGAACTTTTAGAATTCAATTATGCAGATTATAATCAGTTCATATGTGAACCGTACCTTAAAACAAGTTGCTGCCTTTTTGAAGATTGATTCTTTTGATGGCAATAAATATATATATTATTAAGCTTATGTTTATAAAATATGAGCGCATTATGCCAAGAAACATTTTTCGATGATGTAGATAATTATGTTATAATCGGAAAAATGTGTGTGATACAAGTTCAAAAGAATGAGACCAAAGTTAGAATCACTGAACCCTGTCCTTTAGCAGCTCTACTGTTTGCTATGCAGCTGCTACATATATGATGTCAAATATTCAATAGATATAGAACCTGGGTGAGCATTGCATTCAGTTGAGTTCTCTATTCCTAATTAGATAATGTGATGAATGACAACTATATTTTCTCATGCAGTTGCTTCTTGACTATGATGACCAAATTAAGATCCCCTTTCTTCAATCATTTTATGAGGAATTCAATGAGTCTTTTAGAAAGTTGAGGTATGTTTTTCAATTCTAATATTTTGTACTCTTTTATTGTTTTCGATTGAAAAAAGGACACAACTTCATATTTGGAACCGACAGTCAATGTAACCAGTCATAGTAGTTTCTACTGCTTTTTCGGAAGACAAAAGCCAGCTAAATTTCTTTCTTTCTTTCTTTTTTATTATTATTGATTTCGAACACCAGTTGGGATTGGAACCGAGGCCCTAGGTTAGCCGTCCTAGTCTTGCCTGAAAGCGAAACCACATTTTCTAATTTAACAAAAGGAAAGGTTGACTAGAATTAATTTCATAATAAGCTTAAATCCCAAGGATTGGCCTAAAGTGGATAATAAGCTATATTTCTGGATTTAATCTTTCTATAAATTTCTATATTTCTGTGCTTTATATGAGGGCCGTCTAAGTAAACATAGTAGCAGACTAGTAAGAAAACTCTTTATCGGAAAACTTAACATATAGCAAAAAATAAGTAAACATAGTAGCAGACTAGTAAGAAAATTCTTATTGGAAAAATTAGTTCAGAGGATTAATTGCTAAACTTATGTAGTAAAGGTTGATCATTGTCCTTTTTGTTTTTTAATACTGTGCTGCTGCCATGTAATATTATAATATATCATACTGTGCTTCTTGATATAGTTTGATTTGTTGTCATGTTTTTTTTCATGTTTGTTCACTAATAATAATATTCTCGAGATCACAGGACTGACAGTCCAGGAGAGATTGCAAATCAAGTCTTGCACCTTCCAATATTGGTACCAAAAGTTCCAGGGCGTTTTTACTTTTTATTTGGAAAGCCAATCGAAACAGAAGGTAAAGTTACCAAACAAACCTCAGAGTGACCAAACGTAAACTAGTCTTGTATGTCTAACTTGCATCACGTTCATATATAACAAGCAATGAGCTTCCCTGGTTTACTATGAAGTTATGTACACTTCTACCAAGTCCTCCAGCTCTTTATATCTAATTAGGACAGAAAAAGTGTTGAATGAAAAATCTAGCATTGAACTATGAATATATGATAGCAGAGCCTTTGTTACGAGGTAAATGTAAAGCAGCAGATACTTAATAATGCAAATAGTATGAGATGTGGCAAGGGTCTAATTTTCTATGTGCAAAATAAAATTGGATGCCCATGGCAAGGTGAAATTTATATTGGTAGACAAGCTTGACTAGCTGAGTGGATTTGTGTTTACATGGAATAATTTCAGTTTCATCATGGATGTCATCTGGAGAGGTTAGAATCTGATATTGTTTCTGATAAGTTGTATTACTGTATATGTTCATCTTCATGAGAACAACTGAGTGACTCTAGCTTGGCAGAGGTATTTGTTCCCTGTAGTCTCGGGTATCGCATTACAGACATCATTATGTATTGAATTCTGGAAAATCAAGGCTTGCCCCCCTTTGTTTAATTAAGCGGAATAATCCAAAACCTTTACGCATTGGGTAGACCATTAGTATAGCTTCTGTGGTTGAAAAGACTTGAATCCAAGCTAAATCCTTTTTTTGTACTTAATCTGTAAACCAATATAAGAGTAACTCTGACATTGTCTTAAGATAGAGTCTTACGTGTAGCTAATGCTTATGATTTAAATTAGACTGCCTGTTTTTTTATTGTGTGTGACAGAAGTAGAACACACGCTGTTTTCAGCCTGATATACAATGAATTTGGAGTGCAAAATAAGTGTACTAGTACCCCTGATTGCTCACATTCTCTCTCCCTCTGTTTTTTTTGGTGTAGGGAGGAAGCAAGAACTAAGGAGTAAAGAAAAATCAGGTGAAGTGTATCTAGAGGTGAAGTCTGAGGTTGAAAACTGTCTTGCATATCTCAAGGAGAAGCGAGAAAAGGACCCTTATAGGAGTATACTAGCTCGGCAAGTTTATCAAACAATACATGGCCCTGATGCTGAAGTCCCCACATTTTCACTTTGATCATATTCATCATCGAAGGTGAACTTTCCTTCCGCGTAACACAAGCCTGGTGTAGATTGACTACCCGATTCTAGTGTATTAAATCATTGTTATACAAACAGTTAGATTCTATTAATCTTAACTTTTTGTATGTATCCTCATTCCTCCCCCTGACTGTAATTTTGTAGTACAAAATTTGTGAGGTTGCCTCTTTTGAACACATCATTCCACTTGTACACTTTGTAACAGCCGGCACACAACTGGCACCTAGCTGGCATGTTTGTTGTAAAATTACAAGCGTAAACAAACATAGTTGCTCAAGGAATTTCCAAGTCTTTTAACTGTATTATTTAATCTTTGAATAAAAATATGTGATTGACATTTTAATTAAAAAGAAAATTTTTTAAAATTAATAACATAGTCAAAAGAATTTAGAATTGCGTGACAAAAAATAAAACAACCTATATTTTAAAATAGGAAATAAAAAATATTCACACCAGGATCGGAAATGAATACTTGTAAACTCAGGTTACCACTTTAATGATTTTAGAGATAAAGTCACATAAAATAAAATTTTATAATCTTAACCATAAGTATAAATAAAATTTATCTACTCATTTTTCCATGTAATTCACATTTGCAGACATGTTAACTGAATATGTATATGAGAAAAACATATATTTAACTTATATGCTATATACTCGTTTAGCTATGGACCGCGACCCTTATAAAATATTTCAGTTAATGAGAAATTTCCTCTGTTATTTTTGTAAAAATTTTGTCTCAAAATATTTGTCTATTTCTCTTCCAGAAACACTTTCTCATTCTTTTGTAAAAAAAGTTCTTGGATTATATTTACGATACTTTACTAATATATGGAGCATATAATTCAATTTAATTTATTATAATTATTAGGATAGGAGTGGTAAATAAAAAAATTAACTAAGATTTTTATGCTAATTTTTTTCAGAAAAAAATATTAAATAGGGGAAGAGAGAATATTATATTCATATATTAAACAAATAAAAGTTTAATAAAATAGTCTATTCTGATTAATTTTCCTAAACTGATGACGATTTTGTTTCATACTCCCTCCTTCTCTTTTTAATTGTCACATTTGACTTTTGACCAATCAAATTGACCATTACTGAAATTGATTAATACTTTATCAATTGATAAAATTAAAAAAATATATCAACGAAAATAACTTTTAATCTACTTTAATATGTAATTTTCAGTTTGTTAAAATAATGCAAGAATAACTTATAATTTATGGTAAAAATAAGTTAATTTGACCAATAAAAATAAAAATATAAAAATTAAAAAAAGACGGGGAATATTTTGCACGTTTTTCAGTTAAATGTCACGTGTGAGTTGAATTATCGAGAAAATAAATTTCAAAACCGTCTTGTCATTGTTAGATTACAAATACAGAGAACCAGATAAACAGGCAACTATTTGGCGCCAGTCACATGGTGCCGTACAAAATCTCCATCAGTACATTTATCATGTTCACATTACAATCCTGTACAATAAAATGAAAAACTCAAAACATTACGTCAATCGGTCAATTCATCTCCCAGGCGTGTTTAACCAAAAAATCGCTAAGTTTATTCAGAGCAAAAACGTTTCTTTCTTTAACTGATGAACCGCTAAATTTATAGAAACGCTGGACTACAATTTAGACGCATGTCTAGTGAGGATGGCCGGCGGAGTGAGCGTGGTTTTAGCTTCTGGATTCTCTCCGGTTCGCATTCTCAACGCTCCGCCGAGCGGTACAACTTTCCGGCGGAACCGGGAGCTATTTATTTCAGCTACAATAAATTTAAGAGCACGAAATACAACTAGTTTCAAGTCCAAAAAGGCAGGTGAGAAAAACAAGGAAATGGGGCGTTGGAGCTTCAAGGATTACTTGGAACACTCCAAATATTTGCTCGGATCATCGGACGGTGGTCCACCACGTTGGTTTTCCCCGTTGGAGTGCTCTTCCACACTCGAAAACTCTCCTCTGTTGCTCTATTTACCAGGTTTTTTAATTTTTAACCCGCACTCAAATTTCATAGTATATTCGTACTCTGTTAAAATTGTCTGGGATATTTGTTTGAGTGTCAGATTCAGAAATATTTTAAATATATTCCATGTTTTATGTCTCAAATAAGTGTCAGAGCGCCTGAACAAAGAAGGGCGGCAACATGGTGTATAATACCTTTACCTTTCTTAGTAGTCCGTATATTTGATTGTCATCTTTTCCAATTTTTGCCCTACGTGCATACATTAATGTTGTATATCATTGGGATGAATGAATATGGAAGTAATGAAATGAATTCAAACTAGATCATATTCATTTGTATATGGATTTCATTCCTCCCTCCATTTCTTTACTTGCGTCATACACCAGATCACACTACGAATTTGGGGAGGAACGTTTCATTCCCTTTTATTCTTAATTTCTTCTCAAATCTCATCATAACAATTTTGCATTCAACAATTTTGCACTCACTCAATTTATTCTAAATTTTCCAACCACTTTTATTGTTTTTATTTATTTTTAGTCATTCCATTTCATTCTTCTCAACCAAACGCAACATAAGAATATCACACTAAATTGAAAATTGCAGGTTTTGATGGAAATGGACTCGGACTCTCTTTGCAATATCAAAGACTTGAACAGTAAGTTCATTAGTCCTTCGAAGTTCATTAGTAAATTGAAAATTGCAGGTTTTGGTGGAAGTAATTAGAAGTTAACAATTTAAGCTTTAGTAAGACATCTAGGGTTCAGGATCTTGAGGCTATTTAAATATTGTATATTACCATTTTCCAAAAAAATTAAGATTTATATTGCCAAATGCTAGTTAATTATACCATATATGATTATGCTTAATCCCTTTCTTCATTTCTGAAGGATCTTTGACATATGGTGCTTGCATATTCCTATTGATGACCGGACACCATTTCCAGGTCTTTTTAATATCTTTATCACATAAGCACAACAAAATCATATTTTCTATACTCTGTGAAATAGATGAATAGGATCGTTATATTCAGTTATGAATCTTTCTGTGATACTGGTAGTGGTACCATGTTCGTAGGTCCAAATTGACCTCAGCATTTATTAAACATTGATATCTAGTTCTCCGATCTCTTATTGCTCAGAATTGGTGAAACTGGTTGAAAAAACTGTTAGATTGGAGAATCATGGCTCGCCAAATAGGCCAATATATCTTGTTGGAGAATCTTTTGGTGGATGCATAGCACTAGCGGTTGCTTCCTGTAACCCTGATCTTGATCTCGTGTTGATTTTGGCTAATCCAGGTGACAACTTTGTTCCACGCTTAACACTGTCAAGTGCAGCTCCGCTTGTGCTAATTGGAGATTCAATTTTAATAGTAACTTCTTAATACTTCTGCTAAAAATGTTTGATTTGGCAGCTACATCTTTCAGAGAGTCCCAGTATCAACCTCATATACCTCCATTAAAAGTAATGCCTGATAATCTCCTTCCTGGCATGCCATATTTGCTGAGCCTAATGACAGGTCTAACCCTGCTTTTTAATTCCCAACAAGCTAAATTAGTGACTTATTTATTATGTCTCATTGATTTGTTATGTAGTATATACTCATCATTTGCATATGTGCTACTACTAGGAAGAATAAGAGAGACAACTTTAGCCATGAGAAACCAAATTGCGTTACATGTCACATAACATAAGTGGACCGTCGTTCTAGTTCCATCAGGCTACTAGGCAGTAGGATGAAAATGCTACGCCAATTGTTCTGTATTTTTGGGTTGGTCACTTGTGTAGCTAACCTGAGATATAATCGAGAAATGTTGTTATAATCATTTAGTTGTGTTCCATCCTTTGTACTAGTAAACAGAGAAGCTTAGATAAGATTCTGCCTTAGAATTGATTAAGTTGCCATGTTTTTCTAAAGGTCAGGATTTGATTACAAAGATAGTTAGAATTGTTGTTGTATCCACCTCAGCTTCAGTAGATAATTACTATAAATATGTAAAATTAGCCTTTAAAACTGATAAAACTGTTACACCTGCGGACAGATAGTCCTTCAAAGCTGGTGATGGCTACTTTGGAGAAAGGAGTTTTACTGCAACAAAGAGTTGGAGAAGTGTCTCAAGGGGCCTTAGCTTTATCTTCATTCATCTCTGTATGATCTAGATATGAACAAAACTAATATATTTAGCTATAATTCTTTCCTTTATTTGGCATTTATTGTGAACATGCATAAGAATTTTAAACTTTATACAATTTGTAGAACTCTGTTTTTGACGTCGATATGACATCCAAACCTCTTTGGTGAAGCTTAATTAAGTGAAACACCTGCTTAGATTTTCTTTCAAGTTATTTTCCAACTTTCAGATTCTGGTCTTCCATTCTGATGTGCAAATGTTCAACATCAGGTCATGTCAGATGTTTTAACCGCTGAATCACTTCTATGGAAGCTGAGGCTGGTTAGCACAGCATGTGCATTTGCTAATTCACGTCTTCATGCTGTGAAAGCTCAAACACTAGTACTGTCCAGGTCATTCCTCTCTAACTGTTCATCCTATATCAAATTTTACAATTAGAAAAACTATCAAAGTGACAAGACTCTATGTTGACTAAGAGTGAAATTTTCCAAGAACTGGATTGGAAATTCGACTAGTTTCTATTAACAATGTGGAAGCCTGATATCTGTTTTGCCACATTTTTGGAGTTTACCCCCCTTTTACTCTTCACCTCAGTTTGATAGGCATGTCTCACAAATCAGTAAGTCACAAATATATAAACATGCCATTGCCCTCTTTTATCGAGAAAATTAAGTCGAAGACAAGTAACCTGACAAGAACACGACAAATCCTCTTCTCTGGTAGACTATATAGCATATATATTGTATAGTATCTGTACACAAAATGTTAAAATGTAGCCTTTTGCAGTTATTTTATATGGATGCAGGCCCATTCATAAAGGAATGGGTATAGTATCAATTATCATGTTAAATTATTCTTCACAGCGTCTCTCTGAATATAAGTTCGTCTTTGTAATTTTCCATGCAGATTTATCATCTAGTAACAACTATAGTAATTATTATTTGTTTCACAGTCCCCTTTGTTTCTCCTTAACCGTTACTAAGAAATTTTGTTTTAAGGTCTTCAGTGGAAAGGATCAGTTACTACCAAGTCAAAAGGAAGCCGAAAGACTTCAGAAACTTTTGCCAATATGTGATATTCGATGTTTTAATGACAGTGGTCATGCCCTCTTCTTGGTATGATAAGCATTTTTTTTATTCTATGTCGGTGTGCCGTGTATGCCTACCAAGAACATAATCACCAGTCTCAGTTATCTGCTTTTAGATTCTTCCCTAATATTCTTGTTTATGTATTTAAGTCTATACTTACTATCCTCGGTCCCTGATGACATGCTATCTATGAATACAAACTTGCTTGGCAGTCCAATTAAAGGAAATGCATGTAAGGTTGTACTCTATGTCGGTTGTAGTAATATGCTAACTGTACGGATGGGTGTGAGAATTAAACCTTTTATGTAGAACTGGAAGTGCCAGAAATAATATTTATATTCCTCTGAAAAATTAGATATTTCCAGAAGAGTGCATCTGTGAAGTTGCAGATGCTTAATTGGTAGACAAATACTTTAGCTACGATTACAAACATTGTTGGACTGGTTAAATTGAATATTACCATCATGCATTGACTTTGAAATAAGATCTATAGTCATAAATAAATTGTTCTTTTGCGCAGTTGAAAGCTTTAACATTGAAGCTTTAGTATCTAAACACTCTAAAATTGGTTTGCAAAAAGTTCTCTAGGCACAAGCAATAATGTGTGTAATTTTCAAATAATAATAATAAGTAAACTCGTGTGCTCTGACCATTTGAACTTTCCCTTTTTGACTCTGGGATGAAGCAAATTGCACTAATATGTCATCCTAACACTATCATTGACAAGCTATTCTGCTACCATATGCAACAGGAAAGTGGTATTGATTTGTTAACTATTATAAAGGCGAGCAGTTTTTATCGTCGTCAAAGATACCTTGATTATGCATCAGATTTTTTCCCCCAAGTCCTTCCGAATTAAAGAAATATTATGAATATACCAGGTAACTGATACCATATCACAGCTAATGTACTCTTTTTTTACCTATTACATATATTCATGAGGAGTACGAGATTGATAATGGTTCATGATCCTTGATTTATATAAGATCCTTTTTATGGATCTAGAACTAGAAATGAACTCTGATAACTGCCCTTAATGTTTGTGACTCTTATGAGACCTTGTGAAATCTTGAGTTTGAGTAGCATACATCTGACTTTATCTGATACCCTCTTGCGAATGTTGATGAAAATCAGCTTCATAGAGAAGTTTACTAGTCCAGTGATGCTGTCAACTTTAGAAAATGGGAAGATTGTGAGGGGACTTGCAGGGATTCCATCAGAGGGCCCAGTCATATTTGTTGGGTATCACATGATGTGGGGGCTTGAAGTATTTCCTCTACTAAACTGCTTTTGGATTGACCATGATATCCATCTACGAGGACTAGCACATCCATGTATGTTCAAGAAGTTGAAAGAAGGGAACATGCTTGATTTATCAGCATTTGATGTTTTTAGAATTTTGGGTGCTGTTCCTGTATCAGCAACCAACCTTTACAGACTTTTGTCTCTAAATTCTCATGTCCTGCTCTATCCAGGGGGCGCTCGTGAAATGCTTCATCGTAGGGTAAAATTAAAGAGCTTCATGCTTCATTGCACTTATAATATTATTGCTATTGTATAATTGTAGAATAGAATTGGTTATATACTGAAAAAAACAATTCGACAAAGACATATATGGGACATCAATAATTTTAATAATCCCGACGGACCTGGGCCCTGAAGGAAAACTATGGATGAAAAATATTAGGATGAAAGCCATAATTTTCTATATGCTACTAAGTCTTGCTCTGACTTATTATCATGTACCATGACAAAGTTGAATTTTAATTAGATTACTATAAGCATATTGAACTACTGTTTTACTCTACATTTTTCAAGCAAGAAGAATACAAGTTATTTTGGCCAGAAAAAGCGGAGTTCATCAGGATGGCTGCTAGATTTGGAGCCAAAATTATACCATTTGGTGTCGTTGGAGAAGATGATGTTTCTCAAGTAAGCTAATGCCGTTTAGAATTCATTGTGTAGATTATAATCATATTTATATGTGAATTGTACCTTAAAACAAATGACTGCCTTTGTGAATGTTGATTCTTTTGATGGCTACAGATAGTTTCTTTTTGAGTTTATCTTCATGAGTGCTAGCATTAACCTGACAAACTTTATTTTAGTGATGTAGATTATGTTATTTTTGGAAACTTTGTGTGCTACATGTTCAAGCGAGTCTGAGAGAATGAGAACACTATATGTTAAAATGTTTATTTTTGAAACCATAGTTCAATTATTGAAGCAGGCCCTCTAGTAGTTGCGGCTATACAAGTATATGGATGTTTTAATATCCTAAAGATGCTGTGTGAGTTGCATCTATATGAGTTCTCTAGTCCTAATTAGATAATGTGAGATAAATGACAACTTTATTTCTTCATACAGTTGCTTCTTGACTATGATGACCAAATGAAGATCCCCTTTCTTCAATCTTATTATAAAGAATTCAATGAGTCTTCTATACTGTTGAGGTATGTTGTTCATTTTTCATAATTAATACTTTTATTTTGTTTGATGAAAACAGAACTTCATATCTCGTGACTGACCATCTGAGACGTAATAACTTATTTATAGAATTGCTTATTAACCTTAACAGAGTTCTTTCTCTCTAATATTGGTGAAGGCAGAGAGTGAAAATTACTGGAAAGAGAACCTAATAGGGTCAGGAAAACCAATGGTGGAACCAGGAGTCTAGGAGCCTTGAGGTTAAAGACATTTATTGATAAACTTTGAAAGCCGGCAAGGGCCTAAAAAACGTTCTACTGAATTTTGAAGTCTAGTCGTGATTGATTTCTATTTTTCCCATTGATTTCCAATTTCCAAATCTTATTGGGTTTGGAGCCTAGGTTAGCCCCTAAGAAGTATGAGTACTGGTGTGGGTATGGTGGTGCGTAGTATGGGATACGGCAATTCGGCAAAGGGGAATTCTAGTAACAAAAATATCTGAGAGACAAGAATTTACATCAAATCATTTATTTTTGTTGTACAAATTGAGAAAAAGAAAATGTTGGTTGAGATTTAATGACTATCCAAGTATCCCCAAGAATCCGAGTATCCGGTAGTGGGGATACGACCAATGAATTCCCGCTTCCTACATAGCCCCGGCCCCCAATGGTTATGCTGCCACTAAACAAAACATCAAACACCCAGGAAAATCACATTTTCAAATCAAACAATAGAGGAAGCTGATTAGATTTTATAGCATAATAGCCTGAAATCTGGATTTTATCCTCCTGAAGTGTGCACATTTTTGTACTCCATACCAGGACCACTGAAGTAAACATATCATAAGTCCATTTGTCTATTAATAATTAGGGAAATCAGACTTTTTAGAAAATTTTGATTGCAAATATTAGTTACAGGATTAATTGCTGAATTTACATACTTCTTGAGCTTGATTCATTTTGCTTCGCAGGACTGGTAGTCCAGGAGAAATTGCGAAGCAAGACTTGCACCTTCCAATATTGCTACCAAAGGTTCCAGGCCGTTTTTACTTCTTATTTGGAAAAGCCAATTGAAACAGAAGGTGAAGTTACCAAACAATAAGCTTATGATAGTGTCTCACCTGTAGCTAATGCTTATGGTAACTGCCTGTTTTCTATTTCTTTTTTCTGCTGACAAATAGTAGAACACACTGTTCTCAACCTGATAAACTATGAACCTGGAGTGCAAAATAAGTGTACTATCCTAGTCACTAGTACCCCTGATTGCTCACATTCTCTCCTCTCTTTTTTCTTGGTGTAGGGAGGAAGCAAGAACTAAGGAGTAAAGAAAAATCAGATGAAGTGTATCTAGAGGTGAAGTCTGAGGTTGAAAACTGTCTTGCATATCTCAAGGAGAAGCGAGAAAAGGACCCTTATAGGAGTATACTAGCTCGGCAAGTTTATCAAGCAATACATGGCTCTGACGCTGAAGTTCCAACGTTTTCACTCTGATATTCATATTCTTTATCCAAGGTGAACTTCCCTTAGAGGGGTGTATTGGATTGAGATTTTAAAGCATTTTTTTGCATTCATGAAATCCGAGGGTATTCGATTGGGATTGTTTGAAATCCATTAAAATCTTGAGGTATTCAATTGAGATTTTAAACTATGCTACAAAATCTAGTGGTATTCAATTGGGATTTTAAATTATGCTTTAAAATCCGAAGATATTCAATTGGGATTGTTTAAAATCCATTAAAATCTGATGGTATTCAAATGCTGATGGATTTTTTTTCATTTCATAAAATGATGGATTTTGTGGCATTCTTCAGTATATTTTAAGTTTTTTGAAATCCCACCAAATTCAATGGGATTTCGAAGCATTGTACCTAAATCCTATCAACTCTGCGACATTTCATCAAGAATCCGCAAAAAATCAAAATCCCATACAATCCATTAAAATCCATAGACTAAAAACAATGCATTAAAATCCCAATCGAATACACCCCCGTTAGTGTAGACGGAACTATAAGGTTCGGTTGTTTCGATTCATCCATAAACCTGTAGACATTCTTCGAAGCAAGGTTCTATAGAAACTTAACTATAAATCTTAGAGCCTGTCATACATTTTAATGTATTCAGGTGTCATCTAAAAGTGTGCATTCATTCCAAAGTTACAAAACTCTTATCAGGAAAATGCGCTTAAACGTACGTAGCGATATAGATGCATCTCTCGTGATAACTCTGTATAACATAGAGTCTACACAAGTAATAGTGTGTATGTACACTATATGAGCATACATGCATAGATACATAGGAGCATGTCCAAAGCTCCCAACCAGGTAAGGCAAGAGATACTAAAATAAAGAGGCAGGGGGAGACAAATTGACTGATTGCCCTACAGAATGGGCCGGGTACGTATTTATTTGGTTGTAGATCGCCGGTTGGGATTTTATTTATAATAATATGTGGTGTATGGTTGATCTTGGAAATATAAATAAGTAATATGTGAAGGAGAGTTGATTTTGGAAATATATATTTACATTGAAAGTTGAAGTGGACAAATATTTTGAAACAAATATTTTTTTATAAAATGGACAGGTATATTGAAACGGATGGAGTAACTAATAAGTTCGGTTAACGGATAATTATCCGGAAATGCAACATCCAATCCGTGAATTTGATATGAAATATGTTAAAGTTTGGATTAATAATTTACTCTTGATGAATAATTTGATTGCTCGGTATGAAATCCTCGTCTTTTGTTAATACGTCACTCTCTGCTCTCTTCTTAGAGAACCGCGAAATTCTTTAATCTTCAGTAAGTTTGACAAAATAAACCCCATATGACAAAGTATTTTGGCCGAATTAAAGTAAATATTTGTACACTGAAATTTCTAAAATTTGTCCACTATAATTTACATTTTTATTCTTCACATGTACTACTTGTAAGTATGGACAAAGTGCGCAGAACTACCGGTATAATTTCAGATTTTTCTGCGAGAACAGAGTTAAAATCAATTTGGGGCCAGTATTCAGAAACGGGAATGTGGGATGACGTATGCACGTTACGTACCTCCTTAATAATCCTTAATCCTAAATGTACCGTATTATTAGTGAAAATTGTCAAATTAAAGTTATTAGCCTCAAATGTATCCCCCCATAGTAATAGTAACAGGTCCGAATTAATTAAACACATTGCATCATTCAATCTCGCTCAACTAATAACAGCATCTCACATCCGTGAGGTGCCAACCAAAGTTGCTAAACATGCTTATTCATCAAAAATATCAATATTTTATTTTCTCTTTCTTTTAAGCTACTTTTGGCACCCCTCTTATCAATATTCACTCCAATGGTTGGCACTTGAAGTTGTCAAAAATACTATAATTTTGTTTATCTAAAATTAGATAGAATATTATAGGCTTTCATGACAATAAATGAATTTTTACCATTTTGGGAGGGTGCCAAAGGGTGCCAAAAATTGGCAACTTTGCTTGGCATCCCTATCACTCCAATGGGTAGCCAAAAAGAGTGTTATGCCATGTCATGCCACATGGCATTTTAGCACCTCTTTTGGCACCATGCTCTAAGCGATATCTAAGTAAGGCGATATGTATAAATTTATGGTAGCGCGTCTATCTAATTAATTAATAAAATGGCTGCGAGAGCTCCAGTCCAGAGTGTTAAATTGACTGAACATGAGAAACACATGTAAAAATAAGTTTTTAATGTATATAGCAGGTCATGTATGTAATCTGGTGACGAACTTACACACTTAGTCTAGTAGTGTGGTTGAAATGCTTAACTACTAATTAATAAACATAAACCCCAACTCAACATCGATCTCTTCTTAATTAATCAAGACTCTAAAACAGTAACATAAGTCCATTAATGAATGAGGTGTAGTTGAGATCCATAAGACAAGGCTAAAATATTAGGCTTTCAATGACTAGATATATGTAAGACAAGATTATAAACGAAGAGTGAGGTCGAGATGAGCAGAAGCTGAGTGGTCATTATTATCATACTCATCAACAACAGCAGCAGAAGCTTGGAGATGATTGGAGAAGAGAGCGAAAGGACCTGGCTGGTGGTGGGGGTTCTGATCAGGTGTGGCAGGAGCAGCGGCTGTTGTGGTGGAGTAGCAGTGCAGGCATTGAGGTGCTTGTGGTGGTGGATACTGGGGGGCCCAGTAAACAGTAGTGGCAGGCATCTGGCTGTCCATAACGCCAGCTGGATAATAACAGCAAGCTGCGGATGATGAATCAATGGCGGCAGAAGCGGAAGCGGAAGAGGCGGCGGCTCGGCGGACGGCGGCTCTTTCACGTTTGTGAGCGTTTTGATGGCCGCCCAGAGCTTGCGAAGTGTAGAACTTTCTTGGACAGTAGAGACACGAGAACATCCTCCCTCCTCCTGATGCTGCCGCTTGTGGCAGCTGCTTTCTCAGTCCTGGTGTCTCCGTTGATGTTGACGACATCATCGCCACTCCCCCCTGATTATGCTTCTTCTCGTGATGCTGTTGTTGCGTCTTCCAGAAATCGTACATTCCAGACTCTTCCACATGATCATAATTCTCCATGGAGAGAGAGAGAGAGAGAGAGGGAGAGAGATGAGGGAGAGGGAGGGAGGGAGAGAGAGAGAGAGGGAGGGAGAGAGAGATGAAAGTTAATCTGAATCTGAGAAATGGATGAAGAAGGTATATATAGTTGTGGAGTTGTTTGGGTAATGGAGGAGGGGGTTTGGGGTTTAAGAAGCGGTTTGTTGCTTTCTTTTGTTTTTGTTTTCTTTTTAACTGATTATTATTATTCGCGTCCTTCCATTCCTTCATGTAATCATGTGTGTTTACGTTATACGCATGTAGTTGGTTCATGGTTGTTATGTATTGTGTACTGTGTAGGCCACAATGACAAAACGGCCCCTCTCTTACAAATTCAAATCTACGCACCAAATTAATAAGGTTAATACTGAAATCCTGGTTTATTTTATTTTGACATATCTTTGGGAAGCATAGAAGATACATGCATATAGCTAGGGTAGCTAGCTAGTTGTAGAAATAATAATATAAATAGTTGATCGACTATAGGGCATGGAAATTGATAACTTCAACTTTTGAGACTACACTTTTTTTTGATCGCTACATATACAAAACCTTCCATTTCATTCTATTATTACTATTCAATGCTTTGTATATACGTCGACAAGAGTTCAATGATGCATTTGTGCAAAAATTCATATATTAGTCAATTTGTTGGTATTAATTATATTTGTGCAAAATCAAAAAAAAAAAACAACAAAACAAAGACCTCCTCTTTTGACACATAATTTGTTATTATATTAAAATTATAAATTTTATACCTAATAATTTAAAATAATAATATATTATTTTTAAAATCTAGTTATTCGATATATAACCAATGTCATAAACTTAATATCTTATAGATTCAATAAAATTTACATATCAATATTAAAAATGCTATATTATCATATTAAAATCACATATTTTACTTTTAACCCATAATGAAATCTAAGCACATCTTATTAGTAGGATAACTCACATGACCAATATTTTATATTACTGCTTTAACCATCCCCGTATCCGTAAAATATGTATTTGCAGAACTACTTTAGCCAACCCTGTAAATTTGAGACACACAGGAAAAGGCCGATTGTCAAATCAAATGACTAAATGTAACATTGTACTTGATATTATATTATTGTTTATACATCGCAACATACTTCGCTTTTCTCCTAGTACAGCCAATAATAGTGGAATACTATTTGGAGTGCAAATAAGTTACTCAAATAATACTCATAAACAAATGTTAAGGTAAGGTGGTGCACAGTATTATATATTCTTTTCAACAATACTCTATATCAAGAGTTGGTAAAAAATCAAATTGAGATATAAATACCAAAGATCGCGTAGGGCGGGGGTGAAATAAATGAAGGGCAGAAGCGTCAATAGAAAGTTGAAGAGAGAGAGGGGGGGATTGTGTGTGACGTGGCGGAGAAAGGACAAGAAGAGGTAACAATCAGCTAATTTATCGGGAGCAGCAGTTGTTATGTGTCGGACATTCCCCATCTTCTCTGAGTGTGTGTATATATGTATGTATAATTGTATATGCGAGGGAGTTGATTGCATGAGATTGAGAAAGAGAAATGAGGTGCGCAAAAAGCGGAGAAAAGGACACGCACATATTTGGTAAAGAAAAGGAGAGAAAAGGTAACAGACTGAAGTTTGAAACAAATAATGCCAAAACAACGTTAACTCTGCATTCCGTATACTTGCTGCACCACTGCTACTCACCACTCTAAAACTGAATTACCATCTCTCTCTCTCTCTCTCTCTCACTGAATTAGCACATTCATCTCTCTCTCTCCCAAACTGAATCAGCATATTCATTCATTCATCTCCCTCTCTCAAACTTCTCCCTCTCTCTCAAACTGAACTAGCATATTCAATCATCTCCCTCCCTCTCCCCTCCCTCTGGCTCTCTGGAACTGAATTAGCATATTCATTCAAGTTTTCGAGTCTCTCTCCCTCTCACATGCATAAATACTATAAGTTCCAATTAGACCAGGACTAGTGTAGCTAGTGGTAGGAAGAGTTGCATGTGGTTAGGGTTTCACAGTTAGGCATGTATAATGCTTGGCACAGATGTTAGATTGATGGGCCTGATTACACAACAAAAAGGGAAAGACTAACACACATTACACATACACATAAATTTTAAAAAAAAACTGTGAATGCTTGTCACAAATATTAATTCATTTATTATCCCCATATTTTCTTATATTAAATTATTCATACAAAGTGCATGAAAAATAGCTTAGATTGACAGCTTCTGAAACCCAATCCGGATCATATCATCATCATCTTTACTTGATCTCCCCATCTTTCAATCACTCCTCACTAGAGACGAGGCGTACATACATATGTAACATGTACGTGGATTTATAGACATAATAGATTACACATCAATACTAGGTAGGTAGCTTTATTCCCTCTTACTTTCCTATATTAGGTTGTTGAGTTTGTTTCTCCCATTTCTCTCATTTTTACTATTTATGTCTCTTTCCTGCCCACTGTTGCATTTAAGCTCTACTAAAGCCTCATCACAAGTCTGTCATAGATCAGATTTTGCATCGACTCTTGTAACTAAAGCTAGGGCTGTTTAACGAACCGAGCTGTTCGCGAACAAGCTCGAGCTCGGCTCGTTAAGAGCTCGTTCGGCTCGGCTCGTTAAGTTAACGAGCTCGAGCTCGAACACAAAAAATTGTTCGTTAAGTAAACGAGCTCGAGCCGAGCTTTTAGTATGTTCGGCTCGAGCTCGGCTCGAGCTCGGCTCGAGCTCGTTCGGCTCGAGTTCGGCTCGTTAAAGCTCGAAAAAATGTAATATTTTCGGGGTTTTTTTATAATTTATATATGTTATTGGACTCAGAATTCAACATAATATATATATATATATATATATATATATATATATATATATATATATATTTTAGTGATGTAAACAAAATTTTAGGAAATAATAATTTTATTTGGTTTTTAACAGGCAAGTAGAAGTTTGACTAGTACCGCTAACTAGTGTTTAATCCTAGTTTAGTGTTTCAATATTTTAAAAAATATTTTTTACCGATCCAACTGTATGGATGTTAACATATATACATTTTAGTGATATAAACAAAGTTTCAAAAAAATTGAAATTATTAGGTTAGCTATTTTAAGAGTCAACTAGCGGTTTGTCCTTATTTTTTTTCTAGCTCGACTCGACTCGACTCGACTCGGCTTGGCTCGTATTTGTTCGCGAACAAGCTCGTGTTCGGCTCGTTAGTTAACGAGCCGAGCTTGAACACAATTTTTGTTCGATTAAAAAGCTCGGCTCGGCTCGTCAGAAAAAAAATTAAAGCTCGGCTCGGTTCGGTCAAAACTCGGCTCGGCTCGGTTCGTGAACAGCTCTAACTAAAGCTTCATATAAAATGCCAAACCAAAACTGACACTGGATTATACTGCACAAACTGAAACAAATAATGTGGGTGTTTAGAAACACTAACTGAAACAAATAATGTGGGTGTTTGGGAATGAGATTTCTGGGCTTAAAAGCCCAAAAGCTCATTTCTTCTTTTTGCCAACCGTTTGACCAATAATATGAACTTATGAAGCACTTAAAAAATATAAAAGAAGTTAGGAAAAAAAGTTACAGAACCTAGCCTTTTTCTGGACTCAAATTAAACTTCTTTCCGCCGCCACTTCCTCTCCTTTTAATTAATTTTTATCTTCATGTTATCTACAACGATGTGACTGAATATAAGGATTTTTTTTATTTAAACTTTTGTCTTTAATTTTATGAAATACTCAAACATATTAATATCATACATTAGTATTTACATAAATTTTTAAACACGCTTATAGATCACTTGAGTGTAAGATATTTTAGTCCATTATAGCCTTGCACTAGTGTTCTGTTTCGGACTTGGACAGGCACTGATCAGTTACCTGGTTCTTAAATGAAGTCTTTGTGAAAACTGAAGTCTTTGTGCCTCCTCAGGTATTTTCTTACAAATGGACTTTCCTGTAGTTCTGATTGTTTGGTGTGTCTATAACTGCTTGTGCGATCTTGAAATTTAAGACTCTTTTCGGTGTCATTTCCACACACTTCCAAGTTCCACACATCCACATCCTTTGTATTCATTGAAAAATGTAAATTCTCAGCCGCTCATAAAGCAGCCGTCAAGGTAAATTCGACCACCGTTAAAAGGAAATAACACCGAGGAATATGAAGTGATATCGAGGTATAGTCTTTTCTAGCTTTCTTATTTTCTGTTTTATGATTTAGTGGCACTGTGAATATGGAAATAATTATGATGTTATTGATTCAAACATTTTGTTATTCTTTCCATGCTTCTTTTAATCTAATATTTTTCATTTTAGGTTTGGAGTCATGGAGACTGTCAATAATCAACATGATCTTGATATTGATGCGTTAACATCATCGCGTAGTCCTTTACCAGAACCCATGCAGATTCTGCTTCATCACAATTTGCATGTTAGATACACATCTAATATGAATGGTTTGAGCTGTATCTATATATCTCGAAATATTTCACATGGCATAGCATCCCACCCTGTTCAACTGTAAATGATATTTTCTTTTTATCCCTGTGCATCATGGTTTCTTTATATAGCAGCAGAGGCATCCAGGGTCGATTTCTGTGGTTGAGACTTCAGAGATTGTAAACAGAACAAAGTAGGAAACGGGGAAAATCAAAATGCTACAATCTTCTGATCAACAGTATGTATAACTTGGTAATTGTTATTACTTAGTTCAGATGTATATTTTATATAGAAAATTTAAAGACTGAGATGCAAATCATAAACTTACACAAACGGTTGTAATATCTTTTTGTCATATTATGTGTGTGTATTAATTTCCCTACGTGATTTAATATTTATACCAAAATCTGTTCTTTCATGCATACCTGAAAATATTCAGAAAAGAAATGGTGATGAATTTTTTAATTTTATTCTGTTTTCCTACAAAATATATATAATTTCAAAGATTTAATTTATTAATTTCTCTAAAGTTTTAAATATATATTGTGCCCGTTTGTTTGCCGGAAGCAGCTCTCTCACAGCTTATGCTTCATTTCCAAACATTTACCTTCGTTATTTTGAGGAAAAAATAGATGTGATAATTTGAAAATTTAATTAAAATATAATTATATGAGATACTGGTTGGTAGAGCGGTTCTTCAGAATCGAAAAATTCGTGTTAAAAGTTTGTATTCATTTTAGTGAAAATTTGAATTTATTTCATTTTGTTTTTAAATAATAAAGGGCGTGTTAAATTACAAGAGATTTGTATTTCATATCTCGATATTTTCTAATTTATATCCAACCAAAGACTTGTGAAATATAAGCACGCAAGCATGTTAACAGGTAATTAATTAATTTATTATAAAAATATTTAAGAACGCGTCACGGCGTCAGATGATAAAATGTGAAACACCGCCTTCTGCTGTCAATGTGTGAATATCACACCAGCGGGTACACAGTTGCTGAAATTTCGTATACACAAAATGCTTCTAACTCGTTAGTTTTATACCAAAAACAAAAAGACTCACAGATACTCGAATTCAAACTCACACCATAAAAACTCAGCACAACCAAAACCAAAACTTTTGCTTCGCTTTAGTAGCCATTTATTTGGTGATGTGCCAGAAATAATTTATGAATTTATAGTTAAAAACAACTAATTTAGCAAACGAAATAAAATAGCCACAAGAAATCAGTAAAAACAGATGTTACAACTTTGTGAATTTGTGAATTCATTGCCAAGAAATTCAACTGAAAGACATAAAAGAAAACAAAACGACTCCACTACGACTCAAGCTCGGACTGCAAACAAAAGAACTAAACTCAGCGTGCAAGAACTCAGCAACACAGTACTAACACTAGACTCAAACTAATCTAAACAAAAAGCAACTCAGCAAAATGGAAAGAAAACGAGAAACTCGGTTTGTCAATGGACACAAAACAGCAAACTCACAGAACAGAATCCAAACTCGACAGAAAATCGCTATACTAACTCAAAGAAGTCGTGCAACCAAAACTCGCCGTCGATGTCTCTTGATCAAGAGACACGTAAGATCAAGAACGTGTAAAAGACTAAAACAAACAAGAACGAACTAATTGCGGTCAGATCAAGAACTTTCAACGTGAAACAAGAACTCAATAGCTGTGACGACGGTTAGGCCCAGTCTTTGCCGGCAGGCGTGGATTGAATACGACAACGCGGACTCTGCGTTCTTCTCCTTGGCTATGTCGGACACTTGTTTCCTCTGCGTTCCTTCCGGCACGGACGGAACCGGTTAAACGGCCGGCAAAAAGAAGACCCAGACCCCCCATTATGACCTTCAATATGCTCATCAGATCAATACCGTGATCCACCTTTAGTTTCATCTTATCAAGGCCATGATCCACCTTGATTTTCTCAAGGCCGTGATCGACCTTGATCTTCTCAAGGCCGTTGAAATTGATATCAAATTTCATGTTGAATTGGGGCGTATTGGGGCTGATCGGCGAAAATAATGGACTCTGGGCGGCGTTCAGAGGAGGGTACGTTCGTTACAGAGACAAAGAGAGAGAGGGAGGAAAAGAGAGAGAGATAATCTGAATAGAGAGATAATGAATTGGGGCGTATTGGGGCTGATCGGCGAAAATAATGGACTCTGGGCGGCGTTCAGAGGAGGGTACGTTCGTTACAGAGACAAAGAGAGAGAGGGAGGAAAAGAGAGAGAGATAATCTGAATAGAGAGATAATGTGAGAGAGAGTGATATGGATAGTTTTTGAGAGGTATATATACTTGTTGTGAGTAATGGAGGGGTTTGGGCCTTGGGGTTTAAGAAGCGTTGGTTACTCTGTTTTGTTATTTTTATTTTAATAAATACTTTGTTTTGTTTTATTTTTACTTATTAATCTCTTCATTTTTTTATTATTTAACGTTTTAACTTTTAGCACACGTCATTAGGTGAGTTGACCGAATAGTAAAATTTATTATTTTTGATTGATTTACTTTGTGAATTAAAATTTTGATTATATATTTTTATTTAGAAAAAAAATTTAAAAATAATACTTTTAACTATCAAGACATTTAAAAAGCACGTGCATAAAGCGTCAAATCTAGGCCCAAATCCCCAATAGCTTGCAAAATAATTTAATCATATGTTTGAAAACCTGATTACTGAAAGCTTAGCTTCTTTATTTTTGATATACTTGGCATAGTAGACAAATGTATAGCTAAGGTAGCTTGCTAGTTGTAGAGATAATATAAATAGTTGATCGACTATAGGGCATGGAAAATGATCAACTCCAACTTTTGAGACTACACTTCATTCTATTACTATTCAATGCGTGTTACTCCCTCTGTCCCTCTCATTTGTTTACAGTTATTATTTTGGGATGTCCCTCTCATTTCTTTACATTATCATAAATAGTAAGTTTTCTCATCATTACACCCACTATCTTCCCCCACTATCTCATATTTAACAATAAAAACTACTATTACACCCACTAATTTCCTCCACTATCTCAAATCTATTACTCCCTCCGTCCCACCCATTTCTTATCAAATGGGTTGGGCACGGAGGTTAAGGAATATGTATAAAGTAATGGAAAAGAGGAAGAAAAGTGGGTAAAGTGGTGGGACCCATTGATTTTTAAATGTATAAAAAGAAGATAGTGGAGTAAAAGTAGTGTGAAAAGGAAAAAAAAGTGGAGAAGTGGTGGGGCCCATTGACTATTTTTGGTAAGTTTTGAAATGTAAAGAATTGGGTGGGACACCCCAAAAAGGAAAGTGTAAAGAAATGGGTGGGACGGAGGGAGTATTAAATATTGATAGGTCCCACCACTTTACCCACTTTTCATCTAACTTTACTCATTTTTCATACATTGTCTTGGTCTCCGTGTCCCCCTCCAATGTAAACAATTGAGGGGGACGGAGGGAGTATATAAGTAGGCGGAAGTTCAATAATGCACTTTATATAGAGTATCAACTACAAAATTAGGGTTTTCAGAGTCTGACTCCCAAAATTAGTCGTCATTTTTCCATTCTTCACTTTCATCCTATTCATCCACCAAATCATTTTCGTTCTCCCATCTTCTCCATTATTTATTAGTTTTGTTTTTCAATAAAATCGAGTTTTGCTTAAATCTCGAATATTTCAATCGAGTTTTAATCTCGGATCTGTTTCGAATTTGAACTTGGGTTTGATTGTTTTCTGAATAAAGCAGATCTTTTAAAATCAAAGGTCCGATTGTTTTTTCATGTCTCGCCTTTTGGCGTGTGTTGATTTAGTACCCAATTTTTGGGTGATTCTGTGTTGTTATATTTGTGGTTGTTATGTCTTTCTGTGTTATCAATGAGAATGATTGGGATGGAGTTTTGGGAGATCTGGCTTATCGCATCATTAATACTTTCGGCATGTCTATAGTTGGCTCCCGGCATGTCGATAGCTGGGGAACGGTGGCGATTGCATGTGCTCACCTTTCACAAATTATAGTTGTTCATTATTCGAGGACCCTTGTTCCTCATTGCTTAGTTTTTACAACTGAGTCGCTTGAACACCGCAACAGCCATGGAACATTGTGAAGGTCAATTGTGAAGCTACCATTTTTGGGATTGATGTGGGCTGGATGACTCGAGAAGCCTTTGTATTCATTTTCAGTTTCAAGAATCCTTGGATTCAGTGTGTTAAGCAGTTTGAAACAATGCGGCTATTTGTTTAGCTCGTTTTATTGTTTATCAACCTAATTGCATTGTCAGTTGGGGATTTGTCCCGACTAGACTTGTTTTAATTTAATGGAATGAATTTGCATTTTGTCAAAAAACTACACATATATGTTTCAAAATATGTTCGGTATGTAAAATATAATATAAAAAAATTAAAAAAATTATTTAATATATTTATCATATAATATGTTTTGTATATATAATTAGGGAATTTTGTCCGCGCTACGCGTACTAAGAACCTCAATATTATCATTCTTCTCGTTAAAAATCGGACCACCATATCATGATTTATTCCAAAAAATAAATTGAATCCGAAAAAACTAAATCAAAAAATTCCAAAACTCTCAAAACCAAAAAAACTCTTATGCCTTCGGTACTTTCAAATTATCCAAGAATCGTAAATAATAATTGCTTATATAAGATGGACAAACTAAACTTCATGTTCGGACAAAATCTAATGAAAGAAAAATTGATGAAGTAGTATCACATGACTGAGACTATGTTGGAAGATGTAAAGAAGTTATCACAGTCTCATGATGGTTGGGCTGGAAAAAATCTGCAAGAGGTCTTAAAGGAGATTAAGGGTTTGGTCAAAAGATCATCTTTAAGTTCCTCTAGTCAGTTGGATCAAGAAATTCTTTTGTTAGAGCATAAGATAGAGTGCATGGATTCTCTAAGTAACCCTGGATATGATCGTCAAGCTACTAGAGAAAGGCTGATGTCTTTGTATTCTCAAAGGGAATCAATGCTCAAACAGAAATCTAGAGAACAGTGGTTATTAAAGGGAGATGGAAATAACAGATTTTTCCATCAAGCAATCCATAAGAGAATTCGCTCTAATAGCATCAATAAAATTTTTTGGGATAATAGGTGGATTGTAGATCATGGTCAAATAAGGGAGGCTTTCTTCATGCATTTTTCTAAATTCTTTCAAGATGCTCATCCCAAATTACTAAGTCTGGGAACACTTAGCTTGCCTAAGCTGTCGGAAGTGGACAAGAATTTTTTAGTTCATCCTATTTCAATTCAGGAGGTGGAAGCGGCATTGCATTCCATGGCGGATAACAAGGCTCCTGGCCCAGATGGATTAAATATCAAAAGCATTAAATTTTTGTGGCCATGCATTGGAAAGAAGGTTTTTAGCTTCATAGAAAGTTTCTGCAACTCATGCTATATTCCAGCAGGGCTAAACTCTTCCTTCTTAGCTTTAATACCAAAATTACTATCCCCGTCTACTGTTAAAGATTATAGGCCAATTAGTCTTATTAACTCTTCCATCAAAATTGTTACCAAGATATTGGCCTACAGATTAGCTAGTCTGATGGATAAGTTGATCAGTGATACTCAAACAGGCTTTGTCAAGGGCAGGCAAGCTTCAGAAAGTATTCTAATTGTCAAGGAAGTAGCTCATTCCATACAAAAAAGAAAGTGTAAGGGTGTTCAATCTTGTTGGTCAAGTCCTTAGTTCCATGATTTCTGCAGCAGCAGGTTCAGGATTGTTCAAAGGTATCATTTTAGGTGCTTCAGTAGATCCAATCACCCACCTTCAATTTGCGGATGACACGGTTGTCTTTATGGATGGTTCTATTGAATCAGCTAAAGGCATTAAACAGGTTCTCCAGTGCTTTCAATTGCTAACAGGCCTCAGGATCAATTTCTCTAAAAGTCTCATTTATGCATCGTCTTCTCTGGGGTCTGACATTGTGAGTGTGGCAAAGGAACTAAATTGTGGCATTGGTAAGTGGCCGATGTTATATTTGGTAGGGGAGAGCGGATGCGGGTTCGGTGCGGGTTTTGGATAAAACCGCAACCGGAACCGCATACCCTCGGTTTTAAAAATCAAAAACCGCAACCGCAACCTCATCCTCGGTTTCGGTTTCGGTTCCAAAAGCTCGGATTCGGTTTTTATCGGTTCGGTTTCGGTTAAAAAACAGCATGAAAAAAACCCCAAGAATTATTATACATGAATAATTCGATCCTTATAATTAAATCATAAATTTATCAACTGTGTGTTCCTGAATTAAGCTAATACTTGAACCACTGATCTCTCCCTCAGATTATGGACCACTGATCTCTCCTTTGGATGTAAAACTATTTAATATGTAGTAACAAACTCACTGGAGTATATATTTTACATGAAATGATGCATGTTAATTCATCTTGGTTACATAACATGTCCTCTGGTTATGTCATTAATCATCTGACCAAGATCAATTTAACTGTGAAAAATTAAGCTGAATTAACTGTGAAGTTGTGTCAAAAAAAAAACTGTGAAGTAGTTTGCATATCTGCAAGGATCATATTCGAATAAGTAATAACTAATATATATATAAGTATTTATTTTGAAATTTAAATTTTTATATAAATTACAAATATTATATAAATATTATAATTATATCAAAAATCGGATCGGTTCGGTTTTTTCCGGATCGGTTCCTAGCTATAACCGGAACCGCATAATCGGTTTCGGGTTCGGTTTCTAAATTTTCGGTTTCGGTTCCAGTTCGGTTTTATACGGTTCGGTTTAGAGCGGTTTTTAACGGTTTCGGTTTCGGTTTCGGATTTATTCGGTTTTTTGCTCACCCCTGATATTTGGGGATGCCTATAGGTATTTCTGCTAAAAGGAGGGTGTTTTGGGAGCCTCTAGTCTCTAAAATCAGGACTAAACTGGCTAAATGGAAGTCAGACTCATTAAATCAAGCGGGTAGATTAACCCTGATAAAGTCAGTTATAGACAGTGCTCCAACTTATTGGATGAATCTTCACCTCATGCCTGCATCTGTTAATAATCAGTTAGAGAAAATCAGGAGAGATTTCTTATGGGGTCAAGGTCAGGATAGCAATGCTTTAGTTAAGAAATTGCACTTGCTTTCTTGGAGCAAAGTTTGTAAGCCAAAAAAGCTTGGGGGCTTGGGTCTAGTACCAATTAGATTTAGAAATTTTGCTCTAGTGGGTAAATGGTACTACAAATGGGAGAAAGAGAGAAATAGAAGTTGGAACAAATGGATTAAAGGCAAGTACAATCTCTCTCAGTACAGTGGCATTAGTGATCTTAGGGTTATTAAAAATCTCTCAGACAGTTTAAGGGATATATTATCAGTTAACAAGGTTCCAGAGTTATACAAAAAGATTGACAAATGCAATTTCAGATGGAAGCTGAGAAATGGTGAGAACATTTCTTTCTGGGAAGATGTGTGGGTGATAGATATTCCTCTGAAGGACAAATTTAAACGCTTATATTCTCTTTCAGTTCACAAGCAAGCAACTGTTCTAGATTTTTTTAACAACAGCAGAGGCAAATCTTTGAAGTTAAAAAAATTTCTGGAGCCGTTCGTTGCGATCATGGGAAATGGAGGAAGTGGAATCCTTGGAGACATTAATTGGCCAGATAAATTTTTCAGCAGGACAGGATTTAGTGTATTGGTCCGTCACAGGAAAATCATATGCAGTTAGTAGTGCTACAGATTTTCTTTATAGTCCAGGAGAGGTGGTTTCCTGGAGCTTCATCTGGAAATTAAGAGTCCCGCACAAAATAAAAGTGTTCCTATGGAAGGTTCATCTAGATATCATCCGCACTAGGTTTTTTCTTCTTAAGCGAGGGATAATTCCCTTAGGGATGGAACAATGTGCTTTATGCTCTTTGATGATAGAAAATATTGATCATCTTTTTTACCAGTGCAGCTACTCCAGGATGCTGTGGCTTGAAATATTTGCATGGTGGAATTTATTTCCCATGCAATATGGGCCAGTTCACTTAACTAATTTGTGGGAGGCGTCCAATATGTTTTCTTCAAAAAGCTTGAGATCAGCCTGGAAAATAGTGGTAAGTGCGACCATGTGGACAATTTGGCTGATAAGAAATCAGCAAATCTTTGATCCAAAGAACACATCAAAAACAAATTTGTTGGGAATTGCTCAGATGCATGCGCTAGAATGGTGTAAAGTGCAAAAGCTGATGCATAATAAATCAGTACAGAAATGGAAATCTAACCCCTTAGGGGCTATCATGGAGACAGAGGGGCTGCAGTTCCAAGAATTATTATCTTGTGGAACGGAACTGATTGGCTTTGTAGATGGATCCTGGAAAAGAAGGCAGGACAACATTCATGCAGGCATAGGTGGTGTTATTTTCAAAGATTCTGGAGAGGCAATTTTCAGTTTTTTTGGACCTTCCAAGGCAGAGAGCTCACAGGAAACCGAATGGGAGGCATTTTCATTTCTAGTAAGTAATTTTGTTGGTTCTGAGTGGAGTAAACATCATATAACTATTTTTACGGACTGCAGCAATATTTATTGCAAATATTTGGAGTTGAGTTCAACTTCTCAAGCCTTGAAACTGAATGAGCAAAACATATTTTTGAGGTTACTGAATTTAAAGGTAAAATGTATTCCAAGTGAGCTTAATGCAAAAGCAGACTGCCTTGCCAAAAGGGTGCGTTTTCAAAAAAATCAAATCATTTTTGGGTGCTCAGGGAGAGACAATAGCTGCGCAGCTATTTGCATTTGGCTACGTGCACCATCAATTGCTATTTAGATCATACATTGGGGACATGCAAAGGCCCCTGCCAGTATTGGCTCATTTGAAGCACGCCTCTGGATCTTCGTGCGCTCGCCCTCTCTTCACCACTATATATACAGCCACTTTAGTCCCGCTTCTCCTCACTATTATTCATCTTCTTCATAACTTATTCACAGTGCTCTTCTTCTCACTCATGGCAGAGTTTGAACCAGTTGACGCTCTCCCTAAGTGGGTTATGCCACGTAGGGGGAAGGTTAAGATTAATGTTCATGGTCATTTTTTCGCAGCCGCTCTACCAAATGGGAATGTGTCTGGTATTGGTGTAGTTGTAAGGAACAGTCGTGGTAAGATTCTGAGAATGCTCTCGGGTTCTTTGGGGATTGAACATCGCAGAAACAATGAATATCAAGCAATGTTGGAGGGCTGTAAATGTGCTTTTCTCGAAAACTGATTCTTTCTGGGAGTGGAGAAACTCCCACCTTGAAGGGGTTCATCCTGAACACCAATTCTTGGTGCAGCAACTAAACCAGCGCAAAGCGGACCCAAATTTTGACATGGAAATTTCTCTATGCAACCATGACGCAAATGCTCTGGCTGAGTACTTAGCAGATTATGGAGCTCGCAACTTCAAAGTTATGGTCATTATGGCTCATCCTTTTGGCAGGGTTTTCGAGCTTTGGAGCTTGGATATGGGGTTGGGTCATGCTGAGCAGCGTTTTGTTGCTGTTCATGAAGCAGAACTTCGACCTGAAGTTGTGGATGGTATCGAAGAGCAGGCCCCGGAGGTTGAAGATGAAGTGCATGAAGGTATGGAGGCTATGGCTAATGATGCTGGTGTGGAGATCATTGCTCTGGAATAGATGTTGGAAGCTCAATGGTTTTGCTGGGTAGTGCATGAGGAGGGTTTTCTAGGTTATCTAAAATATTAAAGTATTGGTAGTAGCTTTTATGGGAAAGTTTTTGTCTGCATGTTAATCTAGTAGCAATGATTGTTAAGAATTATCAAGTTATCTAGTTATGGCTGGTAGGATTTTGATCTCTGATGTACTCAATATTATTCTCCCTTTGCTTTTTAAAAAAAACAAACCACATGTTCTAAGACTCTAGAATTTAGTGATGCACTAAGTAATATTTAATATAAAAATAATATCTCAGGTTTGGAATAAGAATTTATATTTTTATGAATCGATTATCAAATCATTATTTTGTAAAATTAAGATGATAATAAGTATAATCTAAGTTATTTTTTCATTATTATTTTATTTATAATTAAAATTTCTCGATGTCGCCTTTAGGCGACACCTCGTATTTTGAATAATATAGAAATATATATATATATATATATATATATATATATATATAATTTTCAATGATAAATTATTTAAAATAAAAAAATACATGGTTATCAAATTTAAAAAAATATGTTTATATTTTGTTGCGATAAAACATGTAACTTTGCATTGTAATAGAGGATTTTGAAAAAGTTACATAACTCTTACAATACTCCCAACGTCCACCTCATTTGTTTACATTAGGGGATGGGGCTCGGCACGCATTCTAATACTCTCGTAAAATGTAGTTCGATAAGTTAATTTGAACTTTTTTTCTTCTGAATAAAAAATTTGATGTCTAAATTTTTATAAAAAAAAGAAAAAATTTAAAACAAAGTTTATAGAACCATGTTTTATATGTGCCTTAAAATGCGTGTCGAGCAATGTGAAAAAATTATAAAAAAAATGAGAGGGACAAAGGGAGTAATACATTTTCGTAGAATAAATATTTATATAAAATAATATTTTATTTGTTGTTTTCAATAGATTTTTTTTTCACTGCATCTCCAATCATATATAAGAGATATATATGTGGTACAAACTAAGTTACCTTGACAAACTTTTTAGATATGCTATAAATGTTCTGAAATAGAATTAGTTGTGGCAAAAATCGAAAAATTAAAATCAGTTGCATCCTAAAATGTCTTTCAAAGTACACCAAAGAAATCATATAAAAATTTTGTATAACTATAAATGTCCCAACTCCATTAAAATTATAAAAAATTATGACCCAGTTTTTAAAAGAAAAACTATTTGAGTTCAAAAAGTTAAGATGTTAACTTATAAAGTTTGTTAGGTTTATTGATATTCTAGCTATGATCTTAGTACCAAGGGATAGCTAACACCGTTATTGTGGCTCCACTTCTTCTTCATGTAGTTAGCAACAAGGGGTGCATGCGGCAACTTCATTTACGGTAAATCATCTTTTCTTAGTTATAAATTCTTGCAAAAGTCATAAAAGAATGCTCAATTATACCACCACGAAGCCTCAAAACCAATGAAGCATCGACTCTTTTTGGATGTTGTAATCGGCGAGAGTATGGACATTTTCAAGCTGCAACCTATTACAAATGCATGCTTGCATCAGTGCAGGTACATTATCATACTCAGCTTCGCGAGGTTTGACTTTCTTGCGCCTTTGTAGTTCCCTCAAGAATTGTTTAAAATATAGGTCTTTTTTACCAAGTATTCAATTTAACTACTCATTTAAATAAATTTAAGATATAATATTAACAATTACTTAATCAAAAATACATGTACTAAGCATGAGAGTTTTGCTATAGTTCCAAGCATCCTATCATAATAGTTCTTTGCATCGTAAAAAATGAACTGATGAGATTAAAGTTTAACATGATACCTGCTTGTTCATCTTCCTGCGAAAAGATGCTCACATCCTCACTTTGTTAAAACTCGTGAGGAGAAGCAATCCCGTTAAAAATTAGGCATAATGTTTGACACCTACAATATGTGCATAGATAATAATTTATTAATTTATTACAATATATGCGATTCATAGCCATAGAGAATATAAATCAAAAACCTTGGTGAATCTCTTTGGAGTTGCTCTTAGATACAACCAGAAGCGTCCTCCTCAAATAATAACTCTTCAAAAAATTACTATTAAGGAATAAAATACAAGGGTAGTTTAGTCACTGGAATCTAATGTGTATGGGTTATATATAAAGCCTCACTTTGTTATTCTGGGACAAGGTTTTAGTGACAATGTGACCATTTTAGCACATCCAGTAGTTATCTACACAGTACATACTTCTTATAATTTTCTCTTCTTTTCTTCATCTTTGTTCATCAATACATTCAGATTATCTTTGTCATCATGGTATCAGAGCCTCCGATCTTCGAGGCCTAACAATTAATATACCTCACCGTTGTTTTCTAAAGAAAAAGGTAGGGTAAGTTCGTGGGGTTTGTGATAACACATAACCTGTTTGATAAAATTCCTAAGAGAAACAAAGTGCTCATTCGGTTGTTTGTTTGCTTTAATCCATTAGACAGTTGTTTTGAAATACATAGACTTGTTTACAATCTTTATTGCTGGTAAGGGGTCTGTTGCTTTGTAGTGAATAGAAGAAAAACTATAAAAAGGGGATGGTGTTACTAATGGATGTGGTCTAAATACCTTAAGTAGAAGTGAGATAGAAAGCAGGGTTGAGCGTGGTGATATTGTGTATTAGCTTGTATTGTTTCGGGGATCCTTTTCTCTGTTTTAGCTTCGCCTTCTTTCGCTATTCTTTGGGCTGTCAATTGGAGGCCTTTGCGCATTTATTGCTGGATATTTGCTAGAAAATGGCATAAGTTTTTCCAATGGCCGGAGCTGGGAATATTTTGTGGTTTCTTGTGTTTGTTAGCATGGGTTCTTGTCATATCTTCAGTTCTGGTTCTCATTATATGGTGTTGCTGGTTAATTATTGATATTGGGCAAATGGTGAAGCTAGATGGGAACTACTGTTGTGCGTCTTGCGAAAAAATTTCCATCATCTCATGAGCTGAGCTGCCTCAATGAGTGTTGTGGTAAGAGACTAGAAAATTGCCCTGGTAGCGCATATCTGCATTTTGTTTTAAATTGCATGTTTGTCATTGCTACTTGTAGTTGAAAACTGCAGATATACTTGAGCTAATTACAAGCCGATAGTTCACTTCTGAATTGTGCAAAGTGAACGAGTAGTCGAGCTAATTTAATTGTAAAACTTGCATTGTCAAGTTGCTATAAATATGTCCAGAAATTGCACCGAGTTGAGCTACCTCAAAATATTCTTTAGGTGATTGATTTACGGTCTTGGACTGCTCAATTGTTGAGTTATGGATCCTAATGCTTAGAAATCATCGAGTATGGAGCTTTGTTTACTCGAAATTGTGCCTGGAAATTGTACCCTTTCATGGGTTGTTGAAGCCGAGAGGTCACTCCAGTGAAGTGACTGAGTACTCGTGCTTGATTTGAGCTCTGTGAGCATTTACAGTTGAGTTTGCATAGCGTCAAGTTGGCTGATTAATATTGTTGAGCTCTGTGAGCATTGTCCTCTAATGACAAGCTAAGCCAGGATTCCTCTAATGGCAATCAAAGCCAGGGTCCTTTAATGGCAAGCTGTCAGGACTCAAATAAGTTGTGACAGTCCTCTAATGACAAGTAAATCCAGGATTCCTCTAATGGCAATCAAAGCCAGGGTCCTTTAATGGAAAGCGAAGCCAGGACGTTGAGAAACTCCGATTCTCCGTGTAGAATTCCGCCAAATTCTGTTGAGGTAGGCTATGAGTCTCGAAGTGCCTTTGGAAGCAGATATTAATGGTGAAGGAATGAAGAGATCAATGGAGATTCAAAAAAAAAAAAAAAGAGTTGTGCTCAAATGCCAGGACCAGCATTTAAGAAAGTGTTGGAGAATAGGCAAGAAGAATGCAGTTCCGGGACTGGTGACTGCCCCAAACAGAATGGGAACTTTGAAGAAGAACCCTGAAGTAATTGTCAGAGGGTTTCATCAAGTAAGTGGATGTGGCTTTTACAATCTATGCTCAGAAGATGAAGCAGTTGAACATCTACTAACAGAATTGGTGCCTGAATACATTGATGCGGTTAGGAATGTCCTACAATTTGACACATTTGGTCTGTATAATTGCTTTGGTTCTGGACCGTTACCACTACCTGACAATAGGCATCCAGAATCTGCTGCAGATATATAAAGCCTCACTTTGTTATTCTGGGATAAGGTTTTAGTGACAATGTGACCATTTTAGCACATCCAGTAGTTATCTACATAGTACATACTTCTTATAATTTTCTCTTCTTTTCTTCATCTTTGTTCATCAATACATTCAGATTATCTTTGTCATCAATTACTATTGAGAGCATTTCCAACGCAGGTGTGTCAGCCCATCTATACCATTTATACTATCTATATTATACTATAATAATAAGCCAACATGGGTATAATTTGTAATCCTACTTCTTGTCATTTTTTCGTTTTGGTCATGTTTTTTAGTCATTCTTATATTATATTATCTTGCTAAAAAAAGAAGAATCACACTAGAAATCTATCTCTTAATAGATACAAGTCTTAAACAATTATAAACCCAAAAATCTATCTAAGAAAAGAATCACACTAGAAATCAAGTCTTAAACAATTATATATTTATTGAAATTTATATGTATCATATAACTGTAAATATAATAAAAATTATACCATTCGAAAGTATAATTAGCCTATTTTAATAAACAACTTTCATATTTTAAAATAATGAATAGATAATTTTTAATGTTTAATCAAAAATTTGTCAATTTTACTCTTTGAAAACTAACATGGACATTAATTAGAATTTGATATCTACTGCAAGGGATGTACTGCCAAGAAAAGTTGCTGGTGAAAATTAGTTTATTAGCAATTATCAATGGATTGCTCACGGTTATTTATTGACAAATTATTTCAATTCAGAAAAAAATAACACATGTTGAACTAATTTAGCTAGAAATTAATCATGATAAAATAATGAGTTTGTTTAATTAACTTAAAAAGTACTTATTACTCCCTTCATCCTATTTTAAGTGTCCTGTTTTGACTTTCAATGGTCAAATTGACCAATTTTTGACCAAACATAAAGAACAAATTCGTTATTATTTTAAAAAACTAAAAATTGCATTTCATAGTATATTGTATGTATTTTATAATGACACAACTTTTTTACTTTTAAAATTTATATTATACGTGTAAATCTTAGTCAAAATTTTGTCAATTTGACCATTCAAAAGTCAAACAAGACACTTAAAATGGGAAGGAGGGACTCCCTCCGTCCCATTTTTTGTGACCTCATTTCTTTTTTGGGACGTCCAAAAAAATGAACCCATAATACTTACTATTTTTGAACACTACTTCTCACTATTACACCCACTACCTCTATATTTTATACTCTCTTTTTAATAAATAAACACTATTACACCCACTACACCCACTACTTTCCTCCACTATCTCAAATTTATTATTAAATATTGATAGGTACCACCACTTTACCCACTTTTCAACTACATTTACTACTTTTTTCTTAATCTCCGTGAAAGTCAAACCAGCTCATACAAAATGGGACGGAGGGAGTACTTATTAGTAAGAAGTTATTTATAAAAAAATATTTTAATTTATATATTTGGATATAAAATGATCTTTTACATGTTTATAAAATTAAAATTCAAAACAAAAATAAGTAATTAAAAATATAAGCATTTTGAACTTTGGGTGCTTAAATTTGACTTCTGTTTATAGCAAATTTTTTATTTCATAATAAATTTATGGACCAAATGTAATATAATTTTATTTATTAAAAGTGTGAAATTATATAGTGAAAATTAAGCTATTTAAATTAAATAATAATATTTGTATTGCAGTTTTGTCAAAAAAATTTATAAATTTCAAAAGTTTTGTCAAAAAAATTCTATAAATTTCAAAATTACATAGTCACTCGTGCTTTGCATGGGTTTAAGGCTAGTATACCTAATATGCAGAGACCTGTTAGCAATATATTTATATACCATAAATCAGCAAACTACATTTGTCGAATGAGTTCTGTCATTTGTATCATATCCGTGTCATTTTCTTTTAAAATTTAACTCAATGAAAATTTAAATCTCCTCTCCACCTATGTGTCTATATTGTATTACATATGTATCATAATATTATAATTCTATTATATATATATATATATGTATATCTTTTTAATTTTATAATTTAATTTTATATATTTTTAAGTGTAAAAATATTAATATAAACAAATAATATAATAAAAATAATATAATAAAACTAATATAATAACTTATATAATTATTTATCGTCAATTGTGAATTTTTAACAAAGAAAATTAGTAAATGTTCATAATATAAGTAATTTTTGTTAATTAGTTTTTCAAGTTTTTATTATTATAATAGTATTGGTATTATGTTTTTATTAATTATATTTTTATTTTCACCTCTATTAAATAAAAATAATTAACTTTTTATTTTTGATTCTTTCAAACCCTTTTTATTAAAAGATAATTAGCTTAAAATCTTTCACTTTAACTTTGATTCTTGCCCTTCTAAATATTTTTTTTTATTTATAGCATATAACATACTACCTTAAATCATTTTTGCAATATTTAAATTAAAATATTTAAGGTACTATTATTATTATTATTATTATTGCAAGTATAGATGTATTATTTATGTTTTTTATAAATAATATTGTTATGTAATATTATGTGAAATTGTTACTGTATTGTATATTATAATTTTTAAAAAATTATAATATAATAATATAAAAATGTTAAATATTATAATTAATCATTATTTATCAAAGATATTATTTTGTTTTCAATAATATAGAATAAAAACTAAATAAATTATTTTATTGTATACTTATAATTAATATTTAAAATAATATTTTGAATATAGTTAATGGTTTTAGCTAATGCTCATTGGAGCAAAAATCCTAACGGACTCAATTTTTTTTAACTAATGATGTTTTAGCTAACAATTTCATCTTTACGTTGGAGATGCTTGAGAATACTAATAACCATCAAATACTAATAAAACATCAGTTCTATCGTGTATCAAACACAAACAAACTACTTGTCATCAATCTTTTAGTTGTTGATATTTTTCTTTAAAACAAAATCTTTAAAATGCTAGTTATATAAACTAGGGGTAAACAAAAACCGGAAAATCCGCCAAACCGACCCAGCCCACCTCTTTTTTAAACTGATCTATCCGAATTGTTCGAAACCGAAATATTAATAAGTTCGTTTTTTTTTTTAAACCCGAACAGGTTGGGTTGGGTTAAGGTTTAACAAATTTCAACTTTTATCCAACCCAAACCCAACCCGTTACATTATATAAATTATATATAATAATATATGAATTTTTAAAGTTAATAAATAATTATAAATATATATTTTGACTAAAGTTAAAATATATAAGTTTTGGACTTATTTGCACTAAAATTAAATATAACAGATATTCTGCTCGATCCCAATCTGCCTTTGTTAACAGAATATACCTAGAAGGTAAAAAAGCAAATGATATTTTCTATTTTATTCCTATTTTTAAATATGTATTCAGTTAATACTTAATCAACAGGTAAATCAGTATCTTTTTATTGGATCCAAAAAAGCTTAGGGTATTCCAGCGGACCTAACCCAAACCAAACCAAACTAATTTCTAATCGAACCAAACTTATAAAAAAATTATTAAAACGAAATATAATGACTTGTTGGGTTAGGGTTTCGCCTAATACCGACTGAAGCCATGAACATCCCTTATATAAACCCAAATTGCAGACTGGCGTGACCAAATAAAGAAATTTTGGGCTAAGCGAGAGAAGCAAGGGATGAAGGGCGTTAACGTGTCTGGGTTGTTGACACTTTCAATTCCTTTGTTTGCTATTCTTACTCGTTATTACTCCTCAAAACACAAGCACAAGCAACTCTCTGAAGAAGAAGAAGAAGTAATAGCGTCGTCGTCATGGGCTGAACTTGACCGGAATCTATTGAGGGAAATAGTGAGCAGACTCTGTGTTGCTGATGAGGCTCGCTTTGGTGCTGTTTGCACCCACTGGTTGGCTGCGGCTCGTTCCATTAGTACTAAATCCTCATCATTACCATGGCATGGTTGTAACTATCCAGGTAGCTCTGAATTCCGAATCTATGACCCTTTATCATCTCCCACCCATCTAGCTTCACGACACCTTATAGACTGGTCTCAATTAGGTATTCCATCTTCCACTGATGGAGTCTCTTTGCATCTTGTCAAGCACAATTGGGTTTTTCTTTCTGTTAGCAAACCAAGATTGTTTTTCTGGACGCGTAGATACATCTTTCTGTTCTCTCCCTTTACTAAAAGAATCATCACCCTTCCTACTTTTGACTATCCTAATGGTTTTTATTTCGTTTCCACGTTTTCCACCCGACCCGATTCACCAGATTGTGTCTATTGTTGCGTAGACGCTGACCGAGATGACAAAATTGCTGTTTTAACATATCGCAATGGTGATAAACAGTGGACTGCTAGACAATTTAATATGCATCCTGATTTTAAGCCTTGGAATTCCATTCCTCACATCCTTGATGGAATTCTATACATTCTTTCTCCCTATGGACAAGTAGCCTCCTATAATATCCTTAATGGAGAATTCATCTTTGACCGTTTGCTCCACGACGAGTTTGTTGTTCACAATTCTGCTAAAAGGATAGTCCATTCGTTTGTTTTGAATGGGGAGTTGCTTATAATAGGTTTTAACCCGGATGTCAGAAAGGATGCTACTCTTCCAGGCAAACAATTTGTAAGAAGGTATCATCGCTCATTCAAGGTTTGGCTTCCCGTAAGAACCTTAGGGGATTATGCTTTATTTTTCAGCCCAAAGTTTATCAACGTTTCACTAGTTAATACAAAGGATGTTAGGACATGTAACGGACTATTATCAAACAAGGTATACCGTTTTTTCAGTGGCGGCTGCCTTGTTTACTCCTTACAGGACGGTGAATTAGTTCAGTTTAAGTGTATAAATTCAACCTTTTTGGGGGATGGTGGGAACGATTTACCTGAGTACAAGTATAATTATTCTACTCCAGCTACAAATTTAGCTTATTGGTTAGAAGCTCCTCCCGTCCGTTCCTCCACAAACAATAAATAGCTTAGTGGTTAAGAGCTTATCCTCTGTCGTTTCAGGTCCTCGGTTCGGTCCTGGCTCATCCTGAGAATATCAATCTTATTCATTATTGTGACTCTGTCAATATTTGAAGTTACCTGACTTATATCCATCATGTTTTCATGATTGTTATTATGTTTTTTTTTGGCCATATATGTTGGTAAGCTAAATTGTTTTAATTATTGTTTTGCTGTAGATTATGAGGGGTTGTTGATTCTTTTTTTAATATTTAGACAGAGTGGATTGAACATGAAAACAATAACAAACATAGGCTTCATAAATTAACTCAAGTAAAGTTGCTACCTTGGGATTTCGTAATTGCAGATAAGATGAATACTACCATGAAAGTGATATAATAATCTATACTATACTATAATTTTACAAAATTTTGTTTTGATCATGTTGGTTTGGTGATTCACTTTATAACTAAAAGTACTCTACATATAGAGTTCTCAGAATTCTCGTAGTTTTACCCTCTAAACAGTTTGTTATACTACAAGATAAAAACTCCACCATTATTCTTTTAAATATAATTAATATAGTCAACCTCCTGATTTTGGTTATATTTGTCGAACCTCTATAGGTAATTTGTAAGAGATTCCACATCATTTATTATTATATTCAAATGATATATTCAATTTATAACAACCAAGGTATTAATAACATACTAATTTTAAAATATAGCCAACCAATATAACCAATACCATCGAAGCAAAATGTGTTATAAGTTTAGCAAATTTTAAATAATGTTTTGCAGGTCAATTTAGACAACCACGTTGAATATGCTATTAATTTTGTCACTCATAAAGATAGTTAATAGCTTATCATACTTCAGGAAAAAATAGCTTATCGTACTTAAGAAAAAGATCAACCACTAACTATTATCCTACAAAACTGGCGTTTCTAACAGTATTTTTACACTCATTCTCTATCCCACATATTTTCTCACCCTTCATTCCTTTTGAAGAGAAAGACCAAAAATAGAAATGTCCTTGGATTGCAGGAATGAAAGGTTAAAGATGACTACAAAAAATGCAAAAAAAAAAAAACATTATGGTGCAGTCTTGTTTTTCCCCTTAATTAAGTTGAGATCAAAATAATCTTCTGGTTTGAGTTTGAAAGTTCTTGGATCGAAAAGGGATTTGTCTGAGGATGGCGGCGTTTAGTGGTACAACAGACAAATGCAAGGCTTGTGACACAACAGTTCATTTCTTTGAGACGGTGTCTGCTGATGGAGTTCCTTATCGTAAGAATTGCTTTAAATGCAGCAACTGCAAGACCTCCAAACGCATAATATCATCCTTCAAACTGGTTCCTCCAGTAGTGACCATCACTTGAATTTTTAAAAGCTTCCCAAGTTCTTTGCACACTTGGGATGTCTGAAGGGCTAGCTCCCTAGTCGAGACTAGTATAGCAACTGCAAAATATTTAAAGCACAAGTTAGAGACTACGTCATGTACAGTAAGGTATGGTTAGCATCACTAGTACAATAACCAAAGCTGAGTTGGAGACTTTCTATTGTCCTCATACACAAATAAGCAGCAAAACAACCAAAGAACATATGCCAGTTATCAAAAACACATATACCTTTAATAACATTTTTATCTGGATCAATCATTTCAAGTGCAGGAATGCAGAATGCGGCAGTTTTGCCAGTTCCATTTTTTGCTCTAGCAAGAATATTACTTCCAGTAAGGGCTATAGAATGCAGCTCTCGTTTCAGGAAATAGTCCTCAAACTCATTTCCTTTGGTAGCAGTGACATCCTGAAATAGCGCCAAGCAAAGTTTAAGCCAAACAAAAATGCAAAGGCTCCTATATTACTTCCCTTACACAAATGTTCAAGAGACTAAATTTCTGATTTCATAATTTTATCCAAGTATGTGATGTTGGGGACAGAAAACACAAATAGTAACAATGTCAAATGTAAACATGCTTCCAGGTGCACATCACTTATTTGAATGCATAAAGTTAAAATGTGAAATTGGCGTTTCAAAGTGATCATGGTCAAGGTTTTTACTCCTCAACCATGAGCATATTTAATTCACAATCATGCAAACAAATGCTGAATTAGTTTGAGTTTCCAATTATACCTCTGTCTTGAAACGATTGTCAGGTGGTGGTTTAATTACTTGAGCTTTCCAGTCTTGAGAGCTGATCTCCAATCAAAGAAGGAACCATCAAGTTACGAGTAAGTATAGGCCATAAAGTGCAGCGTAAGAACACAACACATATACAACTTTAAAGGTTTTGGCAAATAAAACAACTGCAAGAAGCCAACTACCATGCAACATAATTCATATCCGAATAATTATAAATCAGACCATAAAAATATCAAGTGTTGGCAAATACAAAGAAGAAAGAATATATTATTAATTCACATAACAATTTACTACTTACCTTTACGGGTCCACGAAAATTGAAGGGAAGCATATCCCTCAATGATAAGAGTGTTTCTAAGAAATAAAGCAACAGTTTAACCTAATTCCCTCAACCCCGCGCGCGCAAACGCACACAAAGAGGCGGACATGTATCATTTCATTCATCGAATCTGACATGCACTTTAATTTCTTTCAACTTAAGGAATCTCTATATATAGTGGTAACCTACATGCTTAAAGAAATGAAACTACCCCACTTCATCAGTTCGTAGGAACAGTCCAAAATTACTGTCAGGAATCGCCTATGTTAGTTGCAGTGTTTGCTAATATAAGTTGTCAGGATTAGTACTTAGCATAGTAGTACACTTTAGTAAGGGTAGTTGTGTCATTTCAATACTTGAAGTTAGTTATAGTTGAGGTTTGCCTATAAATACTTGGTAAGCTTTGTATTTCCATGCATGTTGAATATGAATATGAAAATGGAACTTGTTCCACAATTCTCTCTCTTCTCTCTAGGGTTTCTCTCTCTCTCTCTAGAAATCTATCTTGTTCTTCAAGTTTCTCTTTCTCATCTAACTCTGATCAATCTGAACTCTGCTTCTCATCTCTATTTCTGCCTATTTTTTATCTAATTCTCTATTATCAAACTATTACCTTACTTATAAACTCAGAAAATACCATATATAGCAACAACACTAGGTCAGAACTCATCAGTTCCTGACATTTACACACAACTTCGAAAGATAACATCAGATGTAAATGACCTTGAAAGGCACATCTATATGTGACACACGGGTTTTTAATACGTATACCATGAACAGTAGTAGATCATGTTGGTCACAAGTAAGCAAGTAGTTTTGTACTTCAAAAAAAGCAACAAGGTATACTTAAATAGTTAAATTCATTACTATATTAGATTATAGAAATGGCATTCCTTATAATACTTCTGACTTTACATTATCACAACGAGAAAAATACAATCTTATTAACAAACCCATAAACTCTGCAAACTGGACCTGACACAGCATGATTACTCTTACTGCAACAAGTTTAAAACATACAACACACCTTCTCACTTATTTTCCAACAAATGGAATAAGAGCTACCAAAAATATATTACAGCTGCATCATATCAAAAATTAAGCAACACATGATGTATTTCATCTATACACCAGACACACATCAAGAAGCACAGAATATTGTATGCATTAAATACCCGCCATCTAAATAGGAATAAGCACATAAAACCTACCTTTCCTGTCGGGAGTACCGACACATATTGCCCTAGTCATATCATCTTGCAATAAAAATCTACACACATGTTCTTGACAAATTCTCATCTTTTCAAGATAAAACATCACAACACACACACATTTTCTCGAAAATTCAATCTTTTTAACAATAATACACTGCAATTTTCTTTACACACAAATATACGCATGTTCTTCACAATTTATCTTTTCAAGATTAAACATCACAAAACACACACATTCTTAATTTAATTTAAATTGAGTATGTCTACCTGTTCATTCCTAGTTGAGGTATTACCCAACGGGTTCACACCAAACAAGCGGCTACCATTTGGATTACATTGCATAATTCTCGGCTACACAACATTAAGAATTAGAATAATGGTGCAGTTATAGAGAATAATACATAAATATGAGAAAAACTAAAAGCACGTATACTTCGAAGTCAGATACATATCTCCGGCGACTTCTAAGTATGTGGGTGTTTGGGAACTAAGCTTCTCAGCTTATTTGAAGTAAAAGTGGACTTCCATTTTTTCAGTACCGTTTGGCAAATTCGTGGAAGTGCTTATATTGGGCTCTGAGAGGCCCGAAAAAGAAGTTAGTAAACCTAGTTTTTTTTTACTTCTACTTATCCTGTGAATCATTAGACCATTCAGTTCTGTCTGTAGTTTTATGTAGCTTCCTTTCTTTTGTGCCCATATGGTTTTATTTCTTTTTATTTTAATATTGAGTTTTATATTTTAAATTTGTAAAAGATTTCATCTATTAATAATATAAGGTATTGTATTATTATGATTTATTTTTTAAATGGAAAAATATTATATTACATAATTACCGAACTATACTAGCTTATAAGTCAAGTTATCCAAACACTAAATAAATTATAAGTTTCAACATCCAAACACTTTTAATAATTTATAAGTCCGAACCAATTTCTCACTTATAATCCACTTCTTTACTTTAAGAAGTCACTTCTTTTAAGCTCAGCCAAACAGCTATGTGCTTTCAGGTTTTCTCATATTTATGTATTATTCTCTATAAATAGACTATTATTCTAATTCTTAGTGTTGTTGTGTAGCCGGGAATTAAGCAATGTGATCCATATGGTGGCAACTTGCTTGGAATTAAGCTATGTGATTCATATGGTAGCAACTTGCTTGGTGTGAACCCGTTTGATAATACCTTAACAGTGAATGAACAGGTACAAAGACAAACATTTATCAAGAACATGTGTATGTTTGACTGCATAAAGAAAACATAAAAACCTAAAAAAAACACATGAAATCACCCTTAAAACCCCAAAAAGACAACATAAAAAACAAATCTTTACATAAATCAACAAACGACAAAAAACCAAGAAATGTACCCAGAATCCTTGTGAGCCTGAAAAGTGTTGCCACCCCTCCTTTCCCCGGGCCCACCTGGCCTTTTCCTCAACCAAAGATGCTGATGCTGCTGATTTTTCTGCTGCACAACACCTGGCCTCTGCTGATTATAATTTGGGCTTCCGCGAAAACCCCCATCACCCCTTGGGCTTCCACGAAAAACCTCGTCACCCCTTGGGCTTCCACGAATACGAAAAACCCCGTCACCCCTTGGGCTTCCACGAAAAAACCCATCACTCTTGGTGCCTCTAAACCTTGGCTGATACTTCCCCTGATTATTCATCACAAAAAATTGTTTTCTTGAATTTAAAGAATGCGAAAGGATGGGATTTTTAAGGGTGAAATGAGAATGCAAGAGAAGGGTTTCAAGATTTGGGGTTTTGGTTGGAACTTGGAGGGGTTTTTGTTATGGGAAGAATGGGTTCTCAGCAATGAGACACTTGCTTGAGAAGGGTTTTTACATTGATTGTGTATTTATATTGTTTTTGGGGCCGCATGGTTTCCGATTCTAGATTTTTTCATATTTTGCGATTTCGCGATAATAATTGAGGTGTGGGGAAAATCTTAAATTCGTTGGATATCTTTTAATTTCGATAAATATCTGAAGTGAATGTCTAGTATTTTTCTTGATATCTTTAGGCGAAATTGTTGAATTTAGTAGATAAGAGGTGGATATAAGTAACCCATTTCAATATATTACTAATGACAGTTGATAATAAATTTTAAAAATATTTAAATATTTAAATATCAAATTATGCAATATCAAGTCTATAGTTCTGATCCGATATATGAGATTCAATTATAGAAATCTCATGGTGGATGGGGTGGGCTCTAGTGGAAAGGGGTTGAGCTAAAGTATTAGCTATTGACTTTGTCTGGAGCCCCTCTGAATCATGTTCGGAGTCTTAATAAGGTTTTAGTGGGCACGGGATGAATTGAATGAGGTCGAGAGTGGGCCCGTGTGATGATATTTAAGAGGTAGGTGATATCATATATGCCTATATTCTTTTAGTTCGTATTTAAACTTCGCATTTAACGGTTTGTATTTCATCATTAACTTATATATATTATTTATAAATAAAATAATTTGGATAAAATTGTAATGCATTATAATAATATACAATATTGTATTTAAATTGAGATTTTGTTCAAACAAATTGAGATATTTTTTAACTAAATAGATATGAAAGATGAATATCATTTTACAAAAAGAGATTATAATGTATTTTAGATAAACCGAGTCGAATATATGTGTACTGTATAGAAAAAGATTATAATAAATTGAAAATGTTGCTGAATTTGAATTACTAACACGATAATGTGATTTATTTATATAATTCTTACTTATACAAAAATTTAAGTCGATCCATAATAAATAAATATACGTCTACACATACATAGCGGTGTCGAAAATATCTTATATACTCGATCTTAGGCGAACTATAATAAATATATAACACTTAAATAATCACGATAAGAACAAGAATTTAGCTGCTAGATAAAATTGTGTATACATGTATAGTTAGATTTTCACACATGAATGACTCTAATAAAAGTCATAATCACTTTTTTAAATAAGTGCAAAATTAACTCTTTTCTCACACAGGATGTTAACATCGAAAGAATGAAATTTGTGGTGTGCATGTGTATTCAAATTCTAGTCATCATAAATCAACAAACGTATACATATGTATTATATATATATTATGTATATATATGTATGTAAGTATTCTAACGCATATACTTGTGATTACGAGAAATGTTAACGTGGGAAAGTGGTTAATAGCAAATATGAGAACTAGCTTGAAAGTAGAAAGAATATCACGAAAAACATGGGACGGAGAGTGATGGAAAGTGTAACTGAACTTGTATTTGATTCTTGAGAAAACAGGAGAGAGTGTTCTCTGGTGTTAATCCATGTAGTGATACAAGAGTCATGCGTACCCCATTAATAGGGATTCAAGGTATCACGTAATTTTTTGGAAACAAATAACCTCAATGGGTTACGTTTTGTCTAGTACATTAAAACCCAGGTCCATTAGACTGTGTAAGCCACCGTCAAGAAGTCTGTAACTCACATGGCCCAAGTCTAAATGGCTAGAGAAGCTGACATGGAGCGGGACGAATAAAGAAAAGCGCACAGTGAGTGGATGTAGAGATCTCAAATGAGTGGAGGTAGAAACCTCAAAAGGTGTGGGGTGCCTTCGGAAACGCGGACACATGTGGTGCATGGCTGTTGTCAGCCTGTAAGGTGTTGGGTTAAGTCCCGCAACATCTCATGTGGCTCGAGTCAGGACTAGTCATGAGCCTTCATGTGTTGTTCATCCTCTTAAAGAGCTAGGGAACTTGAGATAGAAGTTGTAGCCCTAGAGAAAGCCTATACCCTCAACCAGGGTCATCTTGAAGTGGAAAAATGAGAATTAGGAGCTTTGTTGGAAAATGAGTGTAAGGAAAGCAGTCATATGATGAGCGACCTCGAGGGTCATCTTCATACTTGGAGCGACCTCTCCCTTATGAAAGGATGGATCATCTTTTTAGTACTAGTAGTCTATTATGCAGAGTGGCCTACTATAATCATGAGGCGATGAGACTTGGCCTAGCATGATCACGAGGTATTGGGATCAGACCTAATATAACCATAAGTCTTTGATACTTGTAACTTTCATCAAATTGACGTGATATCTTGGTGGTCCTTGTTTAAATATGAGTCTCCCGAGGCTCATTACAATTTTGGACATAATCTATACTATCTATACTATATTATAATAAACCAACATGGCTATAATTTGTAGTCGTACAAATTTTGGTACTCTTTCTATATACAAGCAAAAGTCTACAACATATCAAGATTGTTAAACATTTTAAATACTAAAAACACTCATCTTGTATTACATAACAAAAACTTTATCATTATAACGTACAAAAAAGCAAATATGATTCTCATATGGGGATTGCATCATGCAACAGATTTCATGAGTATGATACTTAGCACAGATATTAGATTGATGGGCCTGATTCCACAACACAAACGGAAAGACTAACACACATACACATCAAAAAAAAAAAAAAAAAAACACTGTGAATGCTTGTCACAAATATTTTATCAATTTATTATTCCCATATTTTCTTATATTAAATTATTCATACAAGTGCATGAAAAAGAGCATAGATTGACAGCTTCTGAAACTCAATCCGGATCACCATCATCATCTTTACTTGATCTTCCCATCTTTCAATCACTCCTCACTAGAGACGAGGTGTACATACATATGTAACATGTACGTGGATTTATAGACATAATAGATTACACATCAATACTAGGTAGGTAGCTTTATTCCCTCTTACTTTCCTATATTAGGTTGTTGAGTTTGTTTCTCCCATTCCTCCCATTTTTACTATTTTTGTCTCTTTCCCACCCACTGTTGCATTTAAGATCTACCAAAGCCTCATCACACGTCTGTCATAAAATCAGAGTTTGCATCTACTCTTGTAACTAAAGCTTCATTTATAATGCCAAACCAAAACTGACACTAGATTATACACTAACGGAAACAAATAATATAAACAGGGCATTCACCTTGTTTGCTGTGGAAACAACTAGTTCTAAATGGCTACACTTTTATAACTTGCACCATTAGTATCTAATTATCTGCATTAAGTATATGTTATATAAATTGAGACAATGTTCTACTACTTGTTAGTAGTAGTAGAAGATGTGACCTTTTTCAATGTTACAATATATACAAGCAGGGAGCAGTATAATGCTAATACAATCCACACATTTGCCTGGCTGACATGAACCTTATTGTTTTACTCAGACCGTCTTGTGTAAACCACTTTGAGATAAAACGGCATTCCGCAACTGTGCTGGAAATTGATATACAAACAGCGGGATTAAATCATAATGATGCTGACTTTCAGCTGCTGATATCGAAGTATCTCGGGTCCTCTGGAAAATGATATTCCACATTCAGCTGCATTGAGTAAACAATATATCTTTAGTTACACATATTTTGAGTGACACGTATTAGGCAATTCAAAAATTTATACACTATTCTTTTCATCCCAAAAGAAGTTGTCATTCAGAACCCTAACTGAAAAAAAAGGAAAAAGGAGGTTTTAAGACCAATTTCAGAGGAATGTTCGAATACCGCTTCTGGTGTCATCTAATATTCTATATATATTCTACTTAGACAGTGCAAGAGTTAAGTTCCACTCTGATTTGGCCATTTTTGCACCCTGTGATAGTTCCTAGCAGGAGTTAACCTATTGAAACTGCCACTGCTTAATTATAAACTAATAAAATCCAACTGTACCAATAGCACACAAGGCACTTTTGAAATGAAGGCTTGTGATCAGCAACTTACATACTGTCATAATCATGCAATTAACGCCACAATCACAATGACAATCACAGTAACATTAATAAGGGACTATGATTTCCCTAACAGGCAACTTCATGTGAGCATATAACTTAATAGGCAACTTGATACAAGCATATACTAATGCCCAAGAAGAAAACTACACCACGTCAAAGAACTAAGATAACTGAATGCACTTGAAACTATGAAACGAAGACAATGCACCTTTCCTTCATCAGCGTCAGAATGGCGCTGAGGGAAAACCACCCTCAGATCATTGTACAGATAGATTTTCCTCTCTTCATTATCTATGTTACTTCGCGGCTGTGATAGAAATTTAGACTTGCCTTTCTCAACTGATCTTGAACACTTTCTAGGAGAAGGGCATAGAAACCGGAGATGAAGAGCATACCGCAGTGCACCTACACTGCCAGGATTCCCATTGACCTTTGAACAAACATGAGCAGATTTATGGTCAGGTACATGACACCGATCCAACCAGTCAATGCCGCCAGTCCTCTGGTCTACATCAGTTTCACTGCCGGTCCCAAAACCTTCACTAACTCTGACAACTTCATCAGATTTATACATCTCCGAAACTTGCATATTTTCATTCTTCATGTCTGAAGTTTTCCAATGCTCTTTGCCCTCTGTAGATATTGGACTAGAGGAAGCTAGAGTCACCTTCTGGCGCAAAAATGTCTGATTTGATTCGAAGTAACAAAGATAAATAAGAGATAAACCACAAAATTGTCTCATTATAAAACAACAGAGTACACAAAATTACATATTCTGGATTTATACTACAATAGTTAAGTATGAGTAGTGAAACAAGATCCTGCTTTTATGTATTAAATATGATTTAAGATAGATTAGAAGAGTCGTCACTGTCCTCTAAGATCTAGTTCCTTTTATTAAGTAAATTTAGTTAGATCATGAATGTACAATGTCTGAAGGTGTTTACAAAAGAAAATCGATACACAGTACCTCATTCTAAGAAATTAGTATGTACATATAACAAGTTTTAAATATTATATTCACATATAGTAGATGGCTGATCTCCTATACCATGATGTTGGTAGGATTAATTAAAGATCCTTTAGAAAAAGACTGAGAATAGGTATTTTACACTGATCACATCACGTCTCACCATACAAGCAATTTAGCAATGGCATTAACAACTGCAAGTAAACCTGAAAAGGGTAGTGCACTACTGTTAAACACACCTTTGTACCAGCTGGCATGTCACTCAGGTCGTAATTGCAAAAGAAAGTATGAAGAGGCGTCTTTTCAGGATTGCTAAGAACCTGCAAAAAGCATTACAATTTAAGGGTGATCATAATCATAACTCGGTAACTCCATATAGACAATAAATCAGTGAATGATAGAGCTGCAACTGTAAGATCTATAGACACATTTAAATACTCAAATATCTATGGAAGACGTAAACAGTAAACACTAATTGGTTTTCAAATATAAAGTCCACTGTGGTTGTAGCATACACAGTGCACCATTATGCGGGTAATTGATTGTGAAATTACGTAATTGTGTATGCTACATCCTTAGAGATACAGGCCTTGACAATAGGTAGAACTAAACTTTCAGTACAGCTGAGTAACAAATAAACTACAGTACCAGAAAGAAATGAACTCCCTATCAAAAAAGAATATAAACTCACATATGACATGCAAATATAATACAATTTAAATACATGAAATAATGATATAGCTGTTTCATACCTAGCCCAGATGGATCCCTGTACATGCCTCATGCATATCAAATAAGTCTCTCATCAATTAACAAACGAGTTCAAAAAACTAAAAATCTAGACAATACCAAATCCAACCATGTACTGCAATATTATTCCATTTACATTAATACATGCAGACTATGTCATATTGACTTCTAGCCAAGGCCACATAATAGAAATAAAGTATAGTTCAGTAAAGGGTACCCAATACGCACATAAAAACAGGCCGCAGCAATGGTAATAACAACAGAGATCATATTGCAATCGCATTTAAGTGGTATACTACGATCAACTTTTTCAACACTGCATTTAATAGGCCTTTACAATTCCACCATCTTTAGTTTGGATAGTGGAAGGATCAGTACCAGCTGTATCCGCCCTTTCACTGGGATACGTAAACGACTCCTTGAACTACGTGAGTTCCCAATGCATAGGTCTTCCTTAGAGTTTCTTCTGCACTTTGTTGATGGAGAATTTCCTGCAAGATCTATGGATGCACAGTATAGCAAGTAGTTGTCTCCATCGATACTGGTTACTGAAAAAGGAAGCTTCTGCGATTTTGGTGAAAAATTCCCTCCAGTTACGCTTAGTACAGCAAGGAAACCATCAATTTTCTGCAGTACAAAGATAAGAATATGTGCATAAGAATTGACCTTCATTATGGACAGTCTCAAAACAGAACTGAAACTTCGAAGTAATTTTAGAATCTTCCTCTATCATGTTAAAAAGTAGATAACCTGAGTAAAATTTCCAAATAGTCGACCAGACAGAAGAGATTCCTCAAATGAACCAACCAGTGACCTTCTCACAGGGAGTCCTTTCATATTTCTATCCAACTTTGTGCAAGGGGAAAACCCTGCGATATCTCGACTGAAAGGCCAACTCTTTCCAAATTTATTCTCTGATGAAGTCGATTGTAAATTGTTATGCAGAAAAGCTGTATCTTCGAAAGATTTACTCTCTATTCTTGAATGCTCCTCCTCTTCATATGAAAAGATGATGCCTAGAGCATTCTTATTAAGGGCCTCTTCCGTGTCTCTAAAAGTAAGGTATTCACCTCTATACTCTTTTCTTTCCTTCCTGCATCCTCCTTCAGCTTTGCTATTAGCAGACAATCTAGGACCAAGAGGAGATAAAGAGAGAGGAATAGAGGTTATCGTCTCTGCAGATACTAAGATTGCACTAGTTCGGGGCTTTGTCCTACATGATTCACCCAAGGGGTCAAGACCAGGTGACGAACACCAAGCATGAGATAATAATTCCTTTTGATCTAGCACCGGGCCATCAGTGAAACAAACAGAGGATCCCATGCCACTATCATACACAAAGTCATTCTGTGCTGCGTAATTAGACACAGAAGACTCTGGTGAAATGAAAGCCTTGTCTCTCCCAATATTAGCTTTCTTGAAATCTTGACCTGTGAGTCTACTATAACTACTACTATTTTTTTGTGAATCACTTTGAAAATTGCTGCCACCAATATCTAAAGAAGCACCGCTAAATTGCTTGGGAAAAATCCTACTGCTTAAAGGTGACAGCATTCGCTTCCTCGCAAGTGAACCATTTGATTCAGATTCACCAACAGTAATACCATAGGTAGACGAAGGTGCAGAGTCATCTGAATTCTGAGCATTAGAAGTTAAAGAATTTCTCATACTAAAACCCAAAATCCTAGAAAATGGAAGTGGACTTCTTTCACTCATAGGAATTGATAAATTATTCTCCGGTGATTTTTGTTCATTAAGTTCTCCTATCGAACTGCATATAGCATTCCCACTACTTGATCTCACACATCCAGTTTCCAGACCACACGTGCTCATATCAGCAAATGCTGGTCGATTTTGCACTAATGTACTCAATGTACTCAATGACACTGTGACCTCAGAAGGCTCACTATAAGTTACTTGCGGCAATCCCATTGTTACACTTCTTACAGAGTTAAACCTTGGTCCTCTAAACAAAACACAACAATGCTTCCATTAGATCCTTCATATAAATAGATCCTACCAAAAAAAGCAAGAAAGTGACAATTGCCAAATGCCTGTATAATCAATACAACTTGATCATTTTACATATAGAGAATTCCAATAATCAATGTTAACCAGGTAGAACAATGCATCTTAAACACAATTCAGCTAATTCGCCGATACCATTAACTCCACGAGTACTGGTAACTCCTTTCAGAACAAGAACATAATTCACCCGAAAACTATTTACCAAACCTACCCAATCAAAACATAACTCTCATTACACTCTTGAATCAAAACAAGTCATAAAAATACACCACAAATTTCAAAACAAGTACAAACACAAATTTAACATAAAAGATACATATAAAATATACACACACACAGAGATGACATCAAACACATAAGTGTATGCACTACTAAGCAAAGCTACCAGTTTAAAGTACAATAAATCAAAAGCAAGAGAGATTAAAGCAAATTATAATCTGAAGATATGTATAGCAATTAAAGTAAAGATAAAGGGGGATTAGAACGGACCAAAAATAAGGGTTTGAAGGATGAATCTGATCTGTGATCATCGGTTTGTGTGTGCACAATGTATAATCAATTTAACTGCATTCGATCATATTTTATTATTAATTTTTGTATCAGTTATATCAAGGAAAATATTTTTATTGGAAATAAAGGGAAAAATTGAATTGAAAATGTAGTGAATGTGGTCTCTTGTGATATGTTTAATGGTCGGAGAAATTGAAGAGCATCCGAAAAATTATAGAAGTTTTTGGAAAGGTCAATTATCAATGAGAAAAGGCCCGAGGTCGTGTAAAATAATATATTCAGGAAGAATGTCTCAAATATTATTTAATAATATCGAATAATATAGTATTCTCAATTTCAGAAAAAAAATAATATCTTATTCTTTTAATTTTGAGCAAAATACTACACGGACGAGCGTTTTGTTTTTTAACACCTACAACACGCTATGTCATGTAATGTTTTGTTTTTACATAAAGTAGTGTTATATTTTTTAATCCCGACAATGTCATATAATGTAATGTTTTTTATGAATATCGAAAATACTACACAATGCGCGTTAATAAATGATAATTCGGGACCATCTTTCTGAATCATAATATTTTAGATATTAATGATTAATTTTGTGCTAATGGTAACAAAACTCATTATCAATTTCTCATTGCTTCAATCCTATTTATGTATTAATTTCATAAATTAAAATTTGATACATAATTTTTGTACCTATTTTTTTATTTTCAATATTGATATCATAAGTAATTGTGAATAATGTCTGTCGTTGGGTTGAGAGTTGAGTTGATGATGATGTTCATCCTCTTTCTTATCAAACACACCTCATATTTCCATTTGCATGTGTATCTTTTTAGAGTGAAATTCAAAAGCACCACTTTTAATATAATTTTATAAATATTATTATGAAAACATTATTTTGTGTAAATGATTAAAAATATTAATTTGATATATATTCTTAAAAGTAATTATTCCAATATATGCATCCTTCAAATGAACATCGCATGCAAAATTAATTTTTTCGATTTTTAAAAAGACTGATACACATTCTAAATGAGTATCAGTGATATAAATTCTTAAACCTTCTTAAAATTTCATTTGTTTGGTTATCATAAAACTTTTATCATATACAATTTCACACCTTAATCACATACAGTATATATTATCATTAGTTCACCATCACCTATCATTAAAGTCATCACCATCAATTATCTCTCATCAAGAATTATATAGTTATCAAAGATAGATAACTTCTTTTGTAGGATCGTATTTTTGACCATTAATCTCAAAAATAGTATTTTTTTGCAAAATATATAAAAGTTATGATATTTTTGTCATTTTTATTTTTTGTTGATGCTTGGTTTACTAATTTACAACTCTTTTCATTCCTTTCATTTATTTACGATTGTTTTACGTGGCTTGAGATGCATTACCAACCTATCGATTTCACCTCGTTCGACATAATTACCAACCTTAAGACTCACTCTTCACTCTCTGGCTCTACCCAATATATACTTGGAGCCACCAGAGTATCATTAAGATTCCAGGTCCTCCACAGACTCAATACAGTCCAAACCCCGGTCCATCTTGATGACATGATTTAAAATTTTAAAATTCTCAACTAGAATATTAAAAATAACAAGAAAAAATTAATTGAATTGTTATCAATTTTTAAACCACCATCGGTTATGACAGATTTTCTTTTAGCCCATGTATAATGATCAAACCTGATTCCAACAAATTATCTGTCATTGATTAAATAACCACACCCCAATTTATCTGCCATTGATCATCAAACCATACCCCTATCCTATTTCACCTCAACCACCTGGCAAACATATTCCGGTGTTCCACCAAAGAAATACTTCTCTCTAATTGCTTGCAACATATCTCTACAAACATACGTTTTATCATAGTCATTGATTCTACAACAAAATTTGGAGTGCGAACAGCAAGTTGCAAATAAAAACAAGGAAGCCAATTCAGATGGAAATATGACCATACATAAACATCACATGATATATATACAGATCTATATCCAGCACAGAAGCTGAAGGCTGGAGAACACAATAGAACATGCGCGGAAGGAGGCATGTGAATCAGCTGCCACCTGCTTCCACCAAAAGTACACGAGGTTTTGTGAGCAGATAGATAACATTAAAGTTAATATAAAATGTGCAACTCTTTAACAATTTGCTTCTTTTTTTGGTATTTTGTCAAGTATATAACTTGTTATTTTGTGAGACACTTAACTGCATACAGGAAGTGCAACCTAACAATTTAGGGTTTACATATAACATTTTCCAAGTGCAGCTCCATGTACTTTATAGCTTAACTACTCAAACTCTAAGGTTGTTTTACACTTGGATGGAATAGAATGAAATTTGTTTTCTTATTTGAGAGAGATTGGGTAAAATGTTTATAATTTTTTTTTACTTCCATTATTCTGTTCCAAATAATTTGAACTATAAATCCAACCCACATGTTTCGTAAGGAATGCTCGATTCCATTTCCTCGCCATCTTTCCTGCAGTTTTCATCATAGAAAAATAGACTCCCTTACATTCACTATTCTCTCTGAAATTCTTCTTTATTCATAAATTTCTTTCTAATTTTCATTCCATTATCTCCACATTTCATTCCATCCAAGTGAACACAATGTAACTATATCAAGAATGAGATGACACAGATGCAAGGGTACTAGGAAGGATTTATGTGGTCAAAGGTCAGTGGTCACCTATAAAATACTCCATCCCCGAGCATGTGTGTCCACTGTCCAGTACCATAATGTGAACTCAGCAACACAAATTTTGAAACTATGGAGACTGCGGGCCTGTTTGGGAGCAGGAAGTATCTTCTGCTTCTGGCTTCTGCTTTTTTTGACCCGTTTGTGTAAAAAAGTAGAAGCACTTTTAAGAAGCTGAGAATGCTAGCTTCTCTCTCACAGCTTCTGCTTCTTTTCCAAACACTTTATTAACTTATTTACTTCTCACTTCTACTCCACTTCTTCACTTTAAGCAAGAAGTCACTTTTTTTAAGCTTGGCCAAACGGCCCCTGCATATATTCAGGGACGTTCCTATGCATTTTTATAGCATAATTAAGAATTGGAGAAACAGATAGGAAGCACATTATGGCAAGTTTCCGCTACCCCATTCCTGTCACATGTTTCTTTGACCCCTCGAAAAATATCTTGGCTTAATTTTAAAATAAGACTTCTAAATCATCTTAAATTCTTTACTAATAGATTAGTTGATTATATTAACTAATTATTCCCCAACCGACAACTATTAAGATCTTATTACTCTATATATCTAATAAGTAGCTACATATCTTCTTAATTAATAAAGTAAACAGCTGCAGATGCAAAAACTATAGGGTTTTGTTGCTCCACTCCCGAGTTTTTTAAGGCGGAAAGTAAAGAAGTGGAGTGCAACAAGTTTCAATCATTTGCTCCTGAGTTTGTAAATTAGAGAGTGCTAATGCTTTCATACTGTGCTCCCGAGTTGGAAGGAAAACATATACTTAGTTGTCAAATTACAATCATATCCTTTTACTCCGAAAGTCACAATTTAAGCAGTAAGGTTGATTTGTAATATCAAATTTTTTTAATTTCCCCCGCACTTGCTTTCCTCTTCATTCCATTCTGGAGTGAAAATTTTGGGTGGAAAGTAAATAAAAATTTTACCCCTCTTTACTCACCTTTCCTTAAAAAAACCAGGGAGCACAAACATGATTGCAAATTATGTTATTTGCTTCCGCCTTCATCTGCTTTCCTTTCTATTTAAAACTCAGGAGCATGGTGAAGAGGGAAAAATAATTTGCATTGTACGCTACAAAATGGCATTTATTTACCTCTGGCCTGCCCATAATTGGAGACTGCTTCAGAAACTGTTGATATTGGCTTTATGTCTGAAAGTGATATTGGTGTCAGCGGAGGAGAAGTGAAGTCTTCAACCTGATCTGGAATACGAGAAGGCTCTAATAGCTTGGTCATATGTGATGCCTTCGCTTTTAGAATGCTAGAGGGTATGGAGTAACTACGAGGAACAGTTAATGGAGGAGCTGGAAGCGGCGTTGCAACGTTTGATGCTAGCTTAGGGTTTCTATTTGTAAAAGAATTCTCATTTCTCATTATTAAAGGGGCAGAATGCCCAGTCCCAGAAGAAGTTGATGTCTTGGATGCAATACTGCCAGGGGGCCTCGGGAGCTCATGAAGCTCACTTATTCTGGGTGAAGATACAGGGGGTGGTGATGCACTTCGAGACGCGTTTGGAGACGTAGACAGATGAGAAACTGGAACTCGAGTAAGCAAAGCACTGGGAACTTCTTTACTAGTCAAGGGACCACTAGTAGATAAAATAGGTTTACTTGGTATTGGACCAGAATAGGCTTGTCTTTTGTTTCGGTTAAGATCAAATGAGTTATGTTTTTCAAACTGTGAACGTCTAGTAGCGGGAGGGGGCAGAGGGATGGAGGAGTTGCTATTGTTTTCATGCTTCTCAGGGCGAAGTGGAGATGAATGGCGCATGTTTGTGGTATTTGTGCTTAGGCTTGCAGAACTTGACGGCGGACCAGAGCTAGTGGTGCTTGAAGATGAAGTCTTTGCCGGAGCTGGAGTAGGCAACACATATGTGTGAAACTTCTTATCAGATGTTTGCACTTCTCTTCCTTTATCAGCTGACTTCTCTGGATATATTGGAGCAGAATAGCTGCTTGGTCGAGAGTGTTGTCCAAAAGCATGGGCCTCGGGGGTTTTTCTATGAGTTCTCTGCAAATATACAGAATGTGAAAAAGATAATCCAAGCCAAAATAGCAAGTGACACATCTTATTTTGTCTGGATTTATTGATCTTAAAAATGACAAATGGCAAGACAAGCAAAACTTCAATAGGTTCAACACCATAACCATTCTCAAAGTTGCTCCGGAAAAGCTATGAATAGGTAATTATATGTATGTAAATGTGTTCTAGGGTAAGGATCTCTTTGTAGAAATAAACATCATCAACCAATCAGTTTTGAATACTTCTAGACTTCTCAGGGTAGGTACGTGCACAAGCGGGCATTACATGTAGTAAGGTTGCAGAAGCTTATATACATATCATACACAATCTTCCTCGAAACTTTTAATGCTATGAAGCCTATTATTACTCACTAATTTTAAACTCTTAATAGATAAAGTGAGGACACAGAGAACTTATCCTCTAATCTAACAATGCAAAATAGACAACGTCGTCAGTTATTTAAGAGAGAATAAAGTCTCAATACCTCACTTTCTTCCGGATTAGAAAAATGAGGATATGATGAGTCAGCCTCGTCCAACTGAAGAAAGTAGAACATCAGACATAAGTTAGAACTTAAGTATATTTAGTGAATATAATATGCATTGGTCCGGAAAGAAATCTGCTCGAGTACAAGAAAATTAGTGCTCCAAGTGTAGCATATACAGTGACTATTAACCTAAATCCAGAGTTGTTTAAACTGGCGGATAAAGTATGGAACCAAGCGTAAAAATTTCTTCTTGACACTAAGAAAAGAAAAAGATGGTGTAGATATGTACGTGTATGTATTCATAAATGTTAGAATATATTGATCCTGGTAAAAAGCCTTTACCTTGAGGTTTTAGGTGAACTGGTCATTTAACAGAGCTCATGCTAGCAGGATACTCGAGTAATTAGATGGAGTGTCAACTTTACTAGGCTTACTAAGCAATAAGCAGTAGCATAGTTTTTCAGCATCTGACTGTCTAATTTTCTGTATCAACTGTCCAGATTTTAATTTCAGCTACATAGTACTGGCATTTCTTCAGATCTACTGGAAGTTTCTGCATTTGTCCAGATCTACTAGAGTTACATTTGCCAAGTGAGTTTTAACAAAAATTGCAATGACTTCTAAATTATAAATTAAACAATTCTTGACCTATAATCTATCCTAAGATAATTTAAACCAAATCAGCAGTTTGTATTTCCAAACATTTCCTGAAAGTAGACGACAAGTTTGAATAAATTCAAATTGTATTCTCATGAACAGCAATCCTTTCAGAAACTTCTTATAAATTGTTCTAATTTTAGTTATGGAGGGTTTCTTATGTTATCTCCAGTTCACCAAATCCACAACCCTGCATTGGTCTGAAACAAGCTAGTCTTTCAAATATATGTACAGACTAAAAAACTCGAGAAGCATAACTGATAAATACTAAATTCCTAGTTAACCTTATTCTTAGCCACCCACCAACTAATCTGCCTTCAACCTTTGGAATAGACATGATCAACTTTTGCAAACAATAGTTGAAATCTACTGCATACTATCCCGAGGCTAGACAATGGAGCAAAGAGTCTGAAAGCAACCTGTGAGAAATATATCTAATAAAGCATCAAATTAGCAAAACTATTACCTCAACCGAGATCCTTGATGTAGGATCATTAACACCTCCCTGATTATTTCTGTAGTCGAAACTTAATTCTCCATGCTCGTTATTCTCGTAACTGCTTCTACTCTCACCCTCATCATCTTCCCCTTCATTCAGTCCATCAACTTGGTAGTCAATTCGTTGCTTTTCACAGACTACTCTCGTTTGTGAATCAACTTCCTCGAGAGATTTAAGTCCCTTCCGAAAGTAATTTAACTGTATTCGTAACGTAAAAAGGTAAAAGGGAATCAAATTAACTATTTAAACTCTAAAATGGGCAGAGAACATGGCATACAGCAAATGCTAGATGCAAGGAAACCTGTGCTGTATGATGACGAGCTGCCTGTGTTAGAAGACTGCGGCATTGACCTTGCTTTAGAGATTTCACCCGAAAAATACAGCGTCTCGCTACTTCATCATATTCAATTCGAGCTTCCTTTACTTGCTGAGAAGTAATGCTTTCACCTTTTCCAGTTCTAAATTTCCCTTTCTCTCTATATTGTGCAAGCATGTGTTCATATACCTCTCTGAAGATCATGTACACAAGTCACATATATGTACCTCAGGGTTTATATTTAAAACCAAAAAAGAAACATATACCTTTTCTCATCACACTGTAATTTCATCTCCTGCCACAATAAAACAAAGAGAATTCAATAAATATTTCACCTACTAGGAAAGATGGACTTGGTTGATGAGAAAGAGAATAGGGAAGGTCCAGCTTTTAGCATGCATATCGTATGCGTAAATTCTCAATGTGTGTATGCATGTGTGTGCGCTTGTCAGAGGGAGGGAAGGCGTGTGGGTGTGTGAGAAAGGGGGGGGGGCACATAATTGTCTTCAAGCATTTAGGGTTAGACATTACTTATTGAATGAAATTCTCAATCGTGTGATACTTTTCTGTCAATAGAATTAATTCAAATGAAATATGAGGTCACCGAGCTGATCACCTTTCAAATTAAATTCGTAGATAGGCTATTATTTACCTATTTAAAAGCCACCTGGAATTAACTAGGTGAATTAGGCTATAATTACTTGATTTATTTAAACAAATTATTCTTATATCAATAGTGACAAACCAAATGTCTACATACGTATATAACATATATTCCCATACTGCTATACATAGCTAAAAGCCTAACGAAGGATGCTAGGCAAGCACCTCAGCACCTAGGCATCCAGATGGTTAGCAAGTTCCCTGTTTCACCTTTTACGACTTGACAAGTATGTTATGAATCCAATTTCTAGCAAACGGTTACATTAATTGCCCGAGAATACAACTTTGCTGTACTGCCCTAAAAATAAAGGTATAATGTTGACAGCTACTGGATGATATTTCTACTCTTTCTCAATAATATCAGAGTGGAAATGAAAATATATGAGCAGAGAAAGCAAAGAAATGGAAAAAAATAACTGCATTACTTGACAAATAACGACCGTACAGAATACAAGAACTCTTAACTTCGAGATTTATTTATTTATTTATTTTTGAAATCGAAACAAAAAACGTATTATTGATTATCAGAAGCATCAACATCAATAAGAAAGGATAGTATAGAGAACCATTCCTCATGATCAGAACTTAAATTAGCTATCCTAACTATAGTATGAGCGGCTACATTCGCTGATCGTCTAATAAAGTAAACTGAGTAGGATCTTAAATCCTTTACAAGAGTGCAGCAATTCATTTCTTTAAAAAAAGGGTGGGATACACCATACACCATATAATCAATAGGAAAGAATATAAAGACCAGCACAAAGAACCCAACTAAAAGGAATCGAGAATGTAGCAAAAATAGCAAAATTCCCACAGCAAGGCATACCTTCTGCAAACTGCATATTCATTGCATGCTATAAGACATATTGCATATTGTTCGGCACATACACATTTAATACCAAAATTACACTCAATTCAAAAGATGAGTTCAGACAGTGCTTTCCCTTTTATTTGTAATGTTACTTTATTTATAAGGAATCAGAGTCGCTAATTAATACGGTTAACAATTTTACACCATATATGATAGTTTCACTTAAAAGAGGGTATTTCTCTTTGTGCTTTACGTAATTCTTGAAAGAAATTATTTTTAAAAGAAAACAAAAAGTAATTAAGGGAAGGCAGCCTAGATATACTATCAAACCGAACCTATTGACCAAATACTTTACATGTATTCCTCTCTTCAGTAAGTGTAAATATAGAAATTTAATTTTTTCTTTAATAATGCTTGTTCTAATCCTAACTAGTATATCAAGCTTGTATTGTGGAAAAGAAAATATAATGCATCAGAAACAAACCTCGACTTTCCGAAGTTCGCTAAGTAGAGACTCTGACGGGTTTGTGATTGTGAGGACTATATGAGAGCGCTGACATTCAAAAACAGATAGCAATTACCAAGTGCAACGTTTATACTTCAAATGGATGATGTAGATACAACATCAGAACAAGCACTCACATAAGTGTCAATAATTTTCTGGAGTTCTATCTGGGCTTTTCCAAGCATCTGTAGCACTCCTCCTACATAAATTATAAAATCAGACAATGGTTAGCCCCTATTATCCAATATTATGTATGTGAGAATTTCATAACAGGGCGTTACCTTTGGTATAAATTACTACTTGGGCGAAAAGTGGTACTATTATTAGCTAAGAAAACCCCTCGTAAACACCCTAACTCACTTATCTGCCTACTTTGTAAATTACATAACTAGCACAAAGGCGGATCATAAACAGGGTTAGTCTTTTCTCAGGAAGTGTATTTTTATAATTAGGAGTTGAAAAGGACTTATTAAAAAAATGTCTTGCATAGAATATGGGCATCCTTGACACCTCCAGGAACACATAATTTCTTAGATTCAGATTTTGCTTGGCATGCCTTGGCAGACCGGTTAAATATACAAAAAAGAGAGAGGGTAGTCATTTACTCCCTCCGTCCCTCTCATTTCTTTACAGTTTTTTTTCACTGCTCCACACGCATTTTAAGGCTCTTATAGAACATAGTTCCGTAACTTATTTTTGAGATTTTCTTTTTGTGTATAAAAATTCAAACATCAAATTTTTATTCAAAAGAAAAAAGATTACAAAATAAGTTACGGAACTATGTTTTCTAGGAGCATTGGAATGCGTGCCAAACTCTCGTCCCCCAAGGTAAACTACCTAGGGGGACAGAGGGAGTACCTGATTAGCCTTGATGGGTATGGGATGCGAAGGACTTGATTAAAACAATGTCTTGCATAGAATATGGGGATCCTTAAGACCTCCAGGAACACATAATTTATTAGATTCAGATTTTGCTTGGCATGCCTTGGCAGATTGGATAAAATATAAAAAAAGAGAGAAGGTAGTCATTTCCCTGATTAGCCTAGATGGGTATGGGATGTGACATTTAGGAGACAGTATTCCGGATGATCCTCCTAAGGCTCACTGGAAATAGTTCCAGCAGAACAAACTAATACAGCTACTGGCAGAAACAGGATGATAGGACTCATGTTTGTTAAGTATGATTTATAGGGCATTCTAACTTCCCTTTCAACTCTCAGAAAAAAGGGCTGAGCTGAAGCAGATATCAGTTAACAGCTAAAATATCCTCCCCCCTCTCCCCCAACACACAGACATGTTTGATTTCTTAGGAGTAAACATTCAATTCTTTATCCTAATCGCATCCATATCATTTCAATGTCTTTTCCTTGAAAAGTCAAATTTAAAACTTCTAGGAAAACAAAAGTTTCTTACCACTTTCTCCATAAACACTTGATGCAGTTCTCTCCAATAAACAGTTTCCCATTTCCAGCAATGACTCTGAAAATTCTGAAGTACAAATTTGGCAGTAAAACTTCAGGCTATTATACGTTATTTAAAATTGGCATTTAATAATAATAATTCCCGTGCAATATCACAATGAAAAGAAACTGAAACTGATAAATATTATTGAAAAAAGTAAAATATATGACATGTATATTCATAAGGTGTATGAACTGAAGTTGGAAAACTCAACAACCCTCTCCTCTTGGTAGCAAGATGTAGAGGTTTCGAGCCTCAGCAGAGGCATGTGTCTGTGAGAGTTCAAATTTATGTAGTTCACCGTCTTTCAAAGAACACTATTCACTTGCAAGTTGATCGATCACTTTCTTCAAATGCGAGATAAGTTGATTGGTCACTTTTAAAATTTGACAAAAGAAAACAATCCAAACTAGGCTTAAGATGATTATATTCCACAGTATCAACTTTGCAAAAAATTGTCTAAAGTATGAGAGCAGATGCATACTTGGTTTGACTATCATATCAAAACTTCATAAACTGCGAAGCAATTATCTATATGTAGCATCTCTAAACATTTTTCATATCATAAAACATATGTATACTAGATAATGACATCAGATATTGGACTGGAGCACTTGGACTCAAACACTGAGCTACGTTTAAATTTTTATTAGGGAATTGGTAACTTCCATTGAAAAGTGAGTTGTGCCAGAATATTAGCATACCATATGCGCTATTAGCTGTGGCAGCAGCTGCAGATAGCAAGTTGTCATAGCAACTCCTCATCTCTTGCATATCCTGCAAGATGATAAGTGATTATATTATTATTAGCAGCATTGGCCAAACACAGAGTTCCAATTATGAGAGAAAAAGAAATCTATCCTAATGAACTAAAACCCCAAAACCCGCAAAACTATTACAGATAAATCAAGATAAAGGATATAATAAATATCTAAATCAAAATCAGTGCCCTAAGTTGATGTCAATCTTATGATTAAAACAAAGAACTGTATATAAAAGAAACCCACAGGCAAGTCAATTACTCTATATTGCACATAGTTAAGCTGTTTAATAATGAATCAGTGCATAATATTTAAATATCAAATACTGAGAATTCATAAATTCAAGCTCAGACATAAGTATAGCACCGCCAACCCAAGTCTAGCACACATATGACGATCTTCATCGTGCATTAAGCTCATAAATACATTTATTTGCTAATATGATGGCCGGTCATAGTTCAGTAAAGATTTCAAGTGGGTTTGCTTGGACTATGCTATGTATGAATGATCTTTTATATTTCACAGGGTTTCCCCTTGACTCTCCTAACTTTGAGCTAAGTGACTTCGTAACCTTTTCGTAGCGTAGTAGAATGAAGGCTCCGCCTAATGCTGAACTTTAGTTCCTGAACCAGTACCAACAAGCTATCAGATAGATAGGTAATCCACAATGAATGGTTTTATAGGTTTTCAGATATCAACAGGCATTATGACGGATTTTAGATTATCGGAGATCTTAAATTATTCCTTGAAAACTTTTCTAGGTTTGGCATTTCCTCATCAGTGTTGTATTACTTCATGACAAGATTTACATATTATAAGGCATTACTAAGGATCACAAAAGTTAATTATAGATACAACTTATAAGATCAGTGATCTATACCACAAATATTTTATATAGTTTTAGAGTATAAATTTGGTGTATAGACATATACAAACTTTTAGAATTTTTTTTAATATAACATTATACATCCCACGATCCAGGCGCGTAGCCATGTACAAACATCTCAGAACTGAAGTGTTTAAAATCATGGTTTTACTAGTTACTAAAATATTAAATTGGACAACTCAGTGGCACGTGCTACACTGCTAGCGAAAGTTTGTGTTAATCTCCATAACAATATAGTTACTGATAAGTAAAATCACTTGTACAGTAAGGTGCATATCCTTGTGTCCTGTGCCTAGTAAATCTCCTAGTTTCACATCAACGTTCAAGGAGTTAATTACTTTAATATGAGTTATGCAGCGACATTCAAATTTGCAATTTACATTCGAATCCAGTTAGCTGACAGTAGTGTTCTACTAAGTTCACAGTATCTTAGTACACATGTCCTCTACAGTATATATCATAACCAGACCGTAGCATATAGTATCTTCAGCTAATTATAACCTCGGTATAAAAATTAAATGAATGCCACATAATAAATGCCACAGAGATGTTTTTGAATTAGATTATAGCTCATTTTCTAACACCTCAAATTCCCGCACTACTTTCCAGAAATAAAACTGTTCAACACAAAGAAAGGAATAGTTCACAGTTCATCATAATCCTATACTCTCTTTTTTTCACTAATCCTAAATCATAATCAATTCATATAGATTATACTGAAAATAACCTATTGGCATTGCTGCCGAGTCAACAAAAGCTCCAGAACTTAACATAAACCTAAATCGAAGCTCGATACGACACTATAGCCTAATCCTCCTCTTCTTCTCGCTCAAGTAAATTACTAAACCAAACCAAAACCCTAGCCGTATAGAAATCGAAACACACAGTTACACAAACTAATAAACAAGTAGAAATTCAACAATAGAAGAATCGAGAAAGCGAGAGATACCTGAGTAGCCTGAGCTAGCTCATCTAATTGAGCCACAGATTGATGATCTCGTCTCTCTTTCGCATCGCTTTTGTGAAGTGCTAGCTTTCGCAGCTTCTCCAAAGAAGACTTCATTTCTCACAGTTAGGTGTTTGGTTGTGTGTGTGTTTGGTAGAGAGATATGTAGAGAGATGTAGTGTGTATGTAGAGAGAGGAGAATTTTCGGTGGCGTTTGTGTTTTGGTAAAAGATGAACAAAGGAGGAGGGAAATGAGGTGCGAGAGTGAATGAAAAGGGAGTTGAAAGTTGGGGTAAAATATTATTTACTGCTGCACAGTCCAGTAGTTTCGTCAACAGTCAAATCTGAAGGCTTACTTGTAAAGAGTTGCAACTTTGCAACGGAATTTGAAAATTATCACAATGGATCACATACATTGAAACCTAAATGTTTTTGAAAAACTGGAATTGATCAATGTTTATGAGGGATCTAAGCATCTAACCGAGATTACAAAGGTTCAAACTTCAAACATTGGGGTGTATTCAACTTTGGTGAGTTTTTTTTTTTTTTTGAAAAAGGAAAATAATTCAATAATGAAAAGCCATACGACATCTACAGATATAATCGAAATTGAACAAACGCAGAATCATATCGCCGTTGAATCCTTCCTTCTTCGGTAGGCAACCAAGCGATTTTTTGAAGAGATATATACATGCTGTAATACTCTCAATGTTGTTTTGAGCAATCGACCATAAATGCATCACCATACAAACCTTTATCATTGAATCAGCATCATGAAAATCCCGCAGATCTGTAATCCCGGACATGATGAACACACAAAACCCAAACAAAAATCAAACTCTCACAGAAGGAGAGACCAAACAAAACCCAAATAAATTGGGAACTTATTGAAGAAAACAAGAGATTAACTAATAGTAAGAAAAGAAGACAATATTGGGGCTTTCCACCGGTGAAATCCGATGGAAGCCCCTCAGATAAAAAGACTGCGGCTACTTCAAGGTGAGAGAAATTTAGGGTTTTGTTCAACTTTGGTGAGTTTTAAAATTCACAGTAGAATTTTGTTCTGCTGATGGGAAATCATCTCATGAAATGTTGTTTTTGACTTTACAGCATGATACAAAGGTCCTTTTTATCAAATTTACTCTCTTAGAGCATCTCCAACAGAGATATGTAAATCTGTTAGCTAAAAGTGTGATTTTAGATGATTAGTTAAAAATTTGCTGAACCTGTAAGGTTTGTCCGCCAACGGTATTAGCTATATTTAAAATTCTGTTATTCTGTTATTTTCAAATTCTAACAATTATATTTTTCAAATAATAGTCATTTATTGTGAATAAATTTTATAAATAATTTTTTAATAAATTCATTCAAATAAATATTTTATATAAATATATATATATATTATTCTGATTAATTAAAATAATATTATTTAGGAATCTACTATTTTACTATTTTCATATTGTAGTTATGTATTGTAAAGAAAACTCATAAATAAATTATTTTCTGAATTTAATCAAATGAAGTTTTTAACAAGAATATATGTTATTTAAATATTTAAATAATTTTATTTATAATGCAAATGATATAGTTTTTTAAAATTAATTTCATTCCCAAATTTTATTTAATTGTTGTAAAAATAAGATAATTTTTAAAATTAAAACACTAATTTATAAATCTGTATTTTAGGTATCAAGAAGTGTATAAGGTGTAAATTTTACCCTAATTGAGAATTACACACGCTTTTCAGAACATATAAACTCAAATCTATTCACATATCCAAAATACTCTTTTGTAATGGACAATACTACACAATTCATTCTTGATATAATGGATGCAGAAGAAGAAGAGCATCAAACAAGGATGAGAATGGGTGCGGCTTACATTCATACTCAGCTTGAAAGAGCAAATTCTATCTCGTATCATGGTGGTTCCACAATGAATCATCGTGTGATTGATCGCAACAGAGAAAAAGGTCATGCTAGACTGTATCGTGATTATTTTTCTGATACACCTACATATAAAGATACACAATTTCGTCGAAGATTTCGGATGCGTAGATCATTGTTTATGCGAATTGAAGAAGCAGTTACGGCTCATGACAATTATTTTACTCAACGAACTGATGCTGTGGGAATTCGTGGCATGTCTTCACTTCAAAAAGTGACAGCTGCACTTAGGATACTTGCATATGGAACAGCAGCTGATGCAATTGATGATTATGTTCGAATTGGTGAGAGTACAGCAATAGAGAGTCTAAGAAGGTTTGTTAAATCAATTGTTGAAGTCTTCGGAACTGAATATCTGAGACGCCCAAATGCTGAAGATGTGTCTAGATTACTAGCAGAGAATGAACAACGAGGCTTTCCCGGAATGTTGGGTAGTATTGATTGTATGCATTGGAAGTGGAAGAATTGTCCAGCTGGCTGACAAGGTATGTACACAGGTCATGTCCATGAACCAACTATTATATTAGAAGCTATAGCTTCAAAAGACTTGTGGATTTGGCATGCTTTTTTCGGATTACCAGGGTCGTTGAATGATATTAATGTGTTAGATCGGTCTCATCTTTTTGAAGAATTGGCAGAAGGTCGCGGCCCTGAAGTGAGGTATACTATCAACGGGCATGAATATAACATGGGATATTATCTTGCTGATGGCATATATCCTTCTTGGCCAACTCTTGTCAAAACTATTCCAAAACCTCAAGGTAACAAAAGAAAATATTTTGCAATTGCACAAGTATCTGTTCGAAAAGATGTTGAGAGAGCATTTGGAGTGTTACAATCTCGGTTTGCGATGATTCGTGGACCATCACGATTTTGGGATGTGGGCACAATGAAATACATTATGACAGCTTGTATAATATTACGTAACATGATCATTGAGGATGAAAGGGATTTACATGCCGAGGAAGAACACTTTGCTGGGTTTGGGATTGAGATTGTGGGGGTGGCTGGGAAAACACATCTTCAAATTCATACGAATCATTATTGAGTAATGATACAAATGAGCTTTCCATTTCTGTAAGAACCAAATCTCTAATTATGTATATAAACAACAGTCATAGATAATCTAGGAAATTATCAAACCTAATTAAACCTGATTGAAATGATGTTATCCGAATTGAAAAAAGAAGAATCACCTTTGCAGCGAGAATGGCGCGCAATGTTGATGATAGAGCGGGAACTGATATAGCGGGAGATGAAGCGGTGTGTTTTAGATGACGAGAAGCTGATCAGCAAATATGAAGGATGGAGGAGCGTTATCTAACAATTTAACTAACAGTTGGGCTCCCTTGGAGAAGCCCATTTTCCACTCGGTAGCTATATTCGACTCAAACTGTTGCCAGATCAACGATTTTAGCTAACAGTTCTGTAGCGTTGGAGCTGCTCTTACCTATCGCATCTTTGCCTTCACTCTGTTTTCGTTCACTACTCTTGTTTCCATTACTTATGGTCTATTTGGATTGCTATTAAAAAATTTAATGTGCTGATAAGTATGATTGCATAAATCATCTTTGATAAAAAAAAAAAAAATCTGATATTTATATATTTTGAATTATAATATAAAAAATTATTATTGATGAAATTTGATAGTGAAATCTAGTTGTTTCTGACAACAATTTAAAAGCAGTTTTGTGTAAAAGTATGCGACTTATAACAACAATGTCAAATTGTTTAAGTTAAATGAGTAGCACATAAAAGGAGGATTTCTATCCAAAGTACATTACAAAATATTTATTATATAAATTATATTATATGCAGCAGATACATGGTTTCTGTAGTCATAAAAAAAAAATTGTGGAAAAGTTCCTCATAATATAAATATAATTTAATTAACAGTCAATTCCCAATGTCTCACTCTTTAAAATTGGTTAGTCTGAACATGATATAGATAAATTATTTGGTATTGCAGAATTTTTCCAAATCATACGGACACAACCATACTTCTTACTCAGCCCTAGAATTCATTATCAGGCTTGCTCCAGCAAGTCCAAGCCCAATCCCAACCTAAACTGTTCCACCTGTCTTGACCCAGTCAGGTCTACTGCAAGTTTACCTGATACTCCATTCCAGTTGTTATTCGTTTATTGCATACCCTACAAATTTGACCAAGAAACAAAACAAAATAAAAATAAAATTAATATGCAAAATATTGACTTGATATCTTCGAATAATAACTCTAGTCTTGCCTTATCTAAATTTGCTACCGTTTAATAGTTTATATATACGAGCAAAGTGCATTTCCTGGACTCCTAGTTTTGTATAAGAGTATTTGAATACTAAACTTTTTAAATTATCACTTACTAGACGATTTGTTGAGAAATATTGGTTTAAGTTATTATTTTGTAGCTGTTTGTCCTCGATTTATTATTTCTTTGGGTCTAACTTGCTTCATTGTTTCTGTCTGATTTTCCCAGGTGATTTTGTGCAATGAACTCATGTATGTTGGAGTTAATTTCGGCAGAGCTCGGAGTTTGCTTTTCACTTGTGATCCATTTACGGTACTCCTTGTAGTCTACTATGTAGGGCGTTTAACTTTTTATAACTAATTTTAGGTTCTTTAGTTGCTATATGGTCAAAACAACTAAATTTAATTGGAAAAAATCAAATGCTTTATATAATGGAATAGAGGGAGTAAGAGTCTATATCCCTGCATAAATACATTTATTAGGGATACAAGTAGCGGCGTTTTCTCGATACGAGCAAGTGTATTTCTGTAAAAAAAAAAAAAAAAACTCTTATGGATTGTTATACAACTTTGAAGAAGGATCATTTTAGAATAATCTTAATATATTTGTTTTCAAAATTAAAATTAGACGAGTATTAACTATTATGTGGAAAAACTACTTTCAAAAGAGATCATTACCGTATGACAGATAGAGTATTATTTTATTTTGCTTTTCATATGATTTTCATTCCTGTAATGTATTTGAAACGTTTTAGATAATTAACGATGTGTGTAAATATAAACGAAGATACGTGGAGGTTATTGTCCTCGGTCAGATAATTATAATTAAAAATCAATTTTATATTTGTGAACGGAGCAATTCGGATGATGAACACGACTAAAATATTAGAAATGAAATATTAATCAAGTTTGGGATCGTAAACTAACGCAGAAATCTCAGACACGTCTTGAGATTTTGCACAGCCCCCTCAAGTCCAATTACCAGAGTTTGATATCACCGAGTTAAATGATTCCCCTCAAGTCCAATTACTAGAGTTTGATATCACTGAGTTAAATGATTCACATACGTGTTATTTCCAGTTTCATTTGGTGCTAATCGCAACGTAAACCATCGGATCAGATTCGAATTTTATTAAACACACTGTAGTTACCCAACCAGGTTGAAACATAAACAAGGCAAGGAGTCAATACGAAAACAGAGACCAGAACATTAATTTATTGTATTTGCCAGAACATTATTTTTTTATATATCTGCATTTAAAGTTTGTTCCTGTTTTAGTTAACAAAAATTACAGGAAATCTGAGTAATGCAATTAATTAAATGGTCAGAGGTACAGTTGCATGGACTTTTATGAAACACAACTTATTGCCGTGAATAATAATTCATCTCACCACCCCTTTCCTTTCTTCTGCTAGCTGGTAAGTGAGGAGTGTTGAAAGGCAGCCATCGATTGATAGTCATAACACTGAATAAAGCCTAGATGCCATGTCCGTACACTGATTCAGTATGATCATGACCAAAACTGATGTGCCATTTCTCTGATTCTTGACCAGCCATTTGTCTTTTTACCTCCTTTTGTTTGTAGCATATAGCCCCATAGGCTAGCTTAATGTCAGAAACATGTATACCACTAAACGAGCTTACGTTGTTAAATCCAAGCCATTAGATATGCTCGGGTCTTTGATGACTCTTAGGTTTTGGTCAAGTCTAGGCTTAGCTTCTCTGACGAGATGAATTGAAGGGTTGTGTCTATAATGAACTAGGTTTAGATGAAAAATGATTCAAAACTACTGGCACAAGCAACACAATCTGGTCCCCTGCTCGTCCCAGATCTTGACTATTACTGCGACTGCTACTTATCTTTTCCTTCTATTCATATGTATTTGCGTGTATAAGCATATTAGGCTAGGGTACAGTGTGTCATCACCGATCTTAATTGTGCAGGGCATCTCTCATGGTAAACCTCTCAACTAAAGGTTTGCGGGTGATATTAGGGCCGTTTGGGCAAATTTAAAAGAAGTGACTTCTTGCTTAAACTAGGGGTGAACAAAAAAAACCGAAAAACCGAAAACGAGCCGAAAAACCGAAAAACCAAACCGAAAAAAACCGTAACCGACAAAAACCGAAAAAAACCGTAACCGAACCGAACCGATATAACGGTTTGGTAACGGTTACGGTTTTACCCCTAAAACCGAACCGAAAAACCGAACCGTTTATATAATATATAATAAAAATATAACATTTCTTATATAGTATTATATATAACATATTATAAATAATATATTATATATATGTGCTATAATATATTAATTATATAGTTTAGTAAGAGAAGTTGATATTATAAGTATATAAATATTTTTATAAAATTAATAATAATATTAAATTTGTATACTAGTTTCTAATCATATAAAAACCGGAAAAAACCGAAACCGACCAACGGTTAACCAAACCGAAAAAAACCGTCCGAAACGGTTCGGTTACGGTTTCTACCTACGAACCGAACCGAACCGAAATACACGGTTCGGTAACGGTTTTAGGTAGAAACCGAGCCGAACCGACCGTGCACACCCCTAGCTTAAACTAGAGAAGTGGAGCAGAAGTGTTTGGAAAAATAGCAGAAAGCAGAAACCAGAAGCAGAAGCTCTTCTGCTTCTGGCAAACAAACATGGTCATTATCTCCCTCCCACCAGATTCTTAAGAGTCTCAAAACAATCCAGTGGACGGAGTGAGGGAGGGAGTATATTTATTTGTTTAGAAGTCATTGCTAGAGATTTGTAAGCTTTACTAGCTCTTGTCGTAAAAAAATTACTAGCTCTTGTTGTAGTGGTATCAATCCAAATCTCGTCTCGAAATTATAATGAAAATTTGTTTTCAATATAAACAATCATAAAACTCCATTAATAAAAGTTCAAAAACAAATTCTTGTCATGTCATATTAATATGGACTTAACTAGGTTGCGTATCCGCAGGTTGTCTTGAATTTAAGCAGTCATAGGGCCACATCTAATAAAAAACATAATCAATCATATTTCATTGTCAAAAAGTAACTCAAATTAAATGGAAATTGGGATTAATCGAAACAAAAATAATTTTAGACTAAAATACTTTGAAAATGATAGAATAAAATTTAAATTCGCTAAAAAATCTGATGAAACAATACAGATACTCAAAATAACGATCATGCGAGATGTTACGTATCTCGGCTATACAATTACAGGTCTACCACGGGACTCGAGAGCCATTGAAGGAAGCAGTTTAGATGGAACTTCCGCTAAACTCCAAAAAATTAGCAGACATTTTTATTTATGTACGAGTAACCAGTAAATTATATCCTGATTTCATCGTTAACCTCTGTGTATTCCTGTAGTATATAGGCACACTGACACTAACGCACTATAGTACTACTGCTGTGAAACCGTGCTAGCAAGATAGAAAGCCAGCATGCATGCCATTCTGCTTTTCGAGTACACATGTTTACTGTCTTGCCAAAACTTGCGCTGCCATTTTTGCCAAGTCTTTCAATTCTTTATCAAGATCTCTCGCCATGTGAATACGAGTATACTTGATGCTTTGACCGCTACTTTTCGCAATTATTTATTGCTGTTATATACTATTTATACATGTCTTGAATCTTGATGTTCCGTTGCTTACGACAAGTTGTTCTAGCAAACATTGTTAAATGAGCGCTCAGGACAAGCTTCTAGCAAATATTGTTGAATGAATAATCTTATAATCATCCTAAAACCTCAAGCTCAATTTTTTAGGATGGAGAATGAATTTGGCGTGGTTCGCGCACCATTCTTTTAATTCATATTAGTATTATATTGTCTTTTCTGGATCATGACGAATCTCGCGTAAATTTATTTCGGATTCTTCCTTAAAGGTTTCATATTAATGACTACTTATATCTGAGATGAATCTTTTTTAACTTTTCGACCTTGATCTGAGAATCATCACTTATGACTTTTGTACCGCCACTACTCATATGTGTTCCTCACCTTGCGGGGCATGCCGCTATGTATTCCTCATCTCACGGGACACGTCACCCAAGCACCCACATCTTTTAAGACGTCCAACTTAGTTTTTAAGACGTAGTTTTAAGGACACCCACATCTTACAATTGCAGCTCGGAATCCCAGGATCAACTTCTTAACTATCGGCTCTGATAGTACTTATTATGCCACACAACTGTTAACTTCATGTTAGTATGATAATGTTCGTTCTGTCGTAGCCAAGCCCACACAAATTTGGTTTGTGGACTCCTCCCAAAATACCTGATAATAATGGGGTTCTTTGATAGTTTATATTTGAAACAATTTTTTTTTTATTCTTTGCGATGTGAGACGTATGGGTTGATATCTACTAAATATTTGATTTGAAAGTGAATCACAGATTCCCATACCTAGAACATAAGTTAGAGGAATCAATTGAAAAATATGTTGAGCTAAAATTTGACAATACTTAAACTCGAAGTCAGGGTCGATTATATTACAAATAAATTATATCAATATCTGTTTCATAGAAACTGAAAACTTTTACTTATATTCTTTTATCATATAATTTATTGAGCCCGTGAGTATATTCCACTCATCTCGTTTAAATTTGCTGGATTAGCTCGCAAATAAATTCGACTTTGCTGTTTAGCGAAAAAAAAAACTATAGTAAAAAACTCAGCTCATCTAAGTCAGAATTTTTCATTGGCAGGCTGAATTAGATCTGCAGTAGTGTGGTACTCCAATTGGATGATGCAAGATGAATTGATTAAAATTCAAAAAACTGGCTGCCTTCCACCTAATGGCTATTGGCTGACATAAGGAATCTCTCAAAGCCAGTGAAGCAATTACAGGGGTGGTTGAATTTCCAGCAGGTTCCTAGAGATTTTATAAATAAAAATGTGCCTTGTTTTGTGTTCCAGAGAGCCAGAACTTGCCATTACTACTGCAAATCTGCAATGTTGCAGGGCAAGACAAATTAAACAAACCAATAATAATCTTTTAGCTTAAGCAAATCAAACTGCTCAGCAAGAGGTGCATTGTTTAGCAGACATGGGAGAATCAGTTAACTATTTTAAATTATCTTTATGGTTTGGAGATGTGTAAATAATAAATTCCAATTTCCCACTTTTTTGTTCTGATGCTTCTCTTTTATTGTTCACTTTGCATCATCTTTACCATAAATATTCACCTCTTTCATGATAAAAAATTATATTCTATAGAGTAATGAATATATGAAGAGATTATTATGCTTAACCATTTGCAGAACAACTCATTCCTAATTAGCATAAAAATTATTCTTTCATCATTTTAGGTCATGTCTTCTAGATTTTAGGTTAATTTGAATTTTGGTCATATAAATGTTCATAATTTAAAGTATTTTTTTTTATAAAAAAAATGTGATGTGATGAAAAGAAACCCAACTAAAACCAGCTGTGAAACTGAAAACAATCCACAAAGAGCTTGAATGTGGTTAATTTTGTATCCATCATGCATTCATTAGTCATTACTCAAAGCCAAGTACAGCATAAATACTTAAGTTCACTAAAAATGATTTTGATTCTGAGCCTTGGTTTCACCAATGAGGAGAAACTGGTTTGATGTTACTGCTGCTGCATGTTTCCTCCTGATCTGTTGATGCATGATTTGCAGACCCATGGTCAGTTGAACATGATGGTGAAGGCAAAGGAGGGCCAGGCTCAGTGCTGTCAAGAACCACAAAATCCATCAGATCATCACATTGGGCACCAATCACATCATCTTCATCTCTTCTTGTTTTCTTCACTTGATGCTTCTTGCCTCTTCTCCTCCTCTGGTAAATGCAAAAGATGACCCAGTCCTCCATGTTCTGCAACAAAATGAAACTGAAAATCAGAAACAGGATATAAAGAAAAAAATAGTTATTGACGGGAAGTGAAGAAAGCAGTACCTGGCTCAAAAGTGTGGCTGTTTGAGAGGGCAGAAGTGAGAATTCCTTCATGGCCCATTGAGTTTTGATGCTATGGGGATAATTCCCTTGGTGGAAAATGTAGGATTTCTTAGTCCCAATAATAAAAGCACTTGATGAACAAATGTACTTGTCTTTGCTTATATGTTTCCAGTAACCAGAGCCATCAGCTGTAGAGAGTCTGCAGTTCTTGAAATGATTCCAGCTGCTTTTGCAGAAAAAATACTTCTTCTCTTTGCAATCACCTTAACCAAACAAAACCAACAAAATATATTAGGCCATAAGTAAAAAACATGAAAGACTGTCGTTTATCAAACACAATAACAAACACGAAAGTAAAGAACGGAACCGAATAAGTATGTGCTTACCAATGAAGAGAGATGGGTGAGAGTGGAAGAGATTGAGATGGTGAGGGATGACAGATGAAGGGAAAGGGAAAGAAAGAAGCTTGGGTTTGAGGTAATGAAGAATGAGTTCTTCATCTGTGGGTCGAAATCTATATCCAATGGGGAGGTTCGGGGCACTATCATTTCCTTCATTCCGGTTCATCATGGTTTGAATTTTGATATCGGAATGGGGAGGGGGTTTTGGGTTGGTTTAATTTTTATTCCTCCCAAGAAAACGTTTGTCTTGTCTTTCCAAAGAACTAGACAAGTGAAGTGGTGCTGGTGGGAGTTGGATCAACATATTTATTTGTTTCCTTCTACCAAAGGGCAAAGTCCTTCGTGTTGCTGGAATATGTGTCAGTACGTATTAATTTATCAAAAGAATTGCTACCATAAGAATATGCTATGGTCACTTTGTTCGTGATAAAGGGGGGGTGAAGAACAATCGAACCAAAAATTATAGAATTTTTTTTAATTATATAGCTAAAATTATTTTACAACTTCAATAAATATTACCTGATCATAGTTTCAGCCTATAATTTTAGCAACATTATTGAAATGTTTAGAATATTCTAATTTAAAACTCTGAAAATAATATTCTTTTCCAATAACACTTTTCAAACTGCATATCATAATATGAGCGACTTATAATTTTATTTTTCATTAATCATGTTGAAAGTTTTAAACTAGTTTAACTAAATTGAATTGTTAAAAGAAATTCAAATTACATATGATGTGTTCCTCTGTGAGTTTAGACTAACACCATTAACAAAAATGAGTGTATTTCCGTCTTTTTCAGCTATATTAAATATTTATCTGTAATCAAAGACTCAATTTCAATGACTAAATCGGAGCAATCATCGATGATATTGTGACAGATCACAAGTTCACTTATAAATGATCATTAGTTCACGTATAAATGAATGTTATAATCACCCTCAGTTCACTTATAAATCCTTTCTCTGTAGAGTGAAGGATATGAGATCCCCTGGTTTCTACCAGGGAATCAAGCTCCTTATAATATAATGCCTTACTGTGTTCTAGGGTTAAAAATGGGGCGGGTTCGGGGCGGGGACTTCATTTCCCAGCCCCGCCCCATATATATTTTTCATACCCCGTCCCCGCCCCATTCCCCGCGGGGATTTATTTTTAATCCCCATCCCCGCTCCATCGGGGATTTAATATAATTTCGCCCCGCCCCGCCCTGCTGCTATAATATTACACTTTAAATAATTACTTTAAAATTTAGTAATTTTTTCTTCAGAATTTAATAAAAATATACGAGACATGTATATTAAAAGCAAAAAATTAAATATAATAGTAATCAAACAGACATGTTATACATTGTAAAATTATAGTTTTGTGTATTATAAAATAATAATATTAAATATAATAAATATATTATATTTTATATAATAAATATATTATATTAAATATAATTATTTATTTATATTAAATATATGCGCGGCGGGGCGGGGAATACCCGCGGGGATTCAACAAATACCATACTTGCCCCATATTTTGGCGGGGCGGAAAATCATTCCCCGTCACTACCCCATTCCCCATATTAGCGGGGCGGATCTACCCCATTCGGAGCGGGTTGGGGCGGGTTCCCCATTTTCCCCACCCCATTTTTAACCCTACTGTGTTCTCCTCCCAGGAATTTGATTTCTTCTGCTTTCTTTAGTAGGTAACCACTTGCTTCTGATCACCAACATAATTTTGATTTACTTGTTTATATTCAAAGGTGTGATGAAAAAATGATGATTGCATTGATGCACTGGACTGAATCTTACTGTAAGCCTGTAATCGGTTACAAAATTATTGTTATGGCCTAATTATCAGGACGGCTATCCCTCAAAACTGTGATCCCGATACCCCTTTCGATCCTTCCAAGGCGATGAAGCTTAGGATTGATCCAATTCCTGTTCATGGTCTTGGAGGTGCGTACTACTTTTGAAACAAAAAAGGCCAAAAAATCGCAAAATAAGCGGTCATGTTGGAAACCTGCATGTGAGGAAGCTTGATGGTGTTGGGGGGATCCAATTTATTCCCATCGATCATGGTCTTTGCTTGCTGGGAAGTTTGGATGATACTTGAATAGCACATCATGTGTCGGATGAAATGGTGCAAAGAAGTCGGAGTGATTCAAGTCAGTTTGGATCAATTGAGTTACTACAGACAAGATGAAAAAAATATCTTTTGAAATGTTAACGTTGTTGTTGGTCTAAATCGATGGTATATTTTGAAAATTGATATCGCAAGTGATCTGATACATTGTATAGAAAATATATTTTGTTCTAAAATTTTCAGACTAGATAACTAAATTGAACCGTTAAGCTAATAGTTTACACTATATTTGAACCAGAGAAATCAAATAATATGGACAAAATGTATGAACATTGGGGCACTACTGGGTTTCATTTATATAAAAGATTTATGTGATATGGGATTTCGTATGGTGACATATTAACATAGCTGAAAATGATATGATGTGTTCAAATATGCGAGGGAGACTTAAAATCATATTTTAACTTTTAAGTATGAAAAGATTAAAAGAGTCGGGCTCGAACACCCTTCTTGATTTGCAGGCACCAGAGGTTTGCCTTCTCTAAAGGAAAGAACGGAGTAACAAATATTTCTAAAATAAGAAGACAATCACGCGTTTTTCTAAAATATGTCATCCTACCGTACCAAATATTTATCAAAAAAATCATACATATTTATTAAAGATTTAGTTTGCCGGTGAGCGAAGATATATACGGCTATATTATGACTCGAGCATTCAACATTGTAGTCCCAGTCAAACACGGTCTGGTCTGCCTACGTGATGGGCTGGGCTCATTTTCAAACCTACCACATGTCTTCTATAAACATGTGACATGATCTTCAGGCTAACTATTTTGAAATTAAACTCAATAAAGATAATAAGATTAAAAAGCATAGCATACTTCTTTCTAGAAGGAAAAAGAGAAGAATTATATTTCAAACCATTTGAAATGTATGACTCTATGTTGAAGAGTTGGAGAATATCAATATCCCATGTTTTTCTTAATCACATATGTAGAACCAGAACAAGATGCTTTTTCACAGAATCAAATGCCCATTAAGATGACATCCGATCTATCAATATTTGTTTCCATTCATTTCACTGTTCCTTTCGCACTTATTTGCCGTGAGTTCAAATTTCGTCAAATATAAGGTGAGTATTATAAGGTGAGTATGTTGTGCGCTAGTGTATTCAATCAATAAGAACACGAATCGCTAAAAACGAGTCAAATATAAAGTGAGTATGTTGTGTGCTAGTGTATTCGATCAATAAGAACGCGAATAGCTAAAAACGGCACTCGTGTACAGGAAAATTGCTTCTTTTTTGGATATCAACCTGAAGGTCGCAAAAACAGTGTAATATGCACCAACACAAGTGAAGTGCCAATGACATGAACATAAACCAGAGACCATATTATGTACAATCATCATGCCTCACTTTGAGCTACCACCACAAAAACTACTCTTGTATTATTATGCATATCAATCCACCTACTATCTCCAATTCACCCTTCTTCCATGCTGTTTCTTTACAATTTCCCCTTTGTTTTTAACTACTGTATCAATTCTGGAATGAGCTTCAGTAGAAATGACAACTCTCTTTGAGAGAACTGAGGCTTGGCTTTGATCACCATTTCTTCATCCAATACCATCTCCTCACCTTCACCTTCATTCTTATTTGTCACATTGATCATATCCTGAACTGCCTCCGTGATTTCCCGAACAAAATCAACAATCACTCCTTCAATTCCCATTAAATACTGCATGTACACAGCTTCTGGCACATTACTGCAACACATAGAGAATTGTTAAGTAAAAAACGCAACTCGAAACCAATGTAAATCTATGAGAAGGGAAAAAAAATTACAACATACTTTAATTTGCCATATGTAAGGAGGGAGAGCTTTGATTCCTTGATCTTGCCAACTACACCAGGATTTCTAAATATGCCCTTCACTTCCGAAACAATGCCCTCAAGTCCTCCTTCTAAGCACAATTTAAGCGCTTCTTCTAATGAGTTCCTTCTCACATCATAGTATAACTCTGTTCCTCCATTTGTAAGGAAGAAAACCTGATTCCAATTCATTATTAGCCTCGTTTATTCATTCGTCGTAAATAAATTAACAAATAGATAGAATTATTTTCTGTTTGAGAACTTACAGGGTAGGTGCTCTGCAATTTTTTGACAAGAAGAGCTGCATCAGGCTGGAAAGTTGAAAATATTACAGGCCTCTCATTTGCATGTTCAAACACCACCTGAAGTCCAGATCAAACATTTAATCATCGAATCCAATTAATTTAAAAATACGAATAAAAAAAAATAGTCCTGTTATTTGTATATACCTGTAATATGGTTTGCAGAACATGAAGAAGATAGTCCTGATCATACACCATATAATCATCAAATTTCAATTCAATGTTGAAGCCCAGACGAGGGTTGACTTTCTGAAAAGCTTCTTCAAGTGTGCAAGAGGGTTCGTCAATTTCAACATCCCAGCTCACGATCTTGCCATCTTTTGTTTTTCTGTACAGAGATTTTCCTGTTTTTCCGGTCTCTCTTTGGGGTCCATATTCAAGAAACTCACAGAGAGATAACTCTGTTACTCTCTTCTCAAAGATAGTACCCTGAAACCATCAATTTCACCCATCAAAACCACAAATTCATTCCGAAAAACTAAATAACAACACTAAACAAAATTAAATTAAATAATTCTCACATTTTCTTGAGAGAGGATGAAGTTGTCGTGGAAAATAACAGGGCAGTCATCTTTGGTGACCTGGACATCGAATTCAACGAAGTCCAGGGGAAATTTAGCGGCCATATTAAACGAGGAAATCGAATTCTCCTTGTAAGTCTTCATTCTCCGATCACCCGAATTCAATATATTCATTCCGTGACCCCTATGCCCTATCACCGTGAATTTCGGAATCTTAAATCCGCCTTTTGCCATATCGACCCCTGTATCCACATAAAAATTCCGTCACCATAACCATGCAATAATATCGAGTATTTAAATTTCCGTAGTTAACGAGTTTCATACCTTTCGGGAATCGGTTGGAACAGAGGGCAACAGAAGCACTTTCAGGAACCTGATCAAGGCACGGAACTTCGGTGACGTGGACAGCCTTGAGAGCCATGATCCGTGACAAAAAATGTGACGAGAGAGGAGAGATACGAATGAATGTGGAGATAAACTCGCGCGTAGTTAGTTAAAGGGAGGAAGATTTAGTGAATAATGGGAGATAATTGGAGTTAGAGAGAAGGTATATAAAGAAAGGGGGGAGAAGAATGAAGCCATGCATGGAGGATGAGCAGGGCATTTTGGATCTTCCTGAATGCCTGGAATATTCCTCTACCCGCCTTTATTTTATGCTTCTGGATATTCCTCTTTTTTTTTTCTTTTCTTTTGCTTGCTTGTTATTTATCGACGCTTTCCTTCTATTACGTCACTTTTCCACCACCACCTATATTCTCTTGCGGTTCCGAAAATAATGGGATTTCTTTCATCTTTTTTACGGTACTGATTATTTGATTAAACTTAGATAAGGCTCGGGTTAATTAATGGTGATGACACGTTGGATTTTCAGTATAAATATGATGAAGCTTGGTCAGGGATATGAGTAATAAAAATACGGTTTTTCTATGGTGTGCCCATGGGCACATGCTAAGCGCGGAAAATTTTGTGCTTGGATCATTTTGATTGGCTCCTATCTCATGATAATTGTGGACCCCCTGCAAATACACCAACCACACCAATCAAAATCTCTCAAATACAAAAATTTCCGCGCCTAGCATATGCTCATGGGCACACACTAGCCAAACCGATAAAAATATTACGATAAAACACGTGGATATGATGTGTCGACACGCCGAGACTAATCCATGACATATTAATCTTGTTTGATCTGGACCGTTCATTCCACAACATGTATGTTTAATGTTTTTTTTCTCCCGTCAGGAGTCAAGGCCAGAGAGGGAAGGGAGTACAATATTTTTTTGCTAAATAAGGGAGTACAATCTTGAATATTAGATATATAAATAATTAACGTAAATTTATATTTCGCTTATAGTCATCCAGTTCACGTGGAATTTGATTATTGTTGTTTTTTATCGCAAAAATATTCTGATAAGAAGCGTGGAAGTATTAGTTGTGAGCTGTACATTTATTTATATTTAGAGCAGAACTTGCGCAGGGATATGTACAGGAACATACTAAAATAAATAAAGAGAGTAAGGGTAATGTGTCTCAGACGTGGATCCACGCATTAGAGGAGTAGTTGTTAGGAGCTGGGAATTAGTTGGCAATTAGAGTATTATTTTTAATCATATATCATTTTTAGTTAAAATAATTAATATACATTCTAAATAAAAATTATAAAAATTATATAAAAAAGAATTAATTTTGATGGGATATTACTACCTGTAATGTCATACAATGTATTACGGATCTGATTGAACCAATTATTCCACTGACCAAAATAAAAGAGATTAATACGGGAGATTTCCGATCATATTCTAAAATATATTTTAGATTATGTATAATATATTTTGATTGATTATAATATTTTCAAGAAAATGTAACTCATATATGCCTAATAATAAGAAGGGCTTTTTTTATTCATAACCACGTTTTCAATCTTATTTCCAAAAATACTACCTTATCCAATCTTATTTTCAAAAATACTACCCTCTCTAAAATATTTTCAAAAATACTGTGGTTGCATATGCAACCATATATGCAACTACAAATCCTGATTTCAAGTTTCAAATTTCAAATGTCATTTTCGACCTCATATTTGGAATCGATATATATATATGGATATATATACCTATATATGTATATAAGTATATATATATTTGGAATCCATATATATATATATAGAGTTGGGCTCAATGGAGACCAAAAATTTTGGAGTCATTAGAGACTACAAGATCTACCGTTAAATAATATGGCAATTAATGGACATGATTAAATATTCTTTGTCCTGCATTTCTTGTCCTGCATTTCTAGTTTTGTAATATTAATAATTTACACTATTCTTGTCCTGCATTTATAGTAATGTATTATTAATATTCTTGTCCTGCATTTCTAGTAATGTAATATTAATAATTTGTCCCGCATATTTGTGATATATCTAAGTGTTATTTTGTCTTGCAACAAATTCAATTCGTTGTAGGACAATGACAATGAGTTCAGTGCCAATCATAGCAGTGTCCAACTACATCTTTGTTTTGTATGCAATTATTATTTTCATTTGTTAGGATTTCAGTGATTGAACACCAATATAATGGAATTATTATTTTATGTTATGCAAGATTTAGAAGTACTGCTTGTTGTTCATCGATTTAGAAGTGCAAGACAGGATAGGGAGAGAAAACAAACGTGCAGGACAAAATATATGCAGCCGTTGGATGTTTAATGATTGGATGACCAGGATTAGGTCTCTACAGTCTCCAAATAATTCAGTCTCCATAGAACTTTCTTCTATATATATATATACACCTATATATGTATATAGGTATATATATATATATATATATGGATTCCAAATATGAGGTCGAAAATGACATTTGAAAACTGAAATTTGAAATCAGGATTTGTAGTTGCATATATGGTTGCATATGCAACCACCGTATTTTTGGAAAATATTTTCAAAAAGGTAGTATTTTTGAAAATATTTTAGAGATTTGAAAATAAGATTGGTGAAGGTAGTATTTTTGAAAATAAGATTGAAAAAACAATATACAAGATAATTCCCCTAATAAGAAAACTATTAAAATATTTAAGTTTCGACCATATGTGGTTTTGTTTGACGTATCTTAAAATTGATCATCCACTATATATTGTTCGAAGTACATTTATCATCTTGTTCACTTGTATCCCTCATCGCAGCTAATCTTCTATCATCTCATCGCCCATTTCTTTCTTTCATATATTTAGAACATTAACTTGTAATTACAAAAAGAGTTGAAATAACACGAGAAGACAGTCTAAAGATGCGGCTACACGATAACATCCCAAGTCTCTTCTTTGTTCTCTAAAATCAACAAGAAAGAAATTGCAAAATACACGCCATATACCGCCTCGTCCTTGTACAATATTTAGACCCATTTGTTTTTTTGTTTGTTGTTTTTTTTTTAATGTAGGAACCCGCTAAGCTAAACCGTACTTAAGCGACATGCTCTGAACCAAGAGGCATAATCATAAATTTCGCTTTTGAGAGTCGGACATGTGACCCTGGCGAGCTGTTTATTTCCTAACACCGCTATTGGGGCTATCCGTCTAATTAATTTCATTTGGCTTGGGGCTATCCGTCTGATTAATTTCATTTGGTGTGTTTGAACACTTGGCGAGCTGTTTATTTCCTAACACCGCTATTGGGGCTATCCGTCTAATTAATTTCATTTGGCTTGGGGCTATCCGTCTGATTAATTTCATTTGGTGTGTTTGAACACTTGATTAATTCAAGTGGCTGGCCACATGCCGATTATTCAAGTGGCTCGCCGAATATTTTAGATCATCTAGTTCGAGACATGAGATTGGAACTGGTTCTAGACATGAGATTGGAACACAAACTCAGATAGGTTAAAACAACAATAAAATTACTAAACAGTTAAAAACAAGATTTTATAAAACATGTTTTCTTAACAACATAACAGTTTTTAACCATCCTCTCAAACAAACCCTAAATATTACACTTTAAAATCAAAATCAAACTATTCATGATATACATTCCAACCCAAGGACACAGTAATTTACACTAAAAGGAATCTTTACGACTCCCAATCAGTTGATCACCTAGAAAATAAACATTTGAACTACATGAATGGAAAAACATGAAACATCACTTAAAAGTCCACCTACTGAAAAGAATCATATGCTTAGGGCCTTCAAAATGTTAACCTGCTGGTAATTGCACTCTAAAATTTTAGCAGAATGGTCCATTTCTAATGCCAGAAGAAAAATCTTTATTGTATTTCATTCAATCGCTACAGCTCTCTGTTCTAAAACACCCTACTCACCTACTGGAAAGATCAAACTGATTTTCTACATATTGTTGCCTCTTTTCTCTCCAAGTCTCTCCCCACATCTTTGCCTCGGCAACAGCCCGCTGTCGTTCTCGTTCCTTGTTCAACTTTTCTGCTTCCACATCCTCGGAACTTTTTACAGATCCAACGGTTTTCATGTTTCTTTGTGGCTCACTCTCCGCTGTCCTAAGTCCGTCACTTCCAGGACTATTAGTACGAGATCCTTCGTGTTCATACTTCTTACACAACAGGTAATCTAATGCTTGTACCACCTCTCTCATGCCAGGCCGAGCACGTGATTCTTCTTGCACACACATTAGGGCAACCTCTACAGCCCTTCGCACACTGGACCGTGGGAACTGACCTTTCAGACGGGGATCTGCCAGTTTAACGAAGTCTCTTCGATCTCTCAGCAAAGGAAGCGCCTTTACGAAATTAAATGAAAGGCATTAAATAAAAGTTACAATTAAACCATGACAAACTCACAAAGGAGACTAGATATACCATATTCAAGATATAATCATGAACTCTTAAATGGTCAAAAAATGGATATCAATTATTCACATGATTGTTCCTACTAGTCCATTTCTGCATATACCCAACTAACAACATGCATCCAGTTGTCTAAAAACACCTCTTGGTGTGAACCATCTCATGAACATCGAAACAAATTTAACAATTACAATCTCGATATCAACTTTAACGATCAACTTTCATGCTACCATGTACGTCCAAGTAATTTGAACACAGTATCAGAGTAAAAGGTAACAACAATCTACCAGGCAGACAGCTAACAGCTTGCACAAACATATTGAAATTTTGTGATAACTTGTATGGGCGATTGTCACTGGTAAAAGTACAGAAACTCAATTAAGGACAATTATCAGAGCCTGCATTAACAGTATGCATTATGCAATAAGGATGCTTAAGTGATATAAGAAGTATTTTCTTGTAATTGTGAAAGAAGTAACACACGTTTTCTGATTCCTTTTTCTTTGCAGTGACAGGAAGTAAACAATGCAAACAACAGAGACAGGGATCAAGAGTGTAAGGAGCACAAACATGTATACGGAAATGATTACCAAACTAATCTCGGGAATCTGTCACATCTCAAACAACATAAGATGTTGGACAAACAGAAGGTATTTAAGCATCTAGAATTGCATTAACTTTACCCATTGCACGATCAACTGCCTTTCCCGCGGTTGAGTTGTATCTAACGCTTTCCTTCCAGTAATTATCTCCAACAAGACCACTCCAAAACTAAAGACGTCCGATCTCTTTGTCAGCTTTCCAGAAATTCCATATTCAGGTGCACAGTATCCATGGGTTCCCATAACTCTAGTAGAGACATGTGTATTACCATCACAAGGGCCAAACTTTGCAAGGCCAAAATCAGAAAGTTTTGGATGGTACTCCTCACCCAGTAGTATGTTAGATGATTTTAGGTCCCTGTATATAACTTGAGGTTTCGCATCATTGTGCAGGTAATCCAGGCCTTTGGCTGCTCCATATGCTATTCTCATTCTCGTATCCCAGTTCAGTGGCTCCATATCAGGCTCAAGATCTGTATGAAAACAATAAATGCATCAATATATATAAATACACTTATTATTCAAAATTACTCCGACGAAATCAAGTGTTTTATACAGTTCAAACACAAGTGCTTCATGGTAATCATGTAAGCAAGTAGCAATTGTCTGCTTCTTATATACAAGGTCAGTATATCTGTCCTAAAAACTATCTGCCAATTTGTCTTTGAGCTTATTTGCTCAACTGTTAAACATCCACATAGGAAGATTATCTTTTCAGACATGTTAATAGCTTTAAATTAAAATTGAAAAATAATATTGCCTTCTGTGGCATCTTCCCTCACTGCTCATAACATTAATGTCATACACAGATGCAAATTGTCATTGTTAGTGAAATTAAAACTAATTACTTTACTTATCACATCAAGTACTGTCACCCTTCATGTTATAGATTGGAATATTTGGAATCAAGAAATGGGGGACCTTATTATAAATGTTATGTTATTCAAACATGAGGAATTGCATTTTATCCGTTAATTATTTTTCAACTAAAAGCATTGACCTAAAGACTGATTATTTACAGTTTTAAAATTAAAGAGGAAAACAATAATCTTTGCATACAGAAGATGTTGCACCAAATTGAAAGAGATGAGATTTTATTAGCATACTACCGTGGAGGTGAGAATCCAAAGATCCTAGGGGCAGAAATTCATATACAACAAGACGCTGATCCCCCTCAGCGCAGTACCCGATTAAATTGACAAGGTTAGGGTGACGCAACAGAGATAGCATCAAAATCTCCACTAGAAACTCTTTGTCACCTTGAACACCTTTCTCATTTAGTTTCTTAATAGCAACAACCTGCCACCAATTGGGAATCAAGTCATATCTAGAAATAATGTAATCCACTTTTTACATCATAGAAGAATAAATGAAAACCAAGAAACTTAAGTCAAGGACACAACTAACTTATGCTCAGTTTAGATAAATAACAAAACCTTGTCCAATAGATTTAATAAAGCTATTAAGCATACCTGACCAGATTTCTCCAATTTCCCTCTATATACTGGTCCAAAGCCACCTTCCCCGACAATGGACTCGTTTCTGAAATTTTTTGTTGCAGTAGCAAGCTCCCGAAAAGTGAATATCTGAGCATCACTTTTTGCCTTGATATCATTCTCCACAATTGACAGCTCGAGATCTGGCTCTGAATTGATTTTCTGTTTGATTTCCAGCCCTGTGAAAGAAGTGTCTATAAGAAGTGGCTTTAATGCAACCAGTACCAATGCCATCAAATAAGAATAATGGTGAAAAAAGGAAATGGGACAAAGTAGCTGTATGAAAGCAAAAAGGAACCCTCTTGTGATGTTACCGATGATTGCTGGAACAGATCTATCATTGCTTGTTCTTGATCTCGAATTTTGTGCTATGTCAAACAATGGTAAATATGTATAAGTTATTAATCACGTCATACGAAATATGAACACATATGTGGAAATTTAAAACAATTGGAATTCGGTTATTAGTAGCCCTTCTTAACAAATTTAATTGTTATCCGTGGTCGAGTTCTTATGATAGTCTGAGCAAGTGAGGGTAGCATTTTTAACAATAATATAATCCACTTTATGGACTCTTGGATTCTTCAATAATATATGATCCAGTTAGTGCCTTCTACAATTTCCTTGACGGTTTATTAAGATCCATTGCGTCAACAAGGCTCTGCCTACACTGCCGTAGAAAAGGGCATTGTGTTTGAGCGAGAGATGGGATTAAACTCATCAGTATGTGTTGACACTTGACAGTGAAGCTAGAGGTTGAAAACTGACGAATTTGATTAATGAGTCCTTTCACTCCTTTGTTGATTTTGTTAGGCCCCGTTTCGATTTCAGACTCTCCACTTAAGGCTGCTACTACTCAGCAGGTGGAATTCCAGTTACTTAGGCTTATTGCATCAATAAGGCTCTTCCAACACTACCCAAGATTCAAGAAAATAAATACATCTATGGCACCACTTTCACTCATCCCTAACACTTGCAACTCAAACACTTCCACCACTTTCAAGCATAACCCAAATCATCATACGAAACAGTAAAAAAAAACAAATCAAAAAGCCAATTAGCAGAATTAAAAACAGTAAAACCCTAGTAAATTAAATTAAATTAAATAATGTGATACACATGCATGTGTAAAACTAACCAGGGGAATACTGAGGGCTCTCGACGGTTACATCATCATTAACGTCATCTTCTTGATCTTGACTCTTGAGCTTCAGCCCTCTTTTGCGGCCAAAGCATGGACAAAAAACTACACTCTCGATCATACTTGTATATACTGACACTAATATACTATACATCTACATCATCTATTTATTAGTACTTATTTATATTTTTTTTCTGAACGATGTACAAATATATAGTTGGTATTAAATATATTTTGATATCGGGGGTTTAGTCCGGTTGATCTGACACGGCGCCGAGCAATCACAGATTCCCCATCTCCGTCGCTCGTGAGCAGTTGCACACTTGTTAACTTCTTCAATGCCACGTGGTGTGTGTTACAAAAAGATGAGAGCTGAGAAATAAATCTACGGATTTATTTTTTTATTAATTTAGATGCAGAGATATTTGGTATTTTCCAATTTCGAAATATTTTATATCTTATTCTGGATGATAATAGTATAATACTACTCATATGAAAGGAAAAGATCGTTGCATGCGAAAAATAATTCTGGCCTCTTTCCAAATGTAAATTGTTTTTATATTAATTTTTTATCAATCAGGGATTTTATGATGGAATTGATGGAAACTTTCAAGTTTCTCAAATTGTTGATGTTTCTTTAATATTGTGAATAAAAAGGATGTTTTTACCTTAAATACTCGATTTTATTTATGACTAAAACCGATGTGCCCTTTCGGTTTCTAAAATTGTGCAGTTTTTTGCAATCCAAATTATCTTTTTTGGTCATTCATATTATGATTATAAATATTTAAAAACTAAACGTTTTTATACTTATACTAATTGTTACAAATTAACATGATTTTTTTTGTCAAGATCTAAATATTCGTATATGAGTTGTATCTCGATATAATCTCGATATAATAGCCGTTACAAAGGAATTCTTTCATTAATTAAAAAAAGTTTATCATCTAATTTGAAAAACATGCAAAAGTATTCATCCATATTTAGATTATTAGACTTTAATGTCCGATTAGAGAATACTCAAAAAATCTCTACGAAGAATCTTGAAAAAAAATAAAACAAAAAAGCATAAATCAATGTATACATATTTTAAAAATAGAAAAGATAATAAATAAATTATTAATACACATAATCATATGTGTGCATGTATTTCATAAAGAAAAAAGAAAAGAAAATAAAGTCTAACATGAAAAATTAATCTGATATACCTATATATTTGATAAGTTGAAAAGATAGTTACAACTTACAAAATATATTACAAAGTTCAAAAACTGCAACTCAAATCATATATTATAAGAACTATACTCTAACATATATTTCAAGGGTCGCGCTTAAGAGAGAACCAGTACTTAAAATAGAATCATAGAACCACTAAGGTTCTGCTGCGGAACCCTAAATTTTAAATAGATTTTTAGGATCTAAATCTAAATACATGTTTTTTTCATATTTTTTCATCGTTGTGTGTGTTCAAAAATAATTTTAAAATCTTATACATAGATATTGACATTTTTTTGCATGCGAAGTTCTGCTGCAAAATCCTAACTCATACTTAAGTTCTGCTGCAGAACCCTGCCTTATAAGGTAAGGGTTATATGGTTCTCTCTCTAATGGTTGTAGAACATGACCCTATATTTCAAATTGGTACTATTTTTGGATTCAATTTAACAAGATTAAAAATAGCTCAGACTTATTGTGATCGACTGGTCTTAATTTCCTAACATGCTCTTGATATATTTTTCTCTCTTTTTTTGAAAATATTCATAAGGAAAATAACTTATTCATGAAGAAGACTACGATTTTCTTAATTTTATGAATTGAGTATGATAATCATCTAAATCTTGTTCTCGTCATTAATTCTAATACCATGTCTCAATTATAAACTCAGTATCATGTCCAAATCAAGCAATTTTATAGATATATACAACATTATTTTTAATTATTAAAGATAATGTTTATTGTAAATAAATATACCATGCGTCATATGGTCTTAATTTTTTCTTGGTGTGTTGACAAGTCTTAACCATCATTTAGGAAACCTGTTGGCATGCAGAATAAGTCCTCCACTCCTCATATAAAATATTATAATATATGATCTGCGGTATCGATAATAAAATACAATATCAAGAAATGTATCACTTTGAATAAATTGAAAATAAATATATGATCATCTCAAATCATTATACGAGGATAAGCTAACGATAATATAAATTACCGTCAAATAAGTTACGAATTCCATGATAATCGGATAATCTTTGATCATTTGGTAATCGGTGACCTTTAATTACTATCCCAACTCTACTTATTTATTTTAAAATATCGTCAATAATAATTATGGTATATAAACCACTCATTCCAATTTTAATTTAATTAAGGGCATGCTTTGGTGTCTGTGAGGAAAGGGCACGACACCTCCTTCCCAAATGCAGGGGCAACTCCCTCCTTTCTTCTTCTCTCTTTAGTCACAAGATTCATCCATATTTTTAGCTCATAAGATAATAATTTAGTGCATTTGTGTGCAGTTAAATTTTGGCTATAACAACTTGACTTGACTAATAAAAGCTCAAACTTGATCGTAATGGTTCAAACTCGATTTTATTTTTAGCATGCTCTCAAAATTCTCTTATCACTTATTATAATATTCATAAAGAAAATAGCTTATTTGAGAATAAGACTAAGAATCTTTAACATGTATACTTTCAGCCCCTTCCAGACAACTCACTGAGACCGAAGTAAATCACCAGATTGTGAAGTAATTTTAAAAAGAAAGATTGATTTATACAATTAATACACCTGCAAGCTTTAGATGTATTAAATCTAATTTACAAACCATTTGTTCATTTGAGGATCAGTTTTTGTTAGTTAGTTTTTGTCTAGCTAGCTATAGTTTAGACATGTGTGAGGACTTAAGTAGCAACTTTAATGTATGAGAGTATCTCTCTTGCAAATAAGCATCAAATGGTTAGTTAACACAAAGATTCGGAACGCATGTATAGAATATTTATCAATAAACATTTTGTGATGAATCGAATTTTCTGGTCTACATCAAATTGTATAATTGTCATTTCAGATAAGTTTGTTTACAATGCAAAACACTAAAAAATATCAAAAGTTATCAGAAACTTACTTCCACACAAAACTAAAACCACTTGTCATAAAAGTACATATAATTTTATAAAGTATTAAAGCATATATAAAAAATGGCTTTGAGCTATTTAACATTACAATAAGTTCAAGTATTCTTAAAAACAACAAAAAAAATTATAAAAAACCATAATTGTTCCACTACACAGAGATTTTTGATGAAATCTCTCCATTGTCTATTACTCATAAAATTTATTTTGATGATGATCACCTCTTCTTTCCCATTTGGGTTGCAGAACTTCCATCAAAAAGCTCATCAATGTACGTCTCTATATCCTCCGGCTGGTACTTTACATACTTCTCCGTCTGCCTTCCTGGTGTAAATGTTGAACTGAACCTAGCCATGAAGGACCTGTAAGCCGGTATCACTAACGAAGCTATCGACACCCTTAGCTCCGACTGAAGTTGTTCATCAGTTACCACCCATGTGCTTTGTGTTTTATGTATCTCATCAAACATTGCATTAAAACTTTTGAACCTTTCCTTCAATTGTGGCTTGGACACTTTACCATGCACTGTCAATCCCTCAGCAGTCAAACACTGCAACACTTTACCCCATGTTTCTCTTTGGTAACTCTTATGATAAGACCTTAAATCTGATGATCGCTTTCGAATCCACGGATCTCCCATGACACCTTTTATTTCTGGTGATCCTTTTACTTTTTGTAATATGTATCGTCCATTATTCATTAGGAAAATTAGGCTTAGTGAAGGGTCTTTGTACAACTTAGATTTCCCCTCGAGATTTATATCCACGGAATCCATCACTCTTTGTAATTGAATTTGGAATGGGGACTGTACAGTGGCCTCTTCATTATTATTCGACGGCTGGTTATTTGCTGCATTGTAGTCTGAGGTGGACCTCTGTGAATCTGCTCGTTCGATTTTTTGATGGTCTTTGAACAATAGTTCTAATGTGTCCTTGTACTCGCATGCTGCTTTTAGATAATTTAGTGTGTAACGTGTGCTTGGATGTACTGCGCCCCCAGGGACGGGAGTTTTACCACTTTCAGTCTTTATTTTGTTTTCGAGCTCAATAAAAATGCATATAATAGTCTCACCAATCTTGCAACGAGTCAAGTTTACGTCTGATTTTATCAGCTCAAGAACAACATCATCTGCAGGAAATAGTCCATCCAAGGAAGGAATCAGATCTCGCAATGTTTCATAGACATCCACAAATTTGAAAAGCTTCTCGTCAGAACGCTTTGTCATGGCGACAGCCTCTGAGAAATTAAAAAGTTGAATTAAAAAGGTTCGAGAGAGTATTCTGAATAAGTTAAGGGATACAGATTCGTGTCCAGCATAGACAGATTCAATGAGGTTTCGCTCTGATGGCAAGATATTTTTAGAGAATTCCTTGTATGTTTTGATCCAGGTGGCAATGTCTCTCTCCATAGACTCCCAACTTTTTTTCTGTATATCATCAATACTATTCTTTTCGAATCCCAATCTGTCAAAAGTCGCCTCTAATGCTTTTCTTCGCTCCAGAAAATACAGTTGACAACATTCTGTTTCATGTCCAGCTGATATCAATGCATGCCCCAGTTTGTTCAACTTGGCTATGATATCGTCTGAATATCCTGGAAAATAGTTTACCTCTGGAGGCTCCTGCTCTGGATCCGGATCTGACGAATACTCAATGTTATTGGCATCATAGTCTTCAAGTAATAACCTGAATTCCTCTTCAAAAAAGGACAAAGCACGTTGAAGAATTCCTCCAAAACGGTTGAGAGTCAAGGCGTAATTTGAATGTTTAGAGAATTTCGCAAGTGATACACAAAGTTTGTGAATTCGAGCTACATTTTCGAGAAGACTAGTTGTTTCTTCTTCGGAAAGTTGGCTCCATTTGACAGGATTATCCATCATATCGTAGTTTGCTATTTTTGCTTCCGCGACAAAGGCAAATTTTTCGAGTGAATCTTGAATTTCTGGGGGTTCCTCATCATCATCACCCGTGTGCGATGATAAAAGAGTAACGAATCCATCAATTTCGTCTGTGACTTTAACAATATCAGGTGCTTGTTGATCAGTATTTTCATCGTCTTGCTCATTTGTTTTATTTTCCGATTCTTCTTTTGGTTCCTTATCATCAGGCTTGTTATCTTTTGTGACATCTGGTCCTGTGCTATGATCTGTTTGTTCATCTTTATTCTCGTTGGTCTTTTCGTCAAGACTTTCATCTTTGATTGTACTATCAGGCTCCATAGAAATTGATTACAATTGGAATCGTGCACGAGAAATTAATAAAAAACCAACCCCGCTGAATAATAACAATGATGATAGATTATAAGCTAACCATTCTCTCTTCTCACCGATATCATTTCATATTCAGAAATGTTTAGTAATAAAAATGATGATAATGATAATATAATAACAATAAGAAAAGAAAAAGGTGTTGTTTAAGGTTGTTGAGATATTGTATGTCTGAACAACAAAGTAATGAAAGGCCATGCAATAATTAAGGGATGTATGTGGGTAGGAGGGAACTTCGTCAAATCCATAATCAATGCTTTCTTCGTTCACCTTTCTTTTTTCAAGTATTATCTGTATTAATATGACCACTTCATACTGATCCCATACACTATGTTGATTAACAAAAAAAATTAACTATACAATTCATATTATGGTAATATTTTACAACTTACTAAACCAAATTATTACTACTTCATTCTTCAGGGTTAACCTTCCACCTTTTTTGTTTACTTATTCTCAATCTTTCATGTTTTGTATAATATTTCTCCGATTGAGTAACACAAGCCTTCATGTCTTCATCGAGCATATCCTAGAAGTAATTAGCAACTAGCGAGTAGGAAAATGAGAAACATTATAGTATTCAACAAAACTAACCCCTATGTATCCGAAAAATTCAATAAGCTCTTCTGTAACTCTCTTTTCCTTGAAGACTAACAACAACGTTATTAACATAGTTGTGCTGATCCTTGTATCTTGAGAATTTTTCAAAAATCAGATCAAGTCTCGAATTCTGAATCTGAATTAAGCGAAATATACTGGCCCGAATGCAATGACTTGGATAATTCGCTAGTCCATTGCAAGCTCCCAAAATATCATGATTTGTTGGTGTATTTGGTAGTCTTATAAACTAAACTAAAATCTCCGCACTCTTCGACACGAGACTAGGTTGGTAAAATAATTCATTTTTACATGTGGCTAAATAGGAGCTTGGAATGAATTTGAGCTCTCAGCATCATTTGGCACCTTATTACTGCATATTTCATCATCTGAATTCTGATGTGAAGCCGGAGTCATACTAAGGGAGTAGTCATAGGACTTTCCATTAGTATGGTTCAACATGTTCTACCAAACTTCTAGTCTTTTGTTCTTCGATGTTGTATGAACATACCATTTTCGTACTCTTGTCCATATTTGTAATAGAAAAGAGTAGCCAAGAAGGCCTTGTGCTTGAGAATAAGCTACAATTTGGTTGATTTGATGACTCATATAAAGAAGATGATGAAAATTATACTTACTGCATTGCCTTTCTCCAATGTGCTCGTTGATTTCTGATTAATTATTAAATATTAAAATAGAGAGTCAATCCTAGTCCATTTGACAATCATTAACTATAACCCTATTCACTTATTCATTTATTCATGACTGATATATATTGTTATATTGATTGAATTTTATATCAAAGTGACACTCTTCTCGTCGGAATGTCTTACATAATTACTCGATCTCTGCAAGGACTCGTTTAAAGCATTTAAATCACTATGACCCTGTTTGGGAATTAGCGGTTAACAGTTAGTTGTTAGAGCATCTCCAAGAGACTCCTTGTTGGCTCCTATATATAATATAAACAATGTGGCTCTTAGCAATTTAGTACAAAGTTAAGAGTGTACACTCCAACAATGCTCTCTATATCTCTTCTCTATTTCATATTTTATTCATATTGGGCTCCACTATATTGGGAAACAAAACAAAAAGAGAGGGAAAGATGGAGGTGAATTGGAGGGAAGGATTTTTTTTATTGTGAAAAAATAAGTTAGGACATGGCTCTTAACTTTGAGGAGAGAGGAGAGAGAAACAAGAGGCTCTTAGTGATTTAAGAGCCACTTAAGAGTCTATTGGAGCAACATTTTGCCTCTCCCTCCTCAAATCTCAAAGTTAGGAGCCTAAATGAAAAGCCTCTTAGAGATGCTCTTAGCTGATTGAAATAGATGTTTTGACTAGCTGATTAATTAAATGTTTTGACTAGCTGATTGAAATAAGCGGTTTCTTAGCTGTTTAATTAGTTTTTTTATGACACATACCAAACCTCTAACCCAAAAATTCCTCAAAGCAGCTTTTTGAAAATTAGTCTTTTGGGACCAAACCTCTATTTCAATCCGCTAACTATTAAACACTAATAGCGGATTGAAATGGTCAAACCTCTAAAACACTCCCAAACCTCTAATTTTACCCTAAATCTCTAGCTTCCAAACACGGCCTGTATATATTAGCTTGTTAAATTTTTGGAAAAAAATAACAGGATCAAAGATTTATTTCTAATTGATCAGTTTAAAACATAGACAATTCTATTTTTTTTGGTTTGATTAACTAAAAATTGGAATAAAAACTTGTTTAATTCTCAAGTCTGGGGACAAATGATTTGAAACTCAACTATTATTTGAAAATATATATTTATGACACAAATTTAAAATTGTAATAAAATTTAAGTATCAAATTCAATATTAAATACCCCTGTTACTTCAAACTACAAACAATAGCAGTAATCGTGTATAATAATCGTATAAATTTGCGCATACTTGTTTCGAATTTGAGATAACAATCTACTTTATTCACGAACACACACAAAATTTTCACAACAGAACGAATCCTTACTTGATTCTCCAAACATATACACACATATGTGTATGTATCTATTCATGACGATATCTACTTGAAGCCTCTGAATTGTTCTGCGTTTTGGTATGCTCTCACTCTTTTTAACTTAAATATGATTATTCATGCGTTCTTTTGTTAGTTAATTGTTCAATTTGTTTGTTTTTGATTGGTTGTGAATAAAGTTGTCGCCTTTTTAATGTTCTTGAAATCTCTCAATTGGTTGTGATTGATTTATGGGGATAATTGTCTAGTTGGGAATTCGAGTGAATTGCGGTGTTTGTGATATCTTTGGGTGTTTTTTCCATTGTAATTGTGAAATTTTTAGGGGGGAATTAAGGGAAGAAAAATGATAGCTTTAGTGATGTAATTTATGTATGATTCAACTCCCTTTTCCGATGCGGTTTGAGTTAACAATAGAGTTCTTGTGGTTTTTAATTTAATACCCGTCTAGTAGTTTGTTGGTGGATTTGAATGAATTTAAAAAACAAAGTAACCCTTAAGAGGAGAGGCATATATCCTGTTTATAACAGGCTCTATATATCAACACACAAACAAAAGATTGTTGGTGTTGCAAATTACAAAGTCTAGCTATATTACTGGTATTAGCCTATTAGGTTTGAAAGTTATTAAAGCATTCCGTCATTGAGAGCAAGTCCAATGCTAGATGCTATATATCTATTGCTATTGCTATAATATAGCACCAAAAAGTGTGTTTTGGTGCTAAAATAAAACTTGCACTCCAATGCTAAGTTCTATAACTTGTTTCAAATTTAACCAACTTATTAACTTTTACCTAATTTCTATATAAAACCAACTCTTTAACTTTTACCTAACTCATTAACTCATTAACTAGTTTCCAATTTCTATTTATTGATGATGTGGCAACATGGATGGATCCATCCTTGGTTTCAAATATAGAACCAAGGATGCATCTATGCATGGATGCATCCAAATATAGCACCCCTTTGGAGTTGAGTTTTTTTACTTTTGATGCTATAATATAGCAATAGAACCAAGTATAGCATTGCATTGGAGTTGCTCTGAGAGTAGAGAAACATATTTGGCAGAACATTAAGGCAGGAAGTTATCTATTAGTATGTTATTGAGAATTCAAAAAAAAATTCAATACTCTATCCTTCTTAGGTGCATCTGCAGCTGTAAGCATTTGTTCTCATTGCTTGTGTTTACCGTGGATAAATTTAGAAACTTGTCAAGTCAAGAGCAAACTATATGCCCCTGAGAAAAAGCACAGAAACCTATTCTCTCCCTGCTGTTTGTTTGGACCAGCTTTGTGTAAACATCAAAGTATATGCCTAAATTGGTAATGGTATAGTCAGATGCGAGGCCATCAGGGTTTATTTATTTGCAAGTCTGTTTAGGGTTCATTTTTTCAGAAAAGTGTGATCCTAAACTATGCAAAATGTTAATCATTAAAGAACACCCTCCTCTATGGGTTTTGGTTGAAACAAGAATAGCGTCTTTTTATGTTAATTTTCTCTTCTTGTAGAAAGTTTTTTCTGGTCATTTGACAAGGTTATGTCTCAATACTTATTTCCTACTCCTGTTTAAGGTTACTCTTGCTTTAAAGTTGTTAAAAGTGCTCTATCATTTCGGTTGACGAAGATGGGCAGTACATTCAATCCTCAAATTTTGAGGGAGAAGTTGGCCAAGCTCAACAGTTCACAGCAGAGTATTGAAAGTATCCTTGCTCAAGTTTGGTGATCCCATTTATGTTTGCATGTTTTTTCAACTCATACTGTTTGACTTGTAAGATTACATCCATTTAATTCATTGTACATATCAAAATTACATTTTGTACTTTTATCTTTAGAAATTTTGTATATTATTCATCCTTTAAATAATACTTTACCTTGTGTTCTCGTGGAATGCCCTACTTTACATTAATTAATTTTGTATCTAGTAGTAGTAGACAAATTTGTTGTCATTAGAGGGTAAACAAGTACATCCTATTGTTTTCCAGTATCTAGTGTATGTTCTCTATTTAGCTTCGAGATAGTTGTGAAAGTGCAATAAATTAAACATTGAGCTGTCATTTGAAAAATATTCTTATTTTTCTTATTCATGTACACTTGGCTCCTGTTCTTGCTTTTTATCTGAGGAAAATTATGACATGAGCTAATGTTTACTTGCTATCTATAGTTATTAATGCAAGTGAAGTCTTGGACTGTAGTGTTATATTCGGTGGGTTGTTTTAGGACGTTAAGTATCTGTATTATGTATGGGGAAGTAATGCAGGAGTGTTCTCACTTTAAGCATAAGTTGGTAACTAGTTATGACTTCCAAATTGTTTTCTTCACCTGTTTGCGATTCTATTCCTAAGCATTACTCCATTATGCTATCCTTGACGTAATAAAGCTCTATCCCATTGGTGTATATTTCACATGAACAATGCGAAGAGTGTTGTTGAGACATGGGAAAGTCAATTCCACTCTTCCCCGCGTGAACAGAGGTTGGCTTTCCTGTATCTATCAAATGACATCCTGCAGAACAGTAGGCGAAAGGGTGCTGAGTTTGTTGGTGAGTTTTGGAAGGTTCTTCCAAATGCACTTCGGGATGTAATTGAAGCTGGACAAGAGTTTGAGAGAAATGCTGCACTACGGCTGGTATGTTATTGAACAACTATACTTTATGACTAAAGAGCAAGTATTTGAGTGTGGGGAATGAGTAGTCTGGGGATACACATATTTGACAAATATGATATTATGGTTATTAAGGGTGCAGGGGGTTAATGATATATAGAATTAATATTTTTATATATTTTGAACGTACAATTGTTATTTTTGGGAAAGTGAGTATAAACATCAATACTCTTCGCTGATGATTAATATTAATGCTTTGCTTTATGTTAAGTAGTCAGTTAACACCAATTTTTGGGGGAAATTGAGTTGGAATTGTGGGAGAATATGACATCTGTATCCAATATCTAGGTGTATTATAGCATTTGATATGCTTGGAATATACATCTATGTTCAGGAACTTAAAACTATTTCAAACAAAAAGGATTCATTGACCGGAACTTATTGAGTCTTATTTTCTGTTAATATAAAAACCAATGTTTGGATATGAATAATCAAGATATTTCAGTTAATAGTGACACCACACCTTTACTTGGTGAATACACAAATGAGTTAGGATCTATTTTTGTGTATTTTTAGTTATAAAGAGGGAGCAACTTTACCTATATGCCAAATTTCCATAAAGATGTTTGTACGTTGAAAGGGGTTGGCGAATGTATATTAAATGAACAACAACATTATGTTTCTGCTGATGACACAATTCTTTGTTCACTAGTCAACATTTGGATTTCCTTTAGCTAGCGGTGTGAAGACGTCCTAGATGCTTGATTCCACTTTCCTTTAGAAGTACACTCTATTGTAAAATGTGTTCAGAATTGTAATGGAACCTTCCATGTTTTGTTATGAGTTCCAATATTCTTCCCTTGCCCTGTAGATGAATGGGCATTTCGTTTTAAATGAGATATGTGTTGGAGTATGTACGGGTTTTCCCATTATTGTGAACTTGCTTTTTGATACAGATTAATATATGGGAGGAAAGGAAAGTCTTTGGCTCTCGAGGTCAGCTTCTCAAGGAAGAGCTTGTAGGAAAAAAGCTGGACACAAATAACAGACCTGGGAACTCTTTCGGGTTTAAGCTGGTGGTTACCCATTTGATAAATAATAAATTTGTATCTTCACACAGTGTTTGCTTTTGTAAGGTATGCTGCTTAACATCAAAATTTATTTAATATCTTTCTGAACAGAGAAATTCTGCTGGAAATGCATTGGACAAAATAGTTTCTGGCTATCACACTGTTTATGGCAGTCAACTGGATGAAGATGCTATACTGAGCAAATGTAGGAACGCAGTCAGCTGTGTTCAGAAAGTAGACAAGGAAATTGGCGGAGATATTGAATCAGGTAATAGGGGACAGTCTCTTATTGACTTTATAAAACAATTGGTAATAAATAGCTTACTGATGCAGGACAACTTTAAGAAACAACCAATATATGGAGCAAAAATATGACAAAGATAATTAGGCAGATTAACCAAAGGGAGAAGTATGGATCGCAATCCAACAAAGTCACTCAATTTACTTCCATAATTAATCAGTTAATCAAATTTAACTAATAAGCAGGATTACATTACTGATATATAAATAGAAAACTCCAAGAATAAAACCTAATGGCCCCGTTGATAATTTGAGCTTACTATAAGTAACCTACTACATATTTACTAACTCTAGCCCCACATATAGAATATATAGATAAATATACTTCCATCTTTAGTCTTTACACTAAATATGTATCAACTAATTAATAACACACACACACACACATAAATTCTTCAGTTCCGTTCCCTATCACTTATGGCACATCTAAATCATTATTATATATCGTACAAGTTTTATCTTATATCCATGTGGCATTTTTTATTTCTAATGCAGTTTTTTTGTTGACATCTCTGCTCTTCTGCTATAATTAGTCATCCGTCATATTATGTGTAGCTGAATTATGAATTTTATGCACACTTTAAAACTCATAGCAACGTTGATCTATGTAATCTCATGTTGTGCAACTCCTTTGCAGTTTGCATGCAATTACGAACAGGGATGTAATGATACATTATGCATATGTGATCTATCAATTTAATTTAAGAATACATTATGTTGTCTGAAGCATTATAAATTAAGATGATAGTTCTTTTTCAAACTGTCTTTGGGGACTATTTGGATTTTGGCTAATCTGAATTATAATGAATAAAATTTGTAATCAGATAGATAGATATCTGAATTATTAATATTAATACTGAGAGATATTTCACAAATCTGAATAATAATTTCTGAATGTTTAAAACATATTTTGAGAAACAACATGTGCAGAATTAGTTATTGCTGCATACATAATTGTATTTGACAAACTATTGTTACTTGATCTGTTAACTGAATTTGTGCTTCACTAGTCTCTTCGATTGTATATTTGACTCTATTCTTTATATGGTTTTCCCTGATATTTACGTATTTGTGGCACTATAGCATATTACAACGAATATATGCCTTTCTCTGCTTTTGAACAGCGCAATTCAATGGATCGGGCATAGTAGAGGAGATTAAGGAGCAACACACTATATTAACTAATTGCATTGGACAGTTAATGACTATGCAATCTTCTAGAGAAAATCTCGTCTCTCATCTCAGACAGGCTCTTGAGGAACAGGTTGGTTAGCAAGCTGCTGTTGTACTTTACTAAATAAATATGTGTCTTAAACTTCTTCTGTGCTTCCTGTTGTCCTAAAATAGTCCTTTCATTTTCTTATTATTTTTTCTCCCCACAAATAACCAGGAAATCAAGCTAGGTCAAATTCGCAATCAGCTTCAGGTAATGTATATAGTGCTTTTCCCTCTGCACAAGGAAGTCCTATTTTTCAGTTTTTACAATGCTACTACTTCTGACAGTCATATATTTCTGACAAAGCTGCACACTATCTATGTACACTTTTGTAGATCATATAGCAAAAAGTGTGGAGTCAAACTGCCAATTGTTTTTAGAAAAATACTATGTTAGTTTGATGAGATCCTAACTAACAAATTTATAGCGGTTAAAAAGTGCATTTAAACTACAATCTCCAGGTTTTCAAGTCATTAAAATGCAAAAGAATATTAAAAAGATCAGATTTGATTTTAATGCGTCAAATCAGTCATTTTCTGTGGGGGACAGCTTGAGTGATTATTAATTATTATTGTGATTGTTCATAGCTTCTTCCATATACAGAAATGGACCCAAATGGTCAGTAGTGTATTTACTTATGAACTTCTAGCACTGTGAGGCTTCTAATGTCATTTAAATATAAAGTGAAACTCCAAGTGGGATGGAAGGATACAGGGTATGTGTTTATTGACATTTTCTAAAATCATGCGGAATTTTTTTTGGGGCAGTTATGCACTCATGCTCTACTTTTGTAACAAGGAATGTAGTTATTGCCTTGGTAAAAAGATTGTGAAACAGGATCACCTTGACGAGGAAACTAAATTGCGAATGGATGTATTCTTTTGTTTCTTGTCTGAAACATAATAGTGTTCCGTATTCTTGATTTCGAAACTGATGGTGTTTAGTACGATGGTAGGCTGGTTAAACTGTTACGTGATCATGGCTAATGAAGTGGTGATATTGGTTCTGTCTTTTTTCATCGACAGAAATGTGCAACATCATTGATATTTTGTTAAAGATGAAATGAATCTGTTATGACAGTGTTGCCTAATTTCATGATATGTATGTAGGCAGCACAATCTCTCTCAGCCCTTGCTGGTAGTCTTTGTGGACAATTTGTAAATGGAAATGCTGAGCAGTCCCTAGCTGATCAGAATAAGGAAACACAAACCTCGAAAGAGAAACAGAGCTACTTGACTGGAAAGGAAGAGCAAACAGCTCCGGTGATGTACACACGACAGATGACTTCTGCTGAAAAACCTGATCATTTTGAAGATCCTAAATCTGCTGCAGCCGCTGTGGCAGCAAAGCTTACAGCATCCACATCCTCAGCTCAAATGCTGAGCTATGTGTTGTCTTCTTTGGCGTCAGAGAGTGTCATCAATAATGCAATGAATGAGTCTTCAGATGATTGCCCCCCTGAAAAGCGAGCCAAGATTGAAAACCACGCCGCTTACATTCCATCCCAAAATCCTCAACCACTTTTTCTGCATCAGAATGCAATGCAACACAATAATCTAACTGCCCCCAAAGAGTCCTCAAATTTAGAGGAGAAACCACCTCTGCCATCATCTCCTCCACCTATGCCACCGCTTCCACCACCCATGCAGTCATATCCTGCGCCGACATTCATGCAGAATTCAGGGTCTATACCTAGTTTACCCTATGGTTACGGAGCACCCCAACAGCAGCCACCACCCTTCCCTTTTCCTGCTACGGGGGTTCAATTTAATGTGATTCCTCCATTTCCAGCCCCTTCAGTTGACCCTTATCACAGTTATCAGACTGAAGCTGGTTATTATGGCCAGCAATCATCATTGTCAATGGCTCCAATCTCTAGGCAGTAGTGTGGGTTCTAAATGCTGGGTAATGGAAAGCATGCAGGGATAAACGTAAACCTTCTAACCGTTGTACGTTAGACTATAGAGTTTTCACATATTTAGCTTTTCGTTGTAGACCGCAGATAAATAGAAATTGTAATTTGTTTATTTAAAACTTGAAAGAAGTGATTTTTTATTTGTATACTCTCTTAATAAGCTTGTAACAGGTAGAAAGTTCAACTCTAGATCTTAATTTTGTAATGTTCTTTCCAACGATAATCACAGGTCATGGAAAGCAAGTACTTCATTCATTCTTTTCCTCCCTCAATCTCATATTTTTTTGTCTTGATTTTTTTATGGTCAATTGACCAAAGTTTGACTATCGTTCATTTTTCTTTTTGTAATTTATAAAATTTGAAATTACATATTAAAGTAGATTCTTATACTTTTTTGATGGTATAAATTTTATTACATCTTATATTTCATATGTGATATTTATTTAATTTGATCAATTTAACTAAAAAGAAAGACAAAAAAATTTCAGAATGATAGGAAAACAAATTTTATACTATCGATTTTAAATATCAAGTAGAAGTGGGTTTGTAAATAAAATGTCTCATATTCTTATACTTTTTATATTTCGAACAAAATACAAGGATGTTTTATAAAAGTCAATAGAAGTAATATTTGCAATTAGAATGAGCAGTTTAAATATCACAGAATAAATATGAATCTTATTTTTGGTAAATAATTAATATATAATGATACAAGATATTTATATACAATGTTTAAATATATATATAATTTATATTTTCCAAATTCTCAATCAAATAAAAGTATTTTTGTAAATAAAAAATGACTTTTATTCATTTTATATTCAAACCCTAATAAAAGGAGGTTTTGTAAATAGATAATAATTATGTATTCTAATAATAATCATTATAAAATACATAATTATTTTTTTTATTTCCTATTTCTGTTCTAATTTAAATATAATTGTCAAATCATCATTAAATTTTCTTATAATGGAAAACCTCGAGATAGTTATAGATGGACATGGAGAGAGACTAAGTTTTGGTTCTTTAGCTTCATCACGGAGTCTTGGTAATACTCTAACGACCGCGACGCGGATTAAGTGAGCTGGATATAGGTCTGAGAGACTGAGACGATTGTCACGTAGGAAGTTAGTGATATCATATAAGAGGCAACGCGGCACATGATATTATATATGAATTGTATTTTAAATTTTATTGAGTAATGTTACGTATTTCAAATTATGTTCTCAAATATTTTTTCAAAATAACATATCAGATAAATTATTGATTTTAATAAATAATTTATTATTAATGTAAATGAACCCACCCTAACTTACCTAACTAAATTTTATAAAAATTCCATACATATAAAGCGAGGAAGTTGGGATAGTACCGACTTTGTTGTGAAAAAGCTGAGCGTAGTGTAGAATAATACTAAATGTAGTTATGGGTAGAAAAAAGTTACTGAAGGTGGCGAATAATGAAATCGGGGGGAGCGACAAAGTGTGGAGAGGTAAAAAGAGAAAAGGTGGTCAACCGGTGGAGATAGGCGCGCCAACGTCGTCAGCTTTTGTTGTTTTGGTGAGAGAAGCAAAAGCTGTGATTTAGCCGTCTTCTTGTTTCCTGCCTGCCTGCTCGCTCCTCACACTCGTTTTTCAATGCCGATTTATGAAAACAATATATGCCGCATTTCATACTATAATCTTTTCTTCAGTCCGCTTAATCTCGTCAAACTATCTTCCTTCGATTCGTTCAATCGTATCAACGAATTACATTATTTTACTAGATACTAGTACTGGACTTTAAATTTTCTTATGTGGAGCATATATTTATTTGAGTCTTTAAATTGATGAGTTGTTTTCAAAGACATTCCATCTGATCGACTCGAGCATGCTCTGAACATAAATTGAGTTGAATTTTGGACAAACTATATAAAATCAAATCACCATTTGAACTACAAAGTTTAATTCCAACAATGAAAATGTTAATAAAATTTTGAGATACGTTTATTACTAACTGAGTTTCAGAATGCAAAATAAGGCGTGCATGTGTATTCAGCTGAATGATTTCATGGATATTTACACATATAAGTATATAACATGTAAATAAACTCCTAAACTGGAGTATGTCTATCCTTATCACTTACTAAGCTTATTACTCCCTCCGTCCCACAATACATGTCTCTTTTGGAAAAAAATTTTGTCCCACAATACATGTCTACTTTTAGTTTCCAATGCAAATATATTGTAAATATTTCAAAATTACCCTTCTTGAAAGTTGTATAACAATTAATGGAGGTTGAATAAGAGTCTACATTCATGCATTTATTAGGGGTAGAGGTGAGAAAATTTTATCTAATCAATGCTTTCTTAATATACGTACTCCCTCCGTCCCTTTTTATCTGTCCATTTTGGAGAAAAAAACACATACCAAGGTATTCCTTGATTGTATGAACTTTTTCATTAAATACCTCTAATTAATATCTTGAAAATGGTGGAATACCTCTACTTTATGTCTCGAAAACATGAATTCAACCAAGTTTTAAATAAGTCAAGCCTTGAAAATGGAAATTATGGAGATATATTTGAAAAACTATCATTAAATTAGTTTTGAAAGTATAAATGGACAGATAAATAGGGACAAATTTTTACTTCCAAAGTGGACAGATAAATAGGGACGGAGGGAGTAATTTTTTCAAAAGAGACATGTATTGTGGGACGGAGGGAGTATTAATCTTAACAATAATAAACTATAATAAATGAGGGTCACAGTTGAACGAAATACATATTTATCTTCTGTTAGGAGTGTTAAGACACATTAATGATTAGTCTTGTATATTATGATCTCTGTCGTCACCCCGTAAATGAAATTGCAGTAGTTCTATCAATTGTGCACGGATCCGTTCTAAGATTTTCAAGTATCTAAGTATAATCGAAACCCTAATCAATATATAATGTCCATATTTTATTTTATATATTAATATTTTAAAAATCTTGAGATTCCATGATATCGATATTTTGAATGATTTTATTCGTTTACAATTAGCATGGAGTGAATCGTTGAAAGTGACTGGTACATATAAACTACTACTTCCATTCTAACATAATAATCTTTTTGACTTTTTTCACGTAATTTGATGAAAAAATGTTTTTCAGTACATTATTTTTCAGATTTTTTTTTATGAATAAAAATTTAGATGTTCAAATTTTATTCAGAAAGAAGTTTGAAAAATAATATATAACAATATAATATATGTTTTATATCTTAAATTATATGAAAAATTATTATAATTATTATTTTAGAATGCAAGGAATATACTATGCCTGATGTTTGACTTTTCTGATGGAAACATGCAAAAATACAAAATGTATAGGTTTGAAGATTGAAAGCTTCCCGAATAACGTGGTAGGCAGAAGGCAGGGAATAAAGCAACGGAGCGACCAACTGACATAACGCACACTCATCAGTCAAGGCATGGTGCTTGCTTTAGTGGCATTATACTTAAATTAATAATATTAATATACAATTTTAGCAGTAATAACTTTTTCTTCTTTTTAGAATTTATTTGATGAGATTCAACTCTGAATTTTCGTAAAGGCCGACTCCCATATACACTTACCTACTGCAATGTACTTTGTGTCTCTCCTGCGCGTATATATTAGTATTTATTTATAACTTGGAGCTAGCTAGCGTGATGTTATGGTCCCTCTTTCTTTACAGTTTACATCACCGTTGGAATGGGCTAACTGAAAACTGAAAAGTGAAGATGCAATATGAGAAAAAGAAACCAGTAAAAAACAGAGATCGAGAAGAAGAAGAAGAAAGCAGTTGAAATGTTATTCGGCATGAATAAATGTAAAGTACAAACCAGGCCCGACAACAAGGACCGAAACAGCCGTCCCAGACATCACTTCCCATCCTCAATTTCTGATAAAGCCTGCCTTCCTTGTACATTTACCACCACCTTGTTGCATACTACCTCTGTCCCATCCTCAGGGTCGTCTGGGAGAATTTTGGGGCCCTGTGCTATAATATGAATTAGGCCTCAAATAAAAAAAAATATATGTATATTATAAAAATAAATAAATAATAAAAATATTATTTTTTTATAAAATTAAAACATGTCACTTAAAATAAGATAAATAATGTTATTAAATAATAGTAATTTTAATATTTTAAACAAAATTAATATAAATTTATATGAGATATATCTATATGTCATTGAAAAGAATGAAATTTATAGTACATATGAAAAAATATCATATGTAAAAAACATTATGAAAACATTTAATAAAAGAGAAATTATTATATAAAAAGTAAAGATACAACATAAAAGATTTAAAATGCAAATAGACATAATAAACTAATCTATTAGATTATGTAATTATTTATCTATAAATAAACAGAATTAAAATAAATATATAATTTTTAATTTTCAATTTCATTTTCGAAATTTAATTTTATTAAATAAAACATTGATTTCTAAATTTTGAGGCCCCTATAGTTTTGGGGCCCTGTGCCATCGCCCACCTTGCACGCCTCAAAAACCGGCCCTGCCCATCCTATTGTATACAGTTTCCCTTTTGGGACGTCCCATCAATTGTATACATATTTAAAATAGTAAATTTTTATAATATAAAAACTTAACTACACCCACTACATTCTTCCACTACACCCACTTTATACCTTAAATATTAGTAGGTCCCACCACTTTACTCACACTACACTTATTTTATACATTAAATATTAATCGGTCCACCACTTCACCTATTTTTCTTACTTTTCATCACTAAATTACACTTTTTCTTAACCTCCGTGCCACTCCCCATATGTATACTACTCACCGGGACGGAGGGAGTATATTTTATGTTTGCATACGGATTAACACTTACATCCGGTCAATATTTTTACCTATGACGAGTTAAAATCAAAATATTTCGGACGTCTTATATCATCTAAATGGAGTATATTGCATTTTGTAACCTAAGACTTTACTTAGCGAATCAGACTTCACACTTTAAAACGTGATAGTTTGTAACTTTAAGTTTCAATTAACTTTCAGTTTATAACCCTGACCTACACATTCGTTAAAAACTGCCGTTAACTTTAACTTTGTATATATTAGTTCCTAAGGCCATCTCCAACCGTGGAACTAGTTTTTGGCCTAAATTTTGGTCCAAATTTAGACCGAACCATCTTTCCATTCCAACCGTTTAGCCTAAATTTTGGTCCAAATTCATATATCAATATTTTATGCTTCTACAATTTTTATATTATATTCTAATCTTTTAACAATAATATAAGATTTCATATAAATATTAAACTCAATAAATTCATTAAATTAGAAAAACATTACATTTAAACAAAAGAAAAAAAGAAAATTTAACATTTTATTTAATTAACTAAAATAAAATTTACAAAGATTCAATACTACTCCGAACTAATATATTGTTCCCAAAAAAGCTCAATTAATGCATCTCAAAATACAATATGAGCTTTTTTATTTTTAAATTTTCGATGTCGTCCAAGAAATCGTTGAAATCGAGCATTTTAATGTGTTGTTAATTTGAATTATTTTGAGAGTATTTAATTTTATTATATTTCATATTTAATATATATATATATATATAATTATTTAAGTAAAATATATTAAATATAACTTATAAATATTTAATAATTATATTAACATAAAATCATTTAATTAACTAAATATACAAAAGATTAAAAGTTATTATTATATTGCTAAAAAGATTTAGGCCGGTAAGCAGTGCCGGCCTAAATTTAGGCCAGTATTGTTCACCGGCCTAAATTTGAAACAAGATTTAGGCCACTGTTGGGAGGATTTAGACTGGAACCAGTCCAAATTTGAACCTTTAGACCAAGGTTGGGTTTGCCTTAACAGCTGTTTGAGAGGTGACAATGTGTATATTAGTTCATAACAGCTACTTTACCCGTGATCCTTTCAAGTTTATGTATTATATTTTGAAATTATTTTCGAACACAGATGTAAAAAAATTATAATAATATTTAAAATATATATTTAGATTTAGAATCTGATTTTTTTTACATAAACGATGTAACTTATTCTAAAACTTTAAAATAAATACATATTTTAAAAATTATTCTAAATTTTTGTACGTGTAGGTATATTTTGTACGTGTAGGTATATGGGTGAGGATCAGCATTGGAGGTGCATAATAGAAATGATATCACAAAAGCAGGTCAAAGCTGAAACACTTAATATGAAATGATCATGCTTCAGTATTTCAAGGTAGTACGTCTGACGACTAGGATCATGCATGTAAAGCAATCACAATATCACATGACAAGATCTCTCTGTCGTTCTCCTTTACACTTGCATGCGCCGGTCACTCTTTTTTACCACTACCTTTTTCACTACAACTCCTGTAAGTTTTTACGGGGTATTCAACCCAGAACACTGAAACAAAAGGTAACCAGAGGCGTACTATACTCCCAGTTAAAAACCACAGTGCATTAGCACATAATGAGCCTGTTTGCCTGTACTCCAAGTCGGGGATTAGAATTGTTTCTAGTTTTAACCTGAAAAATGTTTTTTTTGTGTAATAAGGTGGAAATTGACTTGAACTCAGAAATAAACTAGAAACTTAATTAAAGCTGAAAGTTAGTTTGAGATTTTTTTTCAGTGACTTAATATCATAATTTTTTTTTGATAAACGTTACACATAAGTCATAAATTATTCATAAGTTATTCATGAATCACTTCTATTTTTATATCATATTTTTAATAACTAATAAAACATTAGTAAATCAAAATTATCCGAATAATCATTTTAAACTCTCTATCTTATCATTTTTTCCGTGTGCCAGGTTGTCTCTCGACAGTTTTAAACTCAACCAAACCAGCAATCGGACATCACATGTAATAATTGCAGACAAGCTTTGTTATCACAAAAAAGAATACACTTGAAGTGAGAAAAAACAGCGGCATTATTCTAACAACAATATCTCCACTGTCGTTGTCCACCCCTTAGATCGGTCCATCTATAAATACCCCCTGCCTCCTCTCCATCTTCACTCACATACAATTCACACAACATAACATATTTTTAACACAACATAACATATTTCTCGTTAAAAATCTCGTTAAAGATGCAATATCAGAGAGAATCATGGAGTTCGTATGTGGGAACATACGAGTCCCTGGAGCGTATCGAGAGGCTGGCTTCGGAGAACGCCGTGGTGATATTCAGCGTGAGCAGCTGCTGCATGTGCCACGCCATCAAGAGGCTCTTCTGCGGCATGGGGGTCAACCCTACAGTCTACGAGCTGGACGAGGACCCCAGAGGCAAGGACATGGAGATGGCCTTGACCACCCTACTTGGCGGACGCTCCGCCACCGTGCCGGTGGTGTTTGTGGGTGGGAAGCTGGTGGGGGCCATGGACAGAGTCATGGCCAGTCATATCAGTGGCAATCTTGTGCCGCTTCTTAAACAAGCTGGGGCTTTGTGGCTTTGAGCATGCATTCTCGTGGTTTAGTAGTCACAAGTCCTCTTTCTTGATAAAGTTTTAGAGCAGGGAAGAAGAGATTAGATTACCAGGAAAAAAAGATCATGAGATAGCTACTTAGCTAGTTGGTTAATGTGTGAGGTTTTCTTTCATTTTCTTTTCTTAGTTAGTTAAAGAGTAGGGCTCTTTTAATATATTTCTTTTTTTGTGTTTTTGTTATGTTTAGGAAGGGAATTAAGAAGAGAAGTTTGTTTATTAATTGGTTTTAACTAGGGGTTTAAAGTTGTTTATTCATTGCCTTGCAACCCACCAGAGAGTCATTAACAAGCACTAACAGGTTTAACAAGCACAATTCTTAAGCTAGCTTCTCCTCTCCAGATTTAACTTTTTTTAATTATATAATATGTGTAATTATTGATCAAAGTTTGATATATCCTCGGTCGATGCCTTGCCGGCCTTCTCTCTAAACTGCACCCCACATCTACTACACTGTGTATCCGAGTTAAAATTGGGAGAGGAGAGAAGAGATTAATGCTTATAAAAATTTCCCCGGTTCATATATGTTTCAGAGGTTTTTGAAAGAGAACAAAGAAAAGAATAAAAGGAAGTTAGAAAAGAGTTTGACAACAAAACTTTCTTTCCAAAATTAGAAAGATCCAAGCAGCATAGATTACATTGGATTCAAGGAGATGTGAACCACTCTCACCATGTAACCATTCTGACTAATAAATAGGCTCCTAACTCAAGATATAGAGACGATGGTTAAAAGTTGAGCTCCAAAAGGTTCTTTGGTGGCTCTTAAAAAGTTTAAAACCCTCTCCTCTCTCCTCTATTTTAGAAGCCATGTAATGATTCTAGCCTATGATATAAAGAAGTGAATATGAAATTGAGAAAAAACTGAAGGTAGGAGGAAATGAAACATTAATTATACTTCAAATTGAGATTGTGATCCCTAGTCTATGATATAAAGAAGGAAACGGAGGATGGAACGAAATTTATACTTCGTTTTTCCTTCTAAATTATTCATCCCAAGATCAATGAGAATTTATAACCGAACCGATAAATTAGAAAAACAGTAAATCGCTATCCATACCGTATTGAACCAAAAGTAAAAGAACTCTACGAGCATCTCTGAGAGACATTGCATTGTGATTTGTCTATCCCTGGAACACTGCAATATTTTTAATATAGGTGAAGGGAATTTTACGAAGAGAAAATGGATTATGTAGCGATTAAACGGAAATGTTTAACTGTGGAACAATAGTTTAAATCTTTTAAGAAGCGAGTGTTCTGGCTTCTCTCCGAAATTGGGAACACACGAAAGATTTATATCTATTAAAATTCTTTGTAATTTATTTTTCTTTTCTCAGTTGTTATTTTTTCTGTTCTCTCTAAAAATCTCAGAAGCACGATGTTATTATTGTAAAGGAAATAATAATTATAATCTAGAAAATTTATTGTTAATATACAAAGAAGTTAAAATTAACCGCATAGCTGTTAGGTGATTTTCTAATATTCCAGCCAAGTCAAGAAGGTGGTTTTTTTAATACTGGTCGGACCATATGAAAGAACTATTTTCGAGGATGTTACTGGGTTGTTTACTTGATTGTGTTTTAGGGTCTGTTTGGAGGTGCTGTTAAAAATTGCTGTGCTGTCAGAAAAAGTGCTGGTAAAATAAGTGCTGTTGTAGAAATCAGATAACTGTTTGGTAATTTTTTGATATTTACTTATTTTGAGTTATAATATATAAAAAAATAATGATTTTGGTGAGGTTTTATAATGAAATCTATAACAGCATTCTGCAAAAGCTGAAAAACAGCTTTTTCTAAAAGCATGAGAGGACCTGCTTTTTCTAACAGCAGCTTTTCAGCTAAAAGCTGCTGTTCGGGAAAGCTGCTTTTAGATTTACCAAACAGTTTTTCACCTGCTTTTCAGCAAAAAGCTGCTGTTGCTGTCTGCAACAGCAACCCCAAACAGTACCTTAGTTGAGAAAAATAAATCTTGAAACTCATGTCCGAGTCAGTTCATGGATTTTCGATATCTAAGAGGTTAGGTGTGTATGAGAGAAAACTACGGAATGATGTTCATTTCTCATATTTTTATTTATGATAAAATAATGAAATATAAATATTTAATACAAATTAAATGGATGATGCTTAAATATAACTATAATAATAATTTAATTGATATGGTTATTTAATTTAAAATAATAACTTAATTTTTAATTAATTTTTTACACTAATTAAACTAAATAAAAGATAGCAGATATGTTTCCTCAAACAAACAGAAAACACCTATGATGCATGTATTAAAATATTGGGGTGACTCAAATATTTAATTATGTTCCTAAGCACTTTAATTATTGATGACCACGTTAAAAAAAATGAAATATTGTTCTATAATATGAACCATACCGTGTATCTTCCGACCGAGTTAAAGAAATTTCTTGATTCTTCCATTTTTTTAGAAAATATCTCACCAATTTCTAAACATTTTAGTATAGGTTCATGCTGTTTTTGTCGAAGCATATTCTTTCTCTTACACGAAACCTCAACCAATTCACAATAGGACAAAGATGATAAAAAAATCACTTACTAGTAGAGAATATTTAGCCACAACAACTAATAACTCTAATTTCATGACTCTCCTAGTAATTTAAAGTAATGGAATTTCATGATTATCATAATAAAGAATACCAAATTGGATTACCACAATTCAATAATTCTGAACTACAAAGAAGTCTAAATTATCATTATAATTAGTATGGACTTCCCAAATTAATTCAGGATTAAAAGATGATATGTGTTAGAGAGCGCCCTTCAAACTCTAATTTTTGAGGAACCTCCGATTAACAATTTCAGAATACAAAATAACAAAAGATATAAAAACATTCAAAAATAACAATTCATCCAAGAATCAAAAAATTCATGAACAAAAAGTGATAAAAATAAAAAAGATAATCAATCAATATAACATATCTTAAAATTTAGAAAGCAAATGAAAAGATAGAGTATTGAGTAAATACGGTAATACCGATTGAATCTCGAAAGGAAGAGTGAAGGATAATGTTGATAGTAGTTATTGGACATTTTAAAAAGATTATATCCATGTTATAATTCAACGGGGACTAAAAAAGAACATACACCGATTTTCAAAAATAAGAAAATGCTCTAACATCCTTCGATCCTCTGTCCCCGTCACTGAATATCATTACAAACACTAAATTAACTAATTAAGAACTCATTACATACGTTATCACGACAAACACGGTGGGGGTAGTAGAGGATTATAAATTATAATCAAGTATAAGAGCCTTGTAAGCGCAACATAGAACAATGTGAATGATACCGAATGTATTTTGACGGTGGCCTCAATCCTAATTAATAAGATAGAGCACACAACAACAATCGAGTGCTTTCGAAAAATGGAATCCCGGTGACAGAGCCCTTATATATAGAATATATAGCTGGTTTTTAATACTTGTCCTCAAGTTATAAGTTGTGACTAGTTATACAATGTAGAATTATTTTATTTGTTTTATATTGTTTAAATTATACTAATGGCTCTGGTGAACGATCAGGCCCGGATGCGATTTTAAACTAATATCGATATCAATCATCTAAAGCAATGAGATTAAATTGTTTTGGTTCAAAATCGAAATCGATAAAATAAATTGTGAACCGAATAGTTGATTCATCTGCTATGTGATACCGTGGTAAGGGCTATTAACAAAGAAACTCAATCAGCTTATCATTTTTTTGCCAATTTTTTAAAATATTTTCTCTTCACTAACAACCCCAATAAATTTTATTAAAATTATATAAGATAAATATAAAATAAATCATGATTAAATTTACCAATCTAACTTGTTAAGTATCTTTCTTTTATTTGCATCTTTTTATACACATATTTGCAACATATTGCTCATTCATTAATAAATATAATTATTTCTTTAATAATTTTAATATTTTAATTTCATAAACCCACGCCACAGAAAAGATCGAAGGGTTTTCACCATCTGTACCAAAGAACTATAATTTATTTAAATTTAATTTATATTAATTATTCTGCTTAAGTCCCTAACTTCTACCGGTTCTAGTTAAGAATAATTAGCGGATTTTGATTTTATATTATAATATTTGTTAGTTTTGATTTAAAAGATAACATGAAAAAAAGTGAAACCGTACTTGTCTAGTGTCTCATTTTTTTCTTTGTTTTTTCTCTTACTATATAAATTTGAATTGTTATAATTTGTCAAATAAGCTACTTAATCATCATGATTACTTGTTAAAACTCACGGACACGAAATTTTGTATCAAAATTACAAGTTGTATTTATTTTAGATCTTGTATATAAATCTTCACAAAAATAAATTTTTTAGTTATTTTTACTAATTTTTGATTAATTTTAGTCATGTTGCTACATAAAATATGTGTTAATGATGGTTAACCTATGTAGCGATAAGTAATTCTGATCAAATTTTTTCATAGATTTTGTAAGTTTATTGAGATGGTTAGTGAAAAAAAAGTTTAAATATTTTTTGACAAAAAAAATGACAAATTGGTTAGGTTTCTTTGTTAATAGGTCCCGTGATAATAATAATACACATAAAAGCTTGAATCAGATTGTATATCAATTAAAAACAGAGGCCGAAATTAGATACAGTCTACAAGATTTAAGGAAAATAAATAGGAACTAAAAGGGTAAAAAGTTGACATGAAATCATGAATATTATTAATTCAACGATAAATACTGAGTTTATGTTTTAAAAAAAAAAATCAGCATCGCCATGCAGACGCAGCAAGAATAGCTCTATCCTGCCACCCTAGCAGCAAGCAACCATGGTCCTCCGTCAATCTATATCCATCACAAGAATACAATCCCAGCAATATATTAGACTGAGTCACCGCGTTCTCACTCAGGGGAACTCCTTTAAACCCTTTACTCTCCATTATCATTCTCCACTTTTCGAGCTTCTCGTGCCTCATCACTCTCTCGGATCCCTCACATGCAACGATGTTTTGTATCTCCGGTGCAAATATGCACTGCTCGACCTTCACTCTGTGTGCCGAATCGAGAGGGAATGTGGCGTCGAGGGAGTCGAAAATAGCCGAATAGTAATGAAGTGCCTCGAGGAATCGGCCTAAGAAATATGGGCCGTTATGGCTTGCTTCTTGTTCCACGATGGTTACTATGTTCGGGGCTTGATCTCGAATCATGGTGAGTAAGTTCCCGAGGCTGTTTCCTGGGACGCGTTGGAGGCGGTTAACGGAGTTAACCGCCAAGGCCTCGCCAACGCGTCGGTTGAACATATGTGGTTTTAAGTCTTCGAGTTGTTCACCGACTGGATGGAACTCGAATGGCACGCGAAGCGAGTGCGCTAACTCGCTTAGGCATCGGCCTGTTTCCATGACAGCCTCGGGGGAGGTGCCGACCCCGGTGATTCGGAGGAATGGAGGGCCGCCTGGACGGGCTGCGAGGGCTTGCATGAAAGCTGGCCACTGGTAGCCTTGGAGAATATCCAAGTCGATGACATGCACGCGTTGTTCGGATTCGAAGGCCTCGAAGATGGCTTGGTTGGCGGTGAAGTGTGCGAATTTTATGTAAGGGCATGCTTGGTAGAGGATTTGGTAGATTTTGAGGATTTCAATGGAATCTGGAGGGAAAGGGGTGAAGGGCTTTGAATTAGAGGATGTTGGTTTGGCTGTGAGTGTTGCGTTTAGCCTCGCGCTCAAGGCTTCTGTGAAACAGGACGCTACGCGTTGCATGGAGTCCCCGAGAGGTGTCACAACTCGGTTGAGGTGGTGCACGTATCGTCCTGCCAGCATGTAGTCTTCTTTTGCGGTGGCTTCTGCACAGGCTAGAAGTAGATGCACCAGTTGAAGACCACTTTCTTGTTCCTGCAAACACATGAGTTCATTTTCAATTAAGCAACTATAAGAGTATAGTAAATTTTTCCGTCTTCTTATCATCGATGTTAGAATACAATATAATCCTGAGAACTGGTAACCAGTGGTTTATCAATAAAATTTTTGAATTTGGTCTCTATCGATATATTTTAAAGAGTTGTATTTTACCTGCTCCGGGGCAAAGGACAGAGGAGGAACCATCAAAGTATGATCAATAATTTGGGCTTGTTGGAGGTCTTGAGCTCTTTGTGGGGGTGCTTGTTGCTGCAGCTGCTTCTTTTCTTGCTCCCTTTCTTCTTCTAATTGCTGTAAAAGTGGCGGATTGGCAACCATTGATTTCTTTTGATAAAGACCATCACTTCCTTGAGAATTACCTCCAAGGACGGTTGATTCGGATCCAGAGAACCTGGTGGAATTATTTGGCTGAGTCAAGCACTCCAACAATGCTGGCACTGTTGTGAGGGCCTCATCATAAGAGCCTCCACCAGCACCAAAGCCTTTCAAGGTTCCGAAATCTTCCTCTCTGTCATAATCATCCAAGAAATTCTCCAGGGCTGGTAGGGAAAAGCTCTCCACTTGCATAAACTCTTGATTATTAGGAGAATTCAAAACTCTGTGCAATGGACTCATTCCCTTCACCTTACTACTATTATTGTGTATACTGCTAAAAGGCCCTAGGGGAGATAGCGCCCGCGGAGGAGAAGAATATCCTAAAAGAGACTGTCCATGCATGGACTGCACATAATTGCTATGGTAATTACCAAAATTTGTACCTTGAGGAGAAGGCAAGTTCCTCACAGGGGATGAGATCATGAAGTCACCTCCGTCGAGCTGATCGGTGAAAAATGACTGCCATAGTGCAGAATTATCAGGTGACTGGACTTCCATTTCTCCATCCAACACATCAAACTTGAGGGCATCAAAGTTAAGGCTTGAGACTGAGGGAGTTAAGCTTTTCTTCTCCGAGTCCGAGAGCAGAGGATCCTTCTTAGAAGCTTCCAACACCGACGAAGTGCTGGAAGAATTCGAAAGCAGTTTGGAGCAACTCTCACTCTTCAAACTCTCCATGCTCCCACACAAAGTACTATTCATCATCATCCTTTCCCTCACCATGCAATCTTCTAGTAAACAAAAAACAAAGAATCTTGTAATAGACCAACTGGTACCCTTTCTCTCTTTTCCCTTCCTTTTCGAAATCTTAAGGATTTGGGCAAAATTTAAACCTTAGGCTTGTGTTCCCTTGTTTTATCTTATAAAGAGTCGGGAGATGTTAAGCTTTCAGCACTTGTTTATAACGGAAAGGTAAAGACCAGGACGTGTATTTAAAACGCGAATAATTAAGCACATAAAATACTACGTGCGATGAAAAATTTGTCTCGAGTGTAGATATTATTGGCAGGAGAGTTAAAAAGAGAATGTTAATTTAGATTTGATGTGTTTGGAGGGGAGTGACTAGTTGAATAACCTCTATAACTTCACCACCACCACCGAGTTTAGTTGTTTCCTAGGGGGGCAGTTTTGTCATGTTTTGAGCATTTGTTTATGCATATACCCTAAATGCTTAAACAATGTATTGTGGCACAATATTTGTTTTGGACCCACGTAAATTCTTGAGCCGGCCCAGCTTCAAGTTGAAACAGACCATTTCTTGCATAAAATAATACTCCCTCCGTCCCCGTGGTTGTTTACGCTCCCTGTTTACACGCATTTTGAGGCTCTTATAAAATATAGTTGTATGACTATTTTCTCAAATTTTTTTTAATAAAAGTTTAAATATCAAATTGTTATTCAGAGAAAAAAAAATTCAAAAATATATTTTAAAACTATACTTTAAATAAGTGTGGAAAAACGTGCCGAAAAATAACGTAAAGAAATTAGGGGGACAGATAGGGAAGTACATGGCTGCCTTCCTTGCATGCTGATGAAGACTGGGCGATTGGTTGGAGAATGATACAGAGAGGGAGATTGCAATTAAATATTATAAAGCATATATTTGTGAAAATGACCTGAATAATATAAAAGAGTGTACAAGAATTTATGCAGTTGGAATGATATCGCTTTGTATATACACAAAGATGAAGTCATGAAGGTTAGGGCTGTTTAACGAACCGAGCTGTTCGCGAACAAGCTCGAGCTCGGCTCGTTAAGAGCTCGTTCGGCTCGGCTCGTTAAGTTAACGAGCTCGAGCTCGAACACAAAAAATTGTTCGTTAAGTAAACGAGCTCGAGCCGAGCTTTTAGTATGTTCGGCTCGAGCTCGGCTCGAGCTCGGCTCGAGCTCGTTCGGCTCGAGTTCGGCTCGTTAAAGCTCGAAAAAATGTAATATTTTCGGGGTTTTTTTATAATTTATATATGTTATTGGACTCAGAATTCAACATAATATATATATATATATATATATATATATATATTTTAGTGATGTAAACAAAATTTTAGGAAATAATAATTTTATTTGGTTTTTAACAGGCAAGTAGAAGTTTGACTAGTACCGCTAACTAGTGTTTAATCCTAGTTTAGTGTTTCAATATTTTAAAAAATATTTTTTACCGATCCAACTGTATGGATGTTAACATATATACATTTTAGTGATATAAACAAAGTTTCAAAAAAATTGAAATTATTAGGTTAGCTATTTTAAGAGTCAACTAGCGGTTTGTCCTTATTTTTTTTCTAGCTCGACTCGACTCGACTCGACTCGGCTTGGCTCGTATTTGTTCGCGAACAAGCTCGTGTTCGGCTCGTTAGTTAACGAGCCGAGCTTGAACACAATTTTTGTTCGATTAAAAAGCTCGGCTCGGCTCGGCTCGTCAGAAAAAAAATTAAAGCTCGGCTCGGTTCGGTCAAAACTCGGCTCGGCTCGGTTCGTGAACAGCTCTAATGAAGGTAGCTAGGAAGGAGCGTGCCTAAATCATCTTGGCGGTTTTGTTGGCTAACAGAGGTCAAGTATTGGCGTATTTTGTTTATGCAGTTTGAAATGATATCGCGTCATACATACACAAAGATGAAGTATTAATTATCCATTGCTGGAGTTTTGAAATATCAGTTTTAATTTATTTTTTTTAACCAGACGAGCCACAAACCTGACTCCAACACCCCAACCAAAAGGCCCAAAAACATTTTCTGCTGTTGTTAAAATAGTTGCTAATCAAATTATTATATGTGTTATTTATTTATTTTATTGCTCATCTGCACTATAGTTGTTTATTATTGTTTAAAACTACTCAAATAGTGGTAATTCTAAAGATATACAATGTGAACTTCTAAATAAATTAGAAAAATAAATAATATAATAAGGTATAAAAATCAGTAGTCATGCCGTTGATGTGTCCAAGTCTTGGATCAGTAGTCATGCCGTTGATGTGTCCAAGACTCCAAGACTGTGGTCAGGGGTGAGCATGTGGTCGGGCATTAGGATCGGACCGAACTTTATTTCGGTATATTCGGTTCCGGTTGGTTTTGCTCCACAGTTAGTTGGCGTTTGGCAAGAAAATTTTGTGCGTGATGACGTGGACGCACTCTCGGTTAAAACTGAGATATCATCTAAACTTTGTATATTTTTTCATTTTTTGGATCATGACTCTGCCTATATTCTGATTTTCGAAGAACTTGGTCTTGGTCATGACATATGTGCTTTATTGGTAAAAGTATATTTTCGAATACTCCATGGGTTTGGGCCGTCTAATTTCGAATATCATGGGGTGGTGGGCCGTCTAATTTGGGATAATGGTCTTCTAAGAACTGGGCTATTATTATGGATCATACACCTAAAGACAACACTGGCATTCTGAAAAAGGCTTCAACTGAATCTGCCGAAACTGAAGGAAAGACCATTTTTACATTCCATGTTGAGCAAGTCTCCTCTCCCAGTTTTGTTCAGTGGTTTGTGTATCTCACTGATATGGAGCTTACATTTCCTGCTTTTATATTTGAACTGACATAAGTTATTATGGTAAAAAAAATTATCATTTTTGCCATGGTATCAACCAAGAAAACAATGTAGCACTACCCAGGCTTGCATATAAATATTAAATCAAGCAACCATAAGTTAGCAAGAATCATCCCTGTTATAAAGGCAACCAAATTACTGCTATAGATCATTAGCATTCTGCTAATTGATATGCGACAGGTAGATTATATTAACAAGAGGCACTGTAAAACAATACGTATGCACAACTTTTTCCCTATTTATGTACATTCCTAGTACTAGACTGTACAAGTAATATTATGCACAAAGGATCATGATACATACAGACTAAAGCCTTTCCCTGGTTTTTACTGTCAGATGTAACACCCGATAATAGCGATCTTAGAGATATATTCACACCGATACTTTGGGATAACAGATCAAGTTATCCTGTTTCTGTTTCATAGACTATATCCACTACCAGATTTATGAGTAAGACCTAATCAATTTGAGATTATGGAAAGTTCTTGCTTTAAAGAGGTTCCCAAAGAGAAAACTTATCGTTTTCTCTTGGGGTGGAGTTGGTGAATTACTTGTGTTCTGTCTGACATGCAGTGCAGCTTGTCCAATCTGTCGCCGAATGGAATCAATCATTTTGGGCTCAACTGGATTACCAGTCACGTCAGTGACATAAAATGTATCTTTAGCTTTCCCACTTTTCGTAGAAATTTCTGCTCTTTTGATGCAGAGACTATTCTCCCTGAAGATTCTGGTAATATCTGACAAAAGACCAACTCGATCTTCTGTAAGAAGTTGGAGTTCAAGTGCCTGCATAAACTAGCAAACACTTTAGTGCAAGATCAACCAGTATTTTTAATGCATATTTAATAAACAGGCACATAATTATTATTTTATATAGTGATAGTTGTTTATACTTCAGATGTTCGTCTCTCAATGGCCGCTTCAAGGCATTGCATGACACGCACTCGTTCTGCCTCCGAGCTTATGGGGATCCCATCAACATGTCGGATATAATATTCCTGCATCAAAAATATTTGTCAGTTACATTTAGAGATACTTTTGAGTAATTACATTCCATGAAAGCTGTTTAGTCTCTCAAAAGTGCAGAAGTATATTAGAACAAAGGCCTATAAAACTTTTTTATGGTACCTTTAATATTTAAGTAAATATATATATATAGAGTAAAGCAACAACAATAATTCGGTCGTTGAAACTCATTTTGTAGTCGATATCAGTTTTTACCTGGTAAGCTTCCAACCTCCCAGTGTGAACCACACCATGAAAGACTACATACTGCATGTCAGTTAGAGTGCAAAGCGTATCAAATAGAAGCTTAGGTCGGTCCTTAGACCTCATAGTTATCACAGTGTAGTCCTTCTCAATGCAATTACCAATAGTTACATGTGGTCTGGAACTCTTGTCATCATTTTTACCATCTCTAGAGCTTTCAGTTATTTCGTAGTCCCGATCAGCAAACATAATTTGATGCAGTCTTCTCTCCCTGTGCGTGACACCAGGCGTTGAAAGGGTCATCTTAGCCGTCTTCAAGTCACTACTTCCTTTAAGAACATTTCGAAGGAGCTCCTTGATTGTTAAGAGCCGTTTTGGGTCTTCAATAGCACATCCAGTTGAGTCATCAGTGACATGAACCACAGCTGCGGCTCTAGCATTGTGCGTCCATATCTCGGCATTCACTACATTACAGTGAAGGTCAGTAAGAACTGCACACACTTCAGACAGTAGGCCTGGTCTGTCCATTCCGGCTAATTCAATCGCAGTGTGATTTTGAGAAGGCATCAATCCCACCGACCCTCTTATAGGAGACACGAAAAAAGTGTCACTTTCAAGTGTCTGCAGAAAAGGCAACAAACAATTTTTACCCCAGGTCACTGATATTGGGTTTCCCCTTTTCAGTATATTTTTATGCTTGCTAATTTTATAAAAAAACCAAGATGCTTATAAATTCCGACATTAATTTCCAGATATGTGAAGTTTTATTAATAATAATTATTAAGTGTCCCCTGCTAATAGGAGGTATTTAAGATATTTCAACACACTCAACTACTTCTTACTTCTTAGCTATTAAACCAAACTTCATCATGCTTCAGGAGTTCAGGTTAAAACAAAAATCAAATGGCAATTACTTATGAAGTAAACTGAATACCCAATCAACATACCTCTTGAATATATCTGATGACTTCTTGGTCTGTAATCTTATATCCGTCCCGATCAATCACATGAAACACTGCAACAGAAATTTAATTCCGTAAGACTCAAGAGAAGACCAATTCGTTCCCCTACTTAATTATTCAGATAATTACTAAAATTTAAAAAGTTTAGTAAGACGATACCATCCATAAACCATCCACCGTCAGATGAGATGTATGCTTTCGTAATAACAAGGTCCAAGTCGGTAAGAACTTGGACCACTTCAAGCAAGATTCCATGCTTGTTAACACTGTCAACCTAGATACAAGTGACAAACCACTTAATAGAATGCTTAGAAATCAAGCAACACAACAAAACATAAATACAAGTTCACAAGCTAACAAAACACACAAATTATACCTGGATAATAGTTGCATCAACACAAGAATTGTTCTCAATTGTGACCCTGTTTCCAAAAAGTATCAAATAAGTAATTCAAAGTCCAAAATTTCAACCAAAAAAAAATAAATCCAAATGGGGGTTTTACTATTATTCAATAATTTCATTAAATAAAAAGATCATCAACAATACCACACGAGATCACAATAAATAATTAGTTCTAATAATCAATATATGATGATCATAAGAAAAATCATCACAAAAGGGCAGAGGCTAATAATAAAATTTATAAAAAGGGGTGAATTGGAATTGGGAATGACGAACCTGGGTGGGTTCATTCTCCTGATGAACTTGGCGTACTCATCATCCATGTCCTCTGAAACAAATTAATAAAAAATATATATGTGTAGTTACAAAGTAAAATCGGCAGGAGACGAATTGGTGAAACAAGAATTGTTTATAGATATATGTAGGTGGGTATATATATACAGAGAGATAGAGAGAGAGAGAGAGAGAGAGAGAGAGAGAGAGAGAGGAGTGTATGTATGAATTGCCTGCCTCCAATATGTGCGGAGGAGCTATTACAGAGACAGAGAGAGACGAAAGACTAAAAATAAAGTGGAGAGAGAGAGAGATCAACAGTCAGTTGGTAAATGAATAAACAAACTGATTAAGCATAATATTCAGCTTTTCCCAAATTTTAAAGAGAGTTCTTCTAAACATATTGAAAAAGAAAGATCGTTTTAGAATTTTGATTTTTATTAAAGATAATATTTCCAATTTAACATATACATTTATTAATATATATAGTAAGAAAACATTATGTGAAACTGTAAAAAGAAAAAGAAAAAAAGAAAAGGTAGAACTGTGATTCAAATAAAAAATTATGTAAAAAGATATTCAAGAATCTTCCATGTCATTTATGATCTTTGGAATGTTGTCCAGAACTTTTATTTTTTTAGAACATGATTACTAGTCGATTAAATTAGAATTTTAAGATATTATGTAAAATTTGTTAAATTTGTGATATATATTATTTTGATGATATCGATTATATATATATATATATATCATGAAAATAGTAGATTATTATTTCAAATTATTATAAATAGAATATAATATTTTAATATGTTACTCGATGACGCGACATTTGACGCCATGCAAAGGCTTGACTAAAGATATTGATAGGGAGATTTTGAAAAAACTATCTATATTATTTTATTTGTGATATGTTAGTTCAATTTTTAGTTAATGATTTCATCGGGTTGGAGTTGCTCTTAAAATATTCGTAAAATTGTTGGTACAACAAACATACATATGATATATTTCAATATTTAAATATTTTGAGATATTGCGCCCGTTTATTTTCAAGCTTCAGACCCGTTTGTGTAAATAAGTAGAAGCACTTTTAAGAAGTTGAAAATACCCAACGGCCATTTGTTTTACTGAAGCATAAGCTGCTTCTGACTTCTGATTTTTTTGACCCGTTTGTGTAAATAAGCAGTAGCATTTTTAATAAGTTGAGAATGTTAGCTTTTCTACCCGAGTTTCTACTTTTTTTTCAAACATTTTGTTAACATATTTACTTCTCATTTTTAATCTATTTTTTACTTGAAATCACCTTTTTTTTAACCATATGAATCTCTATTGATTGAATTTTTGAATATATACTGTGCAAAAATCTATCGTAAGAAGAACAATTTTACGTGTGAATCGAGTTCTAAAACAATGATTGTAACAGGCCGTTGATTATTCTGACCTGATGTGTACACTCATCGATTCTGGTAGACACTAGACGGCTGCCTTTTCGCTTTAACCAAATCATACACGTCCGTATTCAAATATCCCTACAAAATTAATATAAACAACAGAATCTCGACCATTAACTTATTTAAATCAATATAATTATTTTATCGTCCTTGTTGGCCAACTTATTGCTGCTCAAAATAAAATCAAATAACATTTTACACTACCAATTAAAATGAATTATTAATGTTATGATTTATGAACTACAAATAGTCAACGAGTATACTATTCCTTGCTTCTTATCTTAGAACTACGAGTGTAGAAAGTGCAAACGTGGCGGCAGCAGGAGGACCCACTAGCATCGCATTCACTTCATTGAGTCATTTGCTTTTTTACTGCTTTGCAAATTGCAAATGTTGAGCCTAATCATATCGCAATATAATGGAAGTGTCAACTGAGTATCTTTTATTCTCTTGGACTACTCTATCATCATTTCTGATATTTTCCGTCCTCTTGACCTCTTGTATATCGGAGGATGGTTCAGGAAACACATGATTACTCAAATTACTCTGTCCCTTTTACTTTTCGGCACGGTTTTCGATACTCATTTAAATATAGTTTCATAATATATTTTTTAAATTTTTTTCTCTGAATAAAAATTTAATATTTAAATTTTTATTAAATAAAGAAAATTTTAGGAAAAATTGTGAAATTATACATTATAAAAGTCTCAAAATACATGCAAACAGTAAATAACCACCGGGGACGGATAGAGTATTAAACAAACACATAGATAGAATTCATATTATTAAACAAACACATAGAGAGAATTCATAATAAATATTCACGGTGTGTGAGATGAGATGATTGTTGGGAATTAGGTCCGAAACGAAATAAATACATATAACATAAAATTTCAAAAGATATTTAGAGAATAATGATGTATCTGCTTACTGGACATGAAATTCTAATTTCAATCTATTCAAGTACAATTCATTAATAATGAATCAGAAAATTGGAATGTAAGCTAATGTATTCAATGTGTCTTAGATAGGAAATTTACACAATCCTTTGGATATTATAGTTTTCTTTTTAATTTCCTGAAGATTCCTGGAAGATAAAGATCATATCAGAGAAAATAAATATAAGGACAGAATAAGTAGGTCCAATAAATATCTTCTCGAATAACTGTAAAGGTATATGTATTTCAAAAAAAAAAAACTGTAAAGGTATATGCAGGTCTGATTCAAGATAAAAAAAACCCAGCGTGTGCCCTTGACAAAAAGAGACAGTTTTTTGTTTGTATATTATATATGCATTTTTATTCTTCAAAAAGCTCTACTGGATCCGACATTTTGTACATGGTTTTATATTCTTCCACCTAAATTTTGTAGGATTACCCCTAGAAACTTTTTAATTTTATTTCACAAACTTTAAAAACAGGAAATAACTTTTACTCTTTTATACAGTTTAGAAAGAATTTAAATGGTAACCATGATGCCCTATTTTGACGATAGTACCTTCCGTTTAATAAATTTAAGTAAATTTGGTTTCTTTATTTCAAAAAATAAATAATTGTTTTTTTGATATGCCTCTTGTTCTCCATATATACATTATTAAACATAAAATTACTCTAAAATTGTTGTTGGCCGATGCTTGGCGGTTCAAGAGACGTACAGAGCAGCAGCCGCAATCCAAAATTTTAGTCTACTCTACTCTGATATCATTTATTTTAAATCAATAAATATGCATTTTATTATAATAAAAGTAAATTTAAAAATTCAATCCCATACTTAAGGATCAACTATTCAAGTATCAACAATCAATTCGTGGACGGCGGGGAGGGAAGAATTTTCAAAAGAAGGCTTTTTACCCATAATAATTTTGCAACTAATCATCAGGTCACCACAAGCTGTCTTCTTTATAAAGCAAAATGAGCAATTTGCATTTTGCCCACGACTCACTAGTCATCATTTTAGTTACTATATATTAAAATCGTAATACATTTAAAAATCAGCTTTGTGTAATACATTTAAAAATCTCTCGGAGCACAATGTTGGGTAAAACTGTTTAAAATTTGTGGAACCTGTGATTGTACTTCAATAAGATTTGCGGTATCTTTCACGTAAAATTTCCTATATTACTGAAGTAGGCAGACACAGAAGGGTTTTCATTGCATATAACCAATTTATTACCCTGCTCAACAAGTAGAATGAAAGCTATCATCCTGCCTGCTTTAATGGAACGGATATTGGACCAAAAATTGTTCTCAAATTGTCAACAATCCGATTTGTTGTTGCGCCAGATATTGGAAAGAAATCCATTAACAAAGGCTGTATTGTGCGCAGGCTGCAGTTCAAACAGGACTAAATGATAACTTGAAGTAAACCTGAAGTCTAGACATCTATTCTGCCGAGAAACCTATTCATGTTATGTGCAAAAGCGATAACATCAGATCAAGTGATTCCCTGGTGATCCTTCTCAAAACCCTTATGTTGTGTTTGGTTGGGGAGAATGGACTAGAATGAAATGCAATGAGTAAAAATACTTGAAACTAATATAGATAAGAAGGAAGTTTTGGAAAAAATTTGAGAGAGTGCAAAATTGCTATGATAAGATTTGTAAAGAAATTGAGAATATGAGAGAATGGAGCATTCCATCTCAAATTGAAGATGTGATATCTATCACATGAAGTAAGGAATGGAATGTAAGAAGGAATGAAATTTCTTAACAATTGTCCATAATATAGTTCATTTTTCATTTCATTCCTTCTGGAATCATTCACCCCACCCAAACACAACATTAAAGATGAAGTGAACCGCGAAAGAGATTGTCTATGGAAATTCATATAAGAATGTTAACTAGGCTGACAACACAACTCACAAATGATATCCTGCATTTAAAGTTACAGAATGTCTACCACTCCAAGGAAACAGAATGTGAAAAAAATGGAATGATTTTTTTGGGTAAAGCAGAACAGTGCTGTTTTTGTTGGAGAGCATTCCTAAAAGATACTTAAACAGACAGGCCTACTTATATTAAGCACATAAAAACAGTAAAATAGGGATGAACACTCAAATGATGTAGGTGTTACATACCAAGCTGACAGATGAACAAAGTGGAGACTGAGGCCGCTCCTTCAATTTTCCGAGTCCTCACAATCTTGCCAAGTGGTATAACTGTCATGAATATTGGTTTCCAGAGACGAGAACGATTACCTTTCAACAATTAACTCTACAACATCGGACTTGCACAGAAGAGTAATTAATACAGAAGCATAGCATGCATCCTGTAACTGCAATGGTCCTTGTAAGATGAGGAATATTTTCATACTGGGGATGCCTTTGAGTATTTTTGTTCCTATTTTTTTAAGAAAGAACAACAAAAACAAAGAGAAATGACAAAAAGGAAAAAAGCACATGCAACTGCAAGTTTAAGGATTCTTTCAACACTATGCAGAATTGAACTTCTACACAAGGAAAGCAAGATATATGGTTTTTCTAATCAATATAGTTAATCAAGTAAACACGAAAACTGGACCAGCAAATCCATTCAACAGAAAACATGTTTTTCTAGTAACAGATCAAATCCTATGTCAATCAACACAAACATCATACTAAAGTTTCAGGAAGTTGCACAAGTAAAATCTGTATATGTAACCTAAGATCATAACCAAAAACTCTACAGGCAGACTCCAACACTACAGAGTGACCTGAAAATGTCCCAAACTGTAATTATAAGCGCAACCGTGCAGATACATATAGCACTACTTCCAAATTAAGGCCTTTCACATGCAGGCCATTACAACTCTATAATTGTAATTAAATACCTAAGCTTTACAAGAAAATACTCAAAACCAAAATGATCAGACCTGTATATTGAGTCAGGGATGAAGCGGCAAACAGAAAACACAGTCCCAAAACCAAATCCAATGCCTACAGAATTCTCATTTTCCATCACATATAAAATCATACAAATACCAATCACCGATACCCCAAGCTACACCAATCTACTGTCCTGAACCTTGAGAATTATCTTTCGAAGATGGATTCTGATGTTGTTGATTCTGGTGCACTCTAGCATGTCCAATCTGCTGATACATCTGGCTCAAAACCCCAATATTTCCATCCTGCGAAAGACCAAGCTCCAGTCCAGGAGGTAACTGCTGATTACTGGCACCCAAAATCGAACTAAAACTCATAGACCCCATATTACTAACAGGCATATCATACCCCGAAAACCCGATTTTTTGCAAGTAATTCGAACTTTCCTGTCCCAAATTGTTACTCACTGGACCAGATGCTGATGGTTGATAACCATAACCAGCAGCAGCAGGGGGCCATATTCCTGCTGAGCCCATTTGGGGTCTCCCCCAACTGGCCCTACTATTACCACTCCCTCCTGTCCCACCAAACTCATGATGCAATCCTGCAGATAAAGAAGCTCCCTGCTGTGAAACAGAGCCCCCTGTTGCTGCCAGGGCGGAGGCCGGGATCGTCCCGGTCCCCGTGGCAGCAATTATCGATGGCTCAGCAGCCTGTAGAAGCCACTGAATGGTTTCTCCATCAGATTTATGTCCTAATTCTCTTGTGAGCTGAAAAATTCTTGCAGCACACAAAGCAGGCATCCTTATTCTCCTTCCCCTGCCTTCAACTTTAGTGTGTCTGTCTTTGTTTGATGTTCTTTTTGGCCCCAACTGCTTCTTCCCCTCTTCTTTCTCTGCAACCACCATCTGCAAATCCTTCACTTCTGCTTGATCACTTTCACCCATGCTTGGCCTTAAAATCCAGCACAACAGCTTTGATGCAGGGGCGTTTGTGTATTCAAGAGCAATAATAGTATGCTATTTTGTTGAATTATTTGAAAGGGAAGCTGTGTGTGAGTAATTAAAGGATGAGGTGACATCAAGAAATAACAGAAATGTTAGTACTTTTAAGTTTTACCTGTACATGATTTCACTGCTTATATCAAATACTCCTCTATGTAAAAGACAAAAAGTAAATCTTGAAAATCAGCAGCACCTGATCATACTTTGCCTGAATTACCAGCTTTGTCAAGATTTTCACACTCAAATTATTCCTCTGCTTTTCTTTTCACTGTGCACACTTGATTGATTTTGATGGGACAAGCTTTTACTCTTTATGGTTTTTCAACTGCACAAATTCACCAAAAACACACACATATAATTATAACATGATGCTCCCTTAGTTTATTTATTTGGTAATTGGTTCAGACCCGATGATTGTTGGTCACACGTTATAAAACAAATATTTTTAATAATAAATCACTACCTCAAAGATACTCCCTCCGTCCCGGTGGATTGTATACGTTGTACGCATGTCAAAACTCTAATAAAATATAATTATATAATGTTTTTTCAAAATTTTCTTTTTTTAATAAAAGTTTAAACGTTAAAATTTTTTTCAGAAAAAAAAATTTCAAAAAAATATTGTGGAACTATACTTTAAAAGAGCATTAAAAAGCGTGCCAAAAAGTAACGTATACAATTCATTGGGACATGGGGAGTATCGAATAAAAACACGTTTATTAAATATATTACACCAATCATTTATCACCGACTCAGATTCGGAAACTCGATAATTAATTAATCATCTGTCAAGGGTTCAGACTCAGAAACTCGATAATTATTTAATCATCTGTCACGGATTAGGATTCGGACTCGGACTTAGAAACTCGATAATTATTTATTGAGAATTGTTGTAGTTAAATTGATGTGGATAATTATGAGAGCGGGATACGCGTGTCAATTAAGCTAGTGTGATAACATGGTGGCTACTATCATTGTAACACCAAGACTTGTATGACAAAGCTATGTGTATAATAATCTCCGTCTCGTCTTGTGGTGCAAGGGAGATGCGAGTGCATGTGGAGGCTAGAGATGAGGACACCTAATTCAAGCATTGATGGGTCTTGACTCACTTGACGTTCTGTCTTGTTATATAATTAAGGCGATCACAAAACTTTCACAACGAGAAACAAATATTTTGGACAAAATTTGTTATATTTTCAAACAAATTGCTACCACACAAGTATTTTTATATTGTATACGATAATAAGTCGATAGTGAATGATGGCGGGATTGCTTTGTCACGATTATGAGATTGAGAATTATGTTGGATCAGCGTGCTTTAATAATTCAGTCGCTTGTGAGAAGAGAAAAATATTTATGGGAACATATATCATTCTCTTGTGTGAGAGAGAATCCTGTAGCCGTTGCGGTTTTTAATTTTGACGCCAAGAATATAATGTTGAAATTTTAGTTCTGCTTCCAAATAAACGAATCATTATTAGGTACTTTCGGCACCTTATGATGTCCTAAACTACTACTCCCTCCATCCTATTTTAAGTGTCCTGTTTTGATTTTCAACGGTCAAATTGATCAACTTTTGACCAAGCATAAAGAACAAATTTGTTATTATTTTAAAAAACTAAAAATTACATTTTATAGTATATTGTATGTACTTTAAAGTGACATAATTTTTTTTATTTTTAAAAATTATATTATATGTGTAAATCTCAGTCAAAATTTGGTCAATTTGACCATTCAAAAGTCAAACAGGACACTTAAAATGGGATAGAGGGAGTATAATAAGGAATATGATACAAAACACAACTCCAGTACTAGCGATTTGTCAAAAAGTTAGGATGTCCCTATATTCTTCATTTTTAAGGATTGTGGAGTTATTCCTTATACTATTTTGAAGAATAATATATTCATTTATTTCCTTTTTTTCCCCCTCTTTCCTTCTTTTTTCTCTCTTATTACAAGTTGAATATTATATTATAATAATAATAGAGAATGTAAATAGTTGGAGTTCCTATTCAATAAAACGTAGTAATCCCTTAAAAGATACATATTTTATTATATATTTAGGGGACCGATTAGGACTCTGAGATGCTCTTAGCTATATTTATCAATCCAAGAGGACCAGGACCTATGTTAAAACTCCCTTTGAATTATACACGTTCACTGTTTGCACGCATTTCGATGCTTTTATGAAGTATAGTTCCATAAATATTTTTAATTTTTTTAAAAAAATAAAAATTTAAACATCAAATTTTTGTTCATAAAAAATTATTTAAAAATATATTACGTAACTATACTTTAAAAGAATCTTAAAAAAATGTATCAAAAAGTTAGTATACATTTGAACGGGATGGAGGGAGTTCGATAAAAAGGAATTATTCTAAATATGAGTATCGGAATAACTATGGGGGTGTTTGGATTGGGGTTGGGAATGGGAATCGAGAATGAGAATGGAAGGTATGGGAATGGGAATGGTATGGTAACCCAAGGGGTAGAAAGGGTATGATTTAACCACCTAAAAAGATTGGGGTTCAATTCCATAGCACCAACTAACTAATCCAAACACTTGTTATGGGATTAAGGTTCCGATTCCCGTTAACCGAGCTTATTAACCATGAACCAAACACCCCCTATCATGAACCAAACACCCCCTGTGTTGCTTCGGCACTGGCCCCAGGTCACATTAGGTGGTTGCTTCGCCCGGAGAGAACATTTACCAAATCACCAGTCACATAATCATATCTGCACGTTGTTACTAGTTTATGAAACAACATTTTCGTTACTTAAACTGCCACATAATCCACCTAACTTTAGTTTGTACAGTTTCGGAAAATATCCAAAATATACGTTCTCTTTATTTTTATCTGAATTCGAACAAGATTATTGCCATAACTCGATAATATATTACGCAGTTCAGTTTGGTAGTCTTTTCATAAACGCACACTTCCTAGAAAAATTTCCTGAAAATTAAAATCTTGCTCTGCTGAAGGCAAACTTTAAAGATTTAAAACTCCGAGTTAAGAAAAAATCTAACTGGGGGTGGTCCTCTTTTTGGTTCTGTTTGGAGAATGGGAAGCACGTTTTGACGTGCAAATCAATCACCAACACACACGTATATTCACATTTATCTGCCCCTGCTTATTTTGCACTCATCCATCCCGAATCGTATATATTAAAAAATTGGGACAAATCTTATAAAATATAGTTTTATAATTTATATTTACTTTTTTTAATAAATATTTAATATTTAAATTTATTTAGAAAAAAATCTTAAAAATAAATTTCAGAACTAAATTATATAAGAATATTAATTTGTAACGAGTAATGACAAAAATATATAAAAATAAGTGGGATGGCAGTTCCTTCTTCCTTCAAATATATCAGAAGTAAGACAATACTTGGATAAATTTGCAATTAGTATGTATATTTTGTATTTCAGCACCAGTATAAAAGTATAATAATTTACGTCGCGAATTTTGTAGATGATGTTAAATGAAAGAAAAATTGCAGGAAAGAAATGAAAACGTATAATATTACTAGTTTTTTTAACAACAAACGTATAATAGTATTAGTTATTTATGTGTTTACGTTTTTCTAGGAAAAGAAAGATGAACATTATTGATTTAACTTTCTGTCCATGAATCTCAAAATCATCATACCAGATATTCTCTCTACTTTAAAATATAGGTTACTTAATTTTTTGATAAACATTTCTAAATGCTTTTACCGCATAGTTTAAATTTTTATTTTTAGTATTTTATAATAAAAATATACTATTAATATTATAATTAAACTTTTATCAAAAATAATAATTTTAATTATGTGATTAAAAGACTAAAAATATGTAAAAAAAAGTTAAATTATTTATATATTTCAAAGCGCAGTAAGTAATTAAGCAAGCTGAGCATATTGTTTGTCTGACAAGTGATACTCCACATCCAAATTAGATGAGTTCTTTGGGCACCTAATTTAAAATGCATTGACCGTAATTACCTGTGTCGAAGCTTTCTTGTTTACAGGTCCGGACTTTCGATTCTCGAAAGATTGCCCCTTATTTGCTATAGTTCCGAAATTTATTTATTTTAACTTTTTTTTATAAATAAAAATTTCATATTTAAATTTTTATTTGCAAAAATAAAATTTCAAAAATAAGTAACGTGATTATGTGGTCAATGACTTTAATGTGCGTGTCTGAAGTGAATGAGTTCATCTAATTTGGGATGGAGGGAGTATCTGAGACGGAGCGGTATAAATATAGAATCATTTATTCGCGGTGTAAAATATAGAATCATTTATTCGTTTTTCATGGTAGGTGAGGAATCCAATTCTTGAAATAGTGGAATTGGAGCTAAAACCCTAATTGTCAATGCACATAAAAGTAAGAGCTATTCTAATTTACCCATTCCTCTCCCATCTCTATCATCTCACTCCCTTTCCATTTTTCAATACACTTGAATCTTCATTGTGTATACTGTCATGCATGACCACATCCTCTCTGCTAGTAGTACTTGCATTTGAAAACATTATTATTTTAATTATTGTTTCTTATCTTCTTATCCGGAACTAATCAATTATAGAGTACTCTCATAATCCACAAAACAGTTAGAAAAAATGTTTGATAAATTTAAATATTATTTTTCTGAACAACAATTTTTGACCATTTTCAGGAAATCAGGTTCTCATATAGTTTTGAAGAAAAAATTATTTTTTGAATTTTCATGAAAAAGTATTACTGATTTTGCTATCAAATTTACACAAACAATTTTTTTTTCACAGCACAAAGTTTACAAAGAGAAAACTAATTTGTACTATAAATAAGGCTTATTTACACTAAAGTTTGTACACATAGTATTTACAAAGAGATAACTAAATAAGGCTTATTTACACTAAAAATTCTACAATGAGTACACAGATGCCTTGCTCAACCGGTAATGGATGGCCCAAAAGACATGCAGATGGGTGGTTCAATCCTTAATAGGGAGAGAATTGCAGACGGTATTGACCATATTCCATCACCACAAATTAACCCTGAAGCAACAGCTCCAGAAAAATCTTTAGCACCTTGCCTATTTACTTGCTCCCATGCAAACAATATAACTGTCCCTACAAACATGTCAATAGCAAAGTAGGCTCCAATATAGAAGGGCACTGCCATTGCCATTGGGATAGGAATAAATTGCGATATCTTCTCGGGTAACACATCTCTTAGCAGGTTCATAAGCAGAGCTGCCATAAAAAATCCGTAACATATGGCAAGGCAATTCTTCGGAAGCTCTGTGAAGCCCTCGACCCCCAGGATGGCCATTTCTCTCAATATAACAGCATACGGTGCCTTGTATGGACTGTCAGGAGTTCCGATTTCAAAAGCAGTCCAATATAACCAAAATGTGAGGGGTGCAATGATACAGCCCATGGCTGTTCCGACTAGCTGACTCACAAACATAGACTTGGCAGATGATAGAGTGAGGTACCCTGTTTTGAAGTCTTGCATTAGATCGGCTGCAGTGGAGACGATGGCCATCATCGCTCCATTAGCAGCCAGACCTGCTATGACCCCTCCATCTTCTCCTACATATGAAGCGATCATAAAAAGGCCAATTTTCCCGTAGGTTGAAGCCAAGCTCCAGTCTGTGAGCCCAGTACCATATGAGTTACAAAAAGCAAGGGCAGGGGAAATTATATATGAGCAGAGGACCAGATACCACTTAAAGGGTGGAAAGATGAGTGGCATCGCAGCTGTAGATATTAAAGCCAGACCCAAATATCCTGAAGCTGCAAACCAGTTTGGTATGCTATCTTTCAGAAACACCTCATCTCGTTGTTTTTGCTCCTGCAGTAACTTATAACTCTCATCATCTGTAAAAAAAAGCGGCAATGACAATTAGGATTCATCATGTCATGCACATGCTTAGTTAATCCACACCTAGGAGCGAGAAGTCCCTCTGCTACCTCAGTTACATCTAAATCTTTGACGCTTCGAAGTGTATACTAATATTTCCAGAAATATCCCATACAAATTCAGTTTTTATTTTGTTAGATACGAAAACTACAATATATAACACAATATTATATAAGGATAAACTCAAATGACAGCCTAGGGGGTTTAGACATCCGCTTACTGTGTAACATGACTTAGAACTGTAAGCATATTCATGCAATATCATAAATTCTACCATATAGCTTCTAATGAACAAACCACAAATGTCTGATATGATTGTCAAGTTGCATTTGTCAGAGAAATATCTGATAAACATTATTTTCAGTTGCCATCATGTAAAGTGAGATCACAATTTGTAGCAACCAACCACTTAACGAATTCCAAGAGGAATTTCAAAATTTATATGCATCTAGAAGAATATTAAAGAGAAGAAATTACAAGAGTAAGTCAGCTTGCAGCAACTAAACTATTGGTACAAAATGGACCCTGCAGCTATTTTCTTTACAATTAAATCAAGTGAACGGATTTGGGCTAGATATCTGTCACGAATAACATATAGCTAGCTAAATGCAATTTTATATTCTGTTAAATTAAATCATCGTGTAGACCATGAAATTCCAGAAGAATAATAGTAACGACCAGAATCTTATGTTCTAGTATGTTTTCTGTGTCCACTTGCTTGAGCTGCCATTAGAAATTTTAAGTGAAATTTTAGTGTGATGAATAAAATATCTAAATGGAATTAAAATCGGGCGGAGATGCGGTTGAATTCTAGCTTCTTCCTCTTGTTTTATGAAAAGTTCATATGTGTATTTATCAAGGATGATAGACTTGGTGGATGATTACAAAGGATGGTCTAGTTATTCGAAAAGCAGAGGGGATGGTATCTGTGAACTCCTTTGATGAAGGTGACTGTGAACAGTGTAGGTCAGTCTGAGAAGTGATTCTATTTGAGAATCCGATGGGAAGGGGTCCGAAGTGGAGGTGAAACAAGAAGTCCAAATGACCAAATTTTTAATGTATACTGAATTCTAAACTAAATAAAGATCATTACCAATTTAGTGCCAGACTGGCCTTCAAGCAAAAGAGTCAACAGGAGGAACTAAAGTGAAACTCGGGTAAAACTTGAGTAATGTAGTCATAGAAAACTTTATTTTAGATCTCATGCTTGGCAAAGGTGACATTATGATTCTTTGAAAATTGAAATAGTTTAACATATTCCTAGCAAATGCATCAGGCATATAACATTTATTAAGAGAAACAACATGAAGGTAAGGGAATGTGCCAATATACTTCACTGCTATGTTGTTTTTAGCTCGAGTGATTTTTTATAAAGAAATTAAATATACTTGTTGAATGTTACAGTTCCTACCTAGAATCTCTGTTACAACAGGAAGATGAGCCTGAGTCGTATTGATTTTGCACAAGTCCTTGACTGTTATAGTTATTATCTTCACCAGATTGTAAAGGCCATCTCCCATAATAAGCGAAATAGATATAAAGACCTGCAAATAGATATATCTATATACCATCAAACTTGAGATTATGGATGTAGAACTTTCACTAGTCTATGGTTTTGACATTTCAAAAGAATAGAGCTTTCTACGATTCTACTTCAGTCAGGATCCGATTACACTTCAGTCTTTAACCTTGAACTCTCTAATATTATGTCAAGGCTTGACTGCATTGTAGATTAATGAGAATAATAACGTCTAATATATTTGTAAGCATAAAGATAACATAAGAAAATCAATACTGAAAAGAAATTTAAGGGGAAATCCTGTGTTAGAACACTGATATGAAGGAATGTAGTTCAGATATTATGGTCGTGGCAAGACATTCCGGTTGCCTTGAATCAGAGCCTGTTCTGTTCCCATTCACTTCAGTTATCACTATTTTTGGTAAGTCAAGCCTTAGTAAATGGCACAGGAGGTTTGTATTGATCTCATTATTTCAAACTATTGATTTGACAACGAAGAACTTGAACATTTTACATTAAAATATGACATAAACTCTCTTCATCTCAAAAATATGAAATGATTGAGCTATTGATTTTTTTTTTTTCTGAAAACATTGATCTATTGATTTGATGATTGAGAATTTGAGTCCAATATATTGATCTCTTTACTTCTGTCCGACAACAAATGGTATAAGAGTTGAGCGCTGTTGCACCAACTCTAACATTGTAGTCCAGGGGATGCCCCTCTTCTTTTGGTAACAGGCCTTCCCTGTTTCTTATACCGGCCCCTTGTCAACTATTGGATTCAGTATTTCAGGATCCTCGTTTTCAGGTCTTCAGTAGTTGAGTGGATCCCTAAAGTAATTATTACACCCATTTCTTTGACGATTTTTTTAAGTAATCTTGCACATATATAGTGACCCCAGAATGGAACCGTGTATATATTTTTAAATTAATGATTAACAGTCCTCATGTTTTTGCGAGTCAGTCCAGTCAAAGCGCTAATGCAACTTTTGCCAAGGTGTATTGTCAAGAGTGGGATCAGACCAGAAAATGAGCATCCTGATTTAATTGGCATCTAGAATAGTCAAATTCTCTAGCCAATATTATTCCTATGGCACTTGCAAAAAAAAAAAAAAAACTTCAGCTTGCTTCACATATCTACACCAACAATATTTGAACCATCAATTCACAAACCACAATCAACTCCAGTAAACCTCATCTTTCTACTTTTTCACCTACTGCTAGCCAGATTCCACCTAACCGAACTTCAACCTTACGAACACCTATTCAGTGCACTCGACCACAGAACTATAATCTATGAGCCCCTATCCACCTCCTAAATCTACAATCCAAAACAACATTAGATCTTCCACTGCTGGGTTAGATTCCACATCAAACCCTATACAGAGCTTATAATCTGTATTTATGCGTACTAGTGTATTACTGCCCAATCAGAATTTTTATCCCTATAACAAAATACTTATAATTAATTATTTTAACATTAACGAATTTCTTATACAGTAAGATTCCTGAAGACTTTGACGATGAGAACTAATTTCTTATACAGTAAGAGTGACCACAATTACCTTATAGCCGTATAGACCTTTGAAGTCGTGGTTTTCAAGGCCGGCTGGGTACCAATCTCCAGCATGCTGGGAAACAAACGGCCAAAGAAATCCCCAAGATATGATTGCTCCAAGAAGTAATGAGCAGTTGACTATGTGAGGGCAGATAAGACCACATCCAACATATGTTGGGCTAAAGTCGAAATAAAATCTACACCATTATTAACAGAGAAGACATTAGTCCATAATACTTTGACGGTTTGTACCATAATTTTGACACAAATATGAAGCGTACATATCATATGAAACCTAATATATATAATAGTTCTACTATTTGACACAATTATGAAGCATACGTATCATATGGCACCTGATATAGAGCTTCTTTACAAAGAGCTAACATGATATATTTTCTTTTATTTCCCATTACAACCTCTAGCTTCTATAAAATATCTAACAATGCTGCTAGTGCTAGATAACAAGTCATATTCCTGCAATAAAGTAACCGAGCCAAGATAATAGCATAAAGTGAGCTAATTACCCCATCTACTTTTTTACTTATATAACAAGTATATGTTATTCATCTAAATAATCTGTGATATAACAGTCAATAATTCATATATTTTGCTGTATTTCGTGTGCCGGTTCAACTAATATTCTAGCAAGATCTTCCTTGCTAAATCTACGGGAGGTCAAGAGTTCAAATTGTCTCAAAGACAATGAGTGTGTCAAAGTGTTCAATCATAACAAAAAAAATGTTTAGACTAGTTATCCATAAAAGTTATTTTCATATCAACTTTTATAATGTAAATTTGAAAAAGAAACAATTTTCTAATTTCCTTTTTGATAAATCTAAATGTATGCTAATTCATATTGTTGAAAGTAACTTCTAAATAATTTTTGAGTGATCTAGTGTCCTGCAGACCTAGAAAAAAGGGTCACCTGTTAGACTCTCATAAGAAGTTGAATCATACAACAGAATAATAACTGAGAGCGCAACAAGCTTACGTATTCTTGAACAGTGTCAGACCAAAACTTGGAAATCTGTCAAATCCACATGAATTTCCAATACCACTGAAGAGCCATTTATAGCAGCTCCAGCAAAAACTCAAGCTCAGATACTTTCCAAGACAGCTTACTTGCTTCCTGTTGAAAGGATATATCATGATTTTATGTACAATTGCAAAGGCACATGGTTATATAGAGTCTAGAATATACTTAATTGACATAGTTCCATATTTGTTTTTTTCATTTCGAAAGACTATTCCTTTTATACACATGTCATTCCTTTTTCTAAGACTACCTTTTCTAACATGTTTGATTTAAACTAAAATTTACAATTATAGCATCACACAGAGTACCCTACATATGCAAACACAAATTGGCATTTACTCTCTCCAATTCCTCCTTCCCAGTTGTACTTATCCAGAATAAGACAAACAGAGCCGGAAGACAAAGTAATCTTGGTTAAACACGACATAACTTTCCTAACTTACAAAATATAACTTATTGTTTGAATCCTCATCGGAAGAGATTGCAAAGGGGAGTGTGAGCAGATTTAAAGATTAAGACAACAAAATCTTACCATTTTGGATTATATTTATTGATATAATAAATCCATCTTCCCATTCCACGTAATTCACTTGGCAGAAGGATAATACTGGCCCATTCATTTTATACCAATACTTATTTTTTGTTTTTGTATAGGAAAGGAGTTATACTACAATAAAGCCTTTAACCTGGTGGAAAATTATTATCAGTATACAAACAGACAATGTTGACCATCTTCTTATATCCTAGGAGTTTATATTACATACTACATCAATAGTCGATCAGAATCAAAATTCTTTCACTTCAATACAGTAACATGAGTTTAGTTAATTTCAACTTCTTTCTTTCCTTCAAATTCTTGAGCAGCATGACATCCACTTAGAAGTAGATAAGTTGAGGACTATTTATTACCCTGCAAGCTCCGCTCCAGAAACCGTGTGGAAGCTATTGATCAACATTGCTGTGGCAGTTCCACTAGGATATGTGAGCTTATAATCCATGACCATAACCTGACGCCGTGTGACGCATAACCAAAGACAGCAAAATCAGTCAAGCAGTAAGTATGTCGACAATGAAACAAATAAGACCCAATGATGGTATTACATGTAAGCCTCTCATAAGTCATAGCCGATAGCACCTAGTTAATACTAGTGACCTATCAGAAAAAGCCTCTTACGGATCCTATTTATATTTTACTGCCCGATCATATATCTGGCAAATAGTCTACAACATAAACTAACTATAAAGTTTATCATTAAAGTCCTATATTCATTATTTATTTAGTGACAAGAAATCATAACCCAAAGATCGTAAAGTCTGCACTCGATCTTCATAGCTCAATGCTTTGTCTGATGTATATGCTTTAATTACCCGAGTAATTAATTTTTCGATATGAATCAAGCATATCACAGAATGATTCATCTAGATCATTCACAAAAGTTGAAGGTACCTTCGTCTACACGAGTTGTGATTGGTGTGGCTATATTAGCTCATAGCTGCACACACTACAATAGCAAACAATAATGAATTGTATTATGTATACTGTTTAAGAAGTCCTGGCACAATTTTGAATTTTCCCAACCAACAAGACCCCTGACTCATATAAATTAAGAACTTGTCAATCCATTTCACTGAAGGAAAGAAGCTGACCAAGTAAAAATAATATAAGCATATACAGTAGCAATCTTACTTCTGCTTTGTTAGAAATCGCTGAACTAAAATAAATCAGAATCTTCTAGATTGTCAAAATAAAAGCAGGATTCACATTTTTGAAGCAGTTGATTAGAATAGTTTTCCTATTTAAGTTTTTGTATTGTGAACAGATTCCCAAATATAATTATATATTTTCATTCCTTCCGGCTTACATGGCATCAGAAGCATGAATTTCATCCGACATTAAAGGCTGCTGGAGCCTGGAGGCAATCAGACAAAAGAGAGATTTATTATCAAGTGATGCTTGAATATGCCGTTGTAATTCTAAAAAATCTTTCCGCGACAGGGTCAAATCAATGTATCTGAAGTATTATGGTGAGCAACAATAAATTTTTTTTAAGGTCAGCTGTGTCATTCACTCAAAAAATACAAAAGCTACATGGCCAAATTATCTTGAACGAGGAAAACGATTAAATTAGCAGTTGATAGAAGAGCAAGGCTGAAAACTGACTGAAAGTCTGAAAGTGATCCAAGTATGAACACTTAAAAATCTTACTCTGATATTGAGAATTCTTCTCTGACTTCTCAGCTCAAAACCAAGTTATTTTTGCTAATTAACTCAAAACCAAGTTGTTGAAGGCTATATAGGGAAAACATGACATTATCATATTTTGCAGTCAACTAATGATATTATGGGAGGCACTAGACACGAGGTATGAATATAAGTGAAGATTTCAAAAATGACAATGTTTTATAACAAAAAAGGAGGAAAATGGTCGCATCTTTTCCCCCCTTCAGGATTCGCATCAAAACCTGGATGATATGGATTTCAGAGCAAAAGCCATTATCTTTCTCTTAAAGAGGTGTACTTTGAGATCTGTAGGGATGAGATGGGAGAAAACTAATAATTAGGAGTTATCCTCTTGTTAACAGAAAACGATAATTTACTTTTAACGACCATGACACACACTGAGAAACTTGCTTAAAACTATACATAGAAATCATAGCAATACAAGAAAAAATTAAAATCCTGACAATCTTAATTTCCTGGCCAGTATAGCTGATCAAGGCCAGAGATGTCACTCAGAATGCAGCCCTTCAAAAAGGAACAAATAGAGTGAATTTGTAAATTCTTTCCAAACAAAACTTCATAACTCAAACTCATCTTTTCTTTGGATCATAACAGTAACTATCATGTCGCTTCTTGTCCAAGTACTGACTAAAATACATTTTATAATAGGTTCCAGATAAACTGAACAGAGAACAGGGCCCTCTACATTTCGTTCTGCAGGAAATTAAGCAGGACTGACAGAAAACAGTTGATTCTCGACATGTCCTGTAACTTTCTTACAATCTATTATCACTTAATAAATAAAATTCTGATCAATCTTGTAGCTTTTTTTTGTCACTACGATTGTCAATTTAATGATTGAAATAGGAAAGATGATCAGCATATTAAGCAAGTGGGAAGACTCTAATTTTTTGAACATAACAGTGACTAGACAAGCCTTTATCTCAAAATATTCGAATTGTGATTTGCTTATTAGTGAATATATTTCTGATTCCGACATTATAGATTTATATGTACAACATCATAACTTTCATTACAGATTACATCTACTTCAATGTTGTATGCTGAATAAAGATCAATCTTTATTTATTGTGAATTTCATCAACTTACTAAAACACTTTCACCACAACCTTACAACCTCACCAAATCTTATCCCAGTAATTCACAACGATGTGTTGGTCCAGGAAGAAACACAAAGGAAAAAGGTGGTTTATGACATTTATAGATATCCATGGTCAGAGGCAGATCCAGGGAGCCATGAATTTTTTCCTAGTGAAGGTCAAATTTGTCGCCAGATAAGTTCATCTTCACCTTATGTAGGTTATGTGAAAAATGAAAGTTTATAGATAATATATAGAGATATATGTGTATATCAGTATAAATCACCAACTCCATTACAGGAGTCCTAGTATCTAGAAATCATAATGATAAGTGTATACTTCAACAATCTTTTAGGGTAATTTTTATGGAATTGTTCATCAAAGTTCATGACCTGACTCTCCACAACAAAATGTAATGACTAAGAGAAAGAATAAACACTTTCAGTAATTGCAAGATCATTTACCTTTTCTACAATTAGATTCACATTGTTGTATGCTTTATAAACAGAACGTTTTTTACAATTATATAGTTTATTTGCTCTCTTAAATGTTTTAATACTTCATCCCATTTAGGTGGCTTTATCTTGATCCTCATTTGAACGAATTAGATTCACAAAATTTTTTAACAACAAAAATTAACATTTTTCTTTACCTATGTTGCTAGGACTCGAATACATAGTGTCGGACAGGATATATAATTAAGTGTCAGGCTCTGGTATTTATATAAATTTGGGAAAGGGGACATCTCCCAAAGTGGAGATGACATAATCAATTTCAAAAAATTTTGTCAATACGTTTCAGTGCTGTTAATGGCATAACTGAAAGCACTCTTAGACATGATCACGTGTTCTACTAATATAAAGTATGCACGAGTAACAGAGTTTCAGTCAGTTTGTCAATTTTTATATATGTAAAAGTGAATAATCAAGTATAAAAAGTAATAAGCTAAGGTTTTACCTTTCGAAGCGGGGCAAGGCTGAAAATGCCAAGAAAACTGACAACAAAAATGAAGCTCATCATCCAAAACAAGCCTGGGTCCTTAACGTCTTGCGCTCGATTACCAGGGTAATCCGCACCAATTAGATTATACGTTCTGGAATCCATTGATAGCAAATATGACCCAAAACCACCTATTAAGATCAATAATAGATTGAAAATTACAATGGCATTTGACAGTATGACTTAACACGGAACAGAAAGGAAAATACAAGTCACAGGTAGACAAAAAAAAATTAAGTCGCCTAAAGATGATGAACTAATATGCTGATCATGAGAAAACTAAGTACTGTTACTCTCTAGCATCATACCCGGCGTACAAAATACATATCATTCTAATAAGATGTCCACAATACTTAACCAAGTACTAATATAATTTAGATTATATGTGACTGGTACTTACAAGTGATGCTCTAAAGGAAAAATGGTTTATAGAAAAATTCTAGATATATGCCCGGCGTACTACATGAATTGGATAATAATATCTGCTAAACAAGTCTAGTTTATCATGGGAGGTGATAAAATGGGAAGTCATGCATGCCATGGAGATTCATATCGGTTGATTGATTTAGAGAGGCATTTGTGTGAGTATCAGTAATACTTTCCCACAAATACAGGAATTTTGTGCATTCATAACTATAATACAGTACATAATTCTACAAAGGAGCTTCCATAAGCATGGATATAATGGTTGGTGCTAAGTTGTAGGCCTCCACCAGTCCCAAAGGTAGGTGTTTGTAACTACATGGGAAATGAAAATGTGGAGTTTGGTCATATATGCATTGGTGGACAAAAATGTGGACATAAACAATAATCTTCTTTCAGTAATAATATATTTGCGGTAGGATTTTTATTTGAAGATAAGTAAGTGCTAATCGCCATATGTTAGAATAATCAAAATGGATAGTTGTAGGACTTTTGAGGGTGTACGAAGAACCACACCAATTAACACCATGTGAGGAGTGCGAAAAATTATGGAGTTGAGCAGAGAACAATACAGGCTACTTTTGCATGAGAAAGAGGGTGATCAGGTGAGAGTTTTTGATTACAGAGCATTCCACCATGTAATTAATACGTGATCCTCCTAAGGTCGTCCTCTAACACCTTAAGGTTTCAGATAAGTTGGTTACTTAACATGGTATCAAAGCTCGTTGTAGGTAGGGTCCGCTATCTCTTTAATTTATATATTATCTATCTTAAAAGTTCTCTTTATACTCTACACTATATATTAAATTATTAATGATTTTTGTCATTTCTCCGCACATCAACGCAACAATGAAATAATTTCTACTCTAGTAAAAATTCAACCAAAATATCGCAAACTTGCAAACATTACTGACAGGCAAATCAACAGACATATAATCACGTACATACCACTAAATGCGAGGCCATAACAAGCCACCACACAAGTCTGAATCACCGTATTCTCCTGTCTAGTAAACGGTTTGACAGGAATCCCCAACCTAAACATAAATCCAGTCCATGACCTAACAAAAAAGAAGCCCAACAATCCTGCAGCAATGTTCAACGACGGGATGATCCCCACCGTCAGATTCAGCTTGTGCGAGATGATACAAAAGAGTGTGCCCAATAGAGCACTCACCACCAACCCTCTTATCGTAATCTGATCTTTCCATTCTGGAATTTTCTCCAATTCAACGGCCTTGATCTTCTCATTATGTAGAAATGGGTCATCTATCTTCACACCAGAAATATTCTCCTTGCCCATGTTCGTAAAATCACGAGGAGATGATTCGGGGCCTAGGGTTTGTAACTTGGGCTACCGTGTATACATACACGAAAAGTTGTACGGATTTTATGCGAGAAAGAAGATGATTCAATGTTAACAAAACTCAGATATGCATGTACAAATGATGTATGCATTCTTCCGAATTTTTTTTTTTCCTGGGTTTCTTGATTTCCGACGTTACGATGAAACGAACATACCTGCCCTTTGATTCAGACTTTCTGTTTTTTACTTGTGTCCGGCTGTATATATTTTATTATTATTTAATATATTGATTCGTTTAAATAAAGTATTAACCAAACTTAAAATTCTCTGTTTCGTAAAAAATATATCTAAATAAAAAGGTTATTTTTGAGAAAAAATTGAAATTCTATAGAGATAGTCATTCAATATTCGAGAATCTCGAATTTCTGTAACAAAATGTTATGAATTGAGTTTTTTTATAAATAATCTTCTATGAATACCAGTATAATATTGAAAATCTTTACAATTATACATTTTTCATAATAAAAATATTCGAAATCACCTCTGCAAACAAAATTCAGAACGAATATTATTGTATAATACATGCTTTACTTGTAAAATATACATATTTTGTAAGATTCCAGTGAGATGGTTATTTTCATAAAATCTGTTTTATAATAATATTGTTTTGTTTGCAAAGTTTTAAGAAAGAGTAAATTGCATTTTGGTGTATGTGTATTTTGTGTGTGAGATTATTTAGACACTGTAGTTTGAAAGTATCACCCTTTATGCACATCTTAACTTAATTCTAAGCACTTCGTATCGTTAATTTTTTCAGGATTAATTCTATCTTCTTCATCACATCATATATCTACACACACATATAAAAAGTGCTATATACACACACACACGTCGATTTTCTCCCTAATTCAGAAGCAGGAATCCTAATTATAAGTCGGTTTTCATCCTCCAACTCAAAAAATAAACCCTAATCCCTAATTGAGTGTCTGTAGAATTTCTAATCCCTAATTCTACTTCTAATTTCATAGCTTAATCTATCTTCGGTTGTTGAATGTTACAAAATTGATATAGTTGATTATCCAAAATTCTGTAGTATTATATATAATCTTCATTTGAATTAATGATATATCTTGTATTTGTTTGAGTATACTAGTATCAATGTATATGTGTGTGTGGGGTTTGACATATCACCATTGTAAATTCTTTCTCTCAAAGATTTATGTATATGTGTGTGTGGTTCGACATATCATCATTGTGAGTCCTTTCTCTCATAGATTTTTGTAACTGTATTTGTGATTTAGATGTTTGATAGCAGATGTATACATATTCGATTTATGATGCTATGTTTGAAAATAGAGGTAGTAATACACATAAGCTACTTCTACGTAGAAGCCGGATTGAAAAGTTTACCAAACGACCATCAATGCAATGTTCGTGGCGTTATTTCTTCAAACATTATTTATATGTTTATACTTTATTAATCACTGTTTTATACAATAAAATTAATAATTTTTATTTATCATAATTTAAAATTTTTATTTATATTTTCTGTTAGTGATAGGTTATTGATGATCGATTATGGATGATCAATATATAGTTGTTGAAAATCCATGATAATAAGAGATGAGATGAGAGGGTGTGTGTGACGGTGATAAGTAGGCGCTAGTTACGGTAAATTGTGATAGTCATGAGTAGCGGTGATTATTGATGATGGAAGATGATGGAAGATGATGGAGACATGTCATAAAAGGTCCTCCATTATTATTGTAAGATGATGATCATATATATTGTGTGTGTGTGTGTGAATGTGTAAGATAATGTTTTGTTATGAACGAGTGATTTCTAATTAAAAAACAGTGATAAAAAATTTGTCATAGTATTTTAATCATAAACCATAAATTTTAATATCTATTTTCCAACTATTTTGTATTCCAAATAAACCGTAAGTTTCACTGTAAAAGTGTTTCAACACAGAATAGTATATAAATTTAGTATTCTTGAATTGATAAATGTTTTGACAATGAAAATGAAAGGCAACATTACAGGCAACTAACAGTTAATTTATTAGAATTAATCATAAAGAACAAATTTAAAGTTGAGGAAAAAATAATCACTATAAGAAAACCGGTTAATTTTGATCGGAAATTTTGACGGTACTGAAAATGGTTGAAATTACTTTAGTAATTTGACTCTAAACAGTCGAATATAGCCTTGTTGTGTCAAATTTTTACGATTAAAAATAACCACTTTTTCTGTAATAAATAGGATGACATCTAAAGAGACCAAAATTACTTTTTGAGTGTTAAATTTTGAAGAATATGTTAATTATAAGACCGATCTCGATTGTCTAATTAGGTTGAGAATTCGACTTTGCTTAATTAATCGTCAAATTAAAGTTCATAAATTTGCATATTTAAATGATTAATTCTACAATAGTAACTTGATAACTATTAACCTTTGAATTTAGGACTATTATTAACCGTATATAAGAGAAAATTATAGAATTACTGTAAATATTTTGCAGAAAGCGATTCCCACTTGTTATGCAATATGCATTACCGGAACAGCAATGATGGAATCAACAAGTCCAAAGATGATGACTTAAAAGAGAAGAAGAAAAAGAGACAAAAGAAAGCAAAACAAAACAGGATTCAAAGACCCAGTGGCTGCGCTGACCAACCACCCCAAGAACGCCATATATATATATATATTTCTCCTTCCTTCTGTCAACCTTTCAATACTCGTGCTCTTCGTTCTTCTCATTTTTACTTCCCCTTCTTTTACCCCGTATATAGATATAGATATACATAGTCAATATATTCTTCCACAGTTCAACACCCCGTTCCACGTTTTCCTTCACCTCCTTCCTCTTCACGATTGTCTGTTTATGTAACATATTCATTACCATGCATCAACCCTAGCTTAATTATATATGTGATATACTTTTTACTAAATTAATTGTTTAATTATGTGATCTTTTATATATGCCAGTACTACTCATTTCTGCAGAGATCACAACTATAACTTATTTGGAAGAGTAGTGGGATTCAGCTTATTTATGAACTGCTTGGCAAATCAAGAGAAGTACTTCAAATGTGGCTTCACAAACTAAAAGAAAAGCTATAAAAACCTACCTTTTTTCGGGTTTGAAATTTTTAAAAAACTTATAATATAAGTCACAGATACTCAAATACTTTTAATAACTTATAAATATAAATCAATTTTTCATTTAAATTAAATTCATTTGTTATTTTAAATAATAAATCATTTTTTTTAAAGTCAGTCAAACTCTTGGACTACTTGATACAAATATTTCACTTCATTGTTTTTAAGGGCTGTCCTACACTCGTGAGTAACAAGCTAGTTAGCTGAATTAGGTTTTAATTTATTTATAACATATTTAAAGTGTACGAATCGAATGCTATTATATATGGAGCAAATCCATATTTTGATGAACCGATGACAAATGGATCACTCCGACATAATATATAGTACTTGTTTTTAAACAACAGAATACTATACGGGTCATGTCCCATCAGGTATGTACGATTACGTCCCGTAGAGAATCATTAGAGAGAACTCTAAAATCCTTATATTCATGGTATTCGTTAGGATTTAGCCGTAGAACTTCACATGCAAAAAATGTCAATATCTATGTATTATGTTTTAAAATTATCTCATATAATTTCTTTTTACAGTTTATATATAAAAACTATATTAATTGCCATATTCATGTAATTTAATCACAAAAAAATCTGATAATATACGTACCCGAACTTATATTAAACCTAGCTAGCTAGTAACTGTGATGCAATCTTGGTTAGGTCAAAATTCTACGTTAGCTAACTTTATAAAGCACTCATTTATTTAAATATATAATTAACTAGTTGAGAAGCCGCGCGTTGCGGCGGTCTACAAAAATTATATTAATGATTTAATATTAAAATTTGTAGAATAAAATAATTTTGTAGCTGTCTAGAAAAACTATATTAACGTTTTAAAATTAATATTTGTAGGATAAAATAAATTTTGTATTATAAAAATCTTGATGTAATACCAATGCTAATATATAAAATTCCAAAATTGGACTATAATTCATGGTGAAAAAATGAAAATAAATTTATAAATGTAATTAACAATTTAAAGCACGACGAATCTTAATTTTATTTGTGTTTTTTTCAAAAGTACTCATGTTCTTACATTGTCACCTTCCGCTAATTTTTTTTGGATTGATTGTGCACAAAAACATCTAACTTAAATCCGTGAGGTGGTAGTATTGAGAGAGAGGAGGTTGTGTTTAGATGATCCAAAACTTACGATTATAAAGGTATTTATAGGTGTAGACAGACTTGTGACTTGTGTGCTACTCTTTCCCATAATTAAATAATCTAAAAAAAATCAGATTAAAACTTTCAAGCTATTATATTCCGTAAATAATCTGAAACAAAATTAGATTCTGAAACTTTTTTCTAATATACCCAAAACTAAAAAAGGTAGTTTTAATTTTTGATATTTTTAATTCAAAAATTCTATAAAATTAGAAAAATCAAACGGAGCGATGTGAGAGGCGCCACTTACACGCCCCTCGCTTCTCCACCATATTTTATTGTATACAAAGTAAATCATATAAAAATTAACAACAACAAACATGTCCGATGAACAAAACATATATTATAAAAGAATAACCAACAAACATACATCACTAATAGTTAATTTATTGATATCATCTATCAATATCATGTCAAGAATATATTCTTTTCCCCTGTTTCAATTTGTCGACTCCCACATAGCGATTCATAACTACCTTTGCTTGCAACAACCTTTATTTTTTTAATACTACAGCCTTCACTTATCGTTGCAGAAGAAGGGCACGACCGAGTTAAAAATCAAGCAATGGAAGAAAGGTAGAGTTGTGGTATTGAGAGAGAGGAGGTTGTGTTTAGATGATTCAAAACCCTACAATCTATAAGGGTATTTATAGGTGCAGAAAGACTTGTGTGCTAATCTTTCCCATAATTAAATAATTTGAAACAAAATCATATTAAAACTTTCAAACTACTATATTCCATAAACAATCTGAAACAAAATCAGATTATGAAACTTGCTTCTAATATACCAGAAACTGAAAAAGGTAGTTTGTGCTACTATTTCCCATAATTAAATAATCTGAAACAAAATCAGATTAAAACTTTCACACTATCATATTCCATAAATAATCTGAAACAAAATCGGATTCTGAAACTTACTTCTAATAAACCTGAAACTAAAAAAGGTAGTTCTAATTTTTGATATTTTTCATCCAAAAATTTCAGAAAATTAGAAAAATAGAACGTAGCGATGTAAGAGGCGCCACCTACACGCCCCTAGCTTCTCCTTTATATAAGTATATTGATTTTATACATACTTCAAATATTTTGAATGCATATTTATCAAAAAGTAAATTTACTATATATAAAAATATTGTGTATAAACCTGCAAAGTACCAGGAAAGGAATGTATATAAAGGGAAGCGCAGTGCTGTGAACGAGTTAAGATGCTCGTCAAGGGTTTGGTATTTAACCTGCAGCTCCCATATTTATGTTCAATTAAATTAATGCTGACCCCTAATTTGTTCATGAAAGAGGTTTTATATATGTCACATAAACACTCCTTTTCTCTCGTTACATAATGTCTAATGATGAATAAGAATGTTTAATATTAAAATATTAAACATATGGTGAGAACAAGGCATCGTTTAATATTAAAGTATATTACTGAGATATAATTTTCGTAATATATTTAGAATTTGAAGACACGGTTGAAGTTGCTCTAATGACATGCTAACAGAGATGGGGAGATGAGAGTAAAAATCAGAAGAGGGGACGGGTGTGGATCATTAACAGTTAAAGAATTTTCAGATCATCCAAGTAACAAGAAACAGTCCACTCATAATAACAATTTCAAAAAAGAAAGAATTAAATTTGGTGCTCTTCAGTAATTACACACCATGCATATATATATGGAGAAATGAGACCACCTGCCGCCTCTCCATCCAAAATTCAGAAAGGTAAATAATTGATGAGAAATTAGGCTTGCAGGGCTTGACTGAGATTCACTTTGAAGCGTGGCTCGATGTAAGTTCAAGATTTCCATGGGCCATGCAGGACTAATTTTTGATGCCAGTGACAACTGGTAATGGAGGTATCAACGTACAGGTGTAGTTGCATATATTTATCCCCTCGCATTTAAAATGAGTTAACCCTGTTTTTCCATGCATCTAAGGAGAAAAATGAATACTCCGTTCTCACACAGTATATAAAATGACCAAACCGTGCATTTGTACTTGTCACGTTTTTCGTCACAAAAATATATTTTACTTGTTGAGCGTTGTCCCTCTATCCTCCGTAGACCAACTTTCGAATTTATATTTTTCTAATCTTTTTACCGTTGAGTTACTTTCTTGAAAGCAGTCTTAACCTTAATCCTGTCGCCCCATTTTTTCCACGTTCATTTCCTCTCGATTTGTCAAATCGATTCCTACTCGGATACGCAATGTTGTACTTAGTTTGATAATTTGTTATGATTAAAATTCTAATTTTCCTCTACAGCTAGCCGCCTTAGTTTCTCCAATATTGGACCAGTAGTACTAAACTACTAGTACTATACTATACACTCATTTATCTTATATATTTCTCCCACAGCTTTTCCTCAATTTCCTTCTTTATTTTCTTTCGAAACCCTAGTTGTAAAATTCAATGGAGAATTATCCCATGCTGTTTCTCGGGTCCGGCGCGACGGCGCCGAACTCGTTGGGTTCGAGCAACAATAATAGCCGATCTAATAATAGCACCTTCTATAACAATCCGAATGGGTTTTTCGGAATGTTGAGGTCGGATGTTCACGGGTCGTCGACGTCTTCGGAGGCCAAGGATGGCGCGGAGAATTCCAATAGCGGGAGCTTCCAGGTGACGGAGAGTGAGCTGGGGAAGAAGAAGAAAGGCGATCAGAAGAAGGCGAAGAAGCCGAGATTCGCTTTTCAGACGAGGAGCCAAGTGGATATTCTCGATGATGGGTATCGATGGAGAAAATACGGTCAAAAAGCTGTCAAGAACAATAAATTTCCAAGGTATGTTTGTACATAAATCAAATTTGAAGTTGTCTTTCGCTTTTTTCTTTCGGCGAATTAGTAGATATATGGAAAAGTCTAGTCTTAATATCGTAATTACGAGGCTTCCTTAGCGAGGGAGCGAGATTGCAAAGACCCCACTAGATTTTGCGACTATCACTTTGTTGAAAAGTGTTGTGTATGGAACATCTGTGGTGCATGTATGGCGGCTGGGTGTGAGGTAGGTGAGGAATGAGAGAATAGAGAATAAGTAGGTAGGTGCATGTATGGTGCTGGTTGCTCCATTAGTTTCCATCACTCAGCTTTCACAACTCCTCAAGCCCAGCGCACGACCACCTGCAGTACTGTGATGGATTAATCTAGGCATAATTAAAAACATAGAACATATGCCATAATCCAACAAATTCGTCGTAAGTTTTCCGCCGTAAATATATAGCATATATATCCTGCCGAGAATGTCTATTAATTCCAAAAGCTACCGTTACTAATGCTTGATCCCTTTCACAGCGGATTCCCAGACCACACACACGTATATATTGAGTTTAGGTTTAGGTTTGATTCGCTCCTAGTTTTTATGTAGTCAATCGTTTCATTTTCTGTATTGCATGTACGTGTAAATTAGTAATCACGATTTCATCTAAATTATAATAAAAATTCAAGTATATGATCGATCAGATCAGATCAGATCATCATCATCGCTCTGGATATGCAGTTAACCTCTGCAATGTCGGAGAACTATCGATCTTACAAGTCTTGCGTAGACTTGCGATAATCTAGCAGTCATCCTTTCATAAACTCATCTAATTATACACTTATAATTTGTTCTCTTTTCTTCTCATTTCTTATTGCAAGTCCCACTGACATAAGCAAAGGATGTAGGTTTTTTGGTATTCCAAATTAAAATAATTTTAGTTGACAATTTAAAGACAGATCGATGTAATTTAAGAGTGGCCATATTCAGTTTTTTCACATGGGATGATGCCGACAGATGTCTGCTATATATCTAGTCGCTGCATAATTTATACTTATAAGTATAAATTAATTCAAAATATTTCTTTCATACCACATTTTAATCATCCACATATAATGCATTAAAGACAATCGTTAATAAATTAATTGTCCGACCGATCTTCTTACAATAAGTAAATACATATGTAAATGATTATAATACATTTTACAGTTGTGTTGGAAATAAATTTAGAAGAGAATGATGGGAGATTTGATTTCTTCCATTCCGGTAAGGGGAGTGTTCGTAAGTATTGTTACTTAGCGAGAAAATTAAGTAGGGTTTTGTCGCAAGTGTGTCTGCACATGCTAAACACTAAATTTTTTATATATGTTTAGCTTATTTTGATTGGTGTGGTTTTTGTGTTCGCAAGGGTCCTCCATTATTAAGTAAGTAATAAGATTCAATTAAAATAAGTCAAACTTATAAATTTTAGTCCTAAGCATGTGCCCATAAAAAAAACTGATTAAGTAGTAATCCAGAAAGAAATTTACGAAAATCCTATTGTATTTCTAACACACTCTATCTCTATACATTACTGAGCATCTGAGTGTAATAACCAATATACATTAATCTGGATATATGCAGGAGCTACTACAAGTGTACTTACCAAGGGTGCAATGTGAAGAAGCAAGTACAGCGGCTCTCCAAGGATGAGGGCGTTGTGGTGACAACCTACGAAGGGATGCACACTCATTCCATCGAGAAGCCTACCGATAATTTCGAACAAATCTTGAGCGACATGAAGATCTGCCCTCCCACCTATAATTAATTTATTTTATTAATCCATCTCATGCTTAATTCCCTGCAGCCCCCCGGAACTACGTTTGCTAGCTTAGCTATGACTACCTAAGAAGAATGCTCTCCTTAATCAATCTTGTAAAGTATATTTATATATACTAAATGGATCGTATTTGTTTATTTAATTACGCACCATTGGTAAGCCTTGACTATTAATCAGCTCTGAATATGGTTTAAACATCTTTTGATGCTCAGATGCCACTGACACTAGGTCAATGACAGCAGCTCCAGTCCCTTGACCCTCTTGTATTTTCAGATGAAGGGTTGCTCCGTGGGGTGTAGCCCTTGTATTGTATTACCTTTGTTGAGCACCAAGCGTAAGCAGAGTCCAATATAGTAGCGGATCCAGCCCATGGCTGGGGTGGGCTGTAGCCCGGCCCGTTCAGAAATTTTGTAAAATTTTTATATACATATTTGGCCCATTTGAGTTTTAGCCCGGGCAGCAAAAAGATGTAAACTTAACTCGGCAGGATATTGCAGGCTTAGGCTTGCAGCATACATAGACCATAGACCCAAATTTCAAGACTTCTCAGCAAGGTACACAATTAAAGTGCCTTGGTTTTTAATTTTTTGCTAAAATTTAGTGCAATCTGCATATTAAACACTGCAGCATACATGAACCATAGACCCAGACTTGGTTTTTAATACGTGAAGAAGAGTTGATTTTGGAAATACTCTCATAATTTTTTAAACGATATAAAACATAGTTGATAATTGTTTTTTGAAATTTTTCTTTTCGTTTTATAAAAGTTTAGATAGTTAATTTTTATTCAGAAGAAAAAAAAGTTCAAAAAAAAATTTCTTTAGTGTTTTCATATTGTTTAGTTTTATTTAGTGCTTGTATTCAAGAGTTTTTCCACGAATATATTTTTATACGACTTGCAAAAAAATTAGTTATACATAAATATTGAGTTGTGAATTTGTTGCGATCTCTTTCGTCCAGCCCAGGTGGATTTAAAATCCTGGTTCCGCCCGTAATCTGTGACTTCTTCCCAGGCTCAGCTGATGGCAGCCATCTGACTCAACTATGATCACTAATCAATTTTAATCTGGCCGTTAAGGTCTTCTATCGACTAGCTAGGTGGATCTAATAAGAAACATGTTGGGCGTCCACTCTAAATTTCTTTTTACATATTTTTACCCATTTAAATTTTACTTCTTCCCACAAAATTTGAAATTATACATGTATTTTTTAAAAATGTGCTTAATGCTCTCAAGAAAATAATTAATCCCACATCCGCCCAAAATCTCCGGGAAATAATTCATGCATGCACATATTTTATTGTAATATCTGAATCTATTAATAATATTCATTATTCAATCTTTTTAAAATTTAACCAAGATATTAACTACATACAAGTTACTCATGAATTAACCGATACAATTATTTATGTATTTAATATAATTTTTTTAAAATATACATGTATTTTTTTTAAAATGTGCATAATGCTCTCAAGAAAATAATTAATTCTACATCCGTTCCAAGTCTCATGAAAATAATTTGTACACATCTTTTATTAATTATAATACCGGGATCTATTAATAAAATTCATCATTCAACCTTCCTATTAAAATTTAATCAAGGTATTAAGTACATACAAGTTAATCATGTATGACTGTAGTTAAGTGAGAAGAAAATCCAAATTTTTTTAGTAAAATTGTTATATTGTTTATTTTCTTAAAGTGATGAAAAAAAATTCTTACACCCATAGATATCTATGAGTGTAAGAATATTTTTAGTGATTTTTCTTGTAGTGGATCCAGGGTAATTCAAAAGCTAAGATCAAGAATTCCAATGGTATAAATTAGCTAGTTAATTTTATAATGTTTCATATAATTTGAATTATATAATTCATAATTATTTAGGTGTATAGTAGATAATAGATACTCCCTCCGTCCCTATTTATTTGTCCACTTTGGAAGTAAAAATTTGTCCCTATTTATCTGTCCATTTATACTTTCAAAACTAATTTAATGATAGTTTTTCAAATATATCTACATAATTTCAATTTTCAAAGCTTGACTTATTTAAAACTTGATTGAATTCATGTTTTCAAGACATAAAGTAGGGGTATTCCACCATTTTCAAGATATTAATTAGAGGTATTTAATGAAAAAGTTTATACAATCAATTATTCCTTGGTATGTGTTTTTTTTTCCAAAATGGACAGATAAAAAGGGACGGAGGGAGTATATGTTTAGAGGGTAGTTGCCGTTTGTGTAAATAGTTTGACAAATCAATACAGAAGTTTGACGTAGAATTTAAGTTAAAAACTTTTTGATCCAAAACTATTTCTTTTATTATCATTTTTGTCTTTCTCGTTTTACTATATATATAGTGCAACATAGATTGTTGTTATAAATGTAGAGCAAGGGAAGTGACTTCATTCTTGTGGAGCTATGATTTATCACGATAGTGTTATCATTATCTTATTGGAAGTAAATTTTGTATTCACATAATAATATTAATTAACATAGACTCGTTATTTATTTAAATTCAGATGGATTGAACACATACATAATACATTCATCAACTTTTTTTCAAAATAAGAAATAGAGAATATAAAAATTCCATAAATTCACATACATATTTCTGAAACGAGAATCATATATAAATTATTATTATTATTTTCTAAATGGACCGTTGAGCATTTCAAATTAGGTTTCCCGCAATAAAAGTCTTTTAAAATTTTATTTTCATACTCCAACATGAAATGCTTAATACCAGTATACCACCCCTTCGTTTCCACATTATAATCATCTATCAACCACCACCCGAACAGTAAATTGTAGATATCAAATATGAATAGGCCGAGTTATCTATTCTCTATGAAGGTGTATCATGATGTTATTTTTATCATTCAATTTGAAAAGTTATATTTTTATACGGATAAGCGTGATAATTATAATATTTTTCTCGTATTTCATTTGTAAATATTATACCTAACTTTTTAATACAAGAACGTTTTACTGCTTAACAACAGTACCGTTCTATATCAAAATAATAATCTTATTTTGAGTTGACTTGATTAAATTAACTAAAATTATGATCTTATTTTTTATTTATGATCCAATTTTAATCGATGTCATTGATGAAAAATCAAACAAAAGTACTATTGAGACCGGGAGTATAACCTTTACTCCCTCCGTTTCAAAATGCATGACGTTTTGATTTTTTGCACGTAGTTTAAAATCTTTTGATCATATACTTATATTTATTATTTTCAAAATTTTATTTTTTTAAATAAAAGTATATAGTCAAAATTTTAAAGTATAATTTTTTTTAAAAGAAATGATGATTTCAGATGCTTGGTCAAAACACTTTGAAATGTGTGTAAAAAGTTAAAGCGTCATGCATTTTGAAACGGAAGGAATAAAAGCTTTGATTAATATATCATTCATGAGCTTCTTAGAATGCACAATAAGCATGCAAACTCTAAAATTTCCGTGCAAATCTTCTCGATCCCTTCCAGATTTAATATTGATGTTATCGTTAAGTTTGATTAGTATTAGTATAAAAAAAGGGTAAGCTGCTTCCGGACTAGGCCCGGTTGACAAGGTAATACGCTCACATAAAACAAAAAGGACACGTAAAAAAATAAATATGAATTTTGATTTTCGATACACGAAACACGAAAATATACGAAACTAGATGATAGATTCCGTGTCAGATATGAGTTTTCATTTTGGGTACACGAAGTACACGGGATATTTGTATATAATTTTTATTATATATTTTATAATATATTAAATAGTATATTATTATGTAAATACATATATTTATATGTATATGTAGATATATATATTATAAATACATTAACAAATTTGTAGAGAATTATATACAAGCATAAATATATCATCCATATCTAGTAAAAATATACAGGAAAATATATATTAAAACTATTTTTTATCAAAATTATATTAATATTTTATATATAATATACACGAAATATTATCGGATACAAATTTCAAATGAAGTACAAGAAATCAATAACAAACGACGAATTTCAAGAAACGAAACATTAATTGTCAACTCTCTGCTCTACTCTGGACATTGGGTGAGTTATGTTTTCGAGCCGTACGTAATCTATATTTTGTTCCTAAACTCATTTTCCTCTTGTTAATTTTTTTCCCGACGTGATAGATACATTTTTCCTTTTGTTCTTAAAATTCTTATCCAACATGACAGAGAGAGGACTGCGTCTAATTGAATAATTTATGTGCTCGCAAAATTTGAATTATTAATATGAGTACCGGACGCTTAACTTTAAATGATACTACTGTAGTCTGTCAAATTCGTACATAATGGTCAAACGGCAAAATTAAACAAAATATTTTAAGGAGAGACCTTTGTCGAAAAAAATCTAACTGAGTCAATTCAACCATGCACCAAAGAACGGGTTAGACTTTAGATATTCTGATAAGTGGATTCTGAAACTTGTTTGAGGATTATGAACCTTGCTGCAACAAAGGGAGACACAAACATCAAGACAAGCTTGAATTGTTCTTAGCTAATTCTTAATATTTTGCTTGTTATGTGTAACAGTGTAAGCTGAATAATTCCAAGTCCTAACATACAGTTTGGAGGCGATGAAAATAATAGCATGAGGTTAGACGGTTGAATATATGAATAAAATAACTTTAATATTTATATTTGTTATCATTCTCGAACAGCCGATAGATCAGTCTTGCTCTTGGTTTAAGTGAAACCTGCTAGCTTTTGTAACCCGGCAACACAGGCAAAGAGGACTGCAAGTAGCATAAAACAAACATATAAGTACATCTTTGTGAATATTATAAACTCAAGCAAAGACAGTTTCAGTTCAATAGGAATCTGTAATTCATTGATTTTACAGATAAATTTTAGAAAAAGGAACATTCCTGGATGAAAAAAATGGAGTAAAGAAATGGTTAGGCAGAGGGTCACCCCACATACAAGTGGAGCAGAGAAAAGTATGCGACATGTAATGGGATTTCTCGACTACAGATTATGATTATCATTATTGTCGTTTCTGTGCAAATGTACTCTATATATATCCAGTCAACAATGGTACCTGTTCTTTAAATTTAGGTGGAGAAATAAAGAAGCATACTATAACCACTCTGGAACTGAACCTGCACAGAGTTGTTTCAAAATGTGGAGGCTAAACATAGCGGAGGGAGGTTCTGGTAAGGATCCATACTTGTACAGTACAAATGACTTTGTTGGGAGGCAAACTTGGACGTTTGACCCGGAGTATGGAACCCCGGAAGAAAGAGCCGAGGTTGAAGAGGCTCGAATCAATTTCTGGGATAATAGGTATCAAGTTAAGCCTAGCAGCGATCTCCTTTGGCGAATGCAGGTTCTATTCTTTTTTTTTTTTTGCTAATTGATTACACACGCACACGTGGGGAGTCGAACTCCCGACCTCCCGCAAGGGGGTACAGGAGCTCTACCGCCACACCAACACTTTGTTGGCAATGCAGGTTCTATTCTTCTTCTCCACTTTGTGTTCTGCATCATATGCATAAATTATTGTCATACACGATCCACTGATAACACCTATGTGTATTCAACAAAAACTCTAAAGTGCTACTGTAGATATTAAACACATCATTATATTCGTTCAACTACCTCGTTCTCTCAAAAAGTAGACAGAAAGAAATCCCACCACTAATGAGCAATGGGCCACAGGCTCACAGCTATCTGTTAAATGAGCCATGCTTGAAAACAGCAATGCAGTATCTCACATTTTACTAAAGATTCTGAAGAAGAATAGTTAATTTTGCACTGGTCATCTGCTAGTGATATTATATCATTAAAAGCATTGCAATCATCTTCTAGATAACACCACATAGCAGGGCATTCTTGGGATATCACAGATTCAAGCCTTGTGGCTAAATATCCATTGGCAAACTTTCAGTGCCTTGGATAAAACAGAGAGTGACAATTAAAGCATCTGAAATTGTATAGTACCTAATCTGTTGAAATTACTAGTGATAAACTGGTGAAATATTATTCACAGTAACTTTTTCTTGATATGGTACCTTATTTTAGGTGGCTTAAGTGAATATAAATATATAATACTGCTGATAGATGTCTCATGAATAACAATTTTTAATTAATCACATACATTTAAAAGAACCCAGAGGTTTGCACAAATAATCTTTTCAAGTAATCACTTCATATGTATAACTGGGTCCACATTACTTCCCGTTATGTTGCATAATTACATATATATAAAGCTTATATGAAATATTTAATGATTCTAGTTTCTGAAAGAGAAGAATTTCGAACAAACCATACCTCAAATAAAGGTTGCAAATGAGGAAGAAATCACCTACGAGACGGCCACGACAACATTACGACGAGCTGTCCGCTTTTTTGCAGCCTTGCAGGCCAGTGATGGTCATTGGCCTGCAGAAAATGCTGGCCCATTATTTTTCCTTCCACCATTGGTAACTCACTCCTCCCCGTTTCATTTCTTGGTATACTTGTGCTGCTCCGAATTTCATCCTCACTGCAAAAAAGGGGAAAGTAAAAGGAACAAATACATTCAATCAACTTCTTGTGCTAAATGATTATTATTACTGCTTGTTGTAAAACAAATATTGCAGGTTATGTGCTTGTATATTACAGGACATTTGAATACTGTATTTCCTGCAGCACATCGGAAAGAAATCCTGCGTTACCTTTATTGTCATCAGGTACATTTCTCGGCCCAATAATTGGTATTCCTAACAAAATGAGATCATTAGCATTTTTAATAAGTGACAAATCCCTTCATGATGGAGTGGAGTCAATTATGATATGGTCATCCGAAACATGTATATGTTTATAATTTAAAAAATATATAAATTAATTCATCAAATTGAGGCAACAAAAAGTTTTGCTGATATATAGCAATTTCAGAATGAGGATGGTGGCTGGGGATTACATATTGAGGGCCACAGCACAATGTTCTGTACAGTCCTGAGCTACATCTGCATGCGTATTCTTGGAGAAGGACCTGATGGCGGTTTAAAGAATGCATGTGCCAGGGCAAGAAAGTGGATCCTTGATCATGGTAGCGGGATAGCAATACCATCCTGGGGCAAGACTTGGCTCTCGGTAAGATTATTCTAGGACTTGCTTGGTAAAACTCTTGAACTCAATATATTTCAAGAAATAAAATGCATACAACATACTCAACAAATCCATATCAAGTTGATGCATATTTATATATTTATTTGCTTCATATGTAGATGCATTAAAGAACTGAATCAGATATTATAAGTTTTTTTGCTTTCCCTAAGCTCAAACCTGTATCTTAAACCTTCATTGTTACTGAACTTGAAATTCCAGATACTTGGCGTATTTGAATGGTCAGGAACCAATCCAATGCCTCCAGAATTTTGGATCCTTCCTTCATTCCTTCCCATGCATCCAGGTTCACTCAGTTCTATGTCAATACTCGTTTATATTTTGGATGCACGTAGATGACCTTTTATCTTTGTAAATGAACTACTCTTCTGGTTTGTTTAATATCTAAATGATTCTCTCTTTCCCGGAAATGCAGCAAAAATGTGGTGCTACTGTCGGATGGTTTACATGCCTATGTCTTATTTATATGGGAAGAGGTTTGTTGGTCCCATCACTCCTCTCATCTTACAACTGAGGGAAGAACTATATGCACAACCTTATGACACCATTAACTGGAGAAAAGCACGACATAATTGTGCAAAGGTATTGCTAATGCAATAATGTTACACATACCGACATTTTTCTAGAAGTTAGTGAGAACTATGGAAACATATAAAACCTAATAGAGAAATATGATTACAAACTTCTATATCACGAGTGCGCAAAACAAATCCTTAAAGAAAACCTTACTATAACATTGTAACTAGACTCCTAGAGTCCCAAGCTAGTTGTAATATATAGAACTCTCTGTGTCTATTTGTAATACATAATTATTTATCTCATATACCAACTTGTTATCACAGGAAGACCTGTATTATCCTCATCCAATGATACAAGATTTGATGTGGGACAGCCTCTACATATTCACAGAGCCTTTCCTGACTCGTTGGCCCTTTAACAAATTAAGAGAAAAAGCTCTTCAAACAACTATGAAGCATATACATTACGAAGATGAAAATAGTAGATACATTACAATTGGGTGCGTGGAAAAGGTAACATGTTACATGATCTAAGGCATATAACACATATCATTGAGCATTGGAAAGAAGTTTCTGACAATACCTTCTCTTTATCAAGTTAGTAGTTCACTTCTGACATCTAGCACTTAAATTGCACGAAATTCGAACAGGTACTATGTATGCTTGCTTGTTGGGTTGAGGATCCTAATGGAGATTACTTTAAAAAGCACCTTGCAAGGATCCCAGATTACATATGGGTAGCTGAAGATGGAATGAAAATGCAGGTTAGAATAAATGTCGACATAAATTGTAGTAATAAATATCTTGAATATAAAAAATCTTAACACTATGCATGAAACTCAATAAAGATATAATAAAGACACACTTAACCCCCTAACTAGAGTTTCCAACACCAAGTAATCAAAAGGTTAAGCTATTTACAAATGTCGATGTAATTCACATAATCTCATATACTTATACATATAGATTGTGCACACAAAGTAATATGCCTAATCAAGATGCATATATAAGCAAAATGCTGGAAGCAAACAACTTCATTTACTTACAAATTACAATCCTTTTTACCTGAGTCATAAAGACATGCAAATGGACTTTTATTGCAGAGCTTTGGTAGTCAGGAATGGGATACTGGTTTTGCCATACAAGCATTATTGGCAAGTGATCTCACAGACGAAATTCATCAGACTCTTTTCAAAGGACATGATTTCATAAAGAAATCCCAGGTTCCAGCTTAAATTTACAAACTCTTCTTTATTTATCCTAACAAGTCTACTCACCAGTAAAGACTGTTTATTAATTCTACTAATATATAATTGCAGGTCACGGAGAATCCTTCTGGTGAATTTAAAGCCATGCACCGCCATATTTCTAAAGGATCCTGGACCTTTTCAGATCAAGATCATGGATGGCAAGTTTCTGATTGTACAGCAGAAGGATTGAAGGTACTTATTCATATGAATCATCATACTTCTAAACATTATAAACAAAACAGCAAAGATGAATCACAATGTCTATACTCTTCTGGTGCTTCAGTGTTGCCTACTTTTATCAAAAATGCCAACGGCTATTGTGGGCAGTAAACTGGAAGACAGCAGATTGTTTGATGCTGTCAATGTACTGCTTTCCCTACAGGTGATGAGAATGAACTTTAATCTCTTTCCCTATTGTAAATGTCATCATACTATAGGTAATTAGTCTAAGTTCTAAAGAAAGCTACAAATGTTGTACATGATTAAAATGCTACTCTTTTCCATTGATATAAGATCATGACTATTCATTTCCATCCGTAACTGTAGAGTAAGAATGGAGGACTAGCTGCATGGGAACCTGCTGGGTCCTCAGAATGGTTGGAGGTAGTTTATTATACTTGTTAATATTATAGTAAATATTCATTCACTCTAATCAAAGTGAGAGTCCATGAAAGATCAAACCTGAAACACTATTAGAAACACACAACCACCGAAGCAGAAAAAAAAAAGATGCGGACGCATGAAAATCCTGAACTGAGAAAAGCACAGGAGGAAGCTAAAACTACAGTCAGGATGTCTAAAATGATAGATGCTGAAAACTAAATTTATTCTTTCCTGTGAATGGAGCATACCCAAACTGGATCCTCCAAACAAGAATCCAATTTTAATAAGTTTTTCTTGATTGTTATTTAAAATTACTCAAATCATATGTTTCAGCTGTTTTACAGCAAAAGACTACGAACCTGGAAGACAATTAGGCTACACTAGAAGATAAGCCTAACAATATTTAAAAAGTCCTTGAGTCAGCCTTTGGTCAGAGTGGCCTCCCCTCCAACAGCAATGCTAAACCAAGCTTACATGCAAAAATAGGCTCAGAACTATTAGAATCTTATACGTCCTCTTTCACGCAAATTTATATTTCCGCACGTATTGAAACTTGAACAGAACATATGCAATGTATAGATACTTAATATGTTTATTGAACTGTTTGATCCTGCAGCTGCTTAATCCTACAGAATTCTTTGCAGACATTGTCATTGAACACGAGTAGGTTTCATTACAATTTTTAATTTTAAATGACGTGTATACACTATTGAGCATAAGACTAATGATTATAGATTCAGGTATGTTGAATGCACTTCATCTGCAATACAAGCAATGGTTATGTTCAAGAAGTCATACCCTGGGCATAGGAAGAAAGAGATAGAAGGTGCTATCTTAAATGCTGTTCAATACCTTGAAGACATACAAATGCCAGATGGTTCATGGTATGTTCCATAGGAGAAGTGATATAATATTTATACTTGAAACTTGCAAATTCTAAGCATAGGGCTGACTAATACAGGTATGGAAATTGGGGTGTGTGCTTCACATATGGCACTTGGTTTGCTATTGGTGGTCTAACTGCAGCTGGAAAGACATATAATAATTGTGAAACCATCCGCAAAGCTGTTGATTTTCTTCTAAAATCACAACGCAGTGATGGTGGTTGGGGAGAAAGCTATCTTTCTTGCCCAAACAAGGTAATCTAGTGAATGAATACTTAACAAACGAATTCCCTAAAATCTAGATCATTAAGGGGTTGGGCATTGTACTGTGTCATTCCTAATGGCCCAACACATAAGATTTTCTCACTGTTTGAATATTATCTGCTAATCCTAACTTAATGTGTTATTCTACAGAAATACACACCATTAGAAGGAAATCGGTCAAATTTGGTCCACACTGCTTGGGCCACAATGGGTCTGATTCATTCTGGCCAGGTCAGTTTGTAGTACTTGTCTTTATCAGACTTATGATTTGATTTCCACTTCAGTATTTTGAATAAACAACCAGATCTACTCGAATGCATTTATAATTTAAGTGATAAGAGTTCCATATATCATCATTCTAACCTATTACTTTATGTGTACGCATTCTTAGACTTGTTGATCAATTCTCCAAATATCATCATGCTAACTCGTGAGTAATCCCATGTAGGCAGTAAGAGATCCGACACCTCTTCATCGTGCTGCAAAATTGTTGATCAATTCTCAAATGGAAAGTGGTGATTTCCCACAACAGGTATGAAACATGATTGGTTTAAGAAACTAAACTGATCTAGATACCACAAGATGAAGAAAGCAATTGTACTGCTGACTGTACATATGATTCCACATTTTCATGGCATAAATACATAATTAAAACTTGAAATAGTTTTGCACAAGCGTCTTGTCAACTAATTATCCTTCAATTTCAACTTTAAATTATGCAATTATGTCTTCCTTCTGAGCTATTCAAGAATGTTTTCCCGCTTATTTCTTTCCTAAATATAATTTTATATGGAGATGTATAAATGGTGTGGAAATATAAGCACAATGAAAACCACTGTTGTATCGTGCTGCATTCTAATAGATTAAGAAACAAAAATGAAGTTTTGTGTACCTTAATTGTCTTCTTCCACTGTTGTCTAACCAGCTCACTTACCCATATTACAGGAAATTACAGGAGTTTTCATGAAGAACTGCATGCTACACTATGCAGCATACAGGAATATCTACCCATTATGGGCTTTAGCAGAATATTGTAGGAATGTTCAACTCCCCTCCAAAAAGGTCTGATATCTACTAGTGGTGCAAGTCCAGCACGACGGCCTCAAAAATGAGACGAGGCCAGAATCCTTACTGCAGTCAATTTCTAAATTCTTTTGCAAAGGTTCGTTAAGAAAGAGCGAATTGATTGCAAATTCAAGAACCTCTTAGATTTATGCCACTAATTGTCCCCCCTTTTCTCTGTACTAGTTGTAAATCACAGTTGTAATCATTGTCAACTTTCTTTTATTAATAATGTATTATTATGGTTCATATGTAAATTTAAATCTTATATAGTGAAAGTTAGCAATGTCTATTCCTTTGTAACTTACAATATTCAGTATTCACTAACTTAAAATGTGTCACAACTTTATTACTAATTTGCTATACTATATACATTCACTATCCTTAAGGTGTGCTAAAAATTTGATGCTTTTATGCTTCTTATTTAAATTACTAAATATACACTCTGAATGCTAAAGGAAGGTAATAAGAGACTTGCATACATATGGATCATCCAGAGTAGGAAAATTATTATTAACAACTTAATTTAGGAAAAGTGAAAATTGTAATTGCAATACCATGCTATTTATGAGTTCATATGCTCGAAATTCCAAGTAGCAGACAATGACGGAAACACTCAGAAGCATAAAGCATGATATAATTGTGTAATGATTAATGCCATATATCAAGATAATTATTACCTCAACTTGGAAATATTGCCTCTCTGAAGACCATCAGATATTCCAACAAGTAGTGTGACTGAATGACAGGAGATTTGTACTGAATGGTGTACCCAGATTCCAAATATAACTGAATGTAGAGGCTGCGAAGGTGGACTTAATCTGAAAATCAAGTTTAACCAGGTCATGAAGGCACAGAGATTTACTGCTCCACAACAACATAAGCTCGTCAATCTCCATATTCTGCCATTCATGTTGTATATTAGGGTTGTTAACATCGAAATATTTAATTCCCATTATCAGTGGCCATTTGGACCAACAACATTAACTTGCCAAACGAAGTGAATGCATTATAGTGGAGAAAACATGAGATGACCAGCTTCCCCATTTATTTCCATTACAATGCCTACAAACTGGGGTTACAGCTACATTAGTTACCGACATTACAATATCAGGACATCAAAGTCCAACAGCACTGCCTTCCAAGTAGCGGACAATAATGGAAACACTCAGAAGCATAAAGCATGATATAACTGTGTCATGATTAATGCCATATAGCAAGGTATTTATTACCTCAACTTGGAAATATTGCCTCTCTGTAGACCATCAGATACTCCAACAAATAGTGCAACTGAATGACAGGAGATTTGTACTGAATGGTGTACCCAGATTCCAAATATCACTGAATGTAGAGGCTGCGAAGGTGGACTTAATCTGAAAATCAAGTTTAACCGGGTAATAAAGGCACAGAAATTCACTACTCCACAACAACATAAGCTCGTCAATCTCCATATTCTACCATGCATTTTGTATATTAGGGCTGTTAATATCAAAATAATTAATTCCCCTTATCAGTAGCGATTGGACCAACAGCATTAACTTGCCAAACGAAGTAAATGCATTATACTGGAGAAAAAATGAGATGACCAGCTTCCCCCTTTTTTTCTATTACAATGCCTACAAACTGGTGTTACAGCTACAGAAGTTACCGCCATTACAATATCAGGACATCAAAGTCCAACAGCACTGCCTTCCATTTTCTGACTGGAACACTGATGAACATTGCTCAATAAGCCAAGTACTCCAGACCATCAAGCACTAGGTATGGAAAGCCTCATAATCTAATTACAATCTGTTACCAAGTCTTTACACTCACCATCACCAGTAATCCCCACATGAACAGAGCCCATCACTAAAGTGATGAAAGCGGTGAGAGTCCCTTAAGATAACCACCCTTCCCACTATCTTTGATATGTATTTGATCGCGGTGTGGCAGTCTGCGCACACTCGCAGGTTTTTTATCACGCGTATAGGTCTTCCAGCTGGTATGGTTAGAATTCCAAAAGCAACTGCTAATTTTTCACTATGATGCTTAAGCATGTGCTCCTTTTCCTCTTCTTCTACATCATGTAAAACTAATTTTGTTGATGAAACAAAACCCTCCTTCTTCATCCGTAAATCTAACTCTTCCAAGAATGCATATATTCTTTCGCGCTGAGGATGGAGTTCGTCGCCAACAGAGAATGTGTGAATCTTGTTTTGAGCTTCAATCCAACTATACCCAGGCACTTTCTTTACCCCTGTATCCCTCATCTTTAATCTCATTCTCCGAACATCACCCCATCTACCGGAAGCTGCATATAAATTCGAGAGAAGAACATACATACCAGCATTCTCAGGCTCCATCTGGAAAATTATCTGAGCAGCTTTTTCTCCCAATTCTGTATCTCCATATATCCTGCTTGCACCAAGTAAAGCACCCCACGTTGCAGCATCAGGTTCAAAGGGCATATTCTTCATCAAATTTTTTGCATCATTTAAGCGCCCAGCTCGACCAAGAAGATCGATCATGCAAGTATAGTGTTTTGCATTTGCAGTTATGCCATAATCACGAGTCATTGAGTAAAAATAGTCTGATCCTGTGTCTACTAATCCAGTATGACTACATGCAGATAGAACACCAACCTAACATGTCCATAATTAACACATTAGCAACCACTAACTCATAAATATGCAAATATAGAGACGTCAATCTAACATATATGATAGTATACTCTGTTGCAAGAAGATGAATGAATTTTAACTGCACACATTGATAATACAAGGTTTCCTTTCAAAAACTATTATTTGATAATAAAGGTTCCTACTAACCCCTATACTTGATGAATTAACAAAGTCGTTGATGATATAAGTCCAAATTTTATGTGAAGTCTATATCCAAAATTATCAGTCACTTTCAACCAACTCAAAGCAATTTTGAAGTCTTCCATTTAAAATCCTAGTCCACTGTGTGTGTGTGTGTGTGTGTGTCTTTGTAGTTGTAGACTTGTAGTGGTTCCAAGATATATAACAAATAATGTAAATACTCCTACATTGCCCACAAAAGGCAAATCTAATATATACTAAAAGATTTGGATATGGTTATGTACCATTGTAACTTCATCAGGTTTAACTCCAGCCACCTTCATTGAATCAAAAATATTCAGAGCCTTCTTACCAAAACCATGCCTTGCATAACCAGCAAGTATAGTGTTCCAAGAGACTACGTCCTTATCCGTGATATCTTCAAATACATCATATGCTTCGTCAATACTTCCGCACTTACAATACATTGCAAGAAGTGCATTCCCTACAAAGCACCCAGACTCGAACCCAGCCTTGAAAGCCCTTCCGTGTAATTGTGTACCCAACTCTAGTGCAGCAATATCTGCACATGTGCTTAAAACACAAGTAAAAGTTGATCTATTAATCCTTTCTCCATCTCTCTTCATGTCAACAAATAGATTCAATGCCTCTTCACTTTGAGCACTTTGAGCATATCCTGCAATCATTGCTGCCCACGAAATCGAATCACGACGGGGCATTTGGTTGAACAAATGCCTAGCAAGAGCAATTTCACCATTCTGTGCATACCCAGTTATCATTGTATTCCATGAACTAATGTTGGGACAAGGCATTGCTTCAAACAATGCCCTTGCCATGTCCATCATATTCCTTTGGGTGTACCCTGCAATCATTGCATTCCACGAAACAGAATTCTTTTCCGGCATTTCATCAAATATTTTTTTAGCTTCGTCCAACATACCATTTTGCACATAACCAGATACCATTGCTGTCCAGGTAAATACATCTCGTTTCGGAGATGCATCAAACAATTTCTGCGCTTCCACCAATTCCCCACACTGTGCATGTGCAGAAATCATTGTATTCCAGGAAACTTCATCCCTCAAAACCATCCTATCGAAAATCCTTCTCGCATCAACAAACCTCTTTTTCCGCACATATCCACCCATCAAACAATTCCACGAAACAACTGCCCAATCCGCTTTCGACTCAAACAACCTATGAGCATCTTCAATCCTCCCATTCTGCACATACGCCGCCAACAACCCATTCCACGATATTGAATTCTTCTGCGGCATCCTATCAAAAATCATTTTGGCTTCATCAACATAACCATTCTGAGCATACCCAGATAACAAAGAATTCCAAGAAACAATATCCCTCTCAGGCATCTGATCAAACAGCACCCTAGCAGCTCCAAGATTACCATTCTTAACATACCCACTAAGCATCACATTCCACGTAACCAAATCTCTCTCGGGCATTTTATCAAACATCTTGTGCGCCAGCTCAAATCTATTATTAGACAGGTACCCGGATATCATTGCATTCCAAGTAACCGAACTACGCCGAGACAGTGAATCAAACAGACCTTGTGCAGAATCACATTGGCCAATGCGCATGTAATTAGTAATAGCCATGTTGTTTTTGACAATGTCTGAGTCTGTTCTGACACTAACTTTATGAAAAAGTTTTTCATCAGATACATGATGTTCAGTTCTGTCTAATGAATTTGTAGTTCTAGGCTTCGAGCTCTGTAATGATCTCCGGGAGCTATTGTGTACTTGTCTTAACCGCATAGCAGTACAGTAGTGCATTTTCGGTTCATGAAATTTTTGTTTTTCAGTAAACTTATATTTATACTTCGATTTTTTATTTCAAAACAAATTTCTGTTTAGAATAATTTGGTCAATATTGTTACCCTTGATTCTTAGAAAAAAAATCAGATTTTTTGTGATAGGTATTTCATATCGATTGATTTGATAAGAAGCTTAATGTCAATTCATATTCATTTATTGTGAACGTATTTTCTAAATAAAACGACGACACGTGAAATTTGTGAAAATTTTGGAAATAAATTTCAAATAAGTAGCATTTTCTATTTGAATTTGTCTAGAAAATTAATTTTAGATTTATGAACTCGTGACTTTTACAAGCTGGTTCCGCATTACTGAAAATATTACAAAGGATTGATAATGGCCAACAGCTTAAACAAGAAAGATTGACATTGTTCAACTGAGAATACTGATAAGCAATGCTAGTAAAGTACAGCTGTGTGCTGTTACAAATTACAATCACAAACACCACAATAACGTGCACTTCATTAGCAGGCCTTAAAAACCATCAAGTTAATGCTAATGGTTCTTAGGACCCAAAAGCGCGAGAAGGAAGGTTCTGTAGTGGCCTGAAGTCTCCGACTGGACTTCATCGTTTAAAGTCTTCCCGTATTTCTTCAGGTATTCAGCCTTAATGTATTGCATATCGATCTCAGTCCTTGTCACGATGACCCTGATAAGTTTTGTATCATCAGTACCCAACCCTTTCATAGCTTTGTTCAACACCTGCAAATTATGAAGTAAATTAGATTGTAAATGCGATGAAGAAGAGTTCAGAAAGAAGGAATAGGGGCTGCAAATTGCAATACCTTGGCGAAATACTTGTAGGGGTTCTTTGCGCAGCCTAAGATTGACAAAAGCGCAAGTTCTAGTTTCCCTGATGTTTCACTCTTTACTGCCTGCAAGAGTCTCGGTTTGTCAAGGTATGATCATGTGTCAAGATGTAAGGAAAGTGAAAACATCAAGTAAAAGAAATGGAGTAATGACGTGACAGACAGATGACTAATTTTAATTGGGTGGTTTATGACTTTATTTGTGTTCAGGGGTCCCATTATTATTAGTGTGAGCGGAACCAATCATACATTGCCAACTAGATTTGGGAGAAAAAATTGGGAACATTTTTTGGGTAGCTAGCATTTTCCGAAAGAAATGTGTACCTTGTTGAGTGAGTTTCCATACATATCATGGTATGCAGAACTGACAGCAATCAAATGAGCTGGACTTCGTTCGCTAAATATACGAACAAATACTTTCTCATTAGTCCCTAATTTCTTCTCCCCGGCTTTAAAAAGAGCCTTTGCATCTTCTGCAACTAGCCCTCTGTCAATCTCTGCGCCTTGATAGCGTGGTGCACTTAAGTATGCAAGCAAGATCTGCGTGAATTGTTAAACAATATGAGGACTTACAATAATATTAACTAGACTAGACAACAAACAGCTTGTAGATGAATTACCTTCTGATGATCACCAATTGTTTGTAGTTCTATATCACGCTCAATATGAGTTTCAAACTTTGAATAATATAGTTGCTTCAAAGTCTGTAATTGAGGAACCGTACGAGTGCATATCAATTCTGTCGCTGCTTCAAGATTAAGAAAGTCCGGAGATAATGACTCGTTTAATATGATAGCATCCCGGCTTGCTGGCTCATGCATCCATAGCAAAACAGCTGTCTGTTACATGTGTTAATTTCAGGCCAGTTTGTAAAATATTTTTAGGAGGAAAATGGTATACTCCATCCAAATTGTGTTTTAGTCCGCCCTGAATACTTCACACTTGATTAATCGTCGTACCCTAAATAATTTCAAGTTCTGAACAATTTTTTCTTTTGCTACTTCTTGGTAATATTGTGGCCCTAGGTAGAATTGTATTAGTCTATCTGAAAGATGACAACAATATATAAAGCAATAACAGAATTGGTACCTCTAATTTTCCTCTAAGTTCCGAAACCAGCTTTTTAAGAAGGTCGGTAGAGTACATTGCATTGTATTCTTGTTGGATCAGAGCACGCTGCATTGAATCACGATGAGCAAGAATCTTAATGACAGCTTCAGTATCGCAGCCAAATCCTGCAATATGTCGAAAGTGAAGAAACTTAAAGCGGGAACCAGACGAACCACATTCCCTGATACTGATCATTGATACTAGAAAAGGATACAGTGCATAGGATTCATGAATCATGATTCAACAGTAAACTGCAAGTATTACTACTGTTTAAAAAATCTCAATTACACAATAAGTAGATGCAGTTTTTTATTTAAATTTTAAACCATTATTTAATTTAAAATCCAATCTTCGTAGGCAAAAATCAATTATTACGTTTGTGAATAAGTTCGATTAGTAGGCATATGCTTGATTTATCAGTATTTACTGATGAAACAGCAGTTGAGATCCTAAATGCATATGTTTCAATAATTTTATCAAAATTAAATTTGAATTTTCAGATTTAAATTTACTACAGATCACTACTAACTAGACAAACAACATCAGTAGTTTTCAAGTATTATCACAGATATCACAGGAACAAACACATGATATGAGATGAATGTTAATTTTTTTAACATGATTACATGAATATATTTTTCAGAATTATGGGAGAGTTCCGCTATTAAACGTACCCTTGAAAGCGCGGTAAAGCTGAATGGCATCCTCTCTTGGGGAGGTAGGAACAGGAGATAAGATTAAACTTGACATGTTTCTCTTCGAATGTTGTATGAGTTTCAGAGCTTGTTAGCAAGCAGACAGCCAAATGTTGTATTGTAGTGTTAGATGGTAAAGTCAAGGCCTGAAATGTTCTATATATATACATAAATTAGCATCATATATATCGTGAATCCAATAATAACTTGTATTTGATAATGATGTTATAAAATATTCTCTCCCGAGCCATTTTGACTAGCACGTTTTTTAAGAGTTTGAAATATTTTGGCTGTAATTTGAATGAGACGATGAATGTTAGAAAAATATATTAACTGAATGTGTAATTGTAATAATTTTAAATATAATTTATTATTTTTTGATATATCAGAAAAAGGGAAGTGGTTGGGATAAAACAGACGGATAATTGGAGCTTATGCATACTTGCACAGGCCTGGCGTCAACGACTTGCAACGGTACTGCATCTTGGCGACTGGTCTTTTGTTAGTGTTGACGTTAGGTAGTGTCTCAAGTTGCATCAATATAAATATATTTTAGTCATATATTATGAGCTTTATTTCAATGTTTCCGCGTTGTTCAACTGATCCAACTATTTTTAAATCTTGAAAGGTGGGATTATGAACCGCGTATGTATTTAGATTATTCGGTCATTCTCGTGCTCCTTGGGCATAAACTTGATTAATTTATTTTTTCGTCATTCTTTTCATGATTATTCCAGCAAATAATTTTTCTTAATTGTCTTTTGTTTGAAATTCAATTTTTGTAAAATAATCACTTATTAATTCCGAAAAAACTATTATTTCCGAAAAGGGCATGGCGAAATTATGGAGAGTCTTGTGCAAAATCTCAAATCGGCCTTAATTTTCATTTTAATATCAACTAAATAATTACTTTTCAAATTTCATCAAAAAACTACTTTCCAAATAAAACATTTTAAACAAGCAGTATAAAAATTTCAGTAATATAATATGCTTTACTTGTTGTATATTTCGTGGTAAAATCATCCATGATACTTTGAATATTTTATACCTAACATTTCTTTTATTATATATATAAAGTATAATCTATTCTGATAATAAATATATAATAAAAATGATATAATTAACCGACACCACTTTTACAAGTTTTGATTAATAAAAATGTTAAATTAGATTGAATGAGTTTTAAATATGAATTTTTTATGTCATTATCACAGTTTAAATCTTGCTTACTTATTTTCAAAAAAAAAAAATCTTGCTTACTTTTTCTCTTGTAAATTCATGAAATCAAACTAATGACATTTGAATTTGCTCACTCCTCATAACTTAAATTAACACATATTTGGAAAGTTTTCCCTCGTATTCACGAGAATAAATCATATTTGGAAAAAAAAAATACAAAGAATCAATACAAAATTAAAACATTGGAACTTTATGTTAACAAGTGGATAATAAAATTAACAAGCACATGTAATACCCCGCCATCCCCGATTCTTTACACAAAGGATAGGCATGTTGGCTGAAAAAATTGGATAGAATAGGATAAGAGGGAAGAATAAGAAAAGTTGGCTAAATAATGGAATTGCTGATACTTAATTTAAAAGTTGGGAAATTTTGCAGTAGTTGAGATTAGTATCTATTTTATAAATATTCAATATGTAAAAATTTTGAAACAAAAAAATTTAAAAAGAACTTCTAAGAAAAAAAGTATAAAATAAAATGAGATGAAGTTTGAACAGTTAGATGTGTGGAAAAATATAAGAAGTTTTAAATGTATTAGAGATTTGACTATGTCAATCTCCTTAGGAATTAGTATTCAATTGATTAATGGTTAATTGAATATAAAATCAAATAATTGAAATTATATTAATAAATAAAATTATTATCAATATGTATATCATGTTAAAAAATATTTACGAAAATCTTACTTAATTTATATTAATAACTTTTGAGTTATGAATGACGATTTATAGTATTTTATTTTATATTTTATTATAATTTTTGTCAAATTGCTTTTTAAGTAATATGAGTCGACGATTACTAAATTTTTGGATATTAATATAAGTGCTGATAACTTGAATCGTAGCTTAATCTAATCGTTAGTAACTTAGTTTGAAACTAATATTTTTAATTTAAATTTATTATTATTAATTTTATTTTCTTTCTAGTTTGGTAATAATTTTCTTTACTTTAATATAAATTCGGTTTTGTTATTTCATTATCGAGTTTAAACTAATATTAAATTCAGTTTAATAAACATCTTTTTTTTTTTGAACTGATAATAAACATCTTATTAAACATATTATTCAATTTATTAACGACCAGCCACCATTGACCAAGCAGGGCAATAATCTATGCCCATCGGTCTAATTGTTTGAGTGCAAGTCCGAGCAAAATTAACTACTCTTGGTTTAATTGCTAGTTTATTATCGAACCGAAATGGCTGGCTAATACAATTGGGTTGGGTCATGTTTTATTTCGGTTCGGCCCACTTTGTATACCCGGCTGAATATCGATCTTGTGGACGAAACCGCCCAGCCGCTGAGAAGAACTAAGAAGCAGACACAGAAATAGAACATGATGATGCAGCAGCTTCACCAATTGTATCTATATTTACCAAATATATCTACACACACCTAAGTCCTCAATACTAACGTTTGTCAACACAATGTGCATACAACACTCATCACCTTAGTCCTTAGACACATGTCATGTCTTCTACTATATAATATACTAAACATTTACAATTCAATGTGTACATATTTCTAACCAACCCCACCTCAAAATCTCTTCATTTTTACAATCTTATAAGTTACTGATTGGGTTTCTTGTAATCGTTGTAGTATATAATGATTTGCTTGAAGACTCCGCCGCTGAGGCATGATATTTTGATCAGTGATCATGTTGGATGGAACAGTCAAGCACCAAAATTAACAAGAATCTTGGCTTTTCCAACCAAGAAAAACCAACCCTTGAGTCTTAAAATCAGAGGGGCAGCAGGGAAAACAGGGAATTTGATGGAGAGAGAGAAGGAGATGGAGGTAGCAGACAGGAGAGCTCTTGCAATCAAGAGGGTCAAGGAGGAGGCTGCTGCCTGTGAGGATTGTTTGAGGGATTTTTCGCTTTTTACGACGAATGCTAGAGGGGAGGCTACTACTTTGTTTGTTCAATCCTGGACTCCTGTGTCTGTCAAAGTCAGGTAGTCAAGTTTTGTTGTGACTAACAAGTGTGAAATTAATCATGATTTTTTTGTGGAGAAGAGTTTATTTTTTGTGTGGATGGGTATAGATTCTTGATTGAGTATGGATTTGACCCGATATAAAAGCATATCGTATTGTATTGTGATGTAGTGTATCAATGCAGCTTGTTAAATTGCTTTGCATATCAAAAAATGTGTGCTAATGCATTTTGTGTTGAAGATGTTAATCCGAGGGGGTTTTTGGTTCATGGTAAATGAGCTTGGTTCAAGGAAATCAGAACCCTTTTCCCATGTTTTAGTGTTGGATGTAGGAATTTAGTTGCTCGAAATGGGAATCTCATTCTCATGACATGGGTAAATCATTCCTTAATTACACTGTGGGATTTCATTCCCATTCCCATTCTCATTCCCATACTCTCCATTTCTATTCGTGATTGTCATTCCCATGACAATCCAAACACCCCCTTGGAAAGATGTTGAAGTTGTAATTTACATGATCTGTCTTTAAACTAGAGTCTGTATATTTACAACATAATTATCTTTGAACATTGGGGAAACAGTTTCGTGGTTTTGTATTTATGACAACTAAATCTGCTATTACCAAGTATGAGATCAAATGACTTGCAGCTGCCCTTTGACTGGTTTATTACATGTTCAATGTGAGTCTTCTGTAATCACTTAATAGTGTGTTTAACTTTGACGCAGAGGGGTAGTTCTTCTTTTACATGGTCTAAATGAGCACAGGTTTGTAATGTGTTTCCTCAAAATTCTCTGTGTTAAGTTGAATTATATCTTTTTTATCATATTCCTTGTGTGCTACTTTTGTTTAGTGGAAGGTACAGTGATTTTGCAAAGCAGCTTAATGCAAATGGATTCAAGGTCATTGGAATCGACTCGATTGGTGAGCTTAATGAATTCATTAGCTGACATTAACGGTATTAGTCGCAGTTATATTCCTACAAATGTAAAAATGTTATTGCCAGTCATCCTCTACTTTTTGTCTGCCACATTTTTTATGAAGTAAAGTGAACCCTAGTTCAAAAATGAACCGTAATCTCCTTAAAGCCAGACCTAAAGGTTGATAGTCTGACCAATAGTTTTGTCAATAGGATTTCCATTCCATGAAGACTATCATTTATGCCTTATAGTAAATGGTTGATGAACTAAAACCCATATTGTCGAGGTATTTTATTCCACAAAAACTATGTTAAGCAAATCGAACAATATTATATATGATGTTCATTATGTCCCCCCAAGACGTGCACACGATAGACATGTTTATTATGCTTTTTGTGTGTGGAAAAAATAAACAAGAAAAGAGAAGTGTCGGCGAACTTATTATGACATGAAAGAGGGAAGAACAGATATATTGTGATACAGTAGAAACTAGAGATGAGCAGAAGTGCGTAAATAATGACATGTCAAAAGAATGTCCAAATTTATATGAGATAGGTGATATCTAAAGTTGAACTGTGTTTCATCTTTGATGATACTTTAAAATTTAGTTACCCCTCGCTGTTGCTTGTTAGAATCTGCAACCCCTGCATCTTCTGATATTTCTTCAAAGATAATAATATTATTAGCTTCAGTACTTTTTTAAGTCAAGAGATCCCCATTCAACTATGCATATGTATCTGGATGTTGCAGGGGTTGCAAATTTTGCATTTGAAGGCCTATTGGCGCACACTGTAACATGTGAGGCTTCTCCTATTACGTAAGATTATCATTTAAGTCTTTACATCTGGCCTCTTCAAGAATGGTGAAGGGCCTTATGATTGACATAAATTAAGTTTTAAAACACTTCTAGTTTCACATTGATGGACGAACCATATGCAAAATTACTAACTATAAAGCAATTGTTACTTCTTTTAAATAGACCCTGATCCCTTTTTTTAAAGTAGAAGTGCTGGACGTTTTTGTTGACAAAATTTGCTAGTCATTGAACATGCATGGTTATGTAGGCAGTTCAGACGTCGAGCAACATGCTCAATTTTTTATTATTCTAATATAAATTTGGTTTTGAGGTCAATTACAGTAAATTTAATACTCAGGCACAGATGCGTCTACTAGAGCTTGTACCCTCGACCTCCCAGTTTGGTGGTCATTAATTTATTATGTGTTAAAAGTATGTCCAGCATAACATCTAGAATCATACTTATAACCAGACTAATTTTTGTCGAGACTAGTGCATGAGTTATACTTTCTCAAGTATCTCCTGAATTTATTGTATCTCAAACAAGTTTGAACTGATTGTGTGTATTTGGATTTTAGCCCCTCTTCATTTCCCTGTGACTCTTTCAATATTTTATCATTAGAGGCTTTTCTGATAATCTTTCCGGAAAACAAAAAGAAAAAATGTGTGTAAAACCTCCAGCAGTCCATCACATAATTTGATTGTTAATGTTCTGGATGTAGTTTTGGCATCTATGAAATCTTACCTTCTTTATCTTCTTGCATGCAAAACCTTTAGCTAATGACAGTCTGATGATTCTAAACTTTATAAATTATTCTCATCTATCAACTTCACATCTTGTATCTAATTTTTCAATCCTTGACATAATTCAGGACATGGTGGAAGCGATGGGTTACATGCCTATGTTGACTCTCTTGATGATGCAGTCCTGGATGTGGTATGCTAGATTATTTAAAAGATACAGAAACATTCAATAATATGATGATGTTTGCAGACAACGTTTATTGAATGATGCCTCCGTTTTTTATGTAGAAATTAGTTATGGAGAAGGTTTTAGCCGAGAATACAGGACTTCCTTGTTTTTGCTTTGGACACTCAATGGGTGCAGCTGTTCTCCTTAAGGTACCATTAACTTGAATATTATGCATCACATGCTACCTAATGCTGAGTTTTATTATTTTTAAATAGTTCTTGATCTGATTGCTTATATATGAAATTATGGACATTTTTCAACAGGCAGCACTTGACCCAGTGGTTGAGACACATATAAGAGGTCTTGTATTGACATCTCCGGCAATAGGCATTAAACCAGCACATCCGATATTTCCAGTACTTGCTCCAATTTTCTCCTTCTTATTGCCAAAGTATCAATTAAGTGCTGCAAACAAGAAGGGTGTTGTATCTACTCGGGATCCAGAGGCACTGCTGGCCAAGTATTCCGATCCATTAGTTTATACAGGATTTGTCAGAATAAGAACTGGTTATGAGATCCTCCGAATCACCTCATACTTGCAACGAAATCTGAGAAGATTGAGAGTGCCATTTTTAGTCCTTCATGGCTCCGCAGATGCTGTAACTGACCCAGAAGGTTCCCGGAAACTATATAAAGAAGCTTCCTCGACAGACAAAAGCATCAAATTATACCCCGAGCTCTTACATGACATACTCTTTGAACCCGAACGGAAAGAAGTTGCAGAAGACATTATTGAATGGTTGAACAAGAGAATGCAAGGTTAAGCTTTCAATATAAAATGTATAGTTATGTTTCCATAGAGGCTCATGTTTAATCTGCTTGGCAACTTTTAATTACCTATGTAATCCTTGCATCGGAGGTTTGCAAGAAAGTGTTGAATCGCCCTGTTGGCTTTTGAGTTCAATTTTGTAAATTTGATTATACAAGTTTTGAGGGATAAAATTATAATAATCGAGTCATTTCATGTCAAATTTGGGTTAAAAAGTCATGTTCGTGATGTTTTAAGATATTTATGTATGAATCGAGTGAAGTTTCGGTTGTGTTGATGTTTAACATACTAAACGAGCATAACTCTGTAATAGTTCGTTTTAGACCTAGTTTCGCGTTTCCTACAACTGATATGGGACAACTCTGAGGAAAAAAGGAATCATTAACGCACAGCAAAACTATACGACTTTCCGAGGCATATCAGTATGCTGATACTACTGAAATACCATGTAAATTTTAACGTTTTCATGATTAAGAACGCAGCATGTGATACAAAGAGTAGAGATAAGTAGTGATGGGGATTGGCCGGCGATCACAAGATCAATGCCCAGTGGCATGTCATATGATTCTCATTTCTCATAACCAAATGGTCAACTAAATGACACAGCTACCATCTCTCAGTAAACGGTTGCTTCTCCGCCGTCCGATTAAATTCCGCAACTTCAATCCTTACCTTCCAATCCAACTGCAGGCCAGTTATTCAACTGTTTATATACCACTTAAAATTCTGTATGTTCCAACAGTCTCAACTACAAAGTACTCAACATATTTCTTCACCATTCTGGTCCCTGATCACTTCCTCTTTACGAGCCAAAATGCGCGAGATTCTTCACATCCAGGGAGGGCAATGCGGGAACCAGATTGGATCAAAGTTCTGGGAAGTTGTTTGTGATGAGCATGGCATTGACCCTACTGGCCAGTACGTGGGAAATTCTGACCTTCAGCTTGATAGAATCAATGTGTACTACAATGAAGCTAGCGGTGGGAGGTACGTGCCACGGGCAGTGCTCATGGACCTCGAGCCAGGCACCATGGACAGCGTCAAGACAGGCCCGCATGGACAGATTTTCAGGCCTGATAACTTTATCTTCGGACAGTCAGGAGCTGGCAACAATTGGGCAAAGGGGCATTATACTGAGGGTGCTGAGCTTATTGACTCTGTTCTTGATGTTGTTAGAAAGGAAGCTGAGAATTGTGAATGTTTACAAGGTTAGTGATGACTGATCAGTGTTACAAGCTTCAATTTCCTTAAATTTTTTTCATCAATTAGCATTGAGTTAATTTCAGAAAGTCAAATCAAAAAGGCTATTATTCTGAGTTTTCATAATTATTTCAGGTTTTCAAGTATGTCATTCTCTTGGAGGTGGCACTGGATCTGGAATGGGAACTTTGCTTATTTCAAAGATAAGGGAAGAATACCCTGACAGAATGATGCTTACTTTCTCTGTGTTCCCATCTCCTAAGGTTTCTGACACGGTTGTAGAGCCCTACAATGCCACCCTCTCTGTTCATCAGCTGGTAGAGAATGCTGATGAGTGCATGGTCCTTGACAATGAAGCTCTTTACGATATCTGCTTCAGGACACTCAAACTATCAACTCCCAGCTGTAAGTGTTACTAATATGTTTGATCAACCAGATTGCCATTCAGCTTAAGCATTTACATTATTTGACAACATTCTGATCTGATTTGTGTGTTCTGAACAGTTGGAGACTTGAATCATCTGATTTCGGGTACTATGAGTGGAGTGACTTGCTGCTTGCGTTTTCCTGGTCAGCTGAATTCAGACCTCAGGAAGCTAGCAGTGAACTTGATTCCATTCCCAAGACTTCACTTTTTCATGGTGGGGTTTGCTCCTCTGACGTCGAGAGGATCACAGCAGTACAGAAACTTGACTGTCCCGGAACTGACACAACAAATGTGGGATTCCAAGAACATGATGTGTGCAGCTGACCCGCGACATGGTCGCTACCTGACAGCCTCAGCAATGTTTAGAGGCAAAATGAGCACGAAAGAGGTCGATGAACAGATCCTGAATGTACAGAACAAGAACTCATCTTATTTTGTCGAGTGGATTCCCAACAATGTAAAGTCTAGCGTCTGTGACATTCCTCCAAGAGGGCTCTCCATGTCTTCCACATTCATTGGCAATTCAACCTCCATCCAGGAGATGTTTCGACGAGTGAGTGAACAGTTTACAGCTATGTTCAGGCGAAAGGCTTTCTTGCATTGGTATACAGGAGAAGGAATGGATGAGATGGAATTCACTGAAGCAGAGAGCAATATGAATGATCTGGTCGCAGAGTATCAGCAGTATCAGGATGCTACAACTGAAGAGGATGACTATGATGATGGTGAAGGCAGTACTGGAGATTGAAGATGTTCCCCAACATTGTTGATGCGTATGTTACGTGCAGCAATGCATCATAAACTTTAATTTCTCAGAAGTTTTATTCTTCCTTAATTTCACTTCAAGTGCTTCAAATGAGTCCAGTGATGAATGTGACTCTGTGATACACCATATGTATGGCCTGTCTTTCCTATTCTATTATAAATACTTATGGAAATTCTATTATAAGAACTTCTCTTTTATAAAATACAGATGTTCATGCATCTCTGATGAGAACCTATTTCACATATTATTTCACACAAGTAAAATGCAAACAATCAAAGTCTGCAATAACAGAAGGTACAAAGTTTAATTGAAAAACAAATATCATTTGTAGAGCCCCAGGAAAGAGCTATACTTTATTCTTCAAACAAGGGTTTCTCAAACCAAGCTAGTACAATACAACAAAACTAGTCAAACAACACGAGATTGCAGTCTTCTTATACATCACTGTGGGCAATGAACAAGCCCCACCTCTGCTCGACATGAGATTGCAGTCTTCTTACATCACTGTTTGTGGGCAATAAACAAGCCCCACTTCTGCTCACCAGATGAGCTCCTCACCAGCTTGGACTTCCAACCACCAACTATATCATTATAGTCTTCCTGTATAATCATATCAATAAACAACAGAATCATTTAGAATCAGAATATACGGTATGGGAATGATATGGCAAATTAGCAACAGAGATTTTTAAGGAAATCATGGTACTCACTTCAGAGAAGTCCTGGATAAACTCATTTTTCTCTTTCTCCACTGTATCTAATTCTTTCTGCAGAACCTTTAGGAACTGGAATAAAAAAACAGAGACTGATTTCAGATTAAAAAGCTGCAGATCGATTATACTGTATGTGAAAAATAATGAAGGCTTCGTGGGCACCTGTTCAGTTCGATCTTCTGCAATAACCTTACTGAAACCAGCGTCTCTAAGCATCTGTACATTAATCCAAAAATCACAATCTTAATGCTTCATGGATGTCCAAGGATAAACAGCATCACATTTAGAAAGAAGTGTGTATACCTGACCGTATGCTTCAACATCATGGAGATCATATCCTCTTTGTTTAATATACTCAGCAAATGATTCTGAGGGAGTTCCAGGTCCTTTGCAGTAATCACTAATCAAGACTTTACCTCCTGGCTTCAACCATTTGTAGAATGTTCTAAACAATGCTGGTTTGTCCTGAACATTCATAAGCAAAATAGAATCTCTGAGGCTCAGAAAGTAACAATAAAGAAGAAAAATAAAGGTTTACAAGACTAAATTAGCATTGAGATTTTTGGACTGACAAAAAACACATCATCATATCTGACATGAACCTTTTATGAATTACACATTCATATCACTTTTCTAATATTCATGCAAAATAGCCTTTTTCCGGAAGAAAAATCCATACTCGCATTAGTGCCGAGTTCCGAATTGACCTTTTTAGAACTATGAATACAAGGCACCGGAAACAAGGTAGTAGATACAAGATATTATCAACACAAAAATAATAACATATTAAATGTGCTCTTTAACATAATCTCATACTTCACATGCTTTCAGCTAACAAAATGGATCTACATTATATGTAACTAGACTAAACAATATCTCCTGCGGAACCAGAAATCAGTGGTGGGCCATAAATCCTTTGTTTACAGGTTAAGTAGCTGAGAATCAAAATTTGAATGTTAAGTAACTGAGAATGAGAATTTGAAGTTTATGAGAGATTACTTGAATGTGAAGAATGGTGTCACGACTGTAGATCACGTCAAATGAGCTGTCAGGATATGTCTTTTTGGTGCAATCAGCAACCTCAAATTCAACTGAACATTTAAGTCCAATAGCCCGTTCAAGAGCAAAAGAGATCATGTTAACGGAGAGATCAATGCCAACAACGTCAACATCAAACTTCTCTGCCATGTAAAAGTCCCCTCCACCAATACCACATCCCACATCTAAGACTTTCTGCCCAGGCTTAAGATCCAGCTTTTCAACAAATTCTTTCGTCGTTTCTGTGTGGCCAAAAGTAGGGATTCAGAGTAGTATACTTTATATTTAACTGAAAATATAGCAAACAATGATTGCTACTCTGTCAAACATTGGTCGACAATTCTGCAAAAGAAAATTAGCAGTTGTGTATATCTCCAAAAAGTTATATTTTCCAGGATATTCTAATGTTCAAACTCATATACCAATATTAAAAAAAATATATAAATTTGAGGATGACGAAAAAAACTGTACTAGACACGCAGAATTCAGAAGTATAAAGATTATGTCACGAATCAGAATTGAAGACAGCGCACAATTTCACCAAGTGAAATTAATGTTAAAAAATTTCAGATTATCTCAGTAAGATCATTTTTTCTCCTTTTAATGAACTTGCTTTTATGTAAAGCTATCTTTGGTTCGCTTATAAACATAAGGAGTAATAACGTTTTTATAAAGATAAATTAGTAGCAATAATCTATTAACATTTCACATGTATCTACAATGCACACGGACCAACATGACATTTTATTGGTCTTTCTTTGGATCAGCTAAAATAAGCAGACCAGAATAAATAGAGGCAATGTGTCATACCAAACCCTCCAGTGCTCACATAGCCCTGTCCAAAAATTCTCTCGTAGCGTAATATGCCATTACACTTGTATTGAACATTATCCAAGAATTTTTGAAAACCTTTGTCTTCTTCTGAACCAACTTTCTGCCATAACCAGCAGATCTGCATCATAAAGGCAAAGTTGTGAAGTTAAGTTAATAATTCTTACTAAATAACAATGCATATAAGCAACAGATGATATACCTGATTTTGGTTTTTCTTATTCCTGACATAGGCCCCGATACATTTGCAGCCAACCAAAGATAACTCAAAGGACTTCCCAGAACCATCACGAATTTGGCATTCTTTGAAGATCTGCAGTATAAATTATGTTCAGACACTAATTACAGAGCTATAGGCTACACATAAAAATGCAATCGTATCTAGATTGCAAGAAGTTTATGGAACATGTACGCGGGACAGTAAATTACCTTTAACTTTTCATCAGACTGATAAGATTAAGTATAAGGAGATTGTTATAGTTTCGCTTTAATTTATCAACACTAATAAAAGATACGTAAAAATATTAAGAATTTGGTGACACTTCTCCAAAAACATCTTAGAATTTTGAAGGTAGACTGTTCATTCCGATTTTCATGGGACAACAATCAGAAGGAATCTTTGTGAAGTTATGTAATGAACTAAAAAATCAAACGTATTGAAGCTACTATTGTTAGACTCACGAGTGTTGTTAAAATTACGGTAGCGCTTTGCGAGTAGGCAAAGGCTCCGCAAGCTGCTATGAGCAATTTAGTACAATTATGAAAATGGCATAACATCGTGCATGACTCGCGGTTACACACTAAAAAGAGCAATCTCACAAAAAAAAAACAAAAAGACTGAAATACCCTTAATTTCAAAAAAAAAAAAAAAAAAACCTACTTATCTTTATAAGTTTAAACCTTTACAAGAAAGAGAGAGAATTTGAGGGAACTGAGATCGAGCTAAACAAATTGGAAGCCTTTGACTTACTAAAGGTTATTGGAGGATAGCCTGATACTTTTTTGTGACATTTCCACTATGTTTGAGACTTTTGTTTATGTTTGAAACTATTTTAAGTATTATTCTATTGTTTAATATTAGAAGAAACATTCTCAAAATTATATAAATATAAATATAGAAAATTATTAGATAATTTCATTTTTGGTAAAAAATCGTGAGAGTAGCCGCGCATTGCGAGTTGCGCTTCACAATTGGGGCTTGCACATTTTTCCATTTGGCGTGTCTCGCGACACTGAATTACCAATAATAATTTCACACAAATAACAGATGGTTTCCAGTTTACATCATAAGTCCAGCTTGCTAGATGTAATACATGTTTATAAAGTGTAGCTATTACAGCATACATTCTTTAGCTACGTACAAAAACAACATGTATAGCTAAAATTACCATACCTTGGTATAAAATCTTGGCTCTCTGTAGTGGGTAGGATTGTTCCGGCGTTTATGATCCCCGGATTGATGGAAACATGATTCTCGGAAGAAAATGTACCCGCCAACCTTCAACCATTTGATCAATCTTTCTGCAAGATTTTCAACCTAGAAAAAAGGATAGTAAGAATATAACTGAAAAAAAAATCTATTGACATAAAAAATTAGGGAAAATTGAGATGATACGGATATTCCCACAAAAGAAAAGGTATATGTCATTATTATATGCTAAAAAAGGAAAATTAGAGAAAGGTTATTGACATGGTAAGCAAGCTAGGTTTGAACAAAGAGAGAAAAATATTGCTGCGTAATTCTCTATATATCCATTAGCAACAGCATTCTCTACAGACCTATAATCCGATTATATGTATCATCTGAAACAAAGCAAGAACATGGAGATAATATGTTCTGGAAAAGCTTAAAACTCATTTTAGCAAAAAATATTTACTGTATCACAAGCAATCAGATACACCTAACTTCGGGAAATAAAAGTAAAAGCAATTGCAATGGGATTTTCAAATTTTTATTCATTGTTCAATGAAAAGATATCTTCTCACCTAATATTATTTTCAGGTCAATTATCCATGTGTCAATGCATATGACAAATGATGTGTGGACTGTAAAATATTGGTTTGCTGAATGACTATAAGTGACTTGATTTACTAAATCTTGTTTGTAATAGTCAAAAAAAATACAACTCTATTTGAAAATAAAATAGCAAGATCTCCTCCAGAAATCAATTTTATCAACCTACTTCGATATAGTGCTGCTCACACGAATTGGTGGAGTGTTAGAGAAGCACACATACCTCTTTGTCAGATAGGTACATTAGTAGCCAGTTTGAAAAGATCAAATCCATCGACTCATCTTCAATCTTCAGGTCAGGAGATGTGACATCAGCACACAAGAATTTGGCATTCTTGTGATGTCCATTAATGCTCTCATTCTGCAGCATGAGATAATGAGAAAGACTTCTTAATGTGGAAAATTGAAACAAAAGATGGTTGAATTCACCAAGGTACAGGACACAAACCTTCTTAATGACACTATCAATGAAGTCCAGGGCCAGAATCTGACCAGCTTTCTCAGCTAATTCACCGGTGAAACGGCCAATTCCAGCTCCAAGTTCCAGGACAGTTTTCCCTTCATATGCTGGCAGCATAGAAAGTACCTGTCCAGATCATTGTGTGAGTTTTCTTCGATAGCAGTGTATACAAGTTGATAACACAGTTTATAGGAACTAGAAAGAGAAATGTTTTGAAATTAACCATTAACTACAATAAATGCAGCTTAATTACAGATACAGTTACTACGCACACCCCTCCCGAATCTAAAGGAGAAAAGGAAAGAGAAAAGGAGTACAAGGATAACTCATTTTAGATGCCGACAAAAATAATGCGGAACAAAACAGAACATTAATTTTCTAGCAACAAGATGTTGAAACTTACATCTGTGATTTTGTCCATAAAAACATGAAGTTATCATAGTTGGGATAAGTGCATTTATAATATGCCAACAAAGATCAAAATACCAGTCAAAGAACATACCAAAGAGATTTAAAAAGATGTTTTCAACAGTAAACAATGGTAAAACCACAACGAAATACAGACTATGACGATCTGTTCACTTTGATCAGATAAACTCAAAGCCGTAAAAAAATGGAAAACCCATGTATAACATGTTTTGTAAAGCTTCCTAGTTCCTACTTTAGTTTTCTATTAGTTTGGTTTATATCCCCTTCTTGAAGTTCCAAGCATAACACTAGCAATGCCAAAAAAAACTTGGAAACAAAACCAATACAAGGTTTACCTCCGACTCGAAGCACATATCATCACTCGTATCCATTATCACTACAGATGAACCCTAAAGCAAAAATTAAAAGCACACAAAATATGGTGTCCCTCAAAGTTTTAAGAGTGTATATATGACATATGTTATTAGTGCTGTTTGTTGAGTTTTAATACATGTCCAGGAAGAGTCCAAGCATAGGGTTCAGTGAGGCACCTATAAAGTAAGATTAAGTACCCTTTTGAACATAATTAATTGTCCCGAATCACCTAATCTACAAAGTCCGAATATAAAAGTCCATCATCACAGTCCTCAAATCATCCGGTAAGTCATCACCATTTCCCACTTCAGCATTAACAAAACACAACGAATCACTCTATCGTGTTATCGGAATAAATTCCAACTTTTAAATCACTTTGTTTACTCTAGATTAAAAAACTCAGTGGCATAACAACAAAAGGTAACAAGAAACAGCATGAGAATATGATATAAAATGTAATAGTAAAAAAGGCTAAAAGGGGAGTGAATATACTTCAGGCCTCTCTTCTTTATCAAGATCCGAGGCTTTGGAATCGAGCATCATGGCTTCAACAGTGAGGTCGACAGAATGCTCAGCCCAGTACTTCTTCTGGATATCACGCTCTGCTTCAGCAGCTACACCTGCATTTTCATAAAAATCACAACCCATTTCATAAAATAACAAAAAATAAAAACCCAATTGGCGTAAACAAAGAAAGATGTGAAATTGACCTTGAGCATTGGCCCCCATGTTACGAATTATGATGATTATAGTAAATGAAAAAGTGAGAAATGGGGAAATTAAGAACCCTCAACGGCAATGCGGGATCGGGAGAAAGAACGGGATCGACGATTGTCTGATCTTCCTTTCTGACGCATCCAAACTCACACACACTGCCTCTGTGTGTTTTTGTGCCTCTCTTTCTTTCTCTCAGGGTTTGCTTGTGTTCATCACTCCCCCAACCACCCTTATTTATAGGCTCACCGCATTCAATATCTCGTTATTTTACTATTATACTGGAGTAGTATAATATTTGTGTAATTGTGTGCCTAATTATACTATACTAGTATTTGCTAATTTCCTGTTAGTATAAATTGTTATCGCAGGTATCTATTTTTTACCAAATGGAGGTTTGACACAAGCATGCCATGACCGTCATTCCTTGATTTTGAGCGTTCACATCTTATTTATTAGGTTGGACTGGCTTCTCGTTCGTAACACGGGTCTTTCTAATTATTTTATAATTTTTTTACTTTTAATATATTTAAAATAATAAAAAAAGTATTTATCAGTAATAAATCTTATAATTAAATAAAAATAAAATAAGAAATAATAATTTTTTGTGAGTCAAAACAATTTGTGTAATATTAAACTCTTGTCCGATCTTTTGGTCAAGTTTTATTTTTATCTTTTGACTTCGTGCTTATTTAGTACTCTCCCCATCCCATTTTAAATGTCCTGTTTGACTTTTGAATGGTCAAATTGACCGAATTTTGACTGAGATTTACACATATAATATAATTTTTAAAAGTAAGAAAAATGTCATTATAAAGTACTTAAAATATACTATTAGATGTAATTGTTAGTTTTTTAAAATAATGACGAATTTAATCTTTATGCTTGGTCAAAAATCTGTCAATTTGACCGTTAAAAGTCAAAACCCGACACCTAATATGACATGGAGGGAGTAACATTATTATATTGTTTACGACATCGTTCATTGTCCTAGATTCTTTGTTGATTATCTTGATCTTGCGTCAACATGGCAATTCATGGCGTATCATAGTGTGTTTTGGTATCCAAACACAAACATGATACAAAATGAATTTGTGTACCTGAAACCAAAACATGAGGAAAAAAAATGAAACAACACGAAGTACATCATTTTTTTGTGCTCAAAATACACGACACGAATTGTACACGAAATGAAATATGTACGAAAAGTACACGACACGAATGTACAAGAAACAAAAAAAAATAGAATACTACTAAATTACAATTTAATATTATCATCATTTTAGTGTACAAAATTTATTTCATTCTCCCCGTGTTACATTCAATCCAGATGCACACAACCTAAGGTACTGTTTTGGAATTGTTGTTGCCGATGGCAACAACAGTTTTTTGTTGAAAAACGGGTGAAAAGTTGTTTGGTAAATTTAAAAACAGCTTTTCTGAATAGCAGTTTTTAGCTGAAAAGCTGCTTTTAGAAAAAACAGGTCCTTCCATACTTTTGGAAAAAGCTGTTTTCAGCTGAAAAGCTGCTTTTAGAAAAAACAGGTCCTTCCATACTTTTGGAAAAAGCTGTTTTCAGCTTTTGTAAGAAGCTGTTATAAATTTTACTATCAAACCTTACCAAACAAGTTATTTTTTTTTATATTATAACCTAAAATAAGTAAATATCAAAGAATTTATCAAACACTTTCTCTAATTTCTACGACAACAAGTCTTTTACAAGCATTATTTCTAACAGCGCATCAATTTTTAGCATTACTCTCGACCAAGAGCCTAAGTCTCCGGAACTGTAAGTTTGTTATGAACGTGTAAAGTGGTCAGCAATCAGGCAAGGATTGTCAATTTCAGAGCCCTTAACGGTTAGACAATAGAAAGCTCAACTTGCCTAGTGGTAGTGGTAGACTGATAGCAGCCTGCTTCGATGAGATTAAACCGAAACCGAGTCCCAGCAAGTTGAATGAGGCTCGTATAAAGAAAAATGTCACTATTATCAAAATTACAAAAACGGAAACACATAGTATAATTTATAGTTTGTTACGATACTTCTAGTTACAATCTCATATATAATCAATTACTCCTTCGGTCTCAATTACACGTTAATTTTTGACATGTTTTTTAAGGCAATTTTAAAATATATCTCCGTGATATATTTTAACGTTTATTTTTTTGAATGATAGTTTAGTGTTTAAATTTTTATTAAAAAAAAGAAAAAATTTGAAAAAAATATTATAAAATTATATTATATATAAGTCCAACATACGTGCAAACACTGAACGTATATAAATGACCGTAAGAGGGGAACAAGAATTTAGATATAATACTAAAACAAATTTACTTAAACAAATTCATATGATGCAAATGTCTAACTTTCGCTTTCCACTAATAATGTAATAAAATCGTGTCATTGCAAAATTCAGATAACTATTTTATAATTTTTTTATATTTGTATATTTTAAGTTATAATATAAAAAATATAAATTTTATGAAATTCAATAGCGAAATCTATGGCTGCTAACAAAAGCCGGAAAACAGTTTTTTGCAAAACCATGACATGATTTGTTTTTCATAAAAAAATTTGAGCTAAAAATTTTTATTTATGAAAATTGCTTTAGATTTACCAAATTTTCACCAGTAGAGCAAGAAGCTACTGTTATTGTCAACAACAATATCAAACACTGCCTTAATTTGGCCTCTGCATAAAAAATTTAACAAGCAATTACACAAATTATGCATTTAAGAATTTTTTTGGAAATTATATCATTTGAAAATATATTTAATCTATCTCAAATATATTTTCAATTTCAAACAATTATGAAATACTTTTTTTGTAAAGTCAAAAATTAGTGACTTAAAGTTAAAAAGTTAAATAAAATTATTATTTTAAGAATTTCTCAATAAATTAATTCTTTTCAGTAGCGCATTTGGTCCAAAAACAAGGGCCAATACTTTCAAATTTTAGACTAAATTATATTATATTCAAGTTGAGATACTATAAAAAAAAAACTTTGATTTGGTGCTGATAGGGCGAATGCCATAACACTAAAGATTGATTGATTCCATGACCCCACGTGAACCTCTGAAAGATTCTCCAATTTCAATTTGGCCCCTCATCTGGCAAAATATAAAATAAAAAAAATTGGCCCCTCATGTCCCTGTATTAATGATTATTTTATAATTTTCAACTCAATCGGATTTTTAGTAGCCACAATATAAAATCTACTAAAATCATTGGACGAACGTACCTGGACCCTCGAGGCTGTAAATCCTCTGAGAACAGGGGTACTCGCCAAAAATTTCGAAGTTTTACCGTCAATAATTCAATTATTTTTTCTCAATTAACTAAAACACATTCATCCAAAAAAAAATCATGGATAACATACATAAATATGCAAATTTATATGATTATTATATTTATATAAATATAAATTAGTTTTTAGTTTCTTATAAATATTCATATAATTTTTGTTTCTTATAAAAAAAATTATACATTAGCTTCTTATAAGTATTCAGTATAATTTTTATTTTAAATAATTATTATCATCTAAAAATATTGTTAATTATTTTACTAAACTATCACAAAACTACAAAAGGTATGCCTAAAACCCGTACATAAAACATAAATACATAAAACTGTTTTGATTATCTATGTAAATTTCACTGTTTAATTTTCTATGTAAATTTCACTTATTAGCCAATGGTATTTATCTTTTTACTGTATTTCAAGTACTTTGCAAAGTGTTAGATCCAAGAAGAAAGTAGAGCAGCTAGTGGTACTCTGATAATTTGAGATCTTGGTAGGTGGGTCTTCTTGGATTCTGTGATCATAAACCAACTTTGCACACAATTTAAGAATATCAACTTTTATGTAAAAGTTAAAAATCTCTTATGCACTAATTTTCATTATTTGTTTGAACTTCAAGTAGTAGAGTATTTAAACCTTTGCTTGTAATAAATCTATAAAAGTGTCAGTCTACACTTCTTCTTTCTTTCTTGAAATTAAAATCTGCAATTAGTGAAACAAGACATGCTAGCTAGTAGTAATAGTTTCTAAAATATAAGTAAGAGGAAATTGTAATGAGCCAACGTTTATTCCTATTCTGTGAGATAAATAACTCACCACCATCAAAAATGTCGACTTTCTTCTTTTTAATCATATGGACCACCTTATGTTGTGTTTGGTTGGGGTGAATGAAATGAAATGGAATGGAATGAAATGATTATAAATAAAAGAAAATAATAGAGTGTGGGATGGAGGATTTTGAACAAAATGAGTGAGGGCAAATTTTGTATGATAAGAATTGAGTAGAAAATAGGCATGATAAAGAATGGAGCATTCCTTTACATGATGAAGGGTTTGAGCTCTAGTCGAGTATGATAGGAATGAAATGGTGGAAGAAATGAAATTATTATACATTCAACTAAATTGTAGTTCAAATCTCATTAAATTCCCTCCATTTTCATTCACCCAAACCAAACACAACATTAGTTTCTCTTGCATTATTGGATCCTAATTCTAAATACTTCAGGGTTAAAAAGGGAAATGTAAGAAAAAAGGCTATATAAAAAAAATTCCAGCCACGCAGCACCTATATGCCTTAGCCCGCCAAATGGTGTATTGTTTTTTACTACTGCCTAAATATTTTAAGATAAAGAGTTGAATTATTTAAATTGTGGCGTATGTTTATTATATCATTAAGAATTTGATTATACGATAGATATATCAGCAAAAATTAGAATTAAGGTACAAGATTCACAACCTCCACCTCCCTTCCCTCCTCCACTTCAATTTTGTATCGGATGCAAATCCAATTTCTTAAAACACGTACTTAGGTTAGATTCAACTTCGCATCGAATACAAATTATTCCAATTCCTTAATACACAGTTTAGATTTGTGTTCACGACTTTCTTATGTAACACTAAATTTTTGTTGAAAAAATTATATAAATTATTTGATAAAATATATAACAAGTTCCTATGAACAACAATTTTTATCTCCAAAACTGCGGTTTTTATCCCAAAAACTATATTAAGGAAAAACAATTAGTCTCGTATTTTATAAAAAGCTGAAAGCTTTTTTTCAACTTTTTTCGAAAACTATCATAAATTTCACTATCAAATATTCAAATCTCATCAAAAACATTATTCCCTCTGTCTTCCTATGTCATTCTAGTGCTCCTAGAAAATATAATTTCATATATTTTTTTAACTTTTTTCTTTTGAATAAAAATTTGATGTTTGAATTTTTATACACAAAAAAATCTCAAAAATAAGTTACGCAACTATGTTTCATAATTGTCTTAAAATGCGTGCCGAACAGTGAAAAAATCGTAAAAAAATGAGAGGTACATAGGGAGTGTTTTCAATATTATAACTCAAAATATGCACATAGCGAAAAAGATTATTAAACATATATTTGATTTATATAATAACACTTTTTTAATAATAATTTTTAAGATAGCACAACAATTTTTAACAACACACTCAAACTAACCTTAAATCACGCCTCTTTGTCTATATTTTGACAGTCCAATAGATAACATAAATATGCTCCTAAAGTCTAATGTATCGGAAAAATGTTACCCATTATCTATTTTTAGATAATCTCTGACAGTTACCTATCAAATATTTATGAAAAACAATTCATCTCCCTCCTTCATCTCTTTAACTTTTCCCTCTTTTTCCACATTCTTTTCCTTAAATTTATTATTAAAATAATAGTAATAGGGAACAAAAAACAGAGATAGACACTAAAAATAGATTCACTAGGGATAGTTACCATTTTTTTTAAAGAACATGCTTCAATTTAATTTTCAGAATCCAAATAATTACATTTAGATTAGTATGATAATTATTATATTATTTTAACATATCCATTTTTCCTGCTAATTAATTTATATAAAATTGTTTCATCCATTAAATTCCACCACAAAAAGACCACATGCAGCAGATTTTTGTTTTACGCAGCAGGCCGCTCGCCCAGCAAATTTGCGAAGGGACACTTGGAACAACTTTCATTATCCATGTATGCACGTGTAAATTATGTATTTAACTAATATTGCAGTTCAATTATTTGAAGATTCTCCTGCATGTTTGTCGAAAATATCCTTTCAACAAAAGATCTGAAAATTAGATTAAGTTTGTGTTGTATTTTTTTTATAAGAAAGGGACGTGTACCGAATTTCAGTAAATTGAAGAAGAATGTATTAATAATTACAATTTTCTGAAAACAATTTATAGATATATCAAATTATTTATTATATGATTTTAATAATCTATCCGTAAAATTGTATAAATAAAATTTAAAATAATATTATACATGAATTTCAGCTTTGGAAATAGTTATATATAATGGCAAAATATAATAATAACACTTCGATAACATTAAGTCACAATAGTGTATATATGAATATCGCACATAAATGGATAATTTCATGACAAAAATCATCACAACATACCTCTTTGTGTAGAGAAAATTATACTTGAAGTGAAAAATAAGAGCCACACGCGTGTCCCCAACATGTGAGATGGAGGCGATAATATCAATTTCCTTTTAGGAAGAGTGTGGTATTGTACTATTAAATATAGGAAAAGTTGGAGGCATATAAACTTGGGCAATAATGAGGCCGAGTGGGACTGGGTACATGAAATTATTATTGAACGGGTGGAGAAGAAGCAAAACGTACATCACATTGGGCCACTTTCCCACTTGCTCCAAACAAACTATAGACACTAAAAATATTGGTGCGTTTTGAAAATTGAAATTTGTTGAAAATTTTGTGGCCGTAGCAAAAGTTATTGAAGATGTATGTTAGGCTATTTTTAACTAAGGCATGTTGAGGAGAGAAGTGTTGGCGCACAACACCCGTTAACTCTGCGTGGTATGATATTGTCTAGTGGTGCGTTTTAAAAATTAAAATTTGTTGAAAATTTTGTGCCCGTAGCAGAAGTTATTGAAGATGTATGTTAGGCTATTTTTAACAAGACCTGTTGAGGAGAGAAGTGTTGGCGCACAACACCTGTTAACCCCGCGTGGTATGATATTGTCCGCTCTGACCGTGGTCAAACCCATATGGATTTGTTTTCAGACTTCTCCCAAAAGGCCTCATATTAATAATGAAGTTCATTGGCCGCTTATATTCAAGATAAATCTTCTTTATCTTTCCGATGTGAGACCTGGGTTGAACCCGAAGTATAAGCATGGATGTTCTCTGGTGCAAAATTACAAATCAACATTAAAACACAGGATACGTGGTTGTTTGGGTGGGTTAGGTTATAGTCACCTCAACTGAACATTTGTACACTGAACAAGTCACGTTAAGATGCGGTTGGCCGCATACACCATTTTAACAAGAAAAATGTCACGTTCGGGATGCAATTGGTCGCATACATCATTTTTACCAAGTACTAGAGTTTGTTTGGTTAACAAATTAATTACATCAAGATTCAGTTTTCTTTTCGTCGATGAATGAAATGCAGGTAAAAAACAAAATGCACTGCTTTGTAGTCTACCTTGTGACTTGTGAGGGAATGAAATAATTGAGTTTGATCAGCCTGCATTATTGTTCACTGGGAAAAATAAAATAAAATCTGTTGGTGCCATTATTGTTCACCGGGAAAAAAGGGGGCCACGCGAGTTCTCAGGCTGGTACAATTGACTATGGGAAAAAAAATTCTGGGAAAGAAGGGCCCAACCGGGTTCGAACCGGTGACCTATTGATCTGCAGTCAATTGCTCTACCACTGAGCTATGGACCCTTACATTTAAAATTCGTGTACCCTTACTAGATAACTACATAATCTGAATATAAACAATATTTATGCTTCCACTTATCTCTGCTGGGTTCACTTGTTCAGATGTGACTTCACTACTCCGCTCAGAAAATGTCAGAGACATTGTTCTTGCAACTGATATTTGTTAAACATATACAGTACTAGGAATACTCAACTGGCAGAGCTCTGGGTTCAAATGAGCAATTCAATCGATAGTTGTAGCAAAGTTTGACAAATTACATGCAACATGTTGTGTAATAAAACTATTCGAATATCAAGAATGAGCAGAAGTCTGCGTTAAAGAATTAAAATGAAAAAATCTTTTGAACTGAGCTATTATACAATTTTATACTTTCTCCGTTCCACCAAGTTCTTTATGCTACTTTTTGACAAGCATTTTAAGACTCCTATAAAGTATACTTACAATATATATATTTTTTAAAAAAATTCTGAAAAAACGTTTGATGTTGAAACTTTTATTTAAAAAAAAAAATAATTAAAAATATGTTATTAAACTATATTTTATTAGAACCTCAAGATGCGGGCAAACAGTGTACGCAAACTTCCGGGCAATGCATTGTTAACGAGTAATAGTATTTCATCCCAAAACTCCACTCCACCACACTTAACTGCAGAGATAATAATACTCAGGACTCAGGAGCTCACTAAGACATCCAGCTTCTCTCGACACAGGGACACTGGCTCGATTCAACCATTTGCCGCCCTGGATCAGTCACATACCCAACACTGTTAAGACCAATAATTCACACAACTGGTTTGCTCAATCTCATATTTCCCAGTGTGGGCTGCATTCTATTGGGCTGATAAAGTTAATGGACCTTAATAATGGACTGACGTCTTCTCCCTGTGGACCAACAGCCCGTTTGCAATGTTCATGAATTCTATTGCAACGATACTATATGTGCCCAACATGAAAGTATTAGAAAGAGCAAATCAGTTCTTTCTTTTTTTTTTTATGACAAAACAAGAAGAAAAAAAAAAAAAATCTTTCTTCTTTTTCATTACGGGTTCATTTTTTCCTTCCCGGGGTGGAATGTTAACAAAAACGTGATACCTATATTACATTATTGAAAGTTAAACATATAAAAGTTTGATTATGGTCGGGGGCATGTATTAAATTAATAATGTAAATTAGAAATATTCTTTATGATACAATCATGAAATTGACTTTTCTTACCAGTATCATTATATTTTTGACTTTAATAATGATACAATTCTTGTATAAAAAACTTTCTCAATAATACATCTATATGTTAGATTAAACGTTAGCCGGACATTAATTTCCAAATCAAGCTCTCATTTAATAATTACCTTAAGGTTATGAATATTTACGATAAGTATCGTGAGCTCATGCTGGCTTTTAGTGTGAAGACCCCAAATTTAAACACAAAACTATGACACGACCTGCTGGAAATGATTCGGTCAAAATAATAAACTCAAAGAAAAATCTTGCATGCAACTATTTAAACCCATCAATATATGAAATCAAGACATCAATCTCATCATCACCCATCCACCTACACATACTCGCTTCATCACCTACACATACTCGCATAAGCTCATTGTCAGTGACAAACTCTTATCTTGTGTTTGGTTGGGGAGAATGGAATGGAATGAAATGAAATGAGTAAAAATACTTGAAACTAATAGTGATAGGAAGAAAATTTTAAAAAAAATCGAGGAAGTGCAAAATTGCTATGATGAGATTTGAGAGGAAATTGAGGATGTGAGAGAATGGAGCATTCCATCTCAAAGTGAAGGTGTGAACTTTAGCACATGATGTAAGGAATGGAATGGAGGAATGAATGAAATTTCTTAAAAATTGTTTATAAAATAGTTTATTTTTCATTCCATTCTTTCCGGAATCATTCACCCCAACCAAACACAACATTATGGAATTCTGATTATTGGAATCTCGACACATGTAATTCGGGATTTTGAAACTTTTTTTAAATTGCTGACATGAAACTCAATCGAACAATATAATTATGTAACTTATCGGAAATGGAACATATCAATACCAAGATGTGACAAAACGAAGTAGCAGAGACACAACAATATTTCGTCGAAAAGAACTTAAAAACGCGAGGTGAACTTTATTACTCCCGTATCAATTTATAAGTCTTTTTTGTTTTTCCAAGTGTCAAATTAACTAAATTTTGATCAGCTATTAAAAAATATTTATTTATTGTTTTACAAAATAAGAAGTTACATATTAAAATAGACTTGATTTACCTTTTGACAATATTTTTTTTTCTTCAATTATATAATATTTATAAATTTCAGTCATCAATTTGACTAGTCAAAAGTCAAAAGCAACTTATATATCGAGACGGAGAGAGTATGATATTATAAAATTGTGAAAAATATTATTAAGCTTAACATTTTATTAACAAAAGTGTCACGCTGAATTGATTTAAATGGTCATGCTGATTTTTCAATCTCTTGTCAACTCTTTTACATTTTTTCAAAACAATTCACGTTGTCGTAAAGTAAGGATGGTGCTTACTGCTTAGCTGGAGCGAGCACAAGATATCTGATCATCTAACTCGTGAACATGAATTGATGTTATTCATTGATTTAAAACAGAGAAACGAAATAGCTATACAACATGAAATATAACAAAATAAATGTTAAATTTAAAATGGCCTTGTCACGAAAAAAGCCGACCAGCCAGAGTTAGTGGGAAACACTTCAACAGTTCAACCTAATCTGTCCATCTCTGAGATTTGTATATATTCAGCTACATTGTAGTATGAAATCTCTCTTGGGACTGAGCAGTCATTTTCTATACATCTCCACTTTAAGATTCTCTTCTTAAATTTGATTATTGTGTTTAGTTATGTTTCAATCGCTATTTAGTGTAATCAAAATGGAGAATATATCAGTAATGTAGCAATTAAAAATTGTACAATCATCTGACAAATTAAATCATGTGTAAAAATTCAAAGGGGTTGAGTTACCGTGTGTGACAGGACATATATACTAAACACTAAATTTAATATATTTAGCTTATTTTAATATGTGGAGTTTTTGTATATAGCGGGTTTCACCATTATTAATAAGTATTAGTAGTCAATCAAAATAAGTTAAATACATTTTGTCAAAAGAAAAAAGTTAAATACATGTAATTTGATATTTAGCATGTACCCATGAACATATCATTGAAAAATTGAAATTGAAAATAGATATTAATTAATTAAGGATCAAGGAAGTGATATTTACGAAAAACTTGTTCCGCGGAACTTACAATAAGTTTTTATTATATATAATCGAATTTATTTTTACTTAAAAGTAAAAGTTTTTAATTTATATGTCTAAATATTTTTTTAAATATTTATAATTATACATAAAATTTGTTAATAATAATAAAATATTATAAATATATTTTTAGATCATTCTATGTATTTTTATAAAACTAAGTTTTAAATATTTCACTAGAAAAATAAATATTTTTAATTTCTCCAACTTTGACTTACAAAATCGGAAATCATTTATAACCTCTTTACGCAAATCATACAAACAAGTTGATTTCGTGTTGAAGAAACAGACCAAACATTTACCTCAAGTCTGTGGTCTGATATATTAAAAATTTTCATAACAATATCGCAATACGAGTAGTTTGTTTGGTGTTAGCACGATGTATGTAATCCACAATATTTTAGAAATGATTTGCAGGTGTTTTCGCTAACAATACGAGTAGTTTGTCGGTGTTAGGCTGTTAGCACGATATATGTAATCCACAATATTTTAGAAATATTTTACAGGTGTTTTCGTTACGGGATATTATTTAAATTTTTTGTAGAGAACTCAATGTAGTTAGCAAAATTGATTATATCAATCAAATTAAATTTACAAAAATACAATAATAATATTATAATTTATTTATTTATTTGAAAGAAAAGAAAGGGGCCCACTGGCGAGCGAAAGAGACTGAAAGAACTTTAACCACAACGGTTGTCTCCCGATATTCGAGAGCGTGACATCATGTCAAACTCACTGGGTGGTGGCCCCTCTCCTACAACACCATCTGCACGCCTCCATTTTTAAATCAAACTACCTATCATTATGCTGCTGCTTAACCATTTTGTTTTTTATGCAAACAAAAATAAGTGGCCTGTTTTGTTTTTCAATTTTACAATAATATTTAAAAAAAATTTAGTTGTCTCAAAATATATTTGAAATAATAAATCAGATATATATATATGATGTTAAGTGGGAATTCCAGTACATATCAGTTTAATTTCTGCGCCAAAATTATCTATATATAAAAACGATATGTTGGCAAATGAGAAACGTCGAAAAACACTTATCAAATTTGTGTACAAATATTTTATGAGAAAAATCTCATATTCAAGTCGTAACTCACTAATATTTATAACATTTGGGATTTTATCTCTTCTCTTGAAACTTTTAAATTTGGTTCCATAAAAATTGTATAAAGCTTCGACTAGTTATAAAAAGCACATATAAAAAAAAATAAAAAATCAACCTAACATCTCCTTGTGGATGGACAGGACCATCTCATAAAAAAGATAAAACTTTGCAGAATATAATACCAAAAGTTAGGAGCTTTTACGATAAAATAAGCTTATGGTCAAAAGGGAATATTAGATAGAGGGTGTAACATGAGAAGAGGCATCATCACATCAACACTTATGTTACTTTCATGTAAGCACAAGTTCTAAGAATAATTATTACAAAACCAAAAATATCATTAGAATAAAACCCCCTAACGAATTAACTAAAACATGATTTTACAATTTAACTAAGCAAGAGAGATTTTTCATTTCACACTTGTGCTCCATTTCATAGCCTTTTCTCTTTACTCCTTTGCTCTACACCTTCAATAATTCCTTTTTCTTTTTTTTGCTTTATCAAGTTAGCTGATTAGGATGATAATGATAATCTCTACTTCATAGTCCCAACAAAACATAGTAAGCCAGTGTGATGGGCAGAGCAATTAACATTCCGAATATAACACTGCAATTAAACCAAGCAGATATGTTAGCTCACATTATTCGTTATCAGGTCGAGTGTTCGAAACTTGTCAAAAATACGACGGAACCGGGAAATAGACTACTCACGCGGTGCTGAGAATGTCAGGATGTACATTGTATTCCTTAGCAAAGACAAAGGGGACAATTCCCTGTGGTAGAGCTGCCTGGCATTCCACACATAACAATGTGAGAAAATCATTCAACACAAAACCAACCAAATCTAAGCAAGTACTTAAATGGAATCTTGTGAGATAGTGAAATATGATAAATCCATGTCTGTAGTTGATAGTTCAGGAATATTATGAGGGCCAAATTCAAAAACTGATATTAAAAAAAGATGAGAAGCAGCAACTTTGCAAAAGTTTTCAAACAAGTAATAATAGTTACAGAAGATACCCACTAAGAGTTGTCCTAATGGACATAAACAAGAAAGAAAAAGATGACTGGCCACATATAATACCTTAATAGAAAGCTGACTACTGACTTGTACCAAAAACAGTATATATAATCATATACAGAACTAAAGCATGCAACAATAAAGTGTTTATATATGAGCAATGACATGAAACTATGGGGGGTTTGTGTTTGAGTTAACCTGGACAATGGCAACATGTAAAAGAGTGCCACGGAGACCAACAGCAATGGAAGCAGCTGCCATGACAGCTGGGCCTGTGAGGAATCTGACAGCCATGGCAAAAGTTGCTATAGAATTCCCACATGCTATGATCCTTGGTTGCAATGCCATAAACAGACCTGTCACAAACACAAAAACAACACTCCCTAATCAATTCCTCCACCTTCACCCCACCCACATTCTGTCAGTTTTTATGTTCTCATTTTATCATACACCCTTTCATCATCACCACCACCCCACTTCATCATTCTTACTTCCACTCTACCTTTGTATGTCCACTTCTATATGCAGTAACGGAATCAGGATTAAAAACGACTTAAAATGACTCGCGACTAAATTATAAAGTATAGTTTTTTTATTGATTATTCGGGATTTGCTGGAGTTCAAAGTTAATTTTAAACTTATTTTTTGGGTATGGAATTTGATTTAAGATAAAATGGTTCACTAATTTTGCGACTCAGTCTCGGTAACGCTCTTCCTAGTTCCGTCCCGGTCTACAATGCAATATAATAGTACATCACATGAGAGAGAACTGTAGTATCTTTCAAAGTTAAAACAGCCAGTCTTGTTGCATTAAATTATGAAAATTGTTTTTTTTAAAGCACCAAGTGTTGGTTTATACCATAAAGTCTCACACTTTAGACCTTAATTTGGGTAGGAATCGGCCACATTGAAGATGTGTAGTTGGATGCATAATTACTTAAGAGTAGTAGTAGTAATAAACAAGATTGTGCTTGTGCTTGTTCTTGTTCATGTCAGTGAAGTTAGCTAAGGCCTGACCTCACCATTGTTATAAGACATCATTAAACCAAGAATATGCACCTACCCTATGATGAACCATCATTTAGCATGTTTACAGGTTATCATCATTGATGACAAAGAGTGCTATCTTACTTGAGCTTTAAAATCACTTTGTTTAATCAGATCTACATTTAATAATGTAAAGGCAGAGAGGCAGTGATCTTTATCATAAAAGAGATCTAGCAGCAGAATATAAGATGAGATATGAAAGGATGTGTTTAGTACTGACCTAGACTGAACATGGCCATGCCAAGGCCTGCATCAGACAGTATGGATATAGACTTTGCAATTATGGCAGGCATTTCAACATGCCACCTACAAGATACCATTTCCACAAGCAACTGTTTATTACTACAACCTCAAGAAACCAAAAATAGACTATACATAACTTCAAATATACAGATTTGCTCAAGTTATTTTGTGGATATTGAAAGAGATGGGCTAAAATAATGCAAGTAAATAATTTACCTGAATGAAACTAGAGACCAGATGAGCCCAATCAAGCTAGAGTAAGTGTTGGGGTTCCTGATGAGCTTTCTCCAGACCATGATCAAAATGAGCCTGGTCATCACACTTGTTGGAGGCATGACTTTAGCTTTGTTATCTCCACCTTTCTCACCACCTTCATGCTTGTGCATTTCTCTGTCCCCAAAGCTGAATTCATCTCTCTCCACCATGTATTCTTCTTGATTATCAGCTCTATGACCCTCAACTGAAGTATAAAGATTACAAACATAAGTACATGTTGAAAAATGACCTAAAGCAAGCAAACATACAGAACACAGGACTCACAAGTAATTAGCTAAATTAAGTAATTTCAAAAAATTACCTTTTGCTGGAGAAACAGCTACTCTTACATCTTTAGGTGCAGGTTGGTCTAAAGCTCCATATTCATGGCCTCCAAAAACATCTGACACAGGAGATGCACTAGAACTCCACACAAACATGTGAAGATCTTTAGTGCCTTCCTCTGCCTTGTTATGACCTTGTCCATTAGGCTTCTTGGATGCTGCTGATGTTCCATTTGTCTTGGGAGAAAACATTCCCGGATTGGGAGCCGGGTAATTATGCATGTTACCCGGCTGCCCGTGATGGTGGAACCTGGACTTGTTCCCGTTTCCACCATCATCTTCAAAATTAGATGTCCGAGGAGTAGGCCCCCTCGAGGCATTAAGCCCGTAAACATCAGAAGCACCAAAGTTCGAGTTCCTCCCACCCCCAGCAACCATAGAGTAAAAATCAGTGTGATTGAAACTCGACCCTCGCGGGGTCGGGTTTCTTGAGGACTGCAAAGAATAAATCTCCGCATTAGTCAAATTAGAAGGTCTAGGGGTCGTCGACAACCCCTGGGACCTTCTCGAATAAATATCAGACCTGGAAGCATTAGACTTCCTAACAGTAACATGAAGCTTCCCATCCTCCTTAATCTCAGCCTCAGTCTCCAAAACATGTCTTCCATCCAATGACATGACATCAGAATCCACATGAATGGAAACAATAGAGCCAGCAGTGTCAGGAAACTGTTCAGAAATCAGCATCCTAGCCCCTCTAAACTCAAACAAGAAAAGCATCAAAGTATACCAAATAATACACTGAAGCACAACAATCTGCACCATCAAGCTCCCTGAGAACTCCCCATACATTCCTTTAAGCAGAGGAATGCCCATGACAAGAGTGTTTGGCAGAGTGGACAGTGAAAAAAGTGTAATAGTCCATTCCAAACACCCCCTTCTGCTCACTCTACACCATATAGCTAACACAACAAGCATAATGATCTTTTGAAGTGTATCAGCAGCAATGAACCTGAAGTTCATAGTGTAAGGATTGTTGGAAGAAATGAAGTGAAATGAAAGAAGAGGGACTGCAAACAGAGCAACAAAACGGTTGATCCCTGAACATTGGTCAGGAGAGAATATCTTCCACCATTTCACAGAGCCATAAGCTAAAATCATGGCTACATAGAGTGGAACAACTGCAGTCATCACATGGTAAAAATCTGAAAGATTGATCATGTTTGCTCAATAACAAGCAAGAAGTGATCTTTTTGGCAAATATATCAACAAGAGTAGATTTCTTGAAGAGGGTCTTGTGGAAAAGAGAGAAATGTTATGAAGTTGAAGAGCAAGTGAGATTACTGATGAGCAAAGTGTGTTTGTAGTTTTCAGAGTCTCCAGAACACAAAGTAGAAAAGGCTGTTAAAAAGTGTTCAATTTATGTACTAGTATACACATTTTTTAATAGTAAATATTTTTGAAGTATGTTTTAATTATTAAATTAATTTTGGGGTTTGGTTTATGCCATTTGTTCTGAGCTATGTTTGGATATGAATGAGACATGGGCATGAGTGACGGAAACAAAATTTTGCTAAAGTTATTTGGTTGGAGGTGGTGCATTTACAAGTTTTATACTCGTTTAGGGGCTCTTACTATTTTTCCCTTTGATTCTTTTCTTCTTCTATTCCCTTTAAATAAGTTTGGTTTTAAGAACATAAATATTAAAAATTCATTTTCAGTAGAGTGCAGAGCTACGTTATCTCGACTCTTCATTTTTTTTCTCACGTACTCATGTCTGACATTTGACACTCGGACATGGATATGTACACTCCGACACTTATTTTAGGTCAAAACCATATAAAATTTTCAAATTATTGCCGAGTCGGGGTAACTAGGTGCAGAGTGCATAGATAGTTTATATATAATAATCGAACATAACCAATTTCTTTGACAATAATGTTAACTACTAATTGTTTGTATTGCCAAAATTATACATGCTTTTCTCTTGGGAAAAAGATAATCATATTCTTGAGTGAAAATGTGTTGTCCCTGTGCTAATAAATAGAAGATATTATGTTTAGTTTTCTTGTGAAAGCTGAATACAACACAATTCTTGATAATTGCTTTTGGTTTTAGTTATATAATAGTATCTATTTTTATACAGTATAATTACTGCATAAAAATCTTAATTTATTTTTGTTTGAGCCAATGAAGCTCTTAAAGTGAGCATGTTCTCCTTTTATTTTTGCTGTAGGATTCCCCTTTTAGCTCGTGGGCTATTGATGGGCTATGGTTGTTCTTATGTGCTAATCATTCATTCATTCTTTTCAGATTTTTTCTCCCGGTACAAGATTATATAAAAAAATCAGACTATGTTCAATTTAATTTCAATGATTCAAAATTCATGAAATGTAAAAGAACGAATGTTGTGGAATCACCTTTAGAAGTTTGATGGCACACAAGCAGTTTATGTACAAAAAAACGTTACCTTGTTTCAACATCTTTTCATTTCATTAAAGTCCATATTAGTCAAAAAAAAAAAAAAGTCCCTTTAATTAAAGCTATTTACACTATACTTCAACACACAATTTCAAGATACAACTTTTTGAACCCAAAAAGATATACTTCATCAAGGCACTAGTCTCCCTTCAAAATTCATTTTCTCACTGGCTTTACATAACACAATTAAAATTATCGCGAGATTTGAATCCGGTAAATGAGAATCGGAACGAGATTTCAATACTAATATTAAATGATATGGGCCATATTTGGAAGTTAGAGGTTTGGGCAGAAAATAGAGGTTTGAGGTGGTTTAGAGGTTTGATCACTACAATCCGTTAATTTTAATGTTTGGTAATTAGCGGATTGGAATAGAGGTTTGAGCCCAAAAAACTAATTTTGAAAAAGCTACTTTGAGAAGTTTTTTGGGTTAGAGGTTTTGGTTTATATCAGAAACAGTTAATCAATCAGCTATTTACCAAACAGTTTTACGAGAAACAACTAATCCAATCCGCTAGTCAAAACATCTAACTCAATCAGCTAGTCAAAACATCTAATTCAATTCGCTAACAGTTAATCGTTAACTTCCAAACAGGGCCATGATCAATATTCATACAGCGCTGCCCTGGGTAAGGTAAGTATATTAGTGTCATAGGAGTGCTGAAAACACAGGGAAGCATGCATTGAAAGAAATGATGGAAAAACACATGGTAAAAGTGAAAGAAGGAAAAAAATGAGTACTCTTACTATAATTAAAGACAAGGCAAAGACTGGCGTGTCGGTGTTATAGGCCTCTTGGAATTCCAAAATTCCCAAACACCATGTTTATATTTCACGCTTTGCCATATATTTTTATGACCAGATGTTTCAACTTTTATCTTCTCAAAATTCATCGGCTCTTCATTTGCTTACACTTAGTTGTTTATTCTGCCAACCACCTTTCGTGTCTTATCCTTCGCCATTTCCTCAGCTTATTTAGTATATTCCACACTCCACAGTCACCGCATTGATTTCAAGACTCAAATTCAAATACAGACAGGATTTTGAAACAACCGGGATAAATTTAACCGATATTGAATTTAAGTTTGTGTTTTAGAGATCAGTGTCAGGATTTTGAAACAATCAGGATAAATTTAACTGATATTGAATTTAAGTTTGTGTTTTAGAGATCAGTTCCGACCTGTTTCCGAGCGACTGGTGAAAAGTAAATGGCATCCTGTGTGTCCTCTTGCTCTCAAGGATTTGCGTGCTGTTAGTATAAAAATAAAAAGGAGATGCATGGCCACCATTCGTGGTATCACATCTTTAATATCCACACGGGATGTTGAAGCATCGGAGAAGCCAAAACTCTTGTCCGCTTGCTTTTAGACACTAATTTCTCACCATATATTACACACACACACAACAAGATGCAATGTGTAGGAGATTAAACAATGTGTTGGATTACGAAGAGTGCCTCAAGAAATTTGATGTGGACATTCATGGTGTCAGGATATTATTTCAGTGTGCGCGCACGTCTAGTTCTTTGTCACTTGCTGGTTTTATTCAAATCGTATCTGCTCATACTTATCTCTGATTTAAATTCACTGAGTCCAATTTCGAGAATTGCCCAAAGCTTAGATTAAACATTAAGAAATTGCATCTTAATATTGCTCAAGTTCTTGTATATCTCTGAAGAATTCTTTTTTCTAAAGGAGGACAAAGTAAATTCTAGGACTGTGGATTATAAAAATTTAAGGGAGATGGACCAGATGGGGAAAAGCACGGATCAGTTAAAACACACAACAAGATATATATAATCCGAGTCAAAATGTGCTGTCAAGACAGATTTAGCAGACATAAGACCTCATAACTTACAAAATTCCCAGTGCATATAATTAGAGCAGCATCCAAATGTTCATATGGTAAACCAATAACCTCATATGCACGGGAAATGGTGAGCATGTCATATACTGCTGAGGATGATTGCCGAATTAGATCTGATACGAGCAGAAGTCCTTGACAAAGCCTCCCGGGAACATCAAGCAACAAGATCAGCTGTACTAATTTATATACCTTTGGAGCCAGGAAGATCAATCCAATGCAATTCAAGTTCAACTTCACCACATTCAACATCATTTAATCTTAGGCACAGTTCCTGGATGAAACGACCATTCCTATAGATCACATGGCTCTCCTCAACCAGGCAGTTCAGCCTGCTTGGATGTACAGTTGTAATAACAGTACCATTGGGGACAGATCCCACTTCAACTTTTAGTGCCTCTATAAATTCCTTTATGCTGAATTCTGCTTCTCCCATTTTGTCATCCAGGCTAAAAGTGTCGTGATCGTACACGGTCTACATGTACCAGCATATTCAATATAAGAACTCAATTTTAACTAAGGATGATAACATTTCCTTAAATTATTATGCCGACTAATGTCTACCATATAGGAATGCAATCTGCTGATATGAGATAACTAAAGGTGTAAAATGAGACCACAGATTACTGAGCATATCATCTAAATGAAAAATCGCACTCACAGAGACATATTGGACGAATGGTAAAAAACACTTTATAAGTTAAACTGATCGCTCTTTTATTTGTTCCCTGATATAAAAAGTCCTCAACTTGCTTTCTGATGTTGTAAACTAGTTCCATAAAACAATTTGCAAAGAACATCTTTCTAAGATTCGCATGTTGATAAACATGATATACTTTTTAAATACTGATGAACAATTTCACCTACTTAAATCATCAGAGCTAGTCCTTCAGTCTTTATCTTGTATTGGCCAAAAAAGTGGAAAAGAAACTTACTAGCTTGATCGGGACATCAGGGTCTTGCACAGAAAGAGTTAAATCTTCATTCCACTCAGGATTAACGTCCTTCTTAATGACACGTGTCTTCAGCTTCTGCATCGTCCACATTTTTAGATGAGATACCATCGAGAAATGAAGATATTAAAAAAATTTCGACTAAAATGTTACCCAATGATTTTACGGCATTTTACGGCATTGAACAGAAAATAAATTAGAAAATTATAATATGTTAATATATTCAATATTTCAAAATCATAATCTTTTCGAGGAAAGAAAAGCTTGAATAATTTAGTTAGCTTGCTTAAATCCATGATCATTATAACATGAGAAACGTGGTATTTCATTGATCATTCTACCCCAGCATACAGATGACAATAAGAGTTATTTACTGCATAGTGAGTTATATTTGTATATGAATATGACAAACATGTGTCGAGCCAAATCAACTCTTCTAACATGTTAATGTATAACAAAAACATAGGACATGAATTTGTGACAAATTGCCAGCAAAAGTTGTCCACAACAGCGGTAAATCAGACAAGTAAAATTCCACACCCTTAAAGAGACATCCCTATGTTTCTAACCTCGAGAAAAATAACAAACCAGAAGATGTATTTCCATTTTAAAGAGAACAATAACTGCAATTACCTCTAACAAGAGAAAAGAAGGAAAAATTCCCTTTTTCGAATAACAAAATTTGTTTAGCACTTTTATACCTTTAAAAAATAAAAATTAATTTAGCCCCCCGAAATTATTATAATTGGTACTACTATTTTTAAGTTATATGTAATGAATCCGAATGATGTCAACGTTAATGAATTATATTAGTTATGCCTCCGAGGGAGCAAATTCACAACTTCCCTAAGATGCCACAAATCAACATATATCAAAGGCTAAACAGTAGACTAACAAAATTCATAAGCAACGAATTCACTTAAGCAAAAATAAAAAGACAGGATAACAAAAGAATAGAAGCATACTTGTCGACCCATCCTAACGACAATATAAGGGTCACTGGTATTAAGATCACGAACAGCAAGATTGACACCCCTTTTAATCCTAATTCTCAAAAGACCCATTAGGTTAGCCATGAGTGATGATCCTGCTGCCATATTCATATGTCTCCGAATTATATATATGTGATTGTGTGTGTGTAGAAAGTAGAATAATAAAAGATTGCCGCCCTCCGATTCTAAATAAGAAAGGCAGGGGGTAAAATTAATTGGAAAAAAGAAAAAAGATGATGAAAGCTCAGTTATAGAAGGTTTGTGGGGAAGGAAATGATGATCGTCTCAGAAGGATTATCGAAGATTGTGGTTCTTTCTGCTCTTCCTATTTTTGGGGAATTTATTGGAGTAATTAGAAACAACGATTTGCAAGGGAATTGTTTGGTGGCCACATACCTTGTCTTTAAATTTGTCATTTCGTTTAATTTTATCTTTCAAGTGCATCATTAAAATTTTCTGAGAAAATAAATTATTTTTATTTTTATTTTTATATTTTAATAACTCATGAATCATTAATAAATCAAAATTATTTAAAAATACATTTTAACTTTTAAGTCACTGGATCATGTTAAGGTAAATCTTGACTGAATTAAATTTTTTTAAGCATTTTTTAATTGAAATTATCCATAAATTATTTTTTTATCATAAAAAATTAAATTTATCCAAACAAATATTTTAAACTTGAAAATTTTAATTTCAGTCAAACTGCCTCATATTTCAGAAGTTTCATGTCCCCATTTTATAATAAAAAAATAAGTAATACTTAAACAATTATGTTATATACATGATTGAATTTTAGAATATTTATATATATATATATATAATTCTAATTTTTTTGGAGAACAGTTATTGACAATATCCACGTATATTTTTAATCTTATCTGTAAATTAAAATTTAATAATAAATGTAATTTAATCAACCTAACAAATACAATTTGGGAAGCCTATTAGGGCATTCATTGTTCGATTATCGATACACAGTAGTGGCGCCAAACAAGGTGTTGTTCAAACAAACACTATTCATCATTTCAGCGAAGAAGCAAGTCGAGTCACAAGTATGGAGGAGAATTGGGAATCACTCGATGTGGATGACTCAGATCTCCCTTCTCTAATCCTCCGTCCTTGCTCCAATTCCAACAAACACAATCACAATCACATCTCTCAACCACAACAGCAGCATCATCAACAACAACCACAGCGAACTCCACCGCTAATTTCGCCGCGCTTAATCCCCGGTCCAGCCGGAAAAATACAAGCCGCGATGAACCGGAAAAGACTTCACCACTCCGATTCACCGCTTCTTCCTACTCAGGACTTTCTTCTCAAGGCGGCGCAATGCTCCGATCTCTCGTTTCAGGATGATGATGATTTTAAAGCGGATGCCTGGCTTCGTGCGCTTCGTTTTCTCGGAAACGCCCAAAGTAACCTCTCTGTTTCTTTTTCTTCTTTTTGCGTGTGTGTGTAATTACAGCGAATTGTTTCATATATGTATGCTGAAATGTGTGAGAATTGTTTCAGGCACTACGAAGGATTTTGTTCTTCAAACCACGCCTTTGTCTCGTGTCGGTAGCAGTTTGCCTGATGGCATTGTTAATCAGGTATCAGCAAGTCCGCAACTATCCCCCGAGTATCCGTATTGTTTTGTTGATGGACACTATTGCAATTATCTGTGTATGTTGACTTGCAGCTTTGTGTGTAATTAGTAATAATAATTACAATAATGATTCATGGATGTTATTTATTTGCCCTTTCAAAGGAGGATTGTGTTCTTTGATGCACAACATTAGTTATGTTGTATTATAAATGAGTTAGGACCATATGTACCTGCCATGCCTCCTGTGGCGGTTACTAAGTTTGGATGTGCCGAGCTGGATGACTTCATTTTTGGGATAATCAGGCTGTTTGTTTTGTATGCAATTATGCAAGCAATCAATAGTCTGTAAGGTGTAAGCATGATGTTTTACATGCGTGTATTTGTATGTTGTTACATCTGGTGTGTGATTGCCTGATTGGTACATGTTCTTAATTGTGTTACTTTAAATGATTGTTTTCTTGATTCTGTTACGCTTAGGTTGTTGCCATTATCAATTCTTGCACACCAAATGGTCTTGGTGATATGACGGTCACGCTGAAGGTATCTGTACAGAGATATTGTTAATTACTCACGGAGCAAGCGGTTATCCTTGCTGTATTTTAACTGGACTGTTTATGTAAAGGACACTACAGGTTTAATTGATGCTACCATCCACCGTAAAGTACTGACTGAGAGTGAATTTGCAAAAGACATATCTGTGAAAGCAGCTATCATTCTTAAGAAGGTATTTATACTCTATAACACAGATGGCAAAATAAATTGTCAGCCCGATCTGAACTCTTTCTTAGTATTAATGTTGTCTGAAATTGATTAGTGAAGACACTGTTATTAGACACGGAAATTGTGATTACAGGTTTCTATATTTGCACCTTCATCAAAAACTGTCTATCTCAACATCACAAGGAGCAATGTGGTGAAGGTGCGTATTCTTTTAGTCTGTTCACCTAAGTATACAATGGATATATGGATATGGTATTATAATACCATCAGCACATTCATTTGTTGCATATAACATATATGTATTCCTGATTTTAACAGTTTGTGTTTATATAAACTATTGTGTATAAAACCTTCATCCTTACTTTTCCTCCTTTTAGTTTTCTTGCTTTGCCTTTTGACACAACTGCTGAGTATTGGCAGCCACGGCCAGCCACCTTTACGACTTGGTAGACTAGAACTGATTCGTGAAATCTATTCATCTGCTAAATAAAAGAGAAAACATAATGAAAGACTAGAATACATCCTAGTACAACTAGAAACTAAGGTCATAAACTTCATATTATTCACCTTGAGTACGTGAGTGCAACCCCTGACAATGTATATTGGTATGGACTCTCCTTTTTGGGATAAAACTTGCTGATAACTAAAATATATCTAAAATTTTGTCTGGTGACTAGCCTAACAACTGGACATGTATTCATGTTGGATACTTTCAACCGATCCCACTTCACACAGGTCTGACTTATACAGAGTGGAATTATAAAATTGTTTCTCCCCAGGAGTGTAGCGGAACACGAAGAATAACAAGAAAATATCTTTACACACTAAGGTTTTGGAAACTTAATCAACTTTAGTTCATGACATATGTGTCTGCAATTTTTTGAGGTGATTCATTGAGGCTGTATTCTAATCGTCAGTAATTTAGGGGTGTCAAATTTTCGGACTGCTTACGATCTGGCTGTGCCTTTTGTGACACAAGTTTGCTATCTGCAGGTGTTTCATAAGGATGTTACACCGGCATCGGGCAATACAAATGTTGTTGCACCTAGAGTAACATATCTTCCTCCAGGTATTTAGGAAGCTTGTCAACATTTGACAAATTAACTTTTATTATAACCTTCTTTTCCACAGTATCCTATAGTCATGCGTCATTCTATTTTTTTTAACGATGACTACGATGCCTGTTCTTTAAATAATTTTTTTTTATATATCTAGTAACTGAAATGCATACCTGTCACCTAATTAGATATCAGTAAAAAATCACGAGTGCTGGAAGACGAATTGGCACAGGAGCATGGGCGAACCAAAGAAATTATGCATGAGGTCTGTCAAGTAGCTACTGGTGGTCGAAACTGGCTTCTTGATAATCAAAAGAAAAATGGATCATTGTTACCGGAAAGTGGCAGTGATGAATTTGGCAGAGTCAAAAATACTAGTACACAGAACAAAGCCTTTTGGGCTAGGGAGTGTAGTGCTACCACTGAAATATACGAGAAAGCTGGTGCTGATGTTGCCGGTGATAACCATATGACTTTGGATAGCAATGAGAAGAGACCAAAAGTTAATAATTTGTCAGAGGGACACAAAAACAGTGTTTTTGTAGGGAACTTGAACATGGACCATGGTGATGAAACTCAGCAAACAGACAAAGCTGTGAAGCAAAGTTGTATTTCAAAAGTTTCCCTTCCGCAGTGGACAGATGAACAGCTACTTGAGCTGTTTGAAGATGATGAACCTCTCTTCTGAGTTCACCTGGTAACGGGGTTTATTTTTTTTTTGACGGATGGTAACAGAAAATTTTGAGTGTAAAGATTAGTAGGAATCACGTAGACTGTCATTTCTGTACAGTTTCATTTGATATTATTTTTAGTTTGATAACAAGTTAAGATCATTCTTAAAGTAGACAAAGTACAACTTTGGTCTCCATATTTTCTTTCTGCATAACCATCAACTTGGTGTTAGTTTTTTTTAAGCTTTACCGCTTTAAGTTCAATTTCAGATGGTTAAGTTGTGCCAGGTGATGTTACTTGGTAGCTCGGGTGATTAATTCAGCAAAAAGTACTAATGAAATATATAATAGTTAATTCCGTCCCACTCATTTCTGTATAAATTTTTTATATTGTTTGATGCATCTGTGTTCGAAGGACAACCATCTTTTTCCATCGGAATGGTTCTTAGGAACGAGAAGGGAGAGTTTATTGCTGGGATGAATAAATGCTTGGCTGGTAGCTGCTCAGTTCTGGAAGCAGAAGCTACGGGGGTGCAGGAAGCTATAGACTGGGTTGATAGGTTTGCTGTAAGTCAGGTTGTTGTGGAAAGTGATTCGCTTAGTGTGGTTAATGCAATTCAGAAACACATCAGCTACCATTCTGAAGTTGGCAAAACATTCTTCTGTCGTGCAGGCTCAAATTGTAGCAGAGGACTGGTTTGGTTATTAAACATGTTTGAAAACGAGCAAATAGGGTAGACCATTTAACGGCTAGGATTCCTTGCTTGGTAGGAACTGTTAATCTGTTTATGTCTCCTCCGGATTGTTTGTTGGAGGCCTTATGGCTAATGGCATGATTCTTGTTCTTCGTAATGGAACTTTATTTTCAAAAAAAATGTTTAGGATTTACCAGGTAATAATATACTTCTCCGTCCCCAGATTTGGAGTATATTATTTATTAGATAATAATTCACTACCTCCATCCCCACATTCGGGGGCAAGGAGATTCAAGAAATGAATAAGATAATAAAGAAAAAGGAAGAAAAGTTAGTGGAGTAATGACATCGATTTATAAATAATATATAAAATAAGTATAATGAAAAAAATTGGTGAATGTAGTTAAATTTTGTATTATAAAATTTTATCATTTTTGGCAAGATTTAGAATATAAAAAACCAAAAGGAAGATAAAAGTTACTGTATAAAATTTTATCACTTTAATAAATTTTAAAATATAAAGAATCGAAAAAATTTCTAAAAAATAAAGTACATATTCTATCATGTTTTAGTAAGATTTAGAATATAAATAACCTAAAGAAATACGAGTACCTAAAAAAGAAAGTATAAAGAAATGATAATACCTCCCCACAACTTGTGCACAACCATGTTAACATCACACAACACCACTAAAAAATTGATCAATCCTCTCAAGCTCTTCTGTTGACGACTTCGCACGACATAACACCAGACCATACCACTACGAATTCTCACTCAATCTGTAGAACCACACTTAAGAATACTGTTCAGAGAAAGTTCAGCAAATCTGTAAAACTGCACTCAATAATACTGTTCAGAGAACGTTCAGTAGCACTATTCTTTGCACATTGCTAATCCCACACCACTTCAAATAAATTTTTTCAAGATACGGCCAAATGTTTCCGTCTCTCTATTCAAGCAAAGACATCACGGTACCAAGTATCTGGCATATTAATCTTCTAGAGATACTGTGAACTTAATTGTTCAACTTATTACGCTGAAAAACTACATTGAAAATTCGTTCAATTTTTACTTAAGTTTGCATATGCTGCAACCATTTTTGCTAATTGCTGTGATAGTACAAGTACACACGATTGTTGGATTTCACTTCTATAGTAATTCCTGATACCACTTGATGATTAATATATGATTCAAAATATATCTTCTTAAAATCACTGACTAACTAATTAAAGTCTAATCAACGATTTTGGCACAAAAAATTGTGATATACTAAACTAGTTGTAACCAATTTAAGTGCAAGGAAAACCCGCCCAATATACAAACTCGGCTATAACATAAAGGGAAACGCAGGCAAATGTGAGTGGTTGCTCCAGAACCAATTCAACAGAAGCCACAACAAATAATTTCCCTTTTAACTTCAAAATACGCGATCAATGCATTACTCGTCTGGTGCAGGACCTTGCAAGTCATGCCGACTAGGACCTTGCAATTCTCTCTCAGTTTGTATTTGATCATTAATGAAACAACTTTATTAACCTGTCGGCAGATGTAGAAGCTCTTTTGTTTGTTGGCTCAAGAACAAGTGCATATTTGAAATCTGCAGGTTATATATATATAAAATATCAGCATGCAACTATTTAAGCTTCAATATATATATATAATATCGGGGAACGTTCAGGTCATATTATGATTTATGCATACATAATCCTGTGCGCATACATCTAATTAAGCTACAAGCGAACATGTAAGATCCAACATTTTCAGAATTCTCATAATAACCTTGTAGTACCGAGCCCAAATATATAAATAAAAGCACTAACTATTGGAAGAATACATCTTCATAATACCCTCATGCAGCCTATTAGACATTTGTAAAATTCTACCAAATTAAGAAGATACATAATCAACAGCATAGAATATACTCGTTGAATATGCAACATTTTACATACCTTCAATTGCCCCATCAAAGTAGCCAAGCAACTCCCGTGCTGTACCTCTTCTTAGATACGACTTGACATTCTGGATAATATAACGAGGTATCAGAAAGTATTAAAGGCTCAATACACTTTCAGATCTATTTCAAGTGATAAATCAGCAGGAACAGGAAAAGAAGGCAAGTCCGAGTGGATCCCATGAAAGAGATAAACTTTGAAATGCTTCCAAAATGTGTTCTGATGCAGAAAACTTGAATGCAGTCACACGATTATTGTAGAACAAGCAACCCAGGAGCCGCATTTTCCTTACCATCTTGGCAGTTGACTACTGCATTTTAAGAGAGTTCGGACGTGTCGAACTATAAAGTAACTAGACAACACGATACCCAACAAGTCCCACTCAGAACCGGGGGTGTCTAAGATATATCTGAACGCCTACTCTAAAAGTAGCGAGACCACTTCAGTGAATACCCCTGACTTTTCTAAACAATCTTGGAAAGTTTATGAACGTGTTTACATTCATGGGACACTCTTAAAAGACCTATAGAAGACAGCAATGAAATGTAGGGGTGCAAAGTACCAGCTAACAATTTGCTAACCCGCGGATCTTATGCTGTGTTGTATATAACTGTGCTACACCATAAATCTAGTACCAAACTAACAATTTCAAATCCTTCAAAGCAAAACAGTTTTTAGTAGGCATAATGAATAAGAAAGCTACTCCAGAACTAACGGATGGTTTTCAGTCTATCCAAAATTTTCCCTGCATGCCGTCTGATACTAGGTGTAATGATACAAATTATATTCAGTTAATACTCAGATACTAGGGGCCAGTAAACAACTGACACATACACAAAGGCTAATTGTACAAGGGTGACTCATCAATGTATTATTATATTTATATATGATATTAACATAAGTACATAACGTAGTTGAGAGCAGAATTACCTTCTTGTCAAGGTCAATAGCTTTTGTACAATCAGCTTCTGCCTTAAGATAACTGGGACAAAAAAACAGAGAAGATTATATCAAGACACAGAGTTCAAAAAATACCGGTTAAGGTAGTGGACACGAGGGGAGGTTACCTTCCCGCTTCCAGATGTGCAGCAGCCCTGTTACTGTAATATGTTGCATTATTACCGTTCAGTTTAATAGCTTCTGAATACAAATCAACCGCTCTCTTAAACTGCTTCTCTTTATATGCTTGATTTCCCTACATCAGAAGTCCGGGTGACAAGTAATTATGGATTATGTGAAAAGATAGGTATGTAAGAAGTAATGTCAATTTACTTGCAAAACCAATATTTATAGCCACTTGATAATAGGTACTGACGTACTATGAACATGAAATAGCTTTATTGCTAAGATATTTTTGGGTTGCACGAAAAGTTGTAGTTTAATATAGGTGGTAAAAATACAATAATATGATACATGTACATAAATACTCCATAAATTCAATAGCAAGATCCAGTGAGAGGTCTATAGGGCCATGGAAAGGAACTGACACATCATAGGTCATAGACAACAATTAAATTTAAATTTTTATATAAGCACATCTCCTCAAAATTGCTTGTGGACCATGACCTGCCTAATACCTAATAGAACCTTTCCATTCCAAACCTTATGTTCGTTCTTGATATTTCTGGTATGCTCAGGGGTGGCAATATCAGACACGGCCCGAAACCCGAACCGACCCAATCCGTAACCCGATTTACTGAGACAAAACCCAAAAGTGACCCGAAATAGAATTTCATTTCTAAGAACTTCAATTTTCAGTTTTATTCAATTTTAAGTGATGTTGGCTTGACCCGAAATCGACCCAATATTACCATGCTTTAGCAGTAAACATATAGTCTGTATATAATACTATTATTATACATATCATTCAAATAAAGGCCAAGAGACGAAGAAATATAATTAGATGAGAAGAAAATGATGCCATACCTTTTCTTTTGCAATCTCTGCAGAAGCTTCCCTGCTGACAACATTACTCGACAAGTTCGACTTCCCAGCTGCTTCAGCCTGCTCCTGAAGAGAAGCATGCATCAATTTTGTGGTATCCAGTAAAAATCGATCACCGCCATGCCTAGCTATGAATGAAACAGAGACAGGAGACTTGTCTTGAAATCCCATTGGTATTGTAACCTGCAAAAAGAGATGGCCACATAAGACGAGAAAGCTCTTCAAGACTTTAGTATACTATTATAGCCAAGCAGAAATATCAACCATACGAGCCTAGGGCCTAGGCACAATGCTAAAAAAATCTGACAAAATAAATCAGCAATGCCTCGTAACAGATGGACTGAGATTGAGATAGAGAACCTGACAACAACCCGACATGCTAGCTAAACTCATCAAAGAATATGTACGAGTTAGATAGTCTTCCGATGAAATCTCCTTTGCGCCAAGTTTTGGAGGAGGATGTAAAACTGATGGGATCACTAGGATGGCATCGTCCTATCAAATTGTCAATTCAGAAATTAACGAATTGCAAAATATATGAAGCCTTTCAATAGCTTAAACAGGATAACATATATTCTGATATGCATGCGTCAGTAAATGCTATAAAATATAAGTCAACATAGAACAAATTATACAGCAAAACTGTGCAACAAAAAAATAAGTTTGCTCATCAAATAGAAGCAAAACAGGAAAGTTACTAACAGGAAGGTCTAATGCCAATTGAACACCTGACATGTTATAAAAATAGAGGTTTAATATTATGATATCGGGCATTAAGTGGAAAAAGTCTAATGAAATAAAACAAGTTGTGCAAATACAAGTCCCAAACAAAAAGGTGATCCTAGACATTACATCACCTTAAATACAAATACAAGTACCGAGAACTACTGTCTCTTGTAACAAATTATAGATAACTGCAACTCACTAAATGTCAAGTACTCCACATATTGTTTTTCGAGTGGACAAACTGCGTGCACTTGCTTGTTACTAAATGTGGATTACTTATAAGTTTCTACTTATGTCAGAGTGTATTTAAAGATGCAGCCAGCAGAAGAAATGAGAGAGAAACACAAGCCAAATTGTCTCCTAGATGTAGGTTAAATTGGGGCCTTCAATATGCAGAAGGGAAACATCTAACATAATAGCCAACATACTTAGTATGAAAGTAGAGTATTCTCCATTACAGGGAAATGCTTCTTAAAACTAAACAATCCATGATGCCAAAATATAGTAACTTCCCTGTACAGAAAAAAGCACATCATATGCCACTTGTACTTCGATTGTGCAGTTTTTTGATATCTTTTATGCTACTGACATATATGACAAAATAGATGAGAAAGAGACAAATATAAAACAAATACTGGAGTTAAAAGGGTAAATAAGTGAGAGAGCGAGAAGCAGCAGAGACCTTTAGAAAGAAGAAAAATATGTCTTGATAAGATCATGTCATGATCATCAGCACATCTCAATAATGATCACATTAAACATGATATACAACTCCTTAAGAAGCTATAAGACTCCAGTACCTACTACTCTGAGTTTAAGACCATACAGTCATGCTAATACAGCCGCCTTTAGTTGACGGCAAACTATTTCCAATAAAACAATGTAGACTATACTGGCAATAATAAAGTACAAATAAGGCTGCTTTAACATACAACAATCCAGTTAAACTTAAAAGCTCATACCTTCAAAAGAGCATTAAGAGCCACTTTCAAGTCATTCCTCACTTTCTGGATGTTTTCAATTTCAGAATCTGTTATATCTGGACTATCATGCAGTTGTGCTGTCACAACAGTATCCAGAATACGCCTCTCAGATGTTATCCATTCACCATGGTTATTTTTAAATTCATGTCTGTATCATAAAAAGTTCAAGGTAATAACATAAGTTTAAACATTTCATATGCTTTTGCGTTTAGTAAAGCCATAATAGCGAACATGCATTACATACATAAAAAAATTACTTCTGGACCAACCCCCCTTTGTGAGCCCCACCATATGATCACAAAGACGAATAAAGAAAGAAAAAAAAAACAGTTTGATGTTCGATCCAAGGCTATCAGAAAACAAAGAAGTTTATGCTTTCCCCCTTCCAAACTAAAAACTTATCATCATCCTTGGCCTGGGACTTTAAATTAAGCCAATAGTGTGAGATGAACGATCTGCACACATTTAGATTGTGAGAGAACTTTAAGCACCAAGTAGGAAAAAGAATGGGCTTTTTTCATAACTGCCAAACCTTGAGAAATTTTTTACAAAAATACTGTTGTCAACTTTCAATAGTTTTAGAAATATCAATTTTTTACAAATTATTTACAAAAATACGACTTGCAACTACTGCAACCTCATTTGCAACAACATTTTGCAACAGTAGCAAGTAGTTGCAAATGAGAAATTCATTTGCAACTTATGCAACAAATACGACTTGCAAATTCTGCAACCTCGTTTGCAACACCATTTACAACAATTGCAAATGAGAAATTTTATTTGCAACTTATGCAACCTCATTTGCAGCAGTTACAAACTGATGCTGCAAATGAGGTTGCAGAAGTTGTAAGTCGTATTTTTGTAAATAATTTGTAAAAAAATTGTATTTTTAAAACAATTTCAACTTGACAGTATTTTTGTAAATAATTTATAGAAAGTTGGTATTTTTATAAATATTCCAAAAAAAAAAAAGAACTTAAAGCATAAAAGGGGAGAGAGGGGAGGGAGTACATTCCTACCATCTGAATAGTCAAACATGAACAATATTAATATCTAACTGCATCAAGACAATCATCAAGTAATTTGAAGTCTTTAATTACTTCAGTCACCAACTGCTGTAGATGAGACGACAAAAGTAACAACAGTGGGACCTAAGAATCACATAGAATTTAATATAAAGATTAACTCCACTTATTGGTACCGTTTGAGAAATTAGAGATCCTAACTTCTTTCTGTGACTTGTTCTAATTTTTGAAATTCAACTTCATAAAAATGTGTGCTTTTGAAGATAATTCATAATATTTTACAATCATATTATTGGTATTTACACTTAATAAGTTATAAATTTATCCAAAAGCTACTTTTGGCTTAATAAGTAAAAAATAACTTATTTTTAGTTATCCAAACACCCACAATGTACACAGCATACAATTCTAGGAGAGAAAATGTCGCAAATCACACTTTAAAAGAGATTTGTTACGAATGAAATAAGATGGTGTTAAAACAGTGAATTATTTTCAGCAAACATTGGCAAGTTTATCCATAGAATGCTAATGCGACCATATGTATACTCTTACAACAACATGCTCACCTCCAAAGTAGTTGCATGGTGTGTGCGAGTGATTTCAGCGACGAAGGCTTTTGTTCACCATTGGCCTTGTTACTATTCAATTTCTGTAGGCTTGGCACCTTAGAACTGATATACTCCCCAAGATTCATATGCTTTAAAACTTGTTCTGTAAAAAGTTGTGTCAGGAATAAGTAAAATGCTTATAACTTTCTATACAGAAAAAACTTTAACAGAGGACTTTAAAACTTACTCCCTCTGTCTCACAATACTTGTCCACTTTTGACAGGTCAAATTGACTAAAATTTACGGATATTATATAATCACAAAAATTTAAAAGATCATACCATTAAAAGTATATATAATCTACTTTAAAATGTAATTATCAGATTTTTTGACATTCAAAAAAAAATTGTGAATTTTAGTCAAAATTTGGTCAATTTGACCGGTCAAAATTCAAGAGTGGACAAGTAATATGAAACATAGGAAGTATCATTAATATCCGACCAAAGTAAAAATAAATGACATACTGCCAAGTAGCTTCTCAGTGGATCTAACCACCGACTCAGTGATGCGGCTAACAGGTGTCTTCAATAGTTCAAAACAGTCATCAGCTATCAATACACTCCTTGGATTACGTTGAACTCCAAATGGCAATTGCAGCAGCACATGTCCAACCAGCCCTAATATTTTTGGATCCTTTGCAAACCATCCTGTGAGATAAATGATAAGAACCACATAGTGAAGGAAAATGCAGAAGCAGCTTCATTTTGCAACAATTGAAGGAAATTTAAATTCGAATTACATTAAGGGAGAGAGGGGGGACGGAGGGAGAGATTAGATTATCACGGACATACTTCCAGCAACAACTTGCAGTCATTAAGTTTTATATCATTCAAGAGAGATTCAATAAAATAAGTGAAAGTAATGTGATGAATATTATATTGAATTATTTATCTACGGCTGATTTCCTCTATTTTAACCCATCCATCTTGATCCCGAGCACACAATTATGCACTTACGCATATACATGTCTATAACTATCTCTGTTTTTCTCGAAATGATCTTCATAAATTCATAATAATTAATAATCTATCCGAAATTTGTCTTCTCCTCTACACTGGTTAATTGGACGAAGATAATAATAAATCTCTCTCTCTCTCTCTCTCTCTCTCTCTATATATATATATATATATATATATATATATATATATATATATATAGGGTCGCGCTCAAGAGAGAACCCATCCTTAAAATAGAACCTTAGAAGTTAGAACCACTAAGGTTCCGCTGCAGAACCCTAAATTTTAAATATATTTTCAAGATCTGGATCTTAATACATGTTTTTTGCATCATTGTGTGTGTTCAAAAATAATTCAAAATGCAATACATAAACACGACATTTTTTGCATGTACAGTTCTGCTGCAGAATCCTAATTTATACTAGAAATAAGACTAAGGGTTCTAAGGGTTCTTAAGCTAAGGGTATATATGTATTGCGTGTATGTAAACTGACCCCTGTGTAAATTCAAAAGCATTACCTGTATCTTCTATTGTCCTCTAAAGAAAAAAAAACTCTCATGGTACACAAATATATTGAGAACTGATCCATCTAAGAGACTGTTTATCTCTTAATGAGTGCAGGGGCAGTAACTAGGTTTTCCCCAGTTCAATAAACATGCCAGATTATTTACAATCAACAATATCTTTTCCCACATGTACTTTGGAGTGCGCTGGGAAGAAACCTAGCCTCTGCCACTCACTATGACTTATGTGTATCTGACTATCTGTCATGAACAGAGCATGACTAGTAGTATGAGTGGTAGTAGTAGTATAAAGGGGTATTATGGTCTTTTATTAGTTAGTAGTGGGTCGCACTAGTATAAACTGATATGACATTACAAGTTGTAATGTCATATTTCAGTGTATACTTGTGATATATGAAAATTGGAATTAATTTCCACCACTCTTTCTCTCTCTAGTTTTCTAAACACTTTCTCTCTCTTAATTCTTAACTTCCTGAGCAAGTTTCTATCTCTCTATTGCTATTCTCTCTAAAATCTACCTGTTCTCTCTCTCAATCACTCTTTTCTGGCTAAATCTACCGATATCTCTGTGTTTTCTACCTAAAATCATGTCTATTTCATGTTTATCTACTGCTTATATAACAGAATATACGAAAACAGTTATACTTCTCTAGTGAGGAACCCGAGTATCTAACAGTATGCCATCATGAACTCACCCCACACCACTCAAAAAACTTATTATAAGTCCAAACTAGTTATAGTGACGTAAATGAATCTAAACCAATGCTTGCATGTTTAAAATTTAGAAAGAAACAACATATTAAAAACGGACAAGATTAGAAAGGAATGCTAGATTGACTCACACATCTTTTTGACTTATTAATCTAAATACAGACAATTTCGAGGTACATACCAACAGCTTCGAGACTTGAAGCAACAGGAATTATTCCTGTGTGAGAAACAGCACCATGTGAAGGTCGGAATCCAAGTACGCCACAAAATCCGGCAGGTATTCTCACATCACCAACAACGTCAACGCCTGTCACATTCTATTAATTATATTTTGTCCTTGGAAGACAGATATACGCAATCAAACATTTTAAAGATCTAACAGCTTATCAACAAGGAAAAGAACAGTCGAAAATATAATATAATTCGAACAAACTAAAAAGTTCCTAGTATATTATTTAATTAATATATGGCTGAAATCTAAATTCTGCTGTAGTAATTAAGGACAGTTCATATTTACAACTAAAGGTAATTTTCTAGAATAACAAGATTGAGCAAGCAACACAAAGACATATGATCGGGGGTGTGACCAGTTTTAGATTGTTAGCTAATAAGGGAAGAGATCTAGAGAAGTCACAAAGGAGTCTGTCGATACAACATAAAGAATAGATGAAACCCACACACATTCAAACAGTTGCTAATGAACTCGAACTAAAATATACATGAGCTCGTTTAGAATAAAGAATATAATGCTAATAGGGAGGTAGAAGAATAGAAAACATGCTGAATGAACTAAAAACCTACCCAAAGAGAAATCAACAAGATTAGCAGCGACAGCAACAGCAGCACCACTAGACGATCCTCCAGGTACTCGTGCAGGAGCAGCCGGATTCGTAGGTGTATCATAATGCTTATTTTCTCCACTGATACTGGATACAGAACAGGAGACACGAGAAAACCACAGTGTAAGACTAAAAAAGCCAAAACTATACTGTAAGACTAAAAGAGTGTGGCATCACTAGTAGTCATGGAATATCATGTGAAAATAGGTCTAGTTGAAAGCATTTACCACTGCTATACATTACTTAAAGATAAATGCTCACTAAGTTGTGCTTAATTTGCATGAATTTAAAACTTGTATTCGGGAAATGGATGAGTAAGCTAAACACTTGAGAGTACAAACCTAAATGTCATTTCATCCACCACAGTTTTCCCAACACATGTGGATCCTCCTTCAACAAGGGTCAAAACCACAGGTGATGTTTGGGAAGCAGCTTCATGTGTCCTTGCCCAGTCTGGATTGCCAAAACCAGTTACATGTCCATCGATATCAAAGCTGAAAAATGTACATTTTAAATTAGCTAGTTAGTAGTTCCTAAGTGTGAAACTTGAGAAAGAGGAAAACAAGACAACATGCATTTACTTGTTGGCATTCTCAATTCAGTATGCAAATTAAAGCTCGATATTCTAAGAAGTTTATTTCACCCAACTTCGTGGAAGGCACAAACTCACAAAGAGCACCAAAATGGACTTCGGAAAAGCAGCAATTTTTACTAGTTTTTTTTTAAAAAATTATATCATGTGGCATTGTCTCAGAACATAGTAGAAACAGGTTATGAGATATTAATCAACCAATTTCATTATTTAGCTGGAGTTCAGGTCCTCAAACTCCAATCTTTTTATTAAGCATTGGCTGCAAAGGTTGCATTTGAAGTGAATCTGTTATTTGTCAAACACTCTTACGATAAAATGATCCTTCAAACTACATAAGCAATATAAACACCATACCAATCACAATGAAAGTGTGAAAGGCTGAAAGCCAAGACGAAAGAGGGGCGGAAAATATTAAAGTTCTTTTTTAAGAGAGATATATTAAAGTGGGGTGGAAGCCAATGAAAGTGCAGAAAGCTAATGTTATTAATATGTAAACAACTTCATATCTTCACGTCATTTGAAAGGGAATGAAGGTATTAATCATTGTGGACAATTAGAAAAAGGAAGAGTAAAGCAAAGTGAATTCCAATGTCATCCATGACAATCAATAGTAGGCATATTTTATATCTTTCTGTTTAGCTATTTACATATATAATGGCACACATCTATATATGAAACAGACTCAGAATGCGCCTACAAATCACAATATGTATTTAGAACTCACTAGAACTTCTTGTCGAAGAGTAAGTGGCGGAAGCAGGGGGGATTTATAAATATTTTTTAACCCTCACATTTTTCGAAAGTTAAGATGAAAAGGCCACAAATTTTGAAAAATACAGGGACAATTAGGAGTCTAATTATGGCAAAAATATCTTTGAAAATCCAGTATTTTAAAGAATTAAACCCAAATAATTATGTGGAGAAGTCTTCCAGTAAACAGCTTGATTACTTAAATTTCTATCAAAATACATCTATTCATTACTAACCACTGATTGAGAAAATTACTTATTATCTGTCAGAGTTTAAAACATTTATTACACAGCCTATGAATTTAATTGGGGAAGGATGCGGACCCCAGTCCCTCCAGCATCCACTAGGAAGAGTACCCGTAGGTGACAGTGATACTAAACTTTACACAAAGCAAACACTGCTTGTTCACTCTCTCCACTAAAGTTTAAACCCTGGATTTCTCAGTGACTAGTCAATCAAATAATCTACAGTAAATGATTTGAGTTGGATATACATAAATTGCTAGTTTCCGAAAACTTTAACCCTTCGTTTCATCAGTATATCATCCACCAGACCATCTGCGGTAATTTCTTGTAAAACTCAAGTAGGCACAAAGTTTAAAACCAACAAATTCAAATATACGATAGAATTAGGGTTTATGGGAGCACTCCTATTATAAATCTTCACTGTCACATAACTCAATCAATAACCGCTCAATGTTGGTACCCTTCCATTAAAACCCCCTAAATCCCTACCCCGAAAGAAATACCAAAATTCAACAATTTTAGCCAATAACACAGCAAAATCTATTACACCCAAACTAGATATTCGAAAAAACAATGAAAATGAACAACACAGACACACACATAAAATCATATACATACATATCAGAGACAGCAAAAGAGAAGCCAGTGAGAGGATGAGGAGCTTTAGGAGGGGCAGGCTGAGGGGGTGGAAGCAGCTGAAATCTCTCAACAAAAGCACCAAAATCAGCTTTGATAGTCTTCTTGATTTTCTTGGTCATAATGAAAAGTCCAGCTATGCCTAGCCCCAGTAAAACCCACAAATTTGCAGCTCCCGATGAACCCATTGCCGGATAGATGTAGATACACAATATATGTATGTATCTACGGAGAGGGGGGAGAAGAAAGGAAAGGATAACACAGCACGAGGGGGTGTGTAGTGTTGTTTGTATAAGCAGAGGAGCAGCAAACCTAAGGCGTGAAGCTTCCAATGTTTATTAGACTTCTTGGCCCAATCTCCTATCCTCTCTTTCTTCATTGTATTATATGTTGGTATTGAATATAATTATTTAAGTTATTTCATTCAATGATATCGATTTTCTAAATATCTTTCAATATTGAAATTTTTTAAATAAATCTCGGATTATATTTTTAAACATATTGTATTGATTTATCAACTGTACTATGATTTAACTAAAGAGTACTATTGAAAAAATTGATGACTAATCGAATTGCTAGAACAACTAATTAATTCGATTTTCAATTTATAATCATATATCCACTGTTTATTTTTTATTACTATGGAATGGGAGTATATAAATTATATAAAAAAAATTATACAATGAATTTGATGATGGATGTTAATACACTAAAAACAAATTAATATGATAATCTATATAATATTATCAAAGGTGATATGCGGAAATTTTGATGATCTGACTATATAATATTATCAAAGATGATATGCGGAAATTTATATAATATTTCATTCGCATGTTATGATTGTGTATAAAAATAAAAAATTATATGTTAATAATTATTATTGTGAATAATAAATTTGAAAAACATCGACAACATAACTTGAATATCTTTATGGTCAGTTATAAATATAAGTGTAGCATATTGTTAATTTTATTATAGTGTTAGTTACAATATATAATTTACAATCAAATATTAACATTTATTAAAATTATATTAAATCATTAAAGTATATAAAAATTAGAAACAACGACACACGATAATTAATTAGAAACAATAACACGCGATAAGCAAGTATTTTCTTTGACGCGATCGATTCTTTATATTTCCCTTTACCGCATACCCCATTTAATTATATATTAAACTATTAACATACAGATGAAAATGTAAATTTGTTTGAATACGAAGAATATTTTTTTATTCATTTTTACATGTTAATTTGTCAATACACATGTAATATTATTATAATAAGTATATATTATTTTTCCACTAAAAGATTATAATTAGATCAGACCATATTTCTGAATCATTCTATTTCTTTTCCTTTGTAAACTATATTCCGATTTTCAGCTCAAACCAAGCGGGGGATTAGCATTTTCGTCACATTTTCAATATGGATTCGTTTAGTGGATCAGAGAAATGAATGAGCTCAACAAATTAACAAAACTTAAGTGATAATATTTCTGGTGTTAATTTGTGCACACATTGTTTTGTGTTACTTGGACAATAATTAAATAAAATGGTCCACGGACTATCTACAAGAACGCAAAACTACATATCGTCGATATAAATGTTCAGTTCAAAGTGTTCACGTATGTGCAAATAAAGGTCAGCAGATTTCAAGTGTGTATGCCCAAACTCCAAAGGCACGTTTTAAATAATTCTGTCCCCTAACTGTGCAAAATGCAGGTAAAGAGACTCTCCCAGTCTCCCCATGCCTCCTGAGTCTTGTATTAGGTTGTTTGAGAGTAGGCCTCTGCTCCATAATATAAGTCGTTTGATTTTTTGCACGTAACTTTAGATACTTTGGCCACATAGTAAATATTATTATTTTGTAATTTTTTTTGAATAAAAGTATAAATATTATATTTTTATCCAGGGAAAAAAATTACAAAAATATTAATATTTGCTATATATCAAAGCACCTAAAGTTACGTGTAAAAAATCAAACGACCTATATTATGGACTAGAAAGAGTAGAAGTTTTTGCTTGAAATTAGGCAAAAATTGTTTATTAAATTTAAAATGAAATTTCTGATTTTGAGTCAATAATCGTTTTAGAGAAATGACTTTCTTTTACTTATATTAGAATTTAGAATATCTCCGACCATGTAAAATCCTTAACTATAAGTCATTAATACATTTTATAAATAAAAAATGTATAAATTATATAAAAGAACTCAATATAATGGGTTCATTCCCCTTCTCTAAAATACAACCGACCTTTAAATGTTGGCTATAATAGAAGTTGTCACATATTTTGTTACTAATCCTCGTCGAAAACCCTATTTTTATAGAGTATATTATAACTCATAATGTATAAATATTAGAAAAATTACCAAAAAATAAACTTATTTGTGCAAACGATATTTTTTATGAACGGCACAATAATTTTGAACTGAACTGGTAGATTATCAAGCGAAAAACAGGCCTGATCTGCTCAAAATTGCCCCCACTCATCCAAACAGTGAGCAGCCCATTTACATTTCAGTTATCCCAAAGGACCCAAACCCAACCCGAGTTATCCCAAACCCAACCCAGAAAGATTGATAACCCCTGTCAGGCTATCATCTCTAAACCCTGCAATCTCTCTCTCTCTCTCTCTCTCTCTCTGTACACTCATGGTTTATTAATTTCCCCAAAAATCATCATCATCATCATCCAAAAATGATAAGCACCACCACCGCAACAGCGGCAGCAGCAACCTCGAGACTCATAATCTCATACATCGGGAACCGAGCCATCTCTCCCCCTCTCTTCTTCACAAAAAAGCTCTTGTTCCCTTCTTACTCCACTCTACACTCCCACCGTTACTCCCATTTCTCTTCCTCTGCCCTAGCTTCTCCTCTTACTGACACTAATACAGCCGCTGATTTACCGGAATCAGGCGTTAATTCGCACCACCCGTGGCCCGAATGGGTGCTTTTCGTCGACCGATTGAATTCGAAAGGCTATTTATCGAATAGCGGTGCTGATAGTCCTCAAATTGCGCGGAGAATTGATTATAAGGATATGAACATGATGAGAGACGCTTGTCTTAGCTTTGCTCGTGACCGTCTCGATATTTTCCAGTTGAGGCCATTTCGTTGCTTGTCTCATTTACATTTTATGCGTAATTTTTGTTTTTGTGGCATTATATACTTATATTGATGTTAGTTGTCGACTATTTTGACTTAGAAGCCGTGACATTATACAAGTTACCGCGAGGCTTGAATGAGGTTTTCGGAATTGGATATTTTGAAGTAAATGATGATAGCCTGTTGGATTTTCTCTCTACTTGTTAATGCTTGCAGCAAGCTTATGTAATTGCTCAACATTACTAAGTACAGTAATAATGCAATTACGATGAACATGCATTTTTTGACATTCATTATATGTTAGGACATACTGTACTAAGAGGTCATAATCTAACGTAAATGGTAATTTATGGTGGTTAGCTGTCTGGTAACAGTACTTGTTGCTTTTTGTAGAGTTTTATTTCCTTCCTATCATTGTGAATGTAACTGTTATTTATATGTAGTTAGACAAGATTATGACAATAGCACTTGCTTAATCGAGGAAAAACTGTCTTTGATAAACAACACAAGAAAAACCCGTCTTTGATAAACAACACGAGACTTTGAACAATCCATAGTGATAGCAACTCAAAATTTATATAAGGAAACCTAGGTTTATTTGGCTTAATTTTACACACCACATCAGTAACTTGTTCAATACACAGTCTGGCAGCTTTGCAGTAATTGTAAAGCATTAAACGGTGTCCTTTATTAGTTTCTTACTATCTAATATGTGCCTATAAGATTGGTACGATTAATGCCAAAATTTTAGAATATGCATGTTCTTTCAAAATAATGTTTGATGATTCAATATGCTTCTGCTGATCAATAATCATACTAATGATAGCCATATAGTGATGGGAAAATTGAATCAAAGATAAGTCCTTATTTTCAAATAAAGAATATCAGATCACCCAACTTTTTCTTTCAGAAAACTCAAGTACTCAAGCTATGTGTTTGGACAAGTTATTTATATATTTAATAAAAATTGTGAATTAATAAATTTACATACTTCAGGTCGTTGTCAAGGCCATATATTCAGGCTGTAGTGGAGAGAGGATGTCCTAATGTGTTCAGAAAATCTGTTAATTCAGGGAAAAGGTTGAGAGTATATATGCAACTTGACGAAGGAGATGTAAGTTCTTGAATAATTTATGCACTTCATTTCACTTCCTGTTGGCAAGTAAAGATACATGATAGGCACTGTAAGAACTATCAATATATTTTTTAAGTGAGCTCACTTGGTGGTCTGTGGTAAATTTACATACGCAGGTGTGCAGCAATTGCTTGCTCCGAGGATCTTGTGACAGGGCCAATGTGATAGTAAAAGATTCAGAAGCAGCGGCAGGCACAGTGGATATTGTGCGTATATTACTGGCCTATGCTTTAGATTCAGCTGTTGTTACTGGAGAAAAGTTTCCTGGTAGAGAACATATCGAAGTATCTGCAAGAAAATTGCTGTTGGAGTTAATTGAATTGAGTGAGACGGCTCCAAATCCTGAATTTTCAAAGCCTGTGGCAATAGCACCGAACCAAAAGAAGAAATCTTCACTTTTGGCAGATGAAAATCTTTCACCAGATATTGAATTGAAGCGAGGAGATTGGATGTGCCCCCAGTAAGTAACTTCATTATTTTTCTTCACGAAGTTCTGAACATTTTCTGTTAGGACGTGTTATTCATGTGTACGATGTTCTATAAAAAATAGTGTTGCGGATTTTTGTATGAACCATACCCATGATATGTTGATTAGAAGCCTGGAAGCAAAAATACTACTCCCCAGTCTTCAAATTTCTCTAAATATTTATCCTTGGGCCTTCCCGAGAAACCTGAAAAAGTTGTTTGATGACATATACCCTCAATTGTCACTAGACTATAAGCTATTTAACTATGAGAAATGAATAACGTCAAATGTGTTATATAGTATGTTGAAACAATGGTGTGTGTGTGTGTGTGTTTGAGTTGTGTTCCTAGACCTTATATAGAGTACCAATGAAAAACCCATGTCTCGCAATGTTCTGCTTATATTTGCTTATGTTTCACAATATTTTATACGTAAAACATATTGCATGACGAATATTTATTCAACTAATATTCCATATAACATATTTTTATAATGTTTTATATGCCGGATATCTGGGTCTCTTATTCGTCCGCTGTATAAGGTCCTTCATTGAACTTTTGTCACACACACACACACACACGTCCAAGTTCTATGGAGTCCACAAGACATTGGAGTATCGGAGTCTAAAATTGGATAAAATACAATCTAGTCGTTTTAATTTTAGTTTTATCTGTTCTACAATATTTGTAAACATCTAACAACTTGCAGATTATGTTATACAATATATTCGCTGTAATCAAAAGGTAGAACAATTACTTTTATAAATCGCTGGACACTATGTTCTGCAATTAAACTAATAAGCAGAACAATGATCTTAATGATTGTTAAAGTTGAAAGATGTTAATGATTAATTGATAATTATGTTTAAGACTACTTATAAATGATAAATTATATATAAATTTGGATAATCAAAGATATTATTTATGATTAAAACCCCCGGAATTAATAAAAATGGGCAATCCATAAAAAATTATGACTCGTACTCCAATACAACAGCTTAAATGCGGACTCCATAGAACCCAACTCATATGTGTGTGTGTGTTAAAGGACACAAGCCGAGCCATAATAATGAAAAAAGTGCCTAATAATTATGTTGAACTACTAACAAAATTAAAGCTATATATTGAATGACATTAAGAATGCTATAAAACAAAAAAAAAGAAGAAGTAATACAATAAAATAAAATCACTGAAGTGGAATAGATATTTTTCTTCAAGACAAATAGTTCGATTTTTTTGGAAAACTTTATTTTAATTTTCTTTTGGGAGTTCTATTGTTTTACTAGAAACAATAACAGAAAATTTTCATCACTTTGGAAGTTACATGATCGACAAGACAACTTTTGGCACATTGAACATTCCAAAGTTGAAAGGCTACTACTAGGACTGAATTACCTTAGGTGAATAACAAACTAGGTTCCTCTGATTAGGCGACGACAATCTCACTTAGCGGGCAGAATGTTCCATATTAATTTTTGTAAATTTGAGCAGTGTTCATGCCATGTCTTAAAATCAAAGCCTTTGTCTGTAAGCTAACCTCTGGTTCTCTGAAACCTTGATGTTATTGTATTTGGTTGCGCTGAATGAACTCGGACTTTGGACATAATGAAATGAGATTTGAACTATATTGTCAGTAAATTTTCATTATATTCCGTTCATTCCTAACAAACTACTAGAATTGAAACCCTATATTTATGATTTTTGAGAAGGTTCCATTCTTCATTATACTCATTTTCTCCAAATCTCGCCATGTAAATTTTCATCAATTCATTTTATATCAAAATCTTCCCTCTTATCTTTCTTATTTGCCTTTATTTTTATTCATTCTATTCATTCTCCCCAACCAAACACAACATAAGGTGCCGGGAGAAACCATTTTACGGGTCATATACATTGATGATGGTCTTGTTAGCACCCGTGATGAGTGAATAAGTGATGCAATGCTCTTCTTGAAACTTGTAAGATGTCCATTGCAGCTTATAAATGGTAAGGAAGATCTTTAAACAACGGGATCCTCATACTATGTATGCAGCTGTTATTTTATATTAGTAAAATCTGTCTATTATTCTTCCTGCAAGAGATTTACTCTCCTGTGAAAATAGTTGGTATTTGGAGAAACCGTTGGTAGTGGGATTTGCATAGATAGATAGCTCTAGTAGTACTGTAATAGGGCTAACAATGCATATAAAATGATCCTGCTATGTAAACTGATGCCAATGCTGCCAATATCATTTCAGATGCAATTTCTTGAACTTTTCTAGAAATGTGAAATGCCGAGAATGTGGTGAAGATGGACCTAAGAAGGTCAGTCGTGCTGAAGTTGAAATGAAGCAAGGAGATTGGATTTGCCCAGAGTAAGAAATATGATTTACTTAAAGTTACTTGACTTGGCGAGTTGCAACTGATATGTTTAAAGAAATTTAGCCTATTGTTATTATATGATATGCATGCGTTAAACCTCATGAAAGCAAATTTTCATTCCCATTCAACATTTCTGCTTTCATATATGTACTCCCTCCGTTTCAAATTAGATGTCCACTTTCAAAAAATCACACAGTTTAAGAAAAGTAGTTGTTTACAAATTAATTGCATTAAATGACCATAATATGTGGTATGGGGTTGATCTTGGAAATATAAATAAGAGTTATGTGGAGTAGAATTGACTTTGGAAATATAATTTTGCATTGAAAGTTGAAGTGGACAACTTATTTGAAACAATTTTTTTTTTTCAAAAGTGGACATGTAAATTGAAACGGACGGAGTATTAAATTATCGTGAACCATCAAATCGCTTATTGCATATGGAGAAATTCTGGCAGCTATTTTCTATTCTGCTTAACATCATATTAGCCTGTGATAGTTTGTTTGTTTTCTTACTCATAACAAAGGGAAATTAATTATCAATAGATTTCAGCTTTGTACTTGTATTAATGCTAGTTTTTGACTTGAACCGAATAAAATCTTTGTTGATCCTTACTAGGTACAACTTTAATATTCTTGTAAGTGCATACCTAGAGGGTTGGTGGGAGAAGAGGGAGGGGGTGTACATAGGGTGTGAGGGTTTGAGGTTCAGTAAAGGCATGTCTGTGAATCTACAATGACAGAAATAAATAATACAACTCCCAGTCCCAACCACTGATTCTGCCTGCCGAATAGAAAATCCTGTCACATTTCTTTTTATTTCATAATACAATACAGTGACTTGGTAGAATCTCAACTATATAATATCATGGTAAAAAAAATAAAGATCGATGAGCTGAGAACCAGGTGAGATTCCAAGCAAAGGCTGTACAACAGTGTATCCCGTATAGATAATGGAATGTCTCCATGTGGTGCAATCAACCAAGCTGTAGAGCTATAAAGAGAATTAAGACAATGGCTATATCCAAATGATCAAGTAAAAAATAAATGTCTCTGGAAGTTTTTCTGAATGTGTGCTCCTAACAGCGAGTCTCAAATGGTTATAATTTCACAAGTTGAGATAGAGTTTGAATTGAAGTGAGATACTTCATCAAAAAAAATTATTCACTCCAAGTCGGATGGAAATGTTATATAAAGGGATCCATACAATTTGATTATGAGTCAACCTCTGAAAGCTTCTACAAAATTCTTCTTAACTTTGACTTGGGAGTTGCTTATGATTATATATTAGGGATTGACGCTACTTAGGAGCAGTTTTTGTTAAAGTTATTATCTAGTTTTAAACTTTATATTCATAATAAATCATTTCTCGAGCAACATAGAGAGTTTCAGGTTTCCAAATCTTGCAATATTTGGTGTATTCACTATTCTCTATATCCCATGATGTATGCGCTTCATTTTTTAGTGTCGGCAAAATTTAAAGTTCCTCTTTGATTTGAATGGAGGACTTGGTTGCGGTGTTGTTTCATGTTATAGTATGACCTATATAAAGTAAAATTATTTATGTGGTAGAAAATTGAACAGCCTGTGGGTGTACTAGGAAATGAAAACAAGTAGACCATTGCTGTATGACACTTCTTCAGATTGCAATATTGCATATATATCATAGTCCATATTTGTAAACTGGCAGAATCTTATTGAGATTTAAATCGTCTTTTTGTTATAATGTTATTTAACTACCCCTTGGATGTGTCTTTTTTTGCCCCACAGACATGACGTCACATGTTTCCTAATCAAAAGAATTTAATTTGCTGCAGTTGTGGTTATATGAACTTCTCCAGAAATGCAAGCTGCATAAAATGCAACGTGGAGGGTCCTAAGAGAGTTCGTGCTGATGCTATTGAAATGAAGAAAGGAGATTGGAACTGTCCACAGTGAGTTCTATAGTACTTGTTCATTTTCTGAGCATGAAGCATTGCCAATATAATATTTGAGTACATCTGCTAAGAAACCTTAATATATATGTGTGTATATTCTGTATTCCAGTTACCGTTCTCAGGAATCTTGCATCCTTCATATTGTGTTGTTATAGGGTTCAAATGGTTTGTGCTACTAAGTAGGTTTTTTTTTAATATTCAGCGGCCCGAGTGGTGCTTTTTATGCGTTTGTTAGTCAAAATGCAGTCTAGTCATTTTTCCTCTCTTTTTTGAGATCCAAAAAGAGTACAGGATGCCGAAGTTGCTGCTGCATATGAAAGATATAACTACATAAAGCACGTTTAAAAGACTATAAACCAAATCACTTTTTATGCTATAAAATATACAAGCAATATAAGTTTTTATGTTGATGTCTTTTACTATATAATCTTTTGGACTAACGGGGAGGGTTGCAAGGGTGATGCATAGTATGCTGTGGATTAGTGTTCTATAAATCTTTTATAGGACTACATATGCCCTTTGTGTTGGGCTGTTACCTTAAATTGTCTGAGCGCCTTCTGCTCTGCCAACATTACTTGTACTGCATCATTAGAGAAGGGCTTTATGACACTGCATCTGCGGTGTTTAAAAGGATTGTATTAAATAATATTATCTATATATAATCATATACAACAAAGAATCAAATAAATGAACTTCCAAAAATCAAAAAAGGGCAACGAACAAGACTGTTTTGGTCACCAGCAACATCATGAAATGCTCTTCATGCTTCAGTGATAATTATGTTCAGTTCCTTGAGGATTATCTATGTAAACTTTTCCTGCACTTACAAAATAAAAATTACAGCCATACTATTCTGTATAGGATGCAAGACGCAGCTCCTGTCAAATTTGTCAATCTTGCTGATCTTGTAATTACCAATGTGTATCAAATATATTGTGGCCAAACAGATAATAATTATGTAAATGAATTCAGAAATTATATGTTTAGGTACAAGTTATGTTATAATTGTATGCTTGTATGCACGGCTGCTCTCAAGTTTTAGCTATTTTAAAATTAGATAATTTTCTCTGGAGAATATGTAGAGATATTAAATCAGCTTGATATTCTGTATCTTTTGCAAAAGTTATTAACATATTAAGTTGCTGTAATACCCATGGTTTTGGGTCTACAAAAGCTGCCAATGGGCTATTTATTGTGTTAGGTCAGCTTTTGAAATCAGTAAATATTATTTCGTGTACAATTTGCAGGTGTCAGTTCATGAATTTTGCAAGCAACAAGAAGTGCAAGCGTTGCCAAGAAGTGCGTCCGAAGAGGGAGCTTATCCCTGGAGATTGGGAATGCCCCTCGTGAGTGTTTATTATACTTTAGCTGACATTAAACAGTTATAATTACTGGCCGAGCCTGTAAATTAACTGGGCTGTTTTCCATCTGTAGATGTGATTTTTTAAATTACGCAAAGAATGTGATATGCCGTAAGTGTGATGGTGATCGCCCAAATGAAAAAGTGGATACACGTTATGAAGACCAGTTATGGAGGAAGCCCTCAAGCCCTCTCCAAGGCAGGTAGCTTGATAAAGCTCAATATCCTAAACGAGAAATGATGATCTATATGCATGAAGGTTGGATTTGTTATTTGCCAATGCTCTGTATTCCATGCATTTGGCTCTTCTAGTGCTATTCCACCAGCTAGAAGAAGAAAAAGAAACCATAGTTGGTCTCTTGCATGTGATTTCTCTAGTTAGGTTACTTTTGTAAGTTATGATAGTTCTTCTTAGGGTTTTGTCACATATTCAAATCATCTTGGTTGATATTTGATATTATTAGAACTGTTTTTTGTGGCAGTGTATAATGTCTACTGAACCGATTAGAAGAAACATCGGACATGCTCTTATGAGGAATGTTAGCGAACTTCCTGTTATTTTATCGATCATGTCAGGAGTCTTGATATATTTAACAATATATTTTATAGTGAATGCAATTTTAACTCCTCGCATCATTGCATGTGTATGTTTTCTTTGTAACCTTTGCATGTGTATGTTAAGTTTTGTTTGATTTGATTCTTCAGTTTACTTGTAAGTTAGTACTTCCTATGTCTCAAAATAGTTGTCACATTTGGTTTTGTGTCGGTCATATTGACTGAAATTTATTAATATTTTATCAATTGATAAAATAAAAAAAAATATATCACCGGAAATAACTTTTAATCTACTTTAAAATGTAATTTTCAGTTTTAAAATAATGAGTGATTAACTTATAATCTTTGATCAAAATTTAGTCAATTTGACCAATGTGACAACTATGACAGAGGGAACGGAGGGAGTATCATGTTTAATTTCGTCGTTACAAGTCTTCAAACATTCTGCAAAGCCGTCATTATTAGGAAAATGCTTACAAGTTAAAACAAAAAATATAATTAGAGATATAACTGAAATCTATATATATAATAAACAAATTAGTTTAATAATTTTTTAATATAATATTTGAATTAAATATTAATTTTTTTGGTTGATCGTTCTCTGTATCATTTTTTTAATTTTTAAATCCAGTCTATTTATTGTTAAAATAAAAAATATCAAAATATGAAAAAAAAATCAGTACATAGGTCGGTATTTACTATTTAGGGCAAAAAATATTTTGATAGGTTTATAATTGGATGCGTATGTATAATATTTCTTGTATACTTTGTTCAATGATTTTATAATACATAATTGAATTGAGTGGCAGTAAATAATTAGAGTTTGAATCAAAAAAAATCCGTTTATCGAGAAAGTGACATTAAGAAAACCTGAAAAATATCCTAATAACAAATTTGAGAACCAGCTGGGTATGTGCAATAAACATGCATGAAGAGTTAGTTAAGCTAAGTTTAAAAGAAATTATTACTATTTATAATGAAAAGATAAAAGTTATTTAAATATTTGAAAATTTTTATTTAAACTATCAATATCAATATATATATATATAAAGGAGGATGCGGGCGTCTCTAGAATTGTTCGATTCAGTCTTCTGATTTTTCTTAAATTTCGGAGAGAAAATATAATTATAATTCGAAAAATAAGTTTCAAGAATTCTAAAAGTAATACAACTCTTTTCTTATTGAATTCTAAAAATGATACAACTCTTTTTCTTTTTATTTAGTATTTCTTATTGAATTCTAAAGATAATACAATTTTTTTCTTATTTAGTAATCCAAAAAGAAATATGATTATATTTAAAAAATCAGGTTTTAACCAATGACTAGGAATCATAAAATAATAATAATTAACAAAAAAATAGGATATATAAAATAAGAATCATATATTGATTTTATAATAATGTAAATGATTCTTGATTAGTATTGTGTTTGACGTGCACGGGAGGCGACCCAAACTAATTTTTATCTAAATAATAATAATTTTCCAATTAGTATTATGTTTGACGAGAAAGTGGCTAATATAATTTTTATCTATGTTATAATTTTTTTTTGTTGAAACGGCGGTTCAAAATAATTACAAAATAAAATAGGATATATAAAATAGGAATCATATATTGATATTATAATAATGTAAATGATTCTTGATTAGTATTGTGTTTGACGGGAACGGGAGGCGGCCCAAACTAATTTTTATCTAAATAATAATAAATTTTCTATTAGTATTATGTTTGATGGGAAAGTGGCTAAAATAATTTTTTGTCCATGTTATAATATATTTTTTCTGTTAAAACGGTACCACGGTTCAAATTAATTTTTATCCAGTTATAATCTTTAATTTTATCATAATTAGAATAATTTTATTAGTATTGTGTTTGACAGTAAAGCGACTCAAACTAATATCTAAATTGTAATGTTTTGTTATTAGTATTGTGTTTGACAGGTGAGCATCTCAAACTAATTTTGATCTAAATTATAATATTTAATTTTATCTTAAAAATAATAATTATGGATTAATATTGTCTTTGATGGGAGGGAAGTTCGAACTAATTTTATTATTAGTATTGTGTTTGACATGATGACCACTTATACAAATTTTTATACTAATTATAATATTTTTTTATTAGTGATATGTTTAACGGGAAGATGACTCAAAATAATTTTTATACTATTCATATCAAAATTTATAACGCCGCCGCGAAGCGCGGCTTTTTTCACTATACTTATATAAAGGAGAAGCGAGGGGCGTGTAGGTGGCGCCTCTCACATCGCTCCGTTCTATTTTTCCAATTTTCTGGATTTTTCAGATGAAAAATATCAAAAATTAGAACTACCTTTTTTAGTTTCGGATATATTGGAAGCAAGTTTCAGAATCTGATTTTGTTTCAAATTATTTATGGAATATAGCAGCTTGAAAGTTTTAATCTGATTTTGTTTCTGATTATTTGATTATGGGAAAGACAGATTATTTATGGAATATAGTAACTTGAAAGTTTTAATATGATTTTGTTTCAGATTATTTAATTATGGGAAAGAGTAGCACACACATCTATAAATACCCCTATAGATTGTAGGGTCTCTCAATATCTTTGGTGATAGTTCTCTTACTCGATTTTTAAAGGAAAAGCGAGGGGCGTGTAGGTGGCGCCTCTCACATCGCTTCGCTCTCTCTGGTGAGAGTTCTCTTGCTCGATTTCTAACTCGGTGGTGCCGTTCTTCTTCAACGATAAGTGAATGCTGTTTATACGGTATTAAAAACAAATATTAATATTAAATCATTAATATAATTTTTTATAGGCCGCCGCAACGCGCGGCTTCTCAACTAGTTTAATTATTTAAAAGAGTAAAATTTTACTTTGAAAAGAAGTAAATTGTAAATGAAAATGTAACTTTATCAGCTCCAAACAACTTCTTAAAAATATTATTTCTTTATAAAAGAAACAGAAGTCCATATTTTATTAAAAAAAACACGGTTTCTTTTGATTTCCCGCACAGACACCAACTAAATAACACCGAAACCTACATACATTCTGCTAAACATATCATGCATGTTGAAGTTATTGTTTCACACGGAATTGACCAGCATTATAGGAAAACTGGAAGGAAAAAAAAAACTGATCAGATGAATTGGTCGTTAAAGAGTCTAATAAATCGATTTTAGATGCATAATTGATCGTAAAAGCTGGACATTTTAAACTCATCAGTTCAATTAATTATATTTTATAAAATTTCCAACCATCAATAGTCCCAGAAATACGTCCGGACTTCTGAGTATCTTACATGAAAACAATTCAAACCAACGACGGGTTTTTATTAACTTGTAATCGACTATTATATATAGAAAAAGTGAAATGATCAGTTTTGTTGTATTGAAAGTCGAAAAATAAGAAGATTAAATTTATAAAAAAAAAATACAGGTTTAATTTTTTTTTTAAGTACATGACACTTAAAATAAAAGTAATTCAAAATTTAGCCAGATTTCGTTTTATACATTCTAAAACTGTTTGAATGAATTAAAGTACTGAACCCTCTCTCTTGGGTATGCTGTGTGATGCTTGTGTACACTGCACGATTCACGAAATGATTTAATGAAGTCTATATTATGTATCATGTATGTACACACTACTTACATAATTAAGTTATTTGTATACATAAGCCGGGGGACCATTAAATTCTTTTGCTATGTTTGGCTGAAATGGACACCCCTAGAGCTCCACTCTCAATTTAAGTGGTAAGCGTCTTGTATAACCTAAACGGAAATATGTCAATTTATTCTATTTAATCACAGCTTTACGTCGTTTTCCTGGCCAGCTCGATGTATAATTGGTTCACACTAGTTTCTCTTTTGTGTAAGCAACTTTGTGTGTATATATTATCATGCTCAGGTGTGGATTTATTGGTAGTTGTGTTTGCTCAAGAGCTTGAACAACTCTTTGTTCATCAGGTTTGAATGAATTTACTATGCATATTTTATAAGTGGAGAAATTAAGCAAGCTTTCATTTTCTGTGCCTCGACTTGTTACAATGTTTTAACAAATATAGTTATTAGTTCACGTCTGTTCTTTTCTTACTTATTGTGTGTGTATAATTGGCTTAGATCATGTTTGATTGTGGTGATGACCATCACTAGCTTGCTACTGATCAATATATATATAGTACTAGTAGTTAATCTGATCAATTCTCCTGCCTTTGTGTGTTCATCTCATTGTTTTCATATAGCTCTTTCCCTAGCTCCCTAGATCTCTCTTTATATATGTAGATACAGCTGCAGAATATTATGTGTGTGTGTGGATGATCTATCGATCTTGGGTGATTGTTTGATGTCATGCTAGATATATAAGCTTGCGAGTCTCATCACAAACTTGTTTTTCTTTTTTTTGTTATTGCAAGTTTAAGCTTAGATCTGTATGAGCCTAGAGTCCAGAACCCTAATTTCTTTGCTGCCAGTTGACAGTTTTACTGGGTCTTTATTTGTTTACGTCTTTATTCTTCTCTCGCTCTCATCATTTAGGTTATGCTTCTCTCTGTCTCCCTCTCTCTCCCTCCCTCCCTCCCTCCCTCTCTCTCTCTCTCCCCCCTCTCTCTCTCTCCCCCCCCTCTCTCTCTCTCTCTCAGCTGGCCATTACATGTTGCTCCCTCTCCCTGTCTCTCTCCGTCATAATTAGGTTACAATTACATGTTGCTTAATTTCTGAATTTCCAGACTAAATTGTACTGCAGTACTATATTTGAGTGTGATTCACTGATACCCTCAGGTGTTTAAGTTAGATCTATACTCTTATTTTAACCATATTAATTAATTCTTGTTGGAGGAGATCATTAATCTGGTCTAGATCCTGTACAGACAGCATCAGAAAATATAGGATGACCTAATCAATTTTGACTGTTTTTTATCCCCTTCTCACATTTCCGATGCAATATAATCATCACTTTTTGCTTGTACTCCTACATATATTCTTTTTTTGTTTCAATTCTCATTAATGATAGTGTACAAATTTCTGAAGAAGATCTGTAAGAAAGAATTCATTTTACGTTTAAGTGGCTAATTCGACGACTATACATGTTAATTTATGTATTATCCTGATAATTACAGAAGAGTACGTTGAAATAATAAAGATGGGAAGAGGAAAGATCGAGATCAAGAGGATAGAAAACAACACGAACCGGCAAGTAACCTTCTGCAAGCGCAGAAACGGACTTCTGAAGAAGGCTTATGAGTTATCCATTCTGTGTGAAGCTGAAATTGCACTCATTGTTTTCTCCAGCAGGGGGAGAGTTTATGAGTTCTCCAACAACAATAACAGGTACCCCGCGCACCCCACTTAACTCCTACTGCTTTCTTTTTAATGTCAGACACTCAGACTCGATCTGATTTTTTTTCAAATCTCGAAAACTTGTCATCATTACTTCCTTCTCGTACTAACTCTGCTAATTCCCAGTTTGACATATAGTACATATATACATATAGGTCCATTATTCATCAATGATGTTGCTAAATTGGTTTATATATATATTTAGCAATTAAAAAAACAAATATTAATTGGCGATGAATATTATCTGTGTGAAAGCCTGAAAGGTCATGTTCATAAACTGAATTAAACTGTGTGAGGGCTTAAAGTAAATTTTAGTTTGGCTTGGCTTATGAAATAGTCTCAGCTCTGATCCTGTTTAAACATCTATGAATGATACAGTACTGAAAAGTATTTTTTCCAAATCTGAATATCTGATGCATATTGGCTTTGCTTTTTTGTGAAAGCCTGAAATTTCTCAGATATGGTCAAAGATATCTCAAGTAGAATGCAAGATATTGTAAAGTTCCAATGCACCTTAATGTAGAAGTAAATATTTTCACAGAGAGTGTATAAAGAGTGTAAGGTGAGTACTGTATTTTCACAGATGGGTAATAGCTCTGAACTCTGTTGGAGGAGACAAGAGTTTTTTCTTATAGTCTGACCTCCTTTCATATATATGCTAGCTGCAGCAAGAAATGATCAACTGCATATATGTCGCAGTAATGTCGTCTGTGGTGCATTTATATATATGGATACATGCATTTCATTCCATTTCTTGTGTTGTTTCTTGTACCTCTTGTGCTGTACAGGACTTTCCAAACCTGTGAAAGTTTTGTTATGAACTCAGTTTATTTATTTGCATACAGCACAAAATTTGAGCCAATTACTAAACGAAATTAATTATGTGTTTTTATAACCGAGCTTGTATATTTTGCAGCAACATAAGGGGGACAATCGAGAGGTACAAGAAAGCCACTGCTGATGCTTCTGCTACTTGCTCAACTCAGGAGATCAATGCTCAAGTAAGTAATTAATTAAGCTTTTTTTGTTGTGTACAAATACTAAACATCACATTTTTACACAGAAATTTGAATCAATTACGTAGTTTAAGATAACTTAATAAGTTTGGAATGGTCTTAATTCAGATAGTAAAGTTTCTTGTCTGTATATAATGAATGTTTTTTTTTGCTTCTTGTCCATTTCTGATCATGGATGCATTATGACTGTAGTTCTACCAGCAAGAGTCTAAGAAGCTTCAACAACAGATTCAGATGATCCAAAATTCTAACAGGTAATCATATCGTTATGACCATGGATGCATTGAGTACCGTAGTTAACTAATTTTGTTTGTTATGTATGTATCTCCTTATTGTTTATAGGCATCTGATGGGTGAGGGATTAGCTTCTCTGAATGCCAAGGAACTGAAGCAGCTGGAGCACAGGCTTGAAAGAGGCATTGCAAGGATCCGATCCAAAAAGGTCTATACATACTAATTACTTTTACAAATTAACAAAAGTATGAATTTGGATTAAAAGTACAGGGAGCAAATAATCAAAGTATATGGATAGGATTAATACTCTTATTATGAAATTATACTACTGTATCCATGTTAAGTTTTGGATATTGAATGTAATACAGCATGAGATGCTACTTGCTGAAGCTGAAGGCTTGCAGAAAAGGGTAACATTTCAAACTTTAGCCGCTATTTTAAACTTAATCAATTGAGCAATTAAACTAATTATACAAACGTTGCTGTTATTACAGGAAAACGAGCTGGAGCATGAAAATGCTTACTTAAGAGCAAAGGTACCTACACTTGACAAAATTAATTCTGAATAAAACCATCACTGAATGTGCATGTGTTCAGTTCCATATATGTGTGTGTTCTTGTTGAATTCACAGATAGCTGCTGAAAATGAGAGGCTCCAAGGGCTGAGCATGGTGACAGGCAGTTCAGTTGGGCAAGACGAATACAACGAGTACCAGGCCTTTCTGGCACGTAATGTGCAGCTGCAGTTCAGCATCATGGATCCCTCTCCTCACCCTGCAGACGATCACGTCGAAACCGACTACCAAATCACCCCCAGAAAGCCTTTTCATCTTGGGTATGTGCCTACTTGAACTCACATAAATGCTCATATGTGTTCACTAATACTCTAGAAATTTTCATGAAATTAAATAGGGATTTTCTCTTGATTTCAGGTGACTTGACTTGGTGACAGAAACTTGAGAGCATGCATGCGATCTTTGACTGGTACAATAACAGAAGACACAATAAAGTAGCTATTCTAATATGGTACTGTGCTGTGCTATATTTAACAGACCAGAGTTATTATTGGAACCTTTGCATTCAGATGTTTTAATGTTTTATCATGTCTTCAATTTATAATTAAAGGGGTCGGTGCACCTTTGTATGACTCGTACTTTCGATCATTATGCATGCTCTTTATTTATTTGACTTCTACAGAGAGCTATATATATGTATCATGCACTAAGTTGTCCGATTTATATCCACATATGGTTTTTTTTTTGTCTTCAGGATATGTCCCTGTGTTAATAAAACAAAATACTCATTTGAACCAGAATTTATTATATGATAAATTTATAAGAACATCACAAATGATATAAAAATTATTAGTTAAAATATAAAATTCTAAATAGAAATAATTATAAATATATAGAAAATTAATTATCAAACTTCAATGAGATATTTTTCTTCACTAGAAAATCAGCCAAGTTCCGGTTCTGATTATATTTGTAAAATTATCTTCTTTTTTCTTTTTTTTGGAAAATTTGGTAAAATTATATAATTAAGCAATATCATGGATACTTAAAATCTTACAAGTTCATTATATTTAACATAACCTGTTGTTGTTGATTATTTTTGTTAAGCTATTTTTTGAAATATAATTAAACAATATAGTGAATATTACATAAAATCTTACTGAGTTTGTTAAATTTAACGCAATCTTTTTTTAGTCAACCATTTTACTCCGGATCCTCGTAAATACTCTGCTAGAGCATGTGCGAATATTATGTAAAATTTGCTGAATCTGTAACACATCGTGCTTCGATAATATTGATAAGTTATAATTTAAAAATAATATGCTATTAATATTTTGTTTCACAATAATAAATTTTAGCAAATAAATATTATATTAGTGAAAATTTGAAATAAATTGAATGTCAAACATTTTATGTTTTTATTTTATTTTCCTTTTTCTGAAGTATATGATAAATAATATATACGGTGAGATTAGCTCTATTATAGTATGTATATATTAACCGCTAGTACAAAAATGTTTTTTGCAGCGCCCCTATTGTGTCGGTTCTACCAATCACCGTCACCTAAAAACTTTTCAAGCGTCGGTTCTAATATTAACCGACGCATAAACTTAAATTTCTTACATTTTAGTGTCGGACCAATAAATAACCGACGCCTATAAACTATTTTCTGCGTCGGTTAGCTGAATGAAGCCATGTATTGCTTTATCAGTTGTTGGTAAAATATTGCTTGTGTACTTCTATTTAAATTTCTTTTACATGAATTAAGAATGAGTAGGTTAAGAACATACATATAATATAATATATCAAATTATGCATATATAAACATTGCTTGTGTACTTTTATTTTAATTTCTTTTACATGAATCAAGGATGAGCAAGTTAAGAAAATACATATAATATAATATATCAAATTATGCGTATATATACAAATATTTTTTTTTAAAAAAAAGGACTTTAAGCGACGGCTTTTCAAACAACCGACACAGTAGCTACAACTTTAAGCGACGGCATTTTGGCTACCCGACGCTAAAAACACATCCTTTAGTGTCGGTTTTTTTGCTATGCGACGCCATAAATCATCTTTAAGCGGCGGCATTTTGACCAGCCGACACAATAAGTGTACCCTTTAGCGTCGGCACTTTGACTATGCGACACAAAAAATAACTTTAAGTGTCGGCTAATGTTTCTTTTGCGTCGCCATGGGGTTGATTAATCAGACTTTAAGCGTCGGCTAAACAGCCGACGCAATAATTGCTACCTATAGCTAGAGATGCACAAAAGATCTGTTCGGGCCAGATCCAGACCGGGCCAAAAAAATCCGGATTTTTTTCAAACCAGATCGGGCCGGGCTTTTTTTAAAATCGGGCCGGGCCGGGCCGGGCTTTTCCAAAAATACTAGGCCCGGTTTAGTTATAAAAAGCCCGGATTTTTCAAAAATCCGGATTTTATCCGGGTTTTTTTGAAAATATTAGGCCTGTTTTAGGCCCTCGGGCCGGGCCGGGCCAGACCGGGTTTTTTTCGGATCGGATTTTTCAGATTTTTTTCCAGATCGGATCAGATCGGATTTCAGATTTCGGATTTTTTGAACATCTCTACCTATAGCGTCGCGTTCATATACTACGCTGGAATGCCGACGCTAAAGGCCTAATTTGACCAACGCTAAAAGCCTATTTTGTACTAGTGGATGTTGTATATTAACGAAATCGCTCAGGATGTTGTATATTAACGAAATCGCTCAGATCATTTATTGTCAGCTGTATTCAGTAGGTCCATGTGTTAGGAATCATGGGTCAAGGTACTATTTACATATATAAACCGGAGTCTTCACGGAAACAGCCTCCCTACTCTTCGGCCTAGGGACATGGTCCAGATGTGCTCTATTCGGGATATATTGAGTATGTTTGGTTGGTTATAAGTTAAAAGTAAAGAATATATTATTATTTTAAGTTAATATAAATAAATATATTATTTCTCGAAATTTTGCTTAAACTCTTTAACAGAATACAGTTAACTAAAACTATAGATAATTTTGTATTTCAGAGGGTGTTCGATTTTTAACCGATCTTGTTCCAACTTTTATTTCAAATTACTATAATTTTTATTTTTTTATTATATAAATTATAATAAAAAGATTGCATCTAATATATCTCAACAATTAAATTACTTTAAAATCGATCGTTCTATTTAAAAGGGCTAAAACATACTGTACCTACGGAAGTATAATTATGGGCTTGGTAGAAATCTAGCGTATCAAAGTGGATCGGGCCTTCCAGATCTTGACCGAAAGGCCTGTGTTTCTATATATTAACCCATCCAAATACATTTTCTCACACTCGCATCACACACAAACCCTAAACCCCTTTCATCTCTCGCTACAACGCGGCTGAGTTGAAACGCCATGGCTCTCGTATGTTCTCCTCAGATCTCTCTTTTACTCTTATCTGTTCATTTCTTCTGGTTTTATTCGCTTTTTCTTTGTTTCATTGCTTAAAAGATGCTCACTTTTTTCTACTTTTTTCTTTATATTTTGTTTAGTATGTTCTATAAGTTAGCATCTGTAAATCACAATTAGCAAGTGCTTCACCAGTTGATACTGTATCACATATTGCATAGTTATTATGGATCAATATTTTAAGCTGATCGGGGTTTTCGTCGACAGATTAACTTGAATAAGCAAAAATGTAATTCTTTGTCAAGTAAGTTGCACATGACTTTTGATCGATATATATAAGTAAATGTTATCGTGTCCAATTATGGATGTAGAAATTGGGAATCAGTACTAATCAGTTGAACTACTGATTTAGGATTTATTGGGATTTTTAAATTAATCGGTGTCCAATAAGTAAATATTTTGTTGTTTATAAAATGAATGTTGACTACATCTGGTTAATGCTTTAGTAGTTTAGTTCATCTGGCTTGAACTTTCGGGATTTGTTTGTAACGATTTTCAGATCCTTGGTTCTTGTATTGAATATCAGTATGGGATGTTAGTTTTCTGGAAAAATATATACGATTCAGTTTATCGAGTTCAATTGCTAATAGTAGTTTAATGGTTTATCAAAGTCTTCTTTAAGTTGAAAATGGGAAATTTGCGATTGTTGGAGTCTTTATGCCCGTGTGATGCTTGAACAAATGGTAGTTCCCCCAAGTTCTATGCAGCACTTGAACTTGTTGTACCCTGTGTTCTGTTTTTGCAAGTTTCACAAACATACAACTTAATTTTGTAGGTTTTGAGTGAATATATGGGGTAAAAATAGTCAAACTAGTGGAATCCTTTAGGGTGATTATGTGTTAATTTTAAACATAACATATGATTTGTGTATTGACATATAAGTGATGTATGACATGTGTGTAGCACTTTCTGCAACTGTAATGATGTGTTCTGCTTTCAGATTTTGCATGCTGGAAATGGAAATAACAATGCTTGGAAAGCACTCATAGCAGCAGAATACTCTGGTGTGAAAGTCGAACTTGCTAAGGATTTTCAGATGGGTGTATCAAATAAGACACCTGAATTTTTGAAAATGAATCCAATGGGAAAGGTGTGTCCTATTTTTGAATAATATGGCTGATTACATTTCCCAGGATTTGATTTTTCATCTGTAACAGAAAATTATATATTGTAGATTCCAGTGCTTGAAACCCCTGATGGTGCTGTTTTTGAGAGTAATGCCATAGCACGTTATGGTGAGTCTACTTTGCTCTATTGATTATTAAGTGTATTACCCTGCTCTAATTGTAGTCTCTTACTGCTTTGTACAGTTGCCCGTTTGAACCCTGACACTGCTCTTTTCGGATCTTCACCAATTGATTATGTAGGTCACTCTGTTACCTATCATGTGGTCTTTTTATGCTATATTTGCCCAAATAATTTTAGTTCATTATTATTTATTATTTCCATATGCTTCTTAAATCTCCTATGCTGTATTTATAGGCCCGTGTTGAGCAATGGATTGATTTTGCATCTCTGGAGCTTTACACGAATCTATCTCGATGGGGATATCCACGAATGGGTTATGGTGTATACCTTCCTCCTGTAAGTCAAATATCCTTCTTCCCTTGATTTAGTATCGCTCAGAGGTTATTTATTTATTTATTTATTGCGACACGTATGTAAACCCAAAGGTTGAAGAAGCTGCGATTGCTGGATCGAAGAGAGCACTAGGAGCCTTGAATACCCATCTTGCTTCCAACACGTACCTTGTTGGGCATAGTGTCACCTTGGCTGATATTATTATAACATGCACCTTGGCTTTTGCATTTAGTCGATTACTGACCAAGAGTTTCACATCGGAATTTCCACATGTTGAGAGGTATTTTTGGACCATGGTTAATCAACCAAATTTCTCCAAGATATTGGGTGAGATCAAGCAGACAGATTCAGTGCCCCCTGTTCCCTCAGCAAAGAAGGAAACTGCAAAGCCCAAGGCCAAGGATGAACCTAAGAAGGAGGTAAAGAAAGAAGCAGTGAAGCCTAAAACTGAAGAGGTGGTTGAAGAAGACGAAGCACCCAAGCCAAAGGCAAAGAATCCACTGGATCTGCTTCCTCCTAGTAAAATGATACTAGATGATTGGAAAAGACTATATTCTAACACTAAGACCAACTTCCGCGAGGTTGCTGTTAAAGGTATATCTATCTTGCAATTTTTGTTATGATTAGGTTATGTTAGATTTTGGCAACCCTTGTCAATAAAGATTAATGCTGAAGGCATTGTTTGCATGAATGTGATCTTTTCCATGAATGTTGTGTGTCTCTGTTGGTGTGGTCTTTCCAGTCCCATATTTGCCTCTTTCTACTCTTCGTTTTGAGGTTCACAATTTTTTTACAGTGTTATGTCATAGTTATAAATAATTTGAACCATCCAAAAATTTTGTGATTTTAGTATTGCAGATGACAATGATATTGTTTCATGTTGTATATAATATATTGCCTTTTGATGTGGTATATACACAACACTTGCCTTTATTTTCTGTGAAATATATATTTATGCTTTTTACCATTCCTAGTCATGGTTCTCTTTACTATGTATGAGGTATATGCTTTATTTGTTATAATGTAAATTTTATGACAGGAGTCTTATGTGCAATTATGAATCTATCTGAATTAGTATGATCTAATGTGATGTTACGTAATATGATTAGTACTGAGATAATATAGGAGTATGTCTTGAATTTGATCCATATATTTTGCCTTATGTGCAGGATTCTGGGATATGTATGATCCTGAGGGCTACTCTCTTTGGTTTTGTGACTACAAGTACAATGATGAGAATACCGTCTCATTCGTGACTATGAACAAGGTGGGTGGATTTCTGCAGCGTATGGATCTGGCACGGAAGTATGCATTTGGTAAGATGTTGGTTATTGGTTCGGAACCACCGTACAAGGTCCAGGGACTGTGGCTTTTCCGCGGGAAAGAGATCCCCAAATTCGTAATGGAGGAGTGCTACGACATGGAGCTTTACAACTGGACAGAGGTTGATATCACTGATGAAGCTCAGAAGGAGCGTGCTAGCCAGATGATAGAAGATCATGAGCCTTTTTATGGTGAGGCTCTATTGGATGCCAAGTGTTTCAAGTGATTCTTGATGTGAACTTCATCATTTTTGTTTAAAATAGAACTGTCTTCTAAAATTTTACTGTCTTCTAAAACTTTTGTTTTAAGCTTAAAATACTTTGTACTTGTGTGTCTGCCAAATGTTATTGTGTTCCTTCTCAAGGAGATTTAATTCTATCTTTATTTCTGGCCAAGGTGGTGGTGGACTGCTGGTTGTCTTTTGCTGGCCTGCTTGTAATCTTAGTACTACATCTAACGTCTCAGTATTTTTAGGAAATAGTACTATTTATATTTTTCAAATCAACTAAAACATCTGTTTTCTGAACAATGTAGTCAAAAGGGCAGGGGGGTTGATATTTTAGTATAAGAAATACCATAGTTCCCAAAGAAAGATCCCAATTATTTTTTTCCAGAAATTGATATATCAAGCTGCCATTGATAACTCTCCTGCTAATACAATGTTCCCCATATATGTGCCTTTTGGGAGTCAAGTGCAAGTTCCTCCTGATTATAAATAGGATCTTTCTAGTGTGTGTCCAACAACTACTTTTTATTGAGATGGAGGATTTTTACTAGTCATGATTTTTGTGACACTAGAAAATCCGTTGTAAATATATTGCCTGATCATTGCCTTGACTGCATTGGAGATGGTATTTACTAGTGGGGTCCTGTTTCTTGACAAACAGTTGTGAGGGAACATTTAACCAACACATGGCTTCCCAGTCGTTGGATCAACGATCCAACGGTTGGCAACAATCCAACGGTTGGGACAAAAAAAAAAAATTTAATCGATCTGGTTGTTTTTTTACGCGGATTGAGTGGGTTGGGCTTGCTTTCCGTGGTTATTTTACGTGGTATAGGTTTCTTGATCCGCTGAAAAAAAACGCGGACGTGCTGATAAACCCCACTCTCTAAACTGTCCTTTCCCTCATTCCCGCCGGCATCTCTTTCTCGGTCTCTCTCGCCGGCGTCTCTTTCTCGGTCTCTCTCGCCGAATGGACTTAACTGTAACCTCAAGAAGGCCTTGTTTCGTTGAAGAAGACGATGGTCTTGTTTCTCTTGCTGACATGAAGGCTGATTTTACTGGATCTCCACCCAAATCAACCATAACCAACCCAACCAATTCATCTCAAGGCATGTGTATTACTCAAAGAAAAGCACTCGGTGATAACAAAGACATCTTCATTTACAGGTTTGTAATCAAAGCTTTAATCTTTTTGATCTGGGTTCGCTTAAATCAGCGAAAAGATGATAAATCAATGGTTGAATCTGAGTGATAATATCCGTCCGTCCGTGTTTCTTTTCAGCGGATCTAGATACCCGTACCGCGTATAATAACCACGGAAAGCAGGTCCGGTCAGTCAATCCGTGTAAAAAACCAACGGATCAATTAAAATTTTCTTTTTATCTCGACCATTGAATTAACGATCCAACAGCTGGGAAGCAATGTGTTGGTTAAATATTCCCTGACACACGGTGTCAGGGAAAAGGACCCTTACTATTGATAAAAATCTAGGAAGCATAAGATAGTGGGAACTATCGTTTAATTTAAGAAAGTTCTTCAACTTGATCTAATACCTGATAGTTGGTAAACTAGCATTGCTTTTTAAGGATTTCGGTTATATGGCTGATAGATTGATTATTTTAAATAAAAAGACATAATTGATTCAGGAAAAAAGATATATTTATATTTGATTAATTAAATGAGTCATTGGAGATTACAAGTACGATGTAACATAAAAAAAAACTTTTAATGGATCTTTTAGTCTGTGCATATTGATACATACGAGTAATTTTTTTTGATTTAGATGATAGATTTTAATTTGCAGAGATTTGTTTGTATATATTATTAGACCAATGAAAAATCGCCATCAAGAATTGGTTTTTGGTGTCCATGAATACACTACAAAAACCAGTACTTCATTGAATATGTTAAAAGATGGCCTTAGGGGGACAGAAACCAAGGGAAGGTTGGTGTGTTTGTGAACCTCCGGGAAAGTAACCTTGTGCTCCCCGTGCTGTTTGAAAATTCGATCTACAAGTTTGGATTTTGAGTTCATAAATAAACCATGTCAAGAGTACCACCGGGGTTGCAAATTTTTTAGCTGAAATTAATCTAATGTGTGAATATTATGTGGAAAAATTGACACATATTTGAAGAACATACAAAGAGTTATAGTGTTTCAACCTTGTAAATTGATTCATGTTAAGATCGAACTTGTAGATTTAATGCCTTCCCCTTATAGAGAATTATCTCATATCAGGAAAATTAATATTTGTCTCGTATATATGTCAGGATCATTCCATCCTATGATACCCAGGCAATCTTGTCAAAAACAACATTTAACATAATAGAAAACACTACAAATGCGAAATCTGTCTACAAAAACCTCCAAATTCTGGAAATATTAGTAGCTGAAATTATAATAGCAGCACAGGCTGCACATTGCGCGATTTCTCTGGTGTCTCCAAATCTGTCAGAGATCGGCAAGCTGCTGGATGTTGATGGGAGAAACAACATCTTGATTCCCATTGAAAGCCTTCCTTGCCATTAGTACATTCACCGCTTCTGTTGGATGGAATGCATCCCAGAACACGTATTGATCCCTGTTTGAGCACGGCTGCTGCATGGGGAGGCATGTAATCTGTCCATTGTTCTTGCCTATACCACAGCACCCGCGGTCTAGAACCGTGAATCCTGCATAGTCATGTAACAACGGTGTTATACATAGTCTTCCAAGACCCTTGCTAGCACATTGATAGATTTAAACGTGTTAGGCTGAGGGAAATTTACCATAGGATCCAGGGTTGGCGAGGATGTCTTGGATCATGTTGTGAATGTCGATGAAGGTTATTCTTGCACCGGGAAGATTGGTGTTCAAATTATTGATCATTGTCTTGGTGTTGGCATTGAAAGGTAAAACTAATTGGTTCACATCCTCTGAGCACTGATCGTTTGCACTCTGTGAAAGAATGCTCGGTATACAACCCATTAGTCCAAGCCCTGCTATGATAACCTTCCGCGCTCCAAGAGTGTAAAGTCTCTGCAGCAGCAAAAACGCCATAAAAAATTTGATCAAGACCTTTTCCATTTTTCTTAAACAAGAACAGAGGTATTATAAAAAAATTTATGATCTTACAGTGAGTTGGGCTGTGTACTGCTGAACCAAGAGATCCGCGAATTGTGGACCATTATATTGATTCTTTGTCGGATAGTTGGGCATTAGGTAGTTGTTCAAGTAGTCATTGCTGCCCATTCCAACAAAGAAGATGCACCTTGATAGCTGTTGTGCTAGATTCTCTGCTCCGACTCGTGCTCTGATTTGAGTCAGCGAATGCTCAAAGTTCTCAAGCTGTCTGTTGAATGGTATCCTACCAACCTAACAACAAAACATTGAAAATGATACTAATGAAATTCTCATTGTTAGCTTGTCATTAGTTGATAAGTAGGTAACATTGTTGTTGTTTGTTGCTCACAAAGTTTCTTCCTGTGATATCAAGAATTCCAGCTGCAGCAGAAGCATAATTAACACCATGGAGCATATCATCGGTTGAAGCTTCAGAGTATGCAGGTACCAGAGGTAGTCCCAGTAGATCAGCTGCATGATGAAAATTATTTTGTAATTAGATTTGAAGGCATAAACAAGTGTGGGCACATCATTCTCCTCACATCTGTGAGTTTAGCATAAGGTGAATCATGGTTTCAATTCCGAAGCAAGTTTGTGAAATGAGCATTTTACTTATCATATGAGTCCTCTTACTATTTACTACATTAGATTTGGTGGAAACGTCAAGTACACATTGCTAGCAGCATCTAAATAAGCACCAAGAAATGAGCCGGCTCAATTAGTGCTACAGAACTTTAATTAGTTGAAATTATTAAAATTACAGAGTTTTTGGTTCAGTTTGGGTCTCAGTGTAAGTTCACTTATCTTTATCTAGCTATACGAGAATACGAGCAAGTTAAATTCAGGGAGTGAGGGAGAGGAAGGGAGGGGGAGAGGGGGAGAGGGGGAGAAGGAGAGGGAGGGAGGGAGGGAGGGAGGGAGGGAGAGGGGGAAGAGAGAGAGGGAGGTAGAGTAATGGGAGGGAGAGGGGGGGAGAGGGAGAGAGAGAGACAGAGAGAGAGGGAGAGAGAGAGAGAGAGAGAGGGAGGGAGGGAGGGTGAGAGAGAGAGGGGAGAGAGAGAGAGACAGAGAGAGAGGGAGAGAGAGAGAGAGAGAGCGAGGGAGGGAGGGAGGGTGAGAGAGAGAGAGAGGGAGGGAGGGGAGAGAGAGAGAGAGAGTACCAATTTCATCAACCATAGTGTAACCATTAGAAAAACGACCAGTAGGACCCCCCTTGAAGTCAATCCCATAAGGGTAATAGTTAGCCTTGGCTAAAGAAGCCAGATTATTGTTATTCCCATTGTCAATCAATGAATCTCCAAAGACGAACATAGCAGGAACCATCTCTCTTGTTGCTGCAGCTTGTGGTGCAACATCATAATCATCTCCCACCCCTTGCCCCCAAACCCCCACATTGACATTGCAAATGTACATGAATACCACTGCCCTCAACAACACATGCAACCAAGAAAACTTCAGGTACTTGCCCATTGTGTGTGAGTGAATATTGGTGTGTGTACGTAAGTGGAAGACAAGCTTATATATAATACACTACTACTATGCAATAGCCAATGAATAGTGAAGGTGATGAGAGAAGAGAAGTGAGGTTCAATAAATAAAGTGCATGGGATAGGACGGATGGACTGAGGAACAAATGTAAATGCATTCACCTGTAAATTTCCTTAGCAGTAAATACCCCTCTTTATTTCCCACATGCATTGCCCACCTCTTTCTTCTTCTGTGTAGTGTCTTCCAATGCTTGCTCGAAAATATTGCTCCCCTTTATAAATTCAACGACTGAACCAGAATTTACAAGTCGTTCTATAAATATTTAGTGGCGGAAGCAGGAAATGTTAATAGGGCTAATCAGTAACACAATTAGAAAAAGTCTTTGTAAATTCAGTGACAAAACCAGAATTTACTGGTCGTTCTATAAATATTCAGTGGCGGAAGTAAAAAATGCTAGTAGGGGTAATCCGTAACACAATTAGAACAAAAAGTGTCAACTTGGACTTGAAAATTAGTAGAAAGTAAACTCATGCCCTCAAAAATCACTCTTAGTCTTGAAGAAGATAGTGTAAAAATTGGGAAATTCTTTCTCTGAGCACTACCGTAAACGATTACAACTTGATAATGTTTCATATTTCCCGTTCCGCCGATTGAGCAAGTTGCAGTGAAGCTAGGTTAATTAATAGGAACATGCGGAAGCGGGTTATCTTTCATTGCTTCTGTATTTATTTATTGTGTAAATGAATGAGTCAACTGAGTGCAAGTACATTTATGTTGGTTTCAGGCATGCATTCAGTCCACCATCATATCTTGTCATCAATCTTTGCCACCTTCAATTTACAATCAAACTACAATATTGCTCAATTTTCATTTTTATAACGCATCGATTTTTATTCGGACAATATTTTCAACTCTCGACCTCATCTTCAGTCTATGCGTTACGTGCAATTGGTGTTTTCGCAATAATATACTGTACTGTACACACATGACTTTGCTGTGTAAAAGTCTCTCTCGCTTTCAACGGTGATCAGTGATTCAGTATTCAGTACTGTCGCTCATCTTTCCATAAGAAATTGATAGCGCCAAATTTATTACTCGGTCTGTACTCTTTTACAATCCAATAAGTGACATTCTCGTTTCTTGATGCAATTTTTTAATACAAATATTTTATCAGGTTGTCAACTATAGAATTAAAGCCAGTTTTGGATTAGCTGTTGGCCGTTATCTTTTACAAACTAATGCATTTTTTTGCCAAAAAGGAAGTAGATCTTGCTTTATCTGCAAGAGAGAGAGTTGGCGGGAGGGAGAGATGGGGGAGGGGGTCGGCAATTTTGGGCAACAAGTCGTGTTCATGTCAGCAATCGGGTCGATTTCAGATCAAGCTAAAATCACTTAAAATTGAATAAAATTGAAAATTGAATTTATTAGAAATGAAATTCTAATTTCGGGTCCATTTTGTGTCAATCGGGTGATTTTCAGATCACTTTCGAGTTTTGTCTCAGTAAATCGGGTTGCGGGTTTGGGTTCAGGTCTGATATTGCCACCCCTGACGGGAGAGAGAGAGAGAGAGAGAGATTTATATATGGGGGTTTAACTGTATTTCTTAGGGGTTGGGACTTGCTAAAGATAAGTAGTGCTTTTTTTAACGAGTAACATGTTAGTTGGAAGATGGTAGATGCAGTACGCGTAATACTACAATGAAGACTCTGCAGACACAGTTACTGCATCCATGATGCTCCGCCAGAGAAGGCTGTTGGTTTTGTATTTCCACTGCACAGTCCCAGGTATAACTTCTTTTTCTATAAGGCTCCTACCAAATTACCAAACTACTTGCGCTGTCCAAATTAATATCCTCATAAAAGAAATATACCAGTGGATCTACCCTGCTCATTGAGACATTATATGCACAATAAAAAGGAAAAGAAATGACAGTACTATTTCATGTACAAGCATAAAGTCAGTAATCAGCATCTTGACTAGCACCTTTTCATCTATTCTGAATCAAAAAAAAAAAAAAAATAGAGACAGGGATCCTTGGTCGGAAAAGATAGAGGTATAACGGGATATCGCTGTTGGTTAAGTATCACTCTCCTCGATGACCCAAAGCTCAGAGCATGTCACCAGAAAAGCTCTCAGCTGTAAAAAAAAAAAAAGGGGGCTTGAGATTAACATCTCGGACAAACCAGTGGATAAACCTGGGGTCAGTGACAATAAAACAGTGCAACGGAATGAGCAAGTCAATATGCTTGACTTAATTTAAGCTTGGTCAATATGCATATGTTCTTTCCTAGTTGAAAGAAGATCTCTAGTAAATATTTGCCTCTGCACAGATATTTGATACAGACGCTATCACACTCCCAGAACATTTCAAACTATAGTTTGCTATTAACTATTGGGGGGGGGGGGGGGGGGGGGGGGGGGCGGGGGGGGGGGGTTACAATTATCAGAAAGTTACATACTTACTTCTTCCCCTTAAAATTTATATATCGCAAGACTACTTCAGTTGAAAGATACAACCAATCTAGCCTTCCAAACCACACTACTCCTAGACATCTTGAAAGGGAACTAGTTCAAGTTTCGGAATGTGGATGGAGTACATAACTAGGCATGAAATTTCCTTTATCAAAAAACTGTAAGCCACAACTTCCCTCGCTGGAGAACAATAAATAATCATGTGATATCATTACATACCGTTTCTCATGCTAAGCTTTATGTTTTCAACTTTGAGCGAGAGCTCTTGTTTGTGTTGCTCAATATTCTGAAGCACTGAAAACAGGTTCACCCTATAAAATTCAGACTTCCTATTTGCGCTGTCCAGTTCTTCAGTAAGTTCTCGAATCTTCCTGTCCATGTCATCCTACAACATAAGACACAAAACTCTCGATTATAAATATGTTATTGTAATTTTAAAGAAGAGTATGAATTAATCCAAGTAAATACATAACGTGGAAAATCCTGCTAGAATGAGCTCGTGAAATCGATAGCAATCATGATCAGTATTATCATACAGACTCAGAAATTACTGAAGACAGGTTATCAATATTTAACACAATCAATACAGACATAATATGTATATTCACTACAGAGTAATCATTTGTATTGCCTTAGGAATATTAATGATCATTTAAATACTGAACAGAACTAAAACACAAAAGTTATTGAGTGCCGATTATGAATATGTTCATCACAAGTACGGTTTTTTTTTATTCATAAGAATGCATTTTATCATTAAAAAAAAAAAAAACAAGTATCCATTCTATCACTAAGAGCAAGCAACATAAAGCACAAAAGAGCATTCTACAATCTGGCACTTCTGCCTGCTTTCGAGTTTCAACAGATGCAGTCTCCTTTTTCCACATTAAATGTTGTACTTCATCAACCTCACAATCAATCTCCACAAACATATTAAATGGACAGTTAAAAGAGCCATGTGACTATCACCAAGGTACAAATAAGTTCATGTTGATCAATGGAATTATTATTTGACCATGGGATTCATGGGGGCATTTTCTTCAAAAGACCCAAGTTCTTTGATTTGCGAGGAAATAGAAGTCGAAGAAAGTTTACAGTAATACATTCTGCATTAAAAGTAAACTTTCATATTTTTCCACTGATTTCTTTCCAAGATAAATGCAAGTGTGCGATAGTAATATTGGATATGGTTAATCTAGACTAGTAAGCATTCATCCATGTGTACTCGACAGAACCAGGAGACATCACTGGAAAAAGTCAAGTCCACTTAATAGATGGAGATCAGCATTGGCCATAGTCCATATTTTTGAAGATTTGAAGGGCTATCTGTATCATCTTGCCAGAGAAGCTGTGGAAGAACCAGTAACCATAAAATTTCTGCTGCAGAACGCTCAGGCCTCAATAAACATTGTCTATTGATTAATTAACTTTGAGGGGTTAATGAAGGCCTAAAGTTGGATTCAAGTAATATGCTCCTGGTACTTTTGGATCTCGCATACAAAATGTACAAAATAGTATATGGAAATAAAGAAACTTTACATGATAATAATATGCAAGCTGAAGATCAGAGCGTCCAACTCCCTATTTGAGAAATCTTAGGATCCTAGGATGTGATTGTAAATATAAATATAAGTGCTGTGAGCAAATTACTTATTTTAAACATAGATTTGGTATAAACTTGTTAACGTCTTATATTAGTAATCATTTATCCAAAGAAGACCTGTATGCGCTAATAATTATTTTTAAATAAAATTAAGAAGGAAAACAACTGTGTAAGGGCCAGTGTTAATGAAGGCAAAAGCGCAGCGAACTCAAGGGGTGAAGCGCGGGCTTTTGTAAACAAAGCACACTATATTAATTAATATAAATTTTTATATATTAAGATAATTGGACAAGCTAATTACTATTTATAAACTCAAAAGATATAACTAGGCCCATGTGCCATGGTACTTAAGTATGTTTAGAAGTGGATAAAATGCATTGACCACTTGTGCATCGAAGATTTGTTGCTATTTAAGAAGTCTTGTACCGGTGCTTTGTTCAGCCATTTACACAAAAGCGCGCTTTTTATAGCTTTTTTGCGCTTTGGGCTTCAGCATTAAGCGCACATAAAGCGGGGCTTTTGTATTTGCTCTGCGCTTCGGAAAAGCAAAACCCAATAGGTGCGCTTTGCTGCGCTTTTCACTTAAAGCATCACTTTATGCACGCTTTTGATAACCATGATAAGGGCGGAAGAACATCTAAAAAATCAGAAATAAACATGAAGAACAGAAAAGGATTCTCATCAGTATCAAATTCTCTTTATTGACTAGGTGTCTTCTCTACTTAAACCAAAGATACTTTAGAATATATGACTTTGGCTGGCTAATGTCGTTATATTGCAACTTTGTTAATAGAGTTTAGATATTATTAATGTTATAGTATCAATATGTATCACAAATATGCTATAAATGTATATAATTGCATATAAACATGGCATATTCATAATTCATGCTAAACAACAAAAGATAACCTTTAATTAAAATTAGCACCCAACTTACTTTCTATTATTTATTTGTATAGTTATATGTGTACATGTATAGACATTATATTCTATTTATTTGTTTGTATAGTAATATGTATACATGTATAGACACCTATATAAACGTGGGACATGCATCCAAATCTGCTCATCTCAGAAGTCATTATTTTAGCAATCCTTACAAGTCCTCGAGTGTCTTATATGGGTTCTTCCAAAGTAGGTGACCTAATGACCAAGAAGTCAGTCATGAACAGAGAATGTTAGATAGGAACCGTAATCCAAGTGATCCAGGACCGACACAGAAGGCCTAAAGAAACATGGGTCAAACAGTACCTTAATTCTTGGAGTCTTGGACCTAAATGTAGATAAATGTGTTTCTTCATATTATTATCATGGTGAAATTAATGATAAGATTCACACTAATTATGGCCTCAAGGTTGTACCTGCACAGCACCAACAGTGACTATATTTTGGTATCTAACAGACTTCTATCGATTTGATTTTCTCTGTTTACGGGTTATAATGGTGTCTAACATTAGATAGGTTATATACTTCATACTTGCTAGTTGCTACATTTTTCGAACAAAATTCAAGAAACGGCAAGAAAAAATTTACTCCCTCCGTCCCACTCATTTGTCCTCATTTCCTATTCTGCTTGTCCCAAAACTATTGTCCACATTTAGTAAATATGGTAAAATAATTATTAGTTATGTTATATATGAAAACAATACATCTTTTTAATGACTATCAGCTTATTTGATTTGAGTGAATAAAAGGTGAATTTCTAATTGTGAGACAGAATGAGTGGGACGGAAGTTGTAAGATTTTCCATCAGATCTAACATGTATAGCAACCATATATTACATGCAAAATAATTAACTTCATACAGGAGAAGCACCAGGATGAAGAAAATCACCTCAGATAGTTGTTGACCCATGCCTCCGTCGTGATTCCAAGTGCTATGAGTTTCTCGACTTGACAAATCTTCCTTGTCACGCCCACTCTTTGTTGCTATTTTCCCCTCATTCTTAATGGCAAAAGCAACTCTATTAGAAGCCTCTTGTAGAGCATCTAATGCCACATTGTAAGTATCAACTGATTCTGCACCTTCATCCACAAATTTAAAGGCTTCATGGCGTAGATTATTATATCGGAAAATATGAGACTCCAAATAGCTGCTATATGTGTTAGTGGAACGCTCTTCCAAAATAATACTGCTTTTCGCGTTAATTGTCCATCTTTTCAAAACATAATGAGATGGAAGAGTAAGAACATTTGTAACTCTAAAGACAGCCAGCACATGCCTACAAAGAAGACCGGAGAACTCAAACATCTTGCAGCTACATTTAGCTCTCATACCTAGGACATTAAATTTAACATAGTTTGCTTTATGATTCTCCCCATATTTTGCGACCTGGTAAGTCGTGATTTCTCCATCGTCCTCCACTTTTGAAGCCATATAAGTAAGAGTCCCAACTAGCTCCTCCTGAAATCTTGTGAATAATTTTCTTGTGTACAACTCAGATGCTTGTTTCTCCATTGGAGAAGGGGTCCTCAAAACAGGAGAACCCTTCATCGTGTCATAATCAGCTTTTACTTCTTTCTCATTTCGACTCTCCAATGCTTTTTCATATAATTTAAAGAATTGATTTAAACTAGTTGAAGCATTCACATACCCATCGAAATAAGAGTTCATACTATCACTGCGTTGGGTTATAGACATTTCTGCAAAAAAACTATCACGTATATATACTAGCACCCATTGCCGGCGAACAGAGTATAATGTTTGAAGCCATTCATGATCCTTGAGATCATACTTATCAACTAGAGAAAACCAGAAAGACTCAAACTCATCGACCGAATCAGTCAAGTTCACACATTTATGGAAGTCTGCTTCAAAATTTGGATGTTGAAGAAACATATGGGACAACTTCTCTTGGCATTTCTTCAAAATGTGCCATTTGCAGAAACGATGACGGGCCTGCGGAAATACCTGCTTGACAGCTGAACCTATCAATGCATCATAGTCTGTTGTAATTGATACTGGAGGACGTCCGGACATCGCAGTAAGCCATGTCCTAAATAGCCAGATAAATGATAATTCTGATTCAGTTGTAAGGAAAGCACACCCAAACAACACTGGTTGTCCATGATGATTCACCCCGGTAAAAGGTGCAAAAGGCAGGCGATATCTATTCGACCTGTAAGTTGTATCAAATGTCACGGTATCACCAAAATAAGTGTAGTTTGTCCTTGCCTTTGGATCAGCCCAGAAAACATTACCAGTAAATTGTTCTTCATCGCCCTGCACCGCATAGAAGAAGGATGGGTTATCTGCATGCATTTGTCTCAAATAATCCAAAAGCAGCTGAATGTCACCTTCTGAGCTTTTTTGGCGGTTATTTCTCATGTAATTCCTGCAGTCCACCTCGGTGAACCCAACTTTGCTTATACCTCCATATTCTTTAATCAAGGCTGACATGATACGGCGAGGACCCATTCCAGCTGCCTGCAAGGTGTCAATCAATGTCTTAGCAGGACCTGAAATTTGCCGATGGGAACGTAAGCAATGAACTTGGTCAGGGGGTACCAACTCATGATTGTGCTCCTTAACGAAACTTGAAACAACCCATTTTCCAGAGTCTTCTTGTATCTTCACAGACAGTGCTGCTTTGCATCCCACTCGGGTTATAGTGCGAGGACGTTTGATCTCCCTATCCTTGGTGCGCTTTTCATTTAAATTACGGAACCCTTCTTTGGCACAAACAAATGACCGCTGAATAATTGCCCCATCCTTCCTCGACCGCCGGGAAGAACTAACCCGCGTACTAAAGCCAACACGCCTGGCGTACGAGTTATAAAATGCTTTGGCAGCCTCTTCGGATTCAAATTCCATTCCCTCATAAGGCTCAAGGTCCGGGTCTCCCAGAGGGACAAACAGCTGTCCAGCGCCAACCCCCAATAAACCAATAAACCCCGTTCCATTCGCAGGTGAGCTATTGTCCATATCTTCGTCAACATCATTAAGAGTATTTTCAATATCCACCACAACATCATCTCCCACACTTCCACCCCCCAAACCTATATCCATGTTTCTCCAATGCATATCTTCCATACATGAACCATTCTACATTTGATCCCACAACCTATACTGTTTCCAAAAATTCCAATTCATCATTCTGAAAAACATTACTAAAAGCGGAAAAGAAAACAACTTTAACCACATACATACAACACCCAATTTCAAAACACAAAATGCTTCAATAAACTGCAACAAAGTAAGCACTTTGCAAATAAGACTCTTCAATATAACAGCTAAAAATCCTAAAAACAATGCAAAAAATATACAAACGGTCAACTTTACATATGCAACACTAAAAATGATACACACAGTTAACCTAGAGGCGTGAAGTTTAGAACAGAAATAGAGTAACTAACCATGAATAAAATTATCGCCTGTTGGGTGAATAATTACATTTACGATGAGAAGACTCACTGAAATGTGGAATTAGAACATTCACTTCTAGGGTTCGCGAAGGTGTCTTTTTGTATATATGTTACATTGGGGGTAATTAACAACTTTTTGGCAAAGTTAAAATCAGGGTTTAGGGCTAATTTGGAGTATGATTCTGGTAGTGTTCAATTCATATTGCACTTCGGAACAGCGAGAGGGAGAAGAAAAAGAGGGGTGATCTTCTGCGCGGCGTTGTTGTATAGGCCCGATATACGGTGTTTTTCTATATGGAATAACTATATTAAAAGCTGAGCTTGGTAAAGATTTTACATGTAAATTTTATCTGAAATTTTTACATTGCTTAACGTTCATCTTTGATTTGTACTCCATGGTTCTTGATGAAATATATATTGATGGGACCAGGTCCCTGGCATACGGCTGCCAGGGACTGGTTAAACAACAATCCATTTCCTGGCCGTTGGATGCATATCCAGCGGCCAGGATCTTATTAAAAGTTTAATGTGTCCAGCGCTTTTTTAGCGCTGGACGTGGGAATCCCTGTCCAGCGCTAAAAAAGCGCTGGACACATTAAACTTTTAATATGATCCTGGCCGCTGGATATGCATCCAACGGCCAGGAAATAGGCTGTTGGTTAAGCGGTTGCTGTGGACCGCTACCCTATATTGATTTACTATAAAATATGTGTTTAGTTGATATATTCTTCTCAAAAGGAGATTTTTAGTTATGTAAAAATATTATAAAAATGTTATTATTATTTTTATTGGGGAGAACTAAAGAATAACCGTAACTCGAGAAAAATTTAGGCCGCAATTATGTTTCGATTCGAAAGCACCGGATATGATAATAGAGAGTCAAGTGGTCCAATCATGTATCGATTCGAAAATATTATAAAACAATTCAGACCACAATTATGTATCGCTTTAAAAACACTTAATGATACTCAGATCGTTTAAAAAAAATAATGATACTCACATATTTTTAATTTAAACCCTGATTTAATATAACTTTTTATTTGAATACTAAACACTGATTTCAAAAACGTATTTGTTATGCATAAATAATAGTATGATTTTGTTTTGACTACACACTCATAATAATTGTATCTTAGTCTCAACTCGGTCACACCTAAATCATCCATTATTTCTTGTCGGTTATTGTTACAACAATGACGAATTTTTTTTAATTTTATTTCTCTTTTAGCACATTTTCTAGTGGACATATAAATAACACATTTATAATCTTTCTTAATTTACATGATCGATCGAGCAGAAAAATTGTCAAAATCTTATTCTCAAAATGTTATATGAGTAGGTTTTTTTTTATATTTTATATGTTGGATTCTTAATCCCACAATAATGAAATATCTTTTCATTTAGATGATATCCAGAATTGATTGTGACGAAATATGATACATATTAACATGTATATAATAGAATATTAATATATAAATATAAATAATAAAAATTATATTAGAACATACGATCATTAATGACAATTAAATGAATATAATAAAATAATAATTATTTGGATTGTATATCAAGAAAAGGGGTATACTTTTATAACATTAGTTTTATAGTCGTCAGTTGTATTGAAAATGAGAGGAAGAAAAATAAAATTGGGAGAGATTATGAAAATATGCTGAAAAGAGTGAATAGGCGTGGCAAAGAGAGATGACATAATTTTTCCAACAACCCGGTCAATTTTGAAAAATGTTATAAAATATCCAAAATCACTTAGGATTTTTATTTTAGTTAAATGATTATGACAGAGGTAGTGACGTTTTTACCGCAAAAGCCAAATGAGCTTATTAAGTGAGGAAAGTTCAATAATGGTGCAAGAATTGATGTGATTCTTTGATTTGTTTATTAGTACCAGGCAATTAGCATTTTTCTTAAATTTGTTTAATATTAGACTAGCAATGCAAATTAGCAATATGATTTAAAAATGACATATTTATTAAATACAAGTGTAGTAATATAATCAAATTCGACACTAGTCAAATAATTTTTGAAACGATCGAGCAAATTGTCAAAATATTCACCATCTGAGATTAAAAAAAAACAGTTTTTCCTAAATATTAGTCGCTTCTCGTATTATTATGAGTCAAGGCTAAAACTTTTAAAAAAAATTAAAGACTAACCTAACCTCACATCCTCACATGATTTCCATTTAATTCATCGACGAATCACACATACTCATGATTTTCATTTAATTCATTGACAAATCACACATAACTTATGTGCGTGCGCATATCGTTGGACTTAATCATGAAATATGACGTTAAATATTTCATCATGGTGAACGACAAATAATATATTATGAATAGATTAAAATTACAATATTTCTCTCTCAAGCATTTTTTTTAGGTTGAAGGTGGATTATGGGGCTGTTTGGATTGGAGAATCACTGACTTTTTTTTAGCAGAAGCACAACTAAAAAGTTACAATGATGTTTGGGAAAAAAACTCAACAGCTTTTTTTGGGCTTTAGAAGCAGGAAGTGATAAGCTAGAAGTCCAAGTTTTTTTCTTCTGCTTCTCACTTTGTCCACTAACACATCCACTAATAGAAAAATATATCCAAACACTTAAGTTTTACTTATGCTTCTCACTTTTATTCCACTTCTTTATTTTAAGTAAGAAATCACTTCTTTTAAGTTTAACCAAACGACCCCTATATACTTACATTTTGAGATAGCAATTTCTTTTTTATGTTTGTAAATAGAGCCAAACATACGATCAAATATAAGATTGTTGTCAAAAATGAGTTTCAAACTTTCAATATCACATATATGAAATCTAAAAGTGTTATGAATAGATATCACTATGATCACATTATTGTATAGCATATGTCGTAAAAGAATCAAATCAAGTCATTCAAGTTCTCTAACAACGAACCATCAAAACTCAAGTTTAGAGAGTAATAAAAGATATCGATATGCTTAGTTTTTATAAATTGATTAGCAATTTTCAGAAAATAAATGTCGATTTAATCAACATTGAACTCTTAATTATCATATTTAACACGAATTTGTTAATTTACTTCTTAACACTAAATTCTTATCTCACTTCTTAACACAATGCCTGATTCACTTTTTATTATATAAAACTACAAAACAAAATCGATCATAAACACATTCACAAATATTATTTGAAAAAAATAATTGATAATATAATATAATGGATTTGAATATTATTAGGATTTGAATACCATCAGATTTTAATGGATTTTAAACAATCTCAATTGAATATCATCGGATTGTAAAGTATAATTTAAATCCTAATTGAATATCACCAGATTTTGTAGAACAATTTAAAATCGCAATTAAATATCTCAATGTTTTAATGGATTTCAAATCCCAATCGAATCCCCCGGATTTCATAAATGAAAAAAATGTTTTAAAATCCCAATTTAATACACCATTTTAATATTTAATTATGTAATTGAAATCTAATCCTTTCCAATTTATTAATTATTATTTATACCGGAGTGAAGTTTTTTCTGTCAGTAAGCTTAGTGAAGTTCCATATCAAAGGTGAGATACACATGTGAGCACACGGGGGATGTTGGAGACTTGCACGGAAACCATCTTTAACTTGGCAGCTACATAGGCGAAAGTAGAATGAAAAGTACGCACATCAGATGAATGAGAGAGAGACGGAGAGAAAGAGAGGGAGGACGAGAGTCGAGAGAGAGAGAGAGAGAGGGCGTATAACGTATTAGACAATCACACACACGCGATGATGCGGTCAAAACAGAACGTGAGCAGGTGAGTGAAGCAAAGTATTAGCACTCCAGTATTTCATTTCAATATCTTATTTCATTAATTTGAGAGAATAAAAATAAATTTCTTTGTTCTCTGCTTCTTCTTCGCTTTCTATCATCCTAAAAACACTCCCCACTTATCCATCTCTCCCACCCCATCTCTCTCTCTTTCTCTCTCAATTCAACCTCTCCCTCCACTCTGTATATATATATCATTACTTTATACACAGAGAATAAGTACACAACAAGTATCCACTCATCATTTTATCTAATCCTAATAATCATCATCATCCCACAGATCCAATCTCATTTCTATCTATCTATCCATCAATTACGCAATGTCTTCTACTCTCCGTAGATTCAACAGAATCAGAGCATTAGCATCAAAAGCTTCATCATCGTCGTTATATTCTCGCACGCAGAATCGTGGCTTCGTGAATTGTTTGCACGTCGGTTCTTGTATTCGGCGCAGAGAGTCTCTCATCGGAGTTCAGGAGCGTTATAAGTGGGGCCACGGCGGCGGTAGTAACTCCGATGATTATTATCACACTCGTAAAATTAGGGCTGAAGCTAATTGTCCTCGCTGTTCCAAGCAGCTTGATCTCTTGTTTTCGAATCGGTCGCATTTGATTCCTCCTTCGGCTTCGGATGCTAATAATCCTCCTTCGGCTTCGGATGCTAATAATACGAATAGTAATTGTAATAGCAATGGTAAAAATGTTGATGTTAGTAGTAGTGGTGCGGTTCCTTCACCGGGAGGGAAGGGTGGAGGGCGATATGAGGCTGTGAATGTGTGCCCTAATTGTAAGACGGCTTATTATTTTCGACCATATAAGATGGCTCCGTTACAAGGGAGTTTTGTGGAGATTGGTAGGGCAAATAGTAGTAATTATGATAATGGTAATAATAAGAGTGGTAAGGATTTTAATAAGAGAATGACTAGTAATGAAGATTACGGGAATAGGATCAAGGCTTCGTTTTGGCAGACGTTGAGGGGTGGTGAGCCTCCCGAGAATTGGCCTCCGCCTGGTCCAATGCCGCCTAATGGAAATGGCAATGGGAGTGGGTTGGCAGTCCATACGCCACCGGGTCCTCCTTTTGCACCTGGTGTCAATGTAGTCCGTGCTGCTGGAGGAGGAGGTGGTGGCGGTGGTAATGGGGAAAAGAATGGTTGGGGTGGGTCTAATCTGGGGAAGAAGTTACCGACTCCCAAGGAGATATGTAAAGGACTTGATAAGTTTGTTATTGGGCAAGATGGTGCCAAAAAGGTGAGAACTTTGATCCACACTTATTTATTGCTAAAATTTATCATTCTTACATGATATGAATGACTTAGAAAGTAGCAATGAGGTATGAGATTTATGTTAGATGATACTATTTAAAGTTAGTTTTAGTTATTTGATTTATGTGTGCCTTTGGGAGTGTGACTATGAGAGCTTATATGTGTCAATATAAATGAGACCACCATGCATAGCTAAAGCCCTTTATTGATTTGAATCGATGACTTATGTCCTTTCATTTTAAACTTTTGCTTTATTTGTTGAATGTAGTCAGATATTAACTAGAGCATCTCACTGGGTTGAAAGGCTGTTAATAGTTATTACTTTTCTCAAATGTTCTTATTATAGATATCTCTATGAAGCGTATTGTCTTTCTGTTGAAGTCCTTTACACAACTTGCACCGACACTGTCTCCCCAAGTTGTTAGTTGTATACTTGTATGCTTCCTGGGCATCTACGGATGTGTGTCAAATTATGTCTTTCGTTCTCTTTTATTCTTATATGCCTTGTTCTCCTCACTTGTGTTGCAGGTGCTATCAGTTGCTGTGTATAATCACTATAAGAGAATTTATCATGCTTCCCTTAAGAAAGGGTTAGTTTTTAACTGTCCTATTTCAAATATTTGTAGCTGTCCTTGTAATTACAATTATCAATGCTCCCGTTATTGCCCAAATAGATTTCTATTTTGTCCTTGTACCTTTTTTTTATGAGCTGAACTTCTGCATGATATCATTAGATCAGGAGCAGAATCAGGTGTAGCAGAGGCAAGAGATAATGACGATAATGTAGAATTAGAAAAGAGCAATGTACTTCTGATGGGCCCAACTGGGTCTGGTATGCACCCATCCCAGCATGCTTGAAACCTTTCATTTTTTGAATGCATTTACAATTAACAAAGTATGTTTTGAGTGTATGATCATAAAGTATTTGTTACTTGAGTGTATATGTAGTCTTGACAATTGACAAGTTGAGTCTGATTTTTTCTTTCTTCTTAAAAACAGGGAAGACATTACTCGCAAAGACCTTAGCCCGCTTTGTGAATGTACCCTTTGTCATTGCAGATGCAACTACTTTGACACAGGTTAGGCAATTGATAAAGAGATGGATTAGGCTTTTGTACTCAAGCTTTAGGATATTTAGAATCTTTATTTCTTACTGGCTTTTAACTCTTTTTTTTTTTGTTGCTATATAGCTTCTAAGTTTCTAATGGTTACATAAATAGTCTGCTGAATATTACTTTGCATCTTATATCACAACTCCTTCAGTTTTCAACTGTATGAAAGTTCATCAACGATATCCAAGCTTACATTTTAGCATTTATTGGGGAACTGTTCAAAATCAGCTTTAAGACCAAAAGGACTTTTCAGGAAATCCGGTTTTTGAATTGACCATACATTTTTTACCTTCTTTGCACTGCCGCCTGCAACAACAATACCAAACGGGGCCATGGTTGCTATGCCAAGTGAACTGTATACTTAAATCTTAATCAACATACATGAATACAACAGATAGTTGACTAGTAGCAAAAAGAAATAACCCATAGGCAATGGTATGAACACAATATAGGACTAGACTGAGCTTCTAGTTGAACTAAATACGTCAGCTTCAAGTTCTATATGTAGTTATCAAGTATCAAAACCTTAATGTTTCAGCAACAAATAAATAACATGTTACATTCTGTAGTTGCCAAGAACAGTATCTAAGATCTTTCTTACTATGTTGAGACAATCAAGGATCATTCTTAAGCTTATTATATACATGATATAATTCTGTAGCTAGTCTAGTGGCTTCATTTATATTGTGTACTCCCTAACCATTTCTTTTTGTAGGCTGGTTATGTTGGTGAAGATGTTGAATCTATATTGTATAAACTACTCACGGTATGGTATAGTTCTTTGTCTTGTCATAATTTCTTTCTGATCTTGTTTTATTGCACTATTCTTTGTGAAAGTATGCCCAATATTTGTAATGAAGTCCAACTCTATATACCAGGATATAAGTTCTCCATCAACGTCTCTTATAAATATAACCCCCTTTAGTTTTAAGTCAGTTGGTCTCTTTCTTAAATCTGGATTTGATGTGATGCAATTGCATTTCAGAATATCAAAAACTTGAAATATATAGGCGTGGCAAAATGTGTTCACCATATACACATTATCTCTGAATTCGGGAAATAAGTATTCTATTTCATTACAGAGAAATTTAAGTTCGAAACAGGAAAAAAAGCTACATAATTGTGCCATGCCCCTTTAGACTTTTGCCAAATGATTCCAGGGAAAAAGAGGAGTAGAAGAAGTTAAATTATATACAGAGAGGAATAGTGGAGTATCTAGTTGGACTTTATGTGAGAGAATAAGTACAAAAGGTTTTTTTGTTAGACTATATAATATCTGGCTAACTGAGTATTTCTATGTTTGTATTTCAATTTTAAATATTTGACTAATTACATGCTTAATGTAAATTTTAGCTTAGCAATCTAGTATAGGTACATTCACCTTCTCTTCCAAAGAGGAGAAAAAAAAGAATTGGTGACCTACATGTACAATCTCCATAAGATCCCATAAATAATTAAATATATGCACAGATGCATGTTGGCAGAATGTGAGTGCCTGTATAACCTTATAAATAGATTATTTTTGAATTTAAAATCTGACCACTTCTCATTTGGTGTGATCAAATTATATTATTCCTAAACAAGTCAAAGCTGTACATGATAGAACTATAATACTCTTATAGCTTGTAGGCTACATTTTTTTTTAATGAGGATTGAACCCGAGTTTTATTTATCACTGTGAATACACCTTTACCACTTCTCTGTTCCCTAATCCTCAGTTCTTATTGTGTGTAGAAGCAGGTCATATCTCCTGTAAACAAATTATCAATGAGTAATATAAATTTGAATTTTGTAGTAAATAGCTTTTGAAAAAAGTATCTATTACCTTCCTGAGGTAAATTTTATAAAGAATGTAATGCCAAGGGTTAACAATAGCTACATGAACAATATGATATTATTATATTCAAGAAGAAAGATAGCTCAGCGGAGCTCCCAAGGACTGTTTAATGTTTTTCTTGAGAATAAATTATGTCCAATGTACAGTATTATGGTGATTGGGAATCTGATTCTAGTGAGTCGAACTGGTGGGTACTATATTTTAAGTTTTGACCTGCAGCTACGAGGAGAAAAGTACATATCCACTAGTTTGGCCCACAGTCCTCCCTGACCCTTTTGCTTCTTAATTAAAACCACATGATTGGAACAGAACTGATTGGATGTATATGAGTTTTTGATCTGCCGCCTATCATCCATTACTTAGTTGGACTTCAATGTTGCATTAAAATTAACATTAAGTGGTCATTTGTTAAGCAGTGAATAACACTGTATCAGCTGAAAGAGTCTAATTCCTACCATATAGATCATTTGGTTGGTTGGTACTTGGTATATATAATAATATAATTAACTGAACAAAACTGAAATGGACTGAAGCATCCATTAATTAATTTAGACTCAGTCGTCCAGAATTGTTTATTTAAAAGTAATCAGTAGTCCTATACATCTCTGCCTGGAAGTTGTGCTTTTATGTATCAATCTGATTAGTGATTAGGATCAAGTTGGGCTTTGATTTAGCATCAGAGTAAATGAATGAGAACATGATTCCTCTCACGTAGATTAGATTACTTATCTACTTATGCATGCATTCGTTCTGTAGTACAATTTCCACACAGTTTTGTGATGTTGATTTACATTTTCTTCAGTATATATAATTTGCTATATTCTTATGCATTATATTCAGTTACCAACTTTGGTGGTTCTGTTCTTTATACGTGTATGATCTTTAATTTTCTAGTTGTAAAAAATGGCATACAGGTAGCCGAGTTCAATGTACAAGCTGCTCAACAAGGGATGGTCTACATTGATGAAGTTGATAAGATAACAAAAAAGGTGCCTTCGGTTTCTGTATAATAAGCATGTTGATTAGGCGATCTTATGTCTAAAAACATCTCTATGTATGTAGGCTGAGAGTTTAAACATAAGCAGAGATGTTTCAGGCGAGGGTGTTCAGCAGGCTCTGCTGAAAATGTTGGAAGGAACTGTGAGTTGTTTGTGATATATATTACTTGTTGATTAGTTATTGCATGTTGTTGATGCTTAATTTTTTAACTTGATCTTTTAAGAAAAAATATTTTCTGTTCTGCACAGCATCTAGTGGAAAATAGTAACATATGCCAATTCAATGTGATGCTAAATTGCTAGTTACTAGCATAGTAATCAGAAGCATAATATTTAGAATCTCTTCGGATTTGATGTGATTTATCAAAGCTATCATACAAAACTGCATGTATATTAAATTTTTTGACATTACACGTAGTCAACCAAATTTACACATGAATCATATATAGCCACCAATTATAGGGTGATAACATTGTATCGTAATTGAAAAGAGAAGGATGCACAAAGGTTGAGATCACTGAGGTGTTTGAAGATGGTAATGAAAGAGAAGATAGGAGCATGACAGAGAAAAAAGGATTTACTTTCTTTGTTGAGGATGATTATCATACTTCTCATTATGTATTTCTTTCAGGACATGATTCATGTTAATCTATAATAGATTAGGTGATTTTGTCGCCATGACCCTAATACCCTATAATATCTAACTTACTGAACATCTGTAGCTTGTCCGGTCCCATTTTTTATGCGTCATGTTAATATCCGCTATAATAATAATAATTGATGCGAGAGTACCTGCGTGAGAAATCTGAAACTGTTAACTCTACAATGTTGTGGGCATGTCATCTTTATTAAAGTGTTGGAGGCTTAAGCTAACATAGGTCAGTATCATGTTCAGGGCAGTATTCTGGATTTCTAACTGGTTTCAAATTTTTTTTGTTGCATTAAACACCTATCTTTTATTTATGGGCTAATAGCTACTTCATTTCTTTTTCATTAATATTGTAGATTATAAATGTTCCTGAAAAAGGAGCACGGAAGCATCCTCGAGGCGACAATATTCAGGTATGAACATATTTATCTATGGGTTAAATTTTGCTACAAGTTTTACTTAAATTTTAATAGTACAACATGGTGATTGGAGCTTCCTTTATATCTCTGTATATGACATTTCAGTGGATGATCTGGTGTTTCAAATTTGGCTACAAGTTTTGCTTAGATTTTAATTTCTAAATATGCTTGTCTTCAAGTATAACTTTTTCAGGTTCTTTTAAGCCTGTTGTTTGTTTTTGTTTCTGTTCATTTCCTCCCTCCCTCTTTTCTTTAATAGATAATATCCCACTTTGCCATTGTTTGCAGTCTCCCATCAGTGGCAGAGCCATGGTGGTTCATTAGGGTCACATAACCCCTCTTGACATTTGTATGTATATCATGTACATTTACATTATAATATATTATATATGAAAAACACATTTTGTAAAATATGATACTCTCTATGTCCCCTTTTAGGGTAAGAATAGGATAAAAACATTAAAGCGGTTGGTAGACATATAAAATATATATGTACTATAATTTGGTAAAATTAAATTAATGTCAATTTGCTCTTTCTTGATTATTAATCAATATGATTATATTTCATAAGATCAAATTTGTTTTATTTTATTAAAAATGTAAATTTTGTTCTATTTTGTTCAAAGTTTGCTGATGACAAAGGACTAGTTATTATGAATTAAAACTTGAACTTATTCTATATTATAGGAATAATAAACAGTAAAATCTATATATATATGTGTGTGCATATCATAATCATGAAAGTTTGAGAATACAAATGATATCTGTCAAAAGATAATTTTATATTTTTCCCTACAATTTATAGAATTTGACAATTAATAAATGTCAAAACTTTATATCCGTTTGAATGCAATGATTGGTATACTTACTCTTACATCCAGCTGCCTGTTCAAATTTAAAAGTATATTAAAGATATCTGAGTGACGCTATTGCCAATATAATTTAATTTCATAAGTAATATTATTTATTACAGTTCATGAATGAATCAATACGTCTGTGTATCCAAATTTAAATTGAGAAGCATACCAAAAAAAATCAATTTAGTTTGTGTATTCTTCTTTTCTTTTATTCAGTTGTGTATACTTTTTGGAACATCTTTTCCCATTTTTCTTTAGTTTTCTTAGAAACATATATTAAGAAATTTGAATTTTTTTTAGGAAACTGGAAAAAATTTCTTCTAGTAAAGCCCCTTAGACTTTATTTTTACCCCTATCTCGGAATGTGTGCCATAAGTCCAAGGTACTACTGATAGGGCAATAGTAGTACTTCATTTTACAAACTTTTCATAAATGAAAAGTTATGGTTTGTGATACATTTGCTTGTAAGAACATAATTAGATTTTTTTAGAATCAAGGACTGCTCAAGACTCAAGAGGTGGCAAATGTTCTCTTAGTGCTAGGAGATCTTGAGTTGAATACCCCATGCCCCACCCCCTTGAAAAGTTTATCTTTGTATTTACTTTTTTTTTTTTTAAAAAAGTGTATTTATGCTTTTTAACATCATCATTATACACTTTTTGTTATCATCATCATCGTCGTCGTTGTCGGATATATGTACTTTTGTGCTCCTGTCTTACTCTTGTCTTGACTTTGCCAAAGTCTTTCACTCGGCAAAAACCGGTCTATGATTACTATAATGAGCATAGTGCTACTTGTATGGTACCATATATCTTCTATCCACGCTTTCTCTTGCCAAAAATAATTGTAACTAATATTTTGCTAGCTTGAGCCATGAAGGACTATCTATATCCTAGCACTTCCTGAATTTGACTTGCTTTGGATTCTTCCATATCATTTATTTGTAGAGTTTTGCTGTAGGACTAATGTAAAATTTCCTGTATGAGACTTGGAAAAACTCTAATGGTTTTACATGCTACACTGCATTATATCCCTGTGATGACATGCATGATATTATATATTGGTGCTCGTTGTATTAAAAGCATACTAATATTATCTCAAGCACTGTACTTGGTTTTGTTGCATATGGATACCAGTGCCTAACATTGGGAACAATAATAAAGTTCCGCTGAAACCTAGACAAAAGTAATGACTAGGGGTTTGTTTTTCTGAAATCATCTGCAGATAGACACAAAAGATATCCTTTTCATTTGTGGGGGTGCATTCATTGACTTAGAGAAAACTATTTCCGAGAGGTAGATTGCATTTCTAATACCATTCTTCTGATCTTTTAAATATTTTTTGGGGTGCACGAGGAGCTGTTTTCTTTCATTAGCAGCAAAGCATTACATTGTTTTACTCGATACTCTGGCTTTAATGAAAGTTAGATATATTAATTTGCAATATTTGGGAATTTTCACCAGACGGCAGGATTCATCTATTGGTTTTGGAGCTCCTGTTCGTGCCAACATGAGAGCAAGTATGATAGCTAATGCTGCTGTCACGTCATCCTTACTGGAAACTGTAAGAATCAGGAATAAGGATCTCCACGCTAGTCACACACACATCATCATACTCCTTTAAAAAACTTATAGTATACTATAGTTGCTATACTTTTTCTATATTTAATTCTTTCTCAACATCTTGTATATGTAAAGTAATTGACTAATATATTACTAATTCTCCATTGTTATTCTCATCATTTTAACCTAGTAAAAAAATATATTTGATTTTAATACATATATTTATACATGTCAGCTGTATCGGGGAAGTACTTTCGAACTAGCTATTATGTTCTATTATCTCTGTGAGACATATACATTATCCTTCACTAATTCGTAGAAATCAAGATATATTCAATATTATGATATCTTGTCTTCTGCCCTCCCAAACAAATTTATTTGCAAATTTACTTTATTTGCCAAGTCATGTATGTTAGCTTTTATTAATTTTTCGAATTCTTTTCCACCTACTAGCATATATACAGTCTTTTTAGCTCTCAGGGATGGCATTATAAGGACCTTAATAATTATTGTTTTAATTTTAAATTTTTGTATACAGGTTGAAAGTAGTGATCTTATTGCTTATGGCCTCATACCAGAATTTATTGGACGCTTCCCAATTTTGGTTAGTTTGTCAGCCCTAACTGAAGACCAGCTTGTTCAGGTAAAGTTGTTGTAAATGCATCTTGAATCGGTATGAACGTGCATCGGTCTGTTCTAGGAAATTTTATTTGCCTTAAACAAATTAACAAGAGAAAGAAGAGGTTCCCAGGAACAGGGTTTTGTGTGAATTGTATCTCAACTTAGTACCTACAGAGAATAAGGTTTTAGAGCACTATTACCAGAGACCTATGCTCAAACAAACTATAGTTATCTAATGCTTGTTTCGACTGCACCGTGCTCTAAACATCACAACGAGACTCCCGAGTAAATTAGTCATACTTAGACTATTTGGCTTTGGCTTTTTGATGGGTTTAGCATGCAGTACTGATATGTGTTTTCTTTTTATTATTTCCACAATTGATTTGGCTCTTCAACTTGAATGGATAGCTAGTTCAGTTAAAGAAGTAAAATGTGATTATTTAAGTGAACAGGCTTTCTTAGACTCTGCTTTCTGGATTTGATATAATGGGTTTGAAACAGTTATTGGTTTATGATCTGAAATAAATTTGTTTTTTTATTTTCATATCCATTAGTAGTTTAAGCGGATTAAATCTTGGAATTAGTAATATAAAAGTGCGCACAACATTAACCAGTTGGAATTTTGAATTGGTGTTAGTTCACATGGGATCCTCTGATTGGCAACACTGGCCAAGGCCTACAGAGGAACAGGCTTGGCTTGATTACAAGAATTCATTGACAAAATTTGTATAGTATACTTAAGATCATGACTCATGAGTCATAAAAAAAGGCCTGTATTCTTAATAGAAAAAAAGGTGTATATTTATTAATAATGACCAGATTCACCAGATACTCTTAAAGAAAGTAGTTCAAATTGGTGGCTGTTTGATATTGATATTGCTGGAAGTGGTTACTGTCGGCTGCAAATATTTCGTCTAAAACCTGCTTTAAGTTCGGAGTCAGATCTTTTAGATCAGTTCATCTGAGTTGGTTCATTCTGCTTCTCTAGAGTCTAGTCAATGTTAGAAGGGTTTCAGTATATTATTCAATCTGAAAACTCTGTTAATTTTTCGTTACACTCTCTTTCTCATGAATTATCGCTTAAGAACTTGTGTTTTATGTTTTACTACAGGTACTTACCGAACCAAAGAACGCTCTTGGTAAGCAGTACAAAAAGCTACTCAGCATGAACAATGTAAGAAATTAAATCTGTATGTGGTCTTATCTGTACATTCTTCCCTTAAAGTTCCATTGCTCATCATGAGAGTCTCCCCCCTCCCCCCTCCCCCCTTTGTACACGGCCAGGTAAAGCTACATTATACAGAGAAGGCACTAGGACTGATTGCAAAAAAAGCAATGGCAAAGAATACAGGTGCTAGGGGTCTAAGAGCCCTACTTGAGAGCATTTTAACTGATGCTATGTATGAGGTATGAAACCAAGTATTCATCTTAAAATATAGCTTCAATAATTTGTTGTAGCAACTATAACTGATTTAGGAAAATGCCTTTAGAATGAGACAGTAAGCCAATTAAATAGGTATGCTTGGATGAATTAATTGCAAAAAATTCACCATTTAAGGATTTCTTCACCACTTTACTTGTGAAGAACTTTGGAAAGTGAATGAGCTTTAAAGAACTTCGATCAGGAGCTATTGTATTATTGCTAATTAACACTACTTTCCCGGTCTGTTATCTTCATCTGCTTTGGCTTTTATCCATTGAAGACTTGGTGAATGGTCAACTACAGGCTACAGCTGTGAACAATGACCGCGATGGTGAAAACCGCCGTGTTAAAACAGTAACCCTTGGCCATTTGTTGTTTTTATATATACAATACCAGCTAACCAAATTCTGTCAACAATCAAAAAATGATGGTGGAGTTAAGATACCAATTTGATATAGAAAAATACCTAAGAATGGGAAATTCACCATGTCAAGAATTTTTTAGTGAGAGATTAATTTGCATGAATTGCAACTCCCGACTCGATAGACAACCTAGGTTATTAATTGTTTTAGTTACTCAAATTACTAGTTAAATAACCTAATGGACTTAATGGACCTAAGCCTGTGAACACCTGAGCTTATATTTATTAATCCTAATAATATACTAGTTGATCATAGATAGCTAGACACTCCACATAAAAAATATTAACATATAAATTCTTTAACTTTCTCTGTTGTAGATCTTCCTAAATCATATTATATACTAATAAATATATAATCTTCTTATCATCTTCAGTCTTCACTTCTGTTCGCAGTCAGTAACTCATTCAGACTACTTGCTGACTGAATTTGGGATTGTGTTTGTAGATTCCAGATGTCAAGACTGGTAATGATAGAGTAGATGCTGTTGTCATTGATGAGGAGTCCGTGGGTTCTGTGAGTTCAGTTGGTCAGGGAGGTAAATTACTTCGTGGAGATGGGGCACTTGAGAAATACCTTGCAGAGACCAATTTACCACAAACGGTACAACTGATCAATCTTCATTTATGAAACTTCTTTTCTTGATAATTATACTTTTGTCTGTGCAAAAACTAGTTTGCTCAAGAATTTACTTAAAAACTGCGGTCTTAGACTGTTAGCATATAATGTTCCTGAATCCTGATAAGAAAGGAACTAATATAGGCAATAATCTTCTGACTCCCTGTACAGCAATACTGAAACTTTATTCCACAATATTGTTGGTCTGTAATTCTAGGAAATGGATGCCTAGATATCTTAGTGTTGCCTATGTAAGTCTGTGTTCCGTCTTTTAGCAGGAAAATGATGGTACAACAGACGGAGATCAACAGGAGAGTGAGTCAGAGGTGTCATCCAGAGCCATGAACATGTAACAAGTAACACTCTAGCAGAGCTTTTACTAACAACTCAGGTCTTCCTTGTTCGAGTTATTTTGTAGAAATGACATTCATAATCTGCTGTAATTATTCCCTTGTATAACAGCATAGATTCTAGTACAGGTACAAAAGAATAGGAAAAGAAAGAGGTAAATATACAAGTAGAATGTACCTAATAATTTTAGGTAGTCCATGTACGAGATGTCCTCCGCAGATTGCGAACAAAAGACACAATTACTTGCACAAATGGAATACATAATTTGTGTTGTATAACAAGAATTTCTTTACCACTGTGCTGTGAGTTTATGTCAGCTTCTTTTATTATGATCACAGCCTATGTTAGCCAATAATAAAACAATTGATCAAAGTAAAGAAAGAAAAGGTTTTATATGAACAAGAATGGGAAATAAAGCACTGCCTTTCGCAAGGACCAAAATTTGAAAAAATAGATTAAAGTTGACATAGGCTGTGATCAACTCTGATTCCCTGATCAATGTTAATTACAGAAACAGGTTCTGTAACTCATTACTAGTAGAGCATTGACCGCAGAAGTAATATTCTCATTATCATTATTGATATAGCCGTATGTTTGGGTCGATAGAACAAATTTATATATTTGGAATCGTTGTTTGTAAGCTTAGTTACAAAATTTAATAAATGTTTTTCTCCGCTGTACCCTTGCAAGAAAGCTTTTATGCATTAGCTGCAGTCTCCCCCTAGAACTTGACGCCATCTTCGAATAAGCAGCTACATTTTTTATATTTATTTTGGCTTAGATGTGTTCGATGAGAAGGATGGTTTTGGTGCTGTAAGCTCCTTGAGTGTGATGATGCCTTTTGAATTTGGTGAGAAATTTTTTTACCAAGTCTAGCGCGTTTCGCTTTTTGGGTGTTGCTCCTTTAACATAATTTCAAAGCAATAATATTTTAAATATTCTGATCGGAAAATATGGTCTCAACTCTCAATGATCAATTTTATAATTAAATGATGTTTAACATGATGCTCATGATCATATTTTCAGTATGTAGTGTCTTAACATGATACTCATGATCATATTTTCAGTATGTGATATTGAGAATATTTTAACATCAATTTATGATATTCAAAACCTTTTCTCTCAGCTTTCGTTACAAGATTGTAGATGCTAGTTTAGCTTCTGGTTAATTTTCTTGTTCTTATTTAAACAGAGAATTCAGTTTTGTTCGTTTTATGACTAGATGGACTACCACTAAACATGAAATCGTAATGAGATTGGCCATACTCGATCTTAGTTGATAAAATTCTTTGCAACATAAGAAGCACAAGTCTTTAATGTAAAATTATGCAATACTATGTAATTGTGATTTGTGTCAAACAATGAGGAAGCCCCATGCACTCATCCATTACTTTAGTATTATTACTCGGTCACTCAAAATAGTCTAGTCGTGAATTTTAAATAATTAAATTGACTTAATTTTAATTGATTATATCATTAGAAAATATAAATATCTAGTTAAAATGTAATTTTTTATATATTTAAAGTTTATAAAAATATTAAATTAAATTTGTTTGTTTATCTAGATTCTAGAGAATCAAATATAACATATTTGACCGATTAAAATTCAACACAAAAAATTTGAAACGAAGCTGCGACGATCAAGAAATTATATCATAAACAGCATGCATTAAATTGCATATTAAGGGTTTGACAATTAAATGTCAACACATAATCATAAACTTTTAATGAGTATCATCTTAATCCAATGTCAACACATAATCATAGATTTTTAATGTATTTGCAGAAAATTATAATATCATCCAATAAAAAATTAATTCATTCTAATATATTTGTCGTCTAATATTTTTTCCGTCAAATATATGTTATTAATAATTGATTATTCCAAACTAGCATCCATCTATATTATATTATGACTGTTATATAATTAAATAAAAAGAAAATGGTAGTGCAGTTGGCAGGAAAATATATGTTTGGATGAGAAAAGAAGAGATATGTGAACCCTATATTCATCCCTGAATCCACTCCTCTCTCGTTTCTTTTTAAAGAAAAGTCTCCTCTGCCCCCGCCACTTCTCTCTCATGTCTTCTTCCTCTTCCCCCCAACTTTCAAGGATCTCTTATCATTTCTTTTCTCCACTTCTTCTTCTCTCACATTCTCCCCCTCTTTCCCTTTTCATCATTTCACAACCCCTTTTAGCTGCTCCGCTTCTCTCTGCACACACTCACACACACCATGGTACATCTCTTCCTTCCCATTTAATCTTCTTTCCATGCTTTTGTTTCTTATATACCAACGTTGCTGTTAGATCGTTGCACATTATATTAATTAACTCAATTGCATGCAACCACATTGTATATTATGTAATATACGGTATTTTATATTTTGACGTCCAGTGTTTTTTTCCCGCTGTCAGCATGCCCGACATATAATTTGACAGAAATATACTCCTTTTTTTTACCGACTAATATGGCTTATAGCCTTACAATTTGAGTATCTGTTCTAAGATAGTCGCCACAAAAATATACTTAATTTAATAAAATTTATGCACAATTAGAATGCTGCAATAATGTTGATGTAATGCACTTTAATGTATTTGACAGAACAGATTTAATTGAGTTATTGTAAGGTTAACGGTCATTTTCAGATCTTCAAATCAATATAAGATACTGAATTGTGAAAATTAGATTGTTTTAATTGATGCATGAAAAATCACAATGGGAGGATCAGAATTTGTATTATGTGATAGGGGTTCCTGTAGTTGGTTTATGTGCTATAAGATGGTTGTGTTTGGTAGGCGAATGCCTCATCTGGAATGCAAGTGGAAGATGATTGCAAGCTCAAGTTTTTGGATTTAAAAGCAAAAAGATGCTACCGATACATTATTTTCAAAATTGAGGATCAGGAAGTGGTGGTGGAGAAACTCGGGAGCCCCAACGACAGCTACGATGATTTTCAAGGCTCTCTTCCCGCTGATGAGTGCCGTTATGCTGTCTTTGATTATGATTACACTTCGACTGAGAATGTCCCCAAAAGCAAGATTTTCTTCATTGCTTGGTAATGACAATTCACTTGATTATTGCACATATAGTACTAGAAACCTTGTTTGTCAGATTTCAACTAGTACTAACTTGATTATCTGCACATAAAGATGTGGAAACGTCGTTTATCAGATGTCTAGCTATTAAATTTAGGAAATCAAGAGTTTGAAAAGTAAATAGCCTTGCGTTGGAAACCCTCATTCCTTCTTCTTTCCTCTTCACTTGTACATTTGAATTGTACTTGTTTTAGGTCACCGGATACCTCCAGGGTGAGAAATAAGATGGTGTATGCAAGCTCTAAGGATAGATTCAAGCGGGAGCTGGATGGAATTCAAGTCGAGATGCAGGTCACAGATCCCAGTGAGATGAGTCTGGACATCATAAAAGGACGTGCCATTTAAAAAATTGGGCGAAACTATTGAGTTTTTACTTTATTCTCAGCTGCCATGCAACTGTAGCGGCATATTATGGTTGGAACATTTGTATTTTTTTTTCCTTTTGGCCTATGTTGATTATACAAAACCATGTAGCAGAACTAATGCGATCTTTTGATTATTTCTTTTGTAATGTTCAAGACACTTCAGTATTGTCTCATTGATCTTGCACATATATATTATACAATACTTTAATTGCTTGACTAAATTACTGTCATGAACCATTTATTGCTTTAGGCAATTGCAGTGATCAGGGAAATTATATTTTTGCTGCAAAAGTTTTCATCAAAAATTACAAATCTCCTATTAATTCGATGTTGTGGATGTTTCCTTGTTGTCTATATGTTAACAATACATCTAATACTAGTTGATTTGATATTTGTCCCAATTTAGTTTCTTTTCCCATCTCTCGCTTTGTTTTCTTGATCCATTTAGTCAGAATAACAAATTTAGGAGTAGCATGATCATCGGGGGGATGCAGTGACATGGATCTCTGTCTTCTGGACCTTTTATCAAGGATCTTGTCAATAAGTTCTACGTTAATCCTTCTGCAGTATAAGCCATTGTCTCAGAACAAGCTGTCCTGCCTTTGCAGGTATGGCAGGATTGTATTGTGAGAGTTTGAAGTATTGGTTTACGAGATCAAACATGCAACCATAGACTTTGTCCATCTTAACTATTGCTGGTGCCTGTTAAATTCATGTCAGGGAAAACGCGCTGAAGAAGAGGAGGAAGATGAACAAAGTATCAGCTACTCAAGCTGCCAGAAAACATTACTGTGATATAAAGTGAAGGGAAGTCATAATCGAAGCAAGGAGATAATTTGGTGCATCAGTACAATTGAGGAGGTTCCTGGACATAAACCTGCTGAAGAAGAGGAGCCAGATAACGGTAAAAATAGGAGTAATTAAAAGATGGTCTAAATTTCTTCACAATTACAAACTCCTAAAAATAACATTCAAATATTAAATCTAATTTTTTATATACAGGGGTATGTTGTGCCAAAAAAGGCAGCATACAAAGAGTAGAACTTCATGGGAGCTGCCCCTCGTTATTTTTATTTTGCTCAACTTCCCAGTAATTATCTTCCCAACCTCTAACTACTTTGAATGAGTTATCTTTCCCCAAATTATACCAGCGGAGACCTTGATGATCATATGGAGGAAGCATGGTACATGGGTTCCTATCCATCGGTGCATTCACCAATGACTGGGTCATATACTTCTTCGCTAAACCTTTTTCAGGACAAGCCATTGTCTCTGCACAAACCTCAACTGCCTTTTCAGGTATCGTAGGCTTATACCTTAACAATTTTGCATACTCATTAAACAGGTGAAACATGTAATCGTACACGTAGTCCATGTGCAAATCTTCTTGAATGAACTTAACTGCTGTCTCCCCGATGACCTGTGCCTACAAAATGCCATAAACATTACTTAAAAAATCCAATCTACACTATGCTTCTTCGTCTGCATTATGTATGTGTGGTTTTTAAGATGGTAGTATATATTCCAGAGTGTTTACTTATGTCAAGTATCTCTGTACTTAAATTTGCTATTTCTGACAATTCTTGGTACCTTCTGCTCATGAATGTTGCCCCACTCAACAGCAAATTTGATAGATCTGCACTTGTCATCTGCCCGTATAGGCCAGTAATGTTGTAATGGCAGCAAACCTCTAGTGTAAAAGTCATAGTACTGGGGTGTAACTACTAGGCAAACAGAATCACAAGCAAGAATGTATTTTTGGCTTACAGACCAAGCAGATCCTTCAATGTATATTTTATATCTGCAGTGTGATATGACAAGAATATGATTCGATTTGGGTAATTAACTGAATATCATACACAAAGATACAGGAAGGAATAGTATTTTACCTATGATGGCACTGATCCGCCAAGCCTGATTGTGTTATTCCCTGCTCCAGCTCTTTGTCCCAGTCCTGAGTATATAACTTACTTCATTACTTGCTACCTAAATGTTCTGCTCATTCTACTTTGGATCATCAAGTTACAGTGACAATCTAATATCTGAAGATAATAAAAACATGGTACCTTAATGTATATGCGAGCATTCCAATCTTCTTGATCAGAAACATTACATTTTACAAGCTCTTTCCTCTTTTCAGCTACCTTTGGATTACCTTTCCAGTAAGCATAAGGCTCCCTGTCTTTCCATCTCGTCTTCTTGTTCCCTTCAATTATTTCCTTTGACAAAGTCTCCCAAGGTCCTATATCAGTTTCAGGCCTAGCAATTCATCAAAAATAAGATAATGCAGTATTGAAATCATAAGTGCAGACATAAAAGAGAACAGCTATGTAAACAATTACCATCCCCAGAATGTCCAGTCTGGAAAGACTATATCTAGTGTCTCACTATTGCCACAATAACGAAACAAAGGCGGTGGTGCTTTAGCATCAGGTCCAGCATATTCTGCTGCTCTGATTACCGGCCAGTCCACACAATCAAACATCAGGTCCAGGTCAGGAACTTTACCAGGGTACCTCCTCAACAACTGTAACATTCCCCATTGCGTAAAATTGTCCCTGGTCTGGAAGCCCTTTTGATATGTCTCTATATACGCCCTCCCATCAAGAACCACCAATCTGAAATTAGCTGTCCTATTAGCTCTCTCCACCATTTCTAATGTGATCCCTGTCTCTTTCCACGGACGTAGGTCTTCATGAATCCAGCGGAAATAATTAGGACACCTTGGCGTTAAGACGCCTTGATCATCATCTTTCCTGGATCCGGTGAAGTAAAAATTTGCAGGGCAGGTTCTAGTGTTGTTACCACTAGAACATTTTAATGGCAAATTCATGGGATTCACCGCTACCTTGTTGACCTACTCATATTAGAGGCAAAAATAAAGCTCATTTAGATCAAATACTTAAATATATCAATTATCACACAGAAAGAAATTTTTATTCAATTAGTTGTTTTGGACTTACAAAATTAGTAGTTTCAAGCAAGCGCATAGAGACGAAGATGGCAGCACAGAGGAGAAGAAAACAAAGAAAGGCTTGGGAAGATTTTACAATGGGGTTCCTCCCCAGCTGCAAAAACCACATTTGTATATCAAATGTCTATAAAGAAATTCTGATATTTTCGCTGCTTCCTAGTTTCCACATTTCAACTGTTGAACAAACACAAGCTTCTTCATCTTCTTCTTCTACGCGTTCGTCTTCGTCTCTCCTTGCCTTGTAATTTTTCTTTGTTTTTTAAAATAATTTAAGCACAGTCTCTTGGCTCAAAGTGAAAAACCTCAGTAACTAGTACTGAACAAACTCTGAAGAATGAAACAGAAGGTGTAGAGAAAGAGCTAAATGAATAATTTTCAGAGTCAAGCAGTCAGAGTGTGATCCATGTGTTTAGGGGGGAGTTGTTGCATGATACAAGTATTCAGCTGGCTTATGGATCCATATTTTGCTTTTCATGCATAAGTTTCTTATGTCTAATTAATCGGATTTAAGTGCTTGGTTTTAAACTTGGGCTTTCTTGTCAATATTAAGCATGTTTTTCCAATAAGGGAAAAGAGAATCTTACAAGGTGAATGGAATACAAATAAAGTATTCCAGTACAGGACGGATGTATTTTAATAGTTAATATTTTTTTATATGTATTTTAATTAATAATTTATTTTAATATGTTGTTGAATGGATTCAAATCTTAAAATTTTGATAGCATCTTAGTGAAATATACAAAATTCAATAGCATCTTACTGAAATAGCATTTTAATGGAATTTTAAATAACTCGAAAAAACAATATTTTTAGTTTTTGTTTAATTTTAGAGTCCAATCTCAACCTCTCACCAAGTTTAAGGGGAGTATTAAGGAATGAAGCATCATCAAGAGAGCATATGTTCTAATTATTTTCATAAATATACGAATTGTCAAGTGTATTGGGTAGTTAGTGCAGTAACTATTCTAGTTTACGATTATTGTGTTATATCTAAGTTGATAAATGATAATTAGTTTGAAGCATGTAGTCCTGTGAGACAACTAGTAGCGATATATGGCTTGTGTCCTGTATAAACGCAACACATCATTTTCTGAGATTAATAAAAGTATGTTTTTTATTTTATTTTTATTTTTTCACTATACATTCTATAAAAATATTAAGTTGTATCTGGCTTGTGACACATGAGTCAACTTTACTAGACAAACATTAATTCAAGATTTTTTTATTATAATGAGCACGAGATAAAGTCTAATTTTTTTAATTTTTATTATACACGCTTACAATAGAACGAAAACACGTGTCCCTCGCACGTCATTTTTATATCCAGATGTCAGTTACAAAATATGAAACCACAATCTACAATGGATATTAAGAGGAAATTGACAAAGTTTTGATATCCGGTATTTATATATTTTCGTATTATTATATAAGAGATGTATTATATATGTTTATATATTTTTTCATCCTTGTGTAACTCTTTACTTTTCTGCACATTACCCAATTCTACACCACAAATCTACTCAAATGGCTCAGGTATGAAATTAATTATTTTTATAATTTTCAATCATTATATGATGCCTGTATAGACACACTAGTCATACATAAAATTACAATTCTTGTTTAATTATATGCAGCGGATAGCGATACTGAAAGTTATGACGATGACCGATGAGAAGACGAAAAAGAAGGCAATGGAAGCTGCTGCAGACTGTTATGGTATATTTATATCTCAGAGAATTATTAAATTTATCGCTGATGAGTTAACTTGTTGTTCGATTAAATCATTTTCAGTGATGGAAAGAGAGTTTTGGAAGGGGGTTTAAAGTTATCATCATTATTTTTTAAAGATTAGATTACAATAAAAGTAAAATTTTTACCGAATTTTACTCAAAATAAAGAGTTCAAAAAATTTATATAAATTACGATATTGATATATGTTAATTTACAGGAATCGACTCTATTTCAGTGGACACAAAGGAACAGATGATTACAGTCATCGGAGATATGGACTTGGTGACACTCGTAAAGAAATTGAAGAAAGTGGGAAAGATTGATATCGTGTCGGTTGGTCCAGTCATAGAAGAGAAGAAAGAAAAGAAAAAATAAATAAACTAAAATATTTAGTTGGTAATAATGTAAACTTAGTTGTTATTAAACTATTACAATCATATTTGCATAAGATCGTATTACAACAAGTTATAATATTATTATAATATATAAGTATATTTTATTTTTAGAATATGAAGAAAAACATGAACAACTCAAAAGGCTCTTCTTATTCCTTTATTCTATTTTTTGTTTATTTAATTTTATCATGCGGGTAATCAATGATATGACCATGTAATCTATATTTTAAGTAATTTTTTGTTCAAGATATTCTCTGTAATATGATTAAGATCATTGTCATGTATACTCTAGTTAAACATTTTAATATTTGATATGTTTACATATTAATGTTTGTCATGTATACTCTAGTTAAACATTTTAATATTTGATATGTTTACATATTAATGTTTGGCTAGATATTAGAGTATAGGATGTTGATTTTGTCAAAAAAAGAGAGTAAGATGTTGATATTACAGGTAAAATTCAAAATACAAATACGACAATTATTAGTTAAACATATAAAATTGTTGGTTCACAAACATATCATAACTCCATACTATTTGATCTAATCTACCTGCGCATATTAATTTCTGATACATTCCAAAAAATTCATATCAATGATGTTAATCGACTGACAAGAAAATTATCTCCTTACTCGATGGATAACCTGAGCTAACATCATTCCCGAAATATCAACATTTGAAAATGAAAATTTTATAAGAAAATTATATAGAAAATATACATGTTTTATGTTTGATAATAGATCCATACTAAATTTTATATTAAATCCCTATTTTAAATATTTTGTTTATACGCAAATTTTGTAAGTAATTTTCTTCTGTAAAATAACCTCAACCCTCTCTTTTTCCTTCCCTCTCTCGCTCCTGAACATAATATGCTTATATTTGAATTCGAAAATCTTAATTCGTATCCGAAACCGAAAATAATAATTTGAAAATAATATTAAAATTTGATGGATACCGTACGAAATTTATTTAAAATTATCGAATTTTTTTAATTTAATGAAAATATAACTTAATAACTTAATTTTTTATTATTCAAATAAGAGTTAAAATATGAAAATACTTTTGATATAATATATTAGCATATACTATATGTGATATATATATATATATATATTAAAAAAATTACACTTAAATATATCTCTAAAATATTAACAAAAATATATATTGATCGCCTATATTTTAGAAATAGTATATCATCATCATCATCAATAATATTATCATCGATGAAAAGTGAAGAATTTAATAAAATACTGAAACCCAGTCGGGACAAATCTCCCTACCTCATTCCAGATATTATGGTAATTTAATTTAATTAATTCGTATATATTTTTTTTTTTTTTAAACTATATAGGGTATGAGGCGGAGGTGTTTCGCGTCTTGAATTCCTGCCCTTCGACGACAAAATTTAAAGGAACTTTAGGTATTAGAAACATGGGCTTTTAAGCCCGACGAGAGTGAATAGTTTGTTCAAAGCCCACCAAACGTGGACAAAAATGAAAAGAAAATAAAAACACCAAAACCCTAAACCCTAATTATTTTATGTCTTCGTCTCTATAAAAGCTATCACTCGCTGAAGCAGTAGTAGTAGCTGCTCTCTTCTCTTCTCATAAACCCTAATCCCCAAATTATCTAGCTGCTATCACTATGAGGCCACCAAGAGGTATATAGATACAACAAACGTATAATTATGTTCATCATTAGTGCTTAGTAATCTTATCGTGTAAAATCATCTTAATTGTTTAAATTTGCAGGACGTGGTGGTTCGGGGGGTTTCCGCGGTGGCGGCGGCAGGAGCGATGGAGGCGGTCGAGGTAGGGGGCGCGGTGGTTTTGGTGGAAGAGGTGCGAGTGATAGAGGCCGGGGACGCGGCGGCGGCGGCCGTGGCGGCCGAGGAGGACGTGGCGGTGGAATGAAAGGAGGGAGCAAAGTCGTGGTGGAGCCACATAGACATGAAGGTGTGTTTATTGCTAAGGGAAAGGAAGATGCGCTTTGTACTAAGAATATGGTTCCCGGGGAGGCTGTTTACAATGAGAAGAGAGTCTCTGTTCAGGTATATCTTTTTTTTTGCGATACGAAGGCTTTTAGTTGATTGACAACTCGTATCTATTTAAAATGAGAATTGTATGAACCGGTGATTTGTATAGCTGAAACTAATCATTTGGATTAGTTAGTAATTGTTAATAGTCACACAATTGTTATTTGTTTGTTTGTTTACTTGTTTGTTAGTCAGCACTTTTATATTGGTGGTTGTTGGAGTGGTGGATTATATTAATTGTTATTGCTATGCTCATTAATGCTTGTGTTGTTTTCGGAACAGAATGAAGATGGAACCAAGGTTGAGTACAGGGTGTGGAATCCATTTAGATCAAAGTTAGCTGCTGCTATTCTCGGTGGTGTAGACAACATTTGGATTGTAAGTGTGTAGCTTATGAGATGCTCTGTATTTGTTGTTTAAATATTTAAAAATGCTTTCTAAATTTTCTTCTTTTTGGATGAAGAAACCTGGTGCTAAGGTGTTATATCTTGGAGCTGCTTCAGGAACAACTGTGTCTCATGTTTCCGATCTTGTTGGACCTGTAAGCACTACTATTACTGATGTCTGACATTTTTTATCCCCTAGAAAGTATATATATTCTGGGAACATAATCAAACATAAACTATTATGTTCTTGATAGACTTGTCTTACAAATGCTTATTTTTACTGGCTTTATTTTGTAGTCTGGAGTGGTCTATGCAGTTGAATTCTCTCACAGGAGTGGTAGGGACTTGGTTAACATGGCAAAGAAGCGTACTAATGTTATACCTATTATTGAGGATGCCAGACATCCAGCCAAGTACAGAATGCTTGTTGGAATGGTTGATGTTATATTTTCTGATGTTGCTCAGCCTGATCAGGTATACTTCTGTCGTTGATATGCATTCTTGTCTTTATGAGTTGTATGATACATTTGAATGCTTATTGGTACATTGGAAAGTCTGGCTGCATTGACTTATATGATTATATGTGATGTCCTTACAATGCTTTTAAGTATGTTTATACAAGTACCAAAGTTCATTAATAGCTGATTATCTGTAGTGGTGTTTTTTAAGCTTAACTTTGGTTCCCAGTATTGCTTGGGTGGTGATTATGTTTTATGTTTCTAGTCATTGTTTTTCTCAAAAGGCAAATGAAGAGCTTACTCGGATTCCCCTTCAAGACTTCATGGGTGATGTAAAACCGAGTTTCTGATGCATTTATGTAATCATTTTATTTTAATTTTCCATCTTCATTCCTAGTTTTTTTTTGTTCATTGAACTTTTAATATTTTACTCTGCTTTGAAATTTCTGGTAAAGATTCTGTGGTGACTACTATTTATGAAATAGTGAAGCTTTTATGGTTTTACAGTCCAGATATATATATATATATATATATATATATATATATATATATATGTATGTATGTATATATTGCCACTGTGTTCTGTGCTTTATATATTTCTTTTGGCAAGCTGATGATGATTTACTCGGATTCCCCTTCAGGACTGCATGGATGATGCAAAACCGAGTTTCTGATGCATTTATGTCCTTTGAAAGATATGAAAATGCAAAATATTATTATGAGTGTTATAAGTTCTAGACAAAATTATTTTAAAAATCCTGTAGGCATTTAGTAAGGTAGCTAAAGGTGATACTTTTTGTTTAATGAAATTGAAAGAAATTATTTTAAAATCTCACATGAGCATTTTGCTCAGAGTTCAAAAGATTTTTGTAATATGCTGTTAAGCAGTGATTGAGAATAATCTTGGCACCGCATGTAGACTATTTAAACCTGCAGTATGAAGGTAAGGCCTGAGCTTATATCAACTTTTTGCCTCTTCTTTTTTGTACTATTGATGTGGGAGCAAATGAGGGTGGTGGAACCATAAACTAGTAGTAGTTTTGTTACTAGGAACAATTTTTTCTGGCGTGGTTTGACCTTGTTCAATGTGTAATTATCTCCTCTATTAAACTATTTGCAGGCTAGGATTTTGGCTTTGAATGCATCATACTTTCTGAAAGCTGGAGGTCATTTTGTAATTTCAATCAAGGTACTCTTAATTTGCTATAGATTTTTTGTAGGTGCTTAAGCCCAGTTGGTGTTTTATTATCTTGAATCTTCACTCGTATTATTTACGAGTAAAACTTTGTATATACACTTATGTTTCCCTACCATCTTTTGAAATAAAATACAGGCAAACTGTATTGACTCGACTGTTCCAGCAGAGGCAGTGTTTGCCCAAGAAGTGAAGAAACTGCAAGCAGATCAATTCAAGCCTTCTGAACAGGTTACACTCGAGCCATTTGAGAGGGACCATGCTTGTGTTGTTGGTGCATACCGTGCACCAAAGAAACAAAAGGCTGCTCCTTCTGCTTGATAGTGTGTGCTTAAGGCACTTGCTGATTGTGTATTTTTATTCCTAGTTAAGCTCGAGACAGTTTAGTGATTTTGTATGGTAGTCATTTTAAACTTTGTTACTGTTGTATGATTTTATGGAATCATGGTTTTTTCTAGACATGGCAAGTTATTTTTAGATTATGCTTGACATAATTTGTCTTGCAAATTACCATTACTTCTAAGCAAAATCCTGTCAAATTATGAATTATGGGGTGTTTGGAAATGAGAATGAAGTGCATACAGATGACCATTAGAATGATATGAAATCTCCAGGTATATGTGGCAAATAATTTATCCATGTAATGGAAGTGAAGTGGGTTCAGAACCCTTCTCCTGTTTATTTTAGAGTGTAGAAAGTCTATTGATTGCAAGTTTGCAACTATGGAGGCATTTGAAGCCTTTACTTATGATAAATCTCTACTAGTTGATGTGCTGGAGGCATTTAAAGTTGTGATCATAAGCTCAGTGTAGCAAGTGCCTCAAAAAGTAAATCTATTTCTTAGGTGCTCACAAAATTCTCATCACCCTACAATCAAGAAAAGGTTTTCATCACCCTACAATCAAGAAAAGGTTTCACCCTTGGTCAGCTTGGTCTGATCCAGAATCAGCTGGCAATACTCCCTTGGTTGATGTGTTTATCATTATCATAAGAATATAACGTGCCCGAGTGATGATTAATACTCGTATTATCTAGAAACAGCTAGAGTGTAGATACTGATACAAATCAACAAGCCATGCCATGACCCTCACAACTTTCTTGACGATCTAAACTTACAGTAGGTAACAGCATTGGTTTTGTTGGGCACAATGCAGATGAATAAATGCCCCTATATCCATCCCAAGTAGTAAAGAATAGATAAAACTGCGACTCTGGGAGGACAATCTAAACAAGGGACATTATCAGAAGCTAAATCTAATGAAATTCATTCAAATTTAAATAAACTAAAAACTCAACCCCCCGTGATACTTGCAAATGTTTCATAATATCAAAACTGATACAGATCATTGACTACAAATTCCTAAAGGCCTCAGCAATAGAAATATAGAACAGCAGTTGATTGTAACACAGTTCTGTATGCAATAGAAAGATGAAAAAGGTACTAAACACTATGACTTCAGGGTGAAGGAGTAACAATGCAAGTACTTGGCTCCACAAGGAGGAGCATAGACATGTATGTATTTCCATTTCCCAATCCGAGATCACCAAGTTGTCTAATATCTTCTCTCAGGACAGCTACTGGAATCAATTTTTGAAATATTGCCTCGCTAACCTGTTCTTCTGATCTTAAGCTTTGGGCTTAAGCATTTTTACAGTCTCCCAAGTGAAATCTGGGTCATCGCGTCCAAAATGCCCATAAGCAGCCGTTTTCTGGTACCTGAAGTTCCCTCCTCTCGTGAGGTCAAGATTGACAGCAATCACTCCAGGCCTGAAGTCAAAGGCTTCCTTAATTAAACCCAAAATTTCAGTGTCTGAAATCTTCCCTGTCGTGTAAGTGTCCACATACACCGAGAGTGGTTCAGCAACACCAATTGCATAAGAAACCTGCACAATACAGCGGCGTGCAAGACCTGAAGCTACCACACTCTTGGCTGCCTGCCTGACAATGTATGCACCGCTCCTGTCCACTTTAGTCGGGTCCTTCCCTGAGAAAGCCCCTCCACCATGAGCCCCCCAGCCACCATACGTGTCAATTATAATCTTGCGACCAGTAAGTCCAGCATCACCGTGAGGACCACCAATGACAAATCGACCTGATGGATTAAGGTGGAAAATTGTTTTGTCATCGAGATACTGAGCAGGGATAACAGGTTTGATCACATGCTCTTTCAGGTCTGCAGAAATCTGCTCATTTGTCACAGTCTCGTCGTGCTGAGTTGAGATGAGAACAGTGTGGACTCTAAGGGGAACCATAGCGCCATTTTCATTCTTATATTCGACAGTCACTTGAGTCTTGCCATCCGGACGGAGCCATTTGCAAGTTTTGTTCTTTCTGACTTCTGTGAGCTTGGCTCCCAGCTTGGTTGCAAGAACATGAGTCAAAGGCATGAGCTCAGGCGTTTCATCCGTGGCATAGCCAAACATGTGCCCTTGGTCTCCAGCTCCAATTTCTTCGGGTTTTCTTGTCAGATGCCCATGAACACCCTGGGCAATGTCAGGGCTCTGTTGCTCAATGTTGACAAGGACCTTGCACTTATCAGCATCCAGGCCAACATCAGCTGATGTGAACCCAATGCCTCGACAAGTATCGCGAACTATCTTCTCATAATCTACTTTCGCCTTTGTTGTGATTTCCCCAAAAACCATGACCATGTCAGTCTTTGTACATGTTTCACAGGCAACTTTGCTCTCGGGATCTTGTTGCAGGCAAGCATCAAGGATGGCATCCGACACTTGATCACAAATCTTGTCGGGATGCCCTTCGTTCACTGACTCCGAGGTGAATAGAAAGGTTTCCATGTCTCAGCTGAATCTATCAATTATTCAATGTTAACAAATATGTATCTTATTGTTCTCTTCAAGTTTTATAAACAAACTCAATATGCTCATTCTCACAAGTCATAATCAGAGTACCAATAAACATTTAGCTACCAGAAATCAACATAAAGATGATAAGAAAGCAAATTGTAAACAATGTTTCCTCAGCAATGAAGTATATAACATCATAATTACTTAAATAGAATAATTTAAAATGCATGAAAATTACAAGAGGGATCAAACAATCTTTAAACTAGGGTTATAAAATATCTATAACCAAGGGAAAATTAAATCGTAAAGTAATGTAAATGGATGCAATAAGAAATGTTGGAGAAGTACGTACCTTAATAAAATGGGAGATGTATAAAAGAGAGGAAGGGTAAGAAAGAAAGGGGAAGATATGGCGTGCATGTATTTATAATGATAAACATGCAGAAAAGAAATCACTGGACGATCCGTGTGACTCGCTCTGCTACTCAATCTAGTTGGTTGCTAAAACCACGCATTTTTAGCTTCTATCTATTTTTTCTTCTCTTTCCCTCCTTCCTCTAATTTTATATTATAATTTTTAGATAATTGATTATCGTTTCTAAACATCTCTACGGACTTCTTTTTTGAATCTTCCCCGGAACCTTTAATATTCGGATAATTTATTTCCAGTAAAAATTACTCATGTCTAAGAAATCGACACTGGGGATTCCACTTGTGCTGCAGTTCCGGCATTGTAATAATGTCACTGATATGCATAATATCAGCCTGAAAAATCTAAGCACAGCCTAATTCATCCGCCGCAGTATCTATTAGCAGACTGATGGCAGAAATCGCTGGCATTCAATCATATATTAGAGAGTTGTGCCAAATTTGATTTAAAAACTCATGCAAATGCAAGTGTGAAGATACAATTTGTACATACAGCCATACAGATACTGTGAATCGCTCCTGCCAGTCTGCTACAGATGATAAAAACCTCGGACTCTCGGAGTATATTTCAGCACACTTGCAAAGCTAATTATCTTTATTAATTTTGCTAAACTTTCTCTTAAAAAAAATCTCGGAATTGAACTAGAAACTGAGGCCTAGTTGGAGTCCCAGGGCAGCGTGTACAACAAACAGGGTCATAATGCTGCTTCCTAATATACCATGAACATTCCTTAAGCTGGGGTTTCCCTGTATAAAAAAACTCTAATGCGATTAGAACAGCAAAATTATCTGCGCAAAAGAACGAAGTTATTTGGTATGAAACTGTAATCAGAGATATTAAGGATCAGAAGCTTTCCTAACCTCAAATAAAGATGGTAAAATGGTCTGAATGGTTAAAAGAGAAAGGCCTATGAGCCCTGTGACAGCATGAGGGCTGCAACCAAAAAACAAAATCCATCAGAGGCTGAACAACATCAAACTAAGACCACTAATATTGAATCAAATTGAGAAAAAGGCCACTACTCTTCCATCAAATATGTGACGCAGGCCAAGTTTTCAAGAAATGGAACATATGATATAAAACAAGAAAAATGAAAAACTTGGGTGATTCAAGTGCTGAAGAATCACCATCCCATAATTTCCCACCGCAAAAGGAAGAAAAGCCACGGATCACAACTTAAAAGGGGACTCAATTCAATATTAGTCCAGTAATCAAGTCTAATGAAAAACAAGTACAAAACTCATTAACAATTGGACTCTTCGTAAATAAACAGTAGGAATTCTTCTGAATAAACTAAAGAATTGGACCTAATTATTATGTATATTATCTGGATGAACAATACATAATATAAATATACAGAAGCTCTAATTTGAATCCATCATTCCTCATCAATATGGCCTTGGCCCTTCGCACTCTAAAAAAGCAATTTTTTTCAAACAGAAAAAATATTTGCCATGGTCAAAGGAATATGATAATCAATTCATTTTCAAGAAAGAGCCACAATGCAATTTCTTAAGGTCAAAAAGAAGCATTTAATATTTAAATTTAATTTTTACTGTATTCGTTATAGTTCAAGTATTACAAACTACAATTGTATATTTTGTTGATAGTACTATTAACAGTCTTTTCCTTGAGATATAACAATTTAAATTTTTTTGTAAGTAGTCCATTGGATATATACCTTTCAAAGATAGGTTTATCTGAAGTCAAGAGTGCTGTCACACCACCGGTGGCACCTAAAGCGAAGAAAAAAAACATTCCTGCAAGAAGCTTTGGATGCAAATCTTTAGCCATTGCCTTCTCATCCTGAATTTATCAAAGAGATGAGAATTAATATATGGTTAGTTAAATGATAAAATTGAAATGATTTTGAACTTTGATAACAGAAATAATGAACAAAGTTTCTTACCATGTCATCTGAAAAACGGATGCGAAAGCCCAAATATGTTCCATAACCACCCATAGCAAAAAGCACAACAGCCTAAAACAATGTAGTTACATAATTTATATTTCAAATTGATGATCAAGAGTAAAGAAAAGGTGGGGAGGGGGATCAAAAGCATGATACCATGTTTCCAGGGTGGCCCCAGTGCACAAGCCATCCCGGAAGATTCAAAGATTGCACAAGTTCAACAAAAGGCCCAAAGAGAGACCTTATAGTTCCAGCTGAAATGTACAACACACATACTCAGTGACATTGTTAGTTCTAATAAAAGCTGTGCATAAATGAAGAAGATAGAACAAATTGCAGTATGCTTATGATACGCCTTTTCAGCTAATACAGATACTAGTTGCAAAATGCTCCAAAACCAAGCAAGGATTTGTGATATAAAGCGGAATAATAGAATCATTACAAAATGTGAGTTCTAAAAAAATCATAAGCTCGTACAAGTAGTAGTATCCCCAATACCCAAACATAAAAGTAAATTTTTGTTAAATTTCTGAGCCAATGAAATCATCCCAACTCCAAGTATTGAGCATAAAGGTGTATATAATAGAACAATCAAGAACATATTTAGACCCTCGAAGCAACAGATTCGAAGCAATAATTCAAAGAATAACAGTAACAACATAGGCCACCACTTGAATACTTTGATGAAACATAAACAAATGTCAGGCATGAATAAAAAAGTACAAAAACAAACAATGTAGTTGAGCAAGTATACAAAAAATACCTCCAGGCAGAGCAGCGAGAAAGAGCAAAGGCAAAGGGTTAATCGAGTACAGCCGAGTTTCAGCAGAGTTGCTCAATTCAACATTTGGGTTCTCTTGTTTAGTCAGCTCTGTTTGACAACAACTCAGCTTCTTATCTTGATTAGCAACCGTTGGTTGACCAGAAGCGTGGTTCTTGAGCTCACAAGAAAAGGGCTTGACCATTGTTGCCTTTGCTTTAACAAATGATGATGATTTGTAATGGTGAAGTGAGATGGGCAGGTTAGTTAACTGGTTCAGTGGCTTAAGAAATGCACGAGAAGAAGAGGAGATGTTCACCATAGCCATTCTGGTAACAGAGAGTGTGTTGTGTTTAGATTATGGGCCTTTTTTAAGGATAGAGTGAGAGAACAGAAGCAAGTTGGAAGGGTGGTAAAAGAGGACACGATACATGAATATGGTGAGTAATTCTCGTGGCTTCAACACGCTCACTTCTTACCTATAATTCTACAAAGTCCACAACCTTCTACTTGGTTTCGTCTTTTTCTTATTTTATGTCCTGTTTACATGATTTGATGGTCCCCTCTGTACTCTGCAGTGATGCCTTTTTCTAGATTTCTGTCCCGTCAAAAGGCCGGAAATCTGGAATTAATCAGTTGATCTATCAATTCAAGATTTATTGATAAATAAATCGGGATTTTTAGTCAAATCAAAATGTAATTAACAAATCAATAAAAGAAAATTAAAGAAATTAAAGATTAATCGGAAATTAAAGATCTGGGCTAAGATTGTTCAAACAAGTGATCCAAGACTCCAAGTAGTTTGTGTTAGGACCCAATTTCTCTGAAAATGAGAACCAAATATTATGTTTGTGTGCAGCTAATTCTCATTTGAAAATGCTCATCACACAAATATATAAACAGAGCTGCAGCTAGACTTGAATTTGAAGCATTTTTACGGACAATTGTTACAACACTGCATTCTAGAGGTTGCAATTTTGGTTTTGTGTTTAAACAGAAGCATTGCTTTGTTACAGATGATCCTTGCTTAAGCTCAGATAATGATAGGAAAATAACTAAATATACACTGAACAACATGGTAGAATACTTGAAAGGACAAAACTAACCTAGACCTAAGTATTAACTATTCAAGATGGCATTGTGAATTCAACAACTGCCTGATTCCTGATCCTGCTTCTTTATTTTCCTTGCCTGACGACTAGCTATTAACTGGTAATCTACTGCCAGCCTCCATCTTGAGTGAAGAGCTGCAACAAGATTATGTAATTAGAGCAACACAGAAGTTCTGCATTTCCAAAGTTAATTCGACACAGAAGTTCCTCAATCAATACTCTAGCTTTATTAACACTATACATTGACAGCTCAAGATCAGATCAAGTATTATATATTCACGGATTGCTGTTGCTATGAATGCGACTGTAGATTTTCCGGTGGCAAGATCCAGTAGAGCTTTGAATGCAAAATTTGGTAATTCCAACAAATGCTAATTTGCATTATCATTGTCACACAGCAAGAAATGTGATCCAAGCAAAATTTAGGCAAATAGTATATACACCAAAAATCCAAGTAAATATCTACAACAATTCATGTGAAAATACTTTTTTGTTGTTGTATGTCTAAAAAATGTTTATGCTCAGAACTTCTGCTACCTAATTTTGTCTAGACCAGATGCATTAATCATTAAATAGTGTTACTTTATGGCTTCTCACGTATCCATTAGTAAACAATAGTGGCAAATATATTACCTGGTATGCGGGTCCTAATGCGCTAATAGTGCTAGCTAGAGCTGTATTTCTAATTGACCCGGAGAATGTTGTTGTGTATTGTTCCTCTGGTAACAGACTCCCTCTCAGGATCAGTCTTCCAGTGCCCATCAACAATAAATTTGATCTGCACTCAACATGTGTCAGAAATAGGAAAATACACAGCACTTCACAACTTCAACTTCTATAAATCACAACTTCCATTGATAAAATGGAAAATAATGTTCCTAAGGTGTCCATTACAAGTATATCATAATCTTACAGAACCTGTAAATATAATGTGTCATTCAAACCCCGCATACGCACAAAAATACCCCATAATGGACTTGTTGTAATGTCAAATATCTCGTTAAAAAAGAATTCCTTTTCCTTCACAGCTTCGACCAAATTTTACATACTGAGCGAAGGCAAATGAAAATCTTCTAGCAAGAATGACAGAATGTAATTGACAGAATGTGCTGTTGGAAACCGAACCCTTGATTTTGATATTACTAATAAAATAAATTATGTTGGTTTCTGTAATTGTGAAGAACCAAGCCCTAGTTACCTTTTGTAACAGTATATAACTGAGCCTAGACCTTTGGTAGTACTTTCATGAAGAGTCCGAACAACCAAACCTTTGTCCCGGTCGTGCTTGGCTGGGAAAATGGAATGGAATGAGTGAAGATAAAGGGTAACAGTGAAGGTAAGAGGGAAGATTTGAAAATAAAATGAAGGAGGGCAAAATTTCTATTATGGTATTTGACAAGAAAATAGGTATGGGGGAGAATGGAACATTCATCCTCAAATTTGGGGGCTTGAACTATAGTCTAAGTTGGAAGGAATGGAAATTTGAACATTTGCCCATAATACAGTTCAAATTTCATACGATTCCTTCCAATTTCATTCACACCCCAAACAAGCACAACATAGAGTAGGTCAGGGAGGGTGAGACGTACACAGACCTTACCTTCATTCCTAGGAATGAAGAGGCCATTTACATTAAGAGCCCCGGCTTTTGCAATGTAATACAAGAAACATGACAGTTCAAATTTCATTAAGAGCCCCATAATACAGCTCAAATTTCATACGATTCCTTCCAATTTCATTCACACCCCAAACAAGCACAACATAGAGTAGGGTCAAGGAGGGTGAGACGTACACAGACCTTACCTTCATTCCTAGGAATGAAGAGGCCATTTACATTAAGAGCCCCGGCTTTTGCAATGTAATACAAGAAACATGACATGGGATCCTCTTATTATATGATATAATCTCACTTTCAATTTACAAGGACTCCACTTTAGTATCTCTACAATATCATATTTTTTAGGTTTGGGTGAAGATATATAGTACATTTCCTTTTCCTCTGAAGTCCTCTGTAGGCAGAAATCAGAAACTACCCAACATCTCTATATATGTTATCTGAAGGAGCAGAGCGCACCATACTAAAAAATTTGGCCATAAGGCAAAAGGAAGATGCATAATTTAACAGCTCAATAATTTTAAGTTCCAACAGTAATGAAGTGAAGAAGCACGATGCAGATTTTATGTGCTTAAAAGATGATGCCAATTCACTTCTTATTCTTTACTAGGAGCAAAAGGATACATTGCTAAACCACCTGATTACTTTACCAATATCAAACTGATAAAACTTATTAATAAGCAACTCATTACTGCCTCACCTCATAAGTTCCTGGATAAAGCCACAATACTGTTCTCCAAAGTGTGAAACTCCTGAAAAACAATGTGATGTCCATTGTAAGTTTTCTTAAATATCATCTCTGTATAGAACTAAATTATACCAGAGATGTACTTATAGAACATGTAGTGATACTTCTGAAAATTCAGATGATTAGTTGCAAGTTTCATGAGATTCTGATTTGGCTGACTGGAATGTTATAGAAAAAATACGTTAACAGTGAGGTTTAAAAAAGATATCTAATAAATACATGTACAGAACCAGGCTAGGTGCTAAATGCTAATATAAACCACTTAGCCAAGAACGTAAAGAAAGTTACTAGCATCCAAGTATCTAGTCTAATTTGATGGAACAGAATTTCAAGGCAAGAGCAGAAGCTACATTTTTCAGCATGTTTTCTGGTATTTTTTTTTCTTTTTATCAATTATAACAAGGAACAAACTAATCACTCAAATTATATTATAAATTATAAAAAAACAATATATGGTTTTCCTCAAAAGTCATATCTAACCTTTTCGTTGTGTGAGAGACGTTCATTATAGATTACAAGTCTGTCATTGATCATTCACTTACACTCTTCTGGTATTATATGCGAATTCACTATCATGTCTGATCAGAACGTATAACATTTCGAAAATTTCTTCCTGTGGATGGGGGATACCTCTTTTCCTTGTGCATCGGCTCTCTTTCCCTCATTTTCTATTGGTGTCTTTTTTGGGGCGGGTGGGTTCTTATCCTCAATGAGGTTAACACAACTAGAAATTTTCCTTGCATCTGACCAGGGTCAACTTAGTAACTTAAGCAAGGAGCACAAATACGCCGCCAATGGACATACCATGGTCACTGTAATATTAGAAACTTCTGCTATATATGCAAGTCAGATGAAATACCTACAAGAATTCCATAGAGTCTAATACTCAATATATAGGCCAATTGAGTTTTCTCCATCCCCAAACTTACGATTACAAACACCAGACACAGTAAACAAACATGTTTAGAAATATAATTATAATATCTATCATGGATACTATAATATGAATTAATTTTAGGCTGTATGAGGGATTTAGGATACATCATTATAATGATTTCAATATTATTATTGTTTACATTGGGTATATATCAGTACCTAAGTATTTTACCCATCTTGAGTAAAAATAGGATTTTTGTAAGGATTTACAGTAATATAACCAGGTTTGTATAGATTATTATAATTGAGATTGAAGAGTAGTCTTGTATAAATTTCCAATTATTCTTTCCCTCTCTTTAGCTGTCAAGAAACTATGAAGTGAATTTTCTGCAATAATTTACTGGTAGCCTATCTTTTTATGATCTATTACCTACATATTCATTACAAAATTCATTCAACCGTGCTCCATTATAATGGTATACAGGTTACATAAGGGATTACTCTAAACACAAGTATTTTAAAGTTCTTTAATGATAATTTTAAATTTAGAATTTGCTTAAGAACCAATAAAACATCCTGAATATTATATATCTACTCCCTCCGTCCCATTTAATTCTATACACTTTCCTCTTTTGGATGTCCCACCCAATTCTATACATTTCAAAACTTTCCCAAAATAGTAAACTTTTATAATATAAAAAACCCACCCAACCACTACTTTCAACTACTTTTTCAAATCTATCAATTATATATTGATGGGATCCACTAATTTACCCATTTTTCTTTCTCTTCTCATTACTATATACTTACTTTATACACTTTTCTTAGTCTCCGTGCCCAATCCATATGTATACTTCTCAAAGGGACGGAGGGAGTAGTAAATAAGAGAAAAGGATGTAAAAAGAGTATTGTTTTAACAATTAAAAAATTGAATAAGAGGAAGTAAAAGAACGTAGAGAAAACCTTCTTCTCATCACATCCACAATATTTGGAGTTGATGATGGTTGTGGGTCCATTTTAATCCTTTGATGCCATCCATTGAAGCTACCTGCAACCTCCACCGACTCACCAGGACCTTCGTACTGAATTTGAACCTAATACATGTAAACCTTTGTTACAGGTGAAGAACTACTTAGCTAGTAATTATGAAAGGAAATATTACTTGTAATATGTACTGTTAAATATATCAATGTCAAATTACATGCATTAGCTATGAGCCTATGACTTTTGAAGTAGTGGGATTTCAGAGGAGGGCATGGTCTTCAACTAGAAACTGATAATTATGTTGTATCAGATATCTTCAAAATCACATAGCGTGCTCCTACAGCTAAAGTATACATTGAGATAATAATTACATTGTCATTTAGCCTTTTAATGCAGCAAATTAACACCCTATAGTGACCTGGTCAGCAAAGTTTTCAAAGAAGACAATAACAGTGAAAGCAGTTGAGCTTCATCAAGGGGGTTTCCGGGGAAGGTTCTGTGCATGGGTCTGGGGAAGGTCTTGTCCTTGCATGTTTGCCCTTATATCTGATAATGAGTTATTCCCGGGGTTTAAACCTATTAACTTGCGCATAGCAAGTAGAAACTTGACCAAGAGCCAAACATGACCTTATGTAAGATTCAACTGTTGTTATCACAAAAAAGAATAACAATAAATAAATAAATAATAAACATCCCCAAAGTTGCAGCTAATCACGTCTTAATAATTTGTCATAAATACTGACTTCAATGACTAAAACTATCCAAATTAGAAAATACTGTAAGATATACTGCTAGAAATGGCCTACGGAAGCAAGTATGCACAAGTAGATTTCTCAAGTCCTAGTGTCCTACAATGAACGCTTACAATTTTATGCCTTCTGAAATCCTTTAAGCAACACCCTAACTGAGAATTACCAGTTGATTATATGAAGAACATGAGACATTTTCAAAGCGCTTACTTATGCTCAGTTCAGAAAGTAATAGAAGGGAACATGAAATTCAACAAGTCAAATAGCATTATAACAGAGAAATGACCTCCTGTAGTCCAGAAAGGGCTTGTTCCGCTGCCTGTAGCTCTGCATCTTTGTCTGAAACAAGCTTTTGTGCTGTGCTTATCTCTGTTTCTGCTCGGTTTTGCAATAAAGACAGTGCAAGCTTGACGATACGAAGAAGAATTTGAATAAGTAATGTTCTAAATTATAAAAAAACACCAGAAATCTAATGAACTGACTCAGGAAACTTGGACTACGACTGCAATATTACATATATACCAATTTGGACTAGTTAAAATTTAATATGACAAATAAAAGCAAATATATCTGAAAGATCAGAAAACTATTATTCCCTCGACTATGATATATACCCTATTTTTCCTTGACATGTATATTTACTGAGCGAGTGTTATATCTATTGTTATATCTTTTTTCAGTTTATTATTCAAACACAGTTAACACATGACAGCGCATATTTCCATATTTCCAAAACTATGCAAAAATGATCATGTGTTTGTTCTAGATGCCATGCAAAGATATAATCATTGCCGAACCCTAACAAGAGAACTATGACAGCGCCCATGAGTTGCAACCTTAATATACCATTATAATGTAGCGCCTTCTTCCACAGCAATATAAGTTAAACACTTAAAACTATACTTCAGTTCACCCACAGATTACTATTTCCTCCTCTCCTCAAATTGTTTTGTCAACTAGTAGGAGGCTTATACACGGCTTCTATATATATCAAATATGTACATAACAAAAGGAAGACAGCAAGAATTGTGCATGATTTGTGTCTATGGTTGCCTGATGAGATTCTTTAAAACATTCTGACAAGTAAATGAAAATACCTTTTCCTTCTCAATATGTTGCTTTAACTCAGACAACTCTAACTCCTTCTGATGCTAATAACATGAAAGATAAGACCATTATTAGCTGTGAGCTCTAATTTAAGATACAGCTCTTAATCTTCCTGTGAAAGCCAAATGTGAAAACCAGCTATTCATTAAAATGAACAGTACCAGTATGAACTTGAGACGGCTAATCTCAACTTCATTCTCCTTTTTTCTGGTCTGTTTTATGAAGGTACATAACATGAGGAATCTTTATATGGAAGACATATTAATGACTGAATATATAGTGTATGTAGAAAACATTATAAACTAATAACCTCAATGTCCGAATTGTCACTGTGATCAGCACTTGATAGACCATCATCAGTAGGAAAAAAATCCTTCCTACAAGAGCAAATATGTTGCTATATTATGAATAGTAATTAAAAATGATACACATGGCTAAACAAGGGTAGATTTAAAAGGATCAGCTGACATAAACATATATCGGGTGCTGTATTTGCCACGTTGACAGATTACAACTTAAAGCTTATAGCGCTGCAAGCAGAAGTTAAACTCATTTCCCCATTTTTGTGATATATTAAAGGAGTAGGTCATTTGCACCTCAAAGCAATATATAAAATCTATTCTGTGATTGGTGCAGCCATAGTTCCGGATTAGTAACATCCCAACCTATGTTCAAGCATCAATGACGCCAAACATGATCATACATATATATAGAATTGCCGCTTGCTACCAATTTGAAAGCAGTTATGTGTTGATGGATCAAAGAGTTATGCCAAATTGGAGTCGGAACTGGTAGACTATCAAAATTAATTCATCATCATGCAAGTATGACCAGTGCCAGAAACGAGAAACAGAATTAGGCAAAATAAATGAATCATAAACAAGTCATATGTTTATCCTAATAGCAGCTTTGGCTACAAGAAATGCAAACCTTCTACTAGATTCGGAGGATGAAGTCTCAACCTGCTGGGACAATGACTCATTGTCTGTATCCAATGTCTTAGCAGCATCAGTTTGATTAGAACTCAATTCTTCTGTAGTATCCTCAGATTCAAAAACTGTCTGGCCTTCAGCAACACTTAAATCACTATCTAAACAAATCAAACCAGCTGTTCAGCTTAATTGTTTATGACTTTATGAAGCTAATACGTTGATCAAATACACACACACACACACACACACATAACACAATGAAGAACATGAGTGTATGTGCTCCTTAATTCCATTTTGCTTTTTTACGAGTTCTTTTTAACTTTACAACAATACTACCGTTAGCATGTATGATATCTACAGACCATAAATACCGTAATCCCACTACTGCTAGAAGCTGCCGTCTCTGATTAAGCACCACAGCTAATCCGGTTAAAATTAACTTACACCATATCCTTAAGAATATTCTGACAGAAAACCTATGCAACCACCCAACTGTTATAAACACCCTTTATAATCATTTTGGAGCACATAAATGCCATGTTATACCGAAACCACAAGATCACAAAGTGCCAGACATGTTGCAAAAAGCATAACTCAGACAGTGATTGTGACCAAATTGCCCCCACTCCAGAAGTTGTTCGTAAATAAGCATCAGGGTGCTCACTTACATGACCAAAATTAAATTAATTATAACTTTGTGATTTACCTTCAATCATGCTTAGTTCTCCATTCTGGATAAAATTTGCTACTTGTTCCTGCAACGATGATTCATTAGATGATTCTACTGAAGTGAAACCTTTTCTATCCATGTGGAACTCGCTACCATAGGTTATGCCATCAGAACCATCTTCTGTAATTGGAAATTTACTTGACAAGTTCACAGCTTCAACGGAATCGTCCACTTCATCCTGATCTTGTACAAGTTTAAGAATGCTACGTTAATATTCTTTATTGCTAAAATTTAATTGACAATACAAATTCTGAAAATAATGATGACCTGCTGGTTCGTGTTTACTGCTGCACCAATATCAACTTTTCCAGCCAAATCATTCTCTACAGTTTTCATGTTTACAGACGTTGCAAGAAGTTCTTTAATAAATTTATATCCTCTCCGTCTCACAATATATGCCAGGTCTTGCCTGTAGAATATGTAGTTCATAAGAAATAATAGTAAGCCTTGGTCTCGTTTTTCTTATGGTAAAAAAAAATGTCCGACTACGACTGTAGTTCTGCTTTTTAACAACATTTACGCACTCAATTTTAATGAAAAAGATCAACTCTATTTGTCCTTGACGGTAGTTCTAATTGAAGGTGGTGTTAAGATTACCCTGGCGTCAGCACATCAATACTTGAGGACCGTGAGAACCTTTGGGAGCTATCCTATTTATTAGAAACATGTAGCAATATTTGAGGAAGGCATAGTAAAAAATGGGACAATGGGAGCTTGAAAATTTTATTTGAGCAGAAGATGACAGGTTTCTCCTCCCTTTCTCTCAAGTGTCAACAGCCTCTAGCTGCTTGTATCTCACATATATCTAGACACACGGCTACAGTGAAGGCGCATAACTGCTTAGTGCTTACAAGCACTCAATAGCTCAGCTATATAAAGACCTTAAACTACAGTTAAATGTATCTCTACTAAATTATTCGTTTATCAATCATCTGGGATTAATGTGCTTGTAATTCTTATATTGGACTCGAACATAGAAAAAACATATCGTTGCAGTTGAAGCTATTACGTCATTTCCTGATGCTCAACTACAGCAAATCGGTGGACTCATTGCCACCCACAAATTTAACCGTATAATGGGGGCTTTGAGCATCATGACTGTCTCCCTCTTACTTATATACTGTACACACTCGGCACTACAGGTATGGTTATTTAACTGTGGAAATAACAGCCAGACATAGGCGCTTAACCGAAATTCGGAGAACTATGTGTAACTAGCAATTTAAGTAGCTCTAGAATGTAAAAGGAATTAACACAATCATATAACAGCTATAGACTACGAAACAAAACCTTCCATGCTCTGAAAGCTCCTTGAATGATGGCAAATGATCCTGCGGAAACCTAAACTCTGACATAAATTCTCTAATATCACTGCACAGATCTTCGTCACTTCTCACCTTCTTCCTCACCCTACATTGCCAAACAAAAATCAAATTGTCAATTTCCACACACAAATTGTATAGCCCTGAGAATATTAAAATGCAGACCTGGGCTTTTTGCTTAAAGAAGCACTGATTGTGGAAATTTGGGAAGTTGGGTAACTGTAAATCTTGAAAGGTGGACTGAAGGATAAGTTTTTGTGAGGATGAAAGGATACAAATGCAGGAAAGTGGAAGAGGGTCGCCATTAAAGAGCAGGGAGATGAGTTCTTGAAATGGGTTCTCAAGCATTTGAGTGCTTCAGAAAAATCCCAATTATAGTATATGTATAATTTGTACTTTCTTCCTGTAACCTTTTGGTTTATGGGTTTTTTGCCCCCATTTACTCTACTTTCTTTAGTATATTATGTCTTCACGGGGATGCGGCGGAAAAAGAAAAATTATATATACGTGATAGAATAATTCATTACATTTATATATGTTACTTAGAAAATATTTAAACTGCGTAAGAAAAATATTTGTCAATTAAATTTCATAAGTATTCATAGATTAATATTTTTGACAAATGAATATTTTTAGATTAATTTCGTGATAATATGAAATAATTTTTCCAATGTCTTGGATACCTCTATATTTTTCCAATGATTAATTATTTAGTTGGTCATTCAAGTGAATTTAATATATCAAGTTGGTCACTGTCTTAAAAACGGTATCGACATGATTACTGAAATAATCATAAACATCGAATAAATACCTTGAAATATGAGTTCAATTAGCAAAAATATTTTTATAAAATTTTACACATATTTTTTATTGTTACCACAACCAACTAAAATGTTGTGACTTCTAGTATTTTTTTTATTTTTTATTTTAATGTAGTATAGTTATTTTTTATTTTATTAAAAATAAATAATAAATAAACTTGATAAATCTAAATATGTTTTCATAAATATTATAAGTCATAACCTTTTATTTTGTTATGGTACCATTCAAGAATAATAATGTGCAAAATTCTATAAATAATATTTTTACTGATTGTATTCATATTTTGATATATTTGTTTGATATTTATGATCATGGGACTATTTTAATATTATTTTCAGTTCTGTACCCAGTTTGATGCATTGAGTGACCAGTTAGATAATTAACCGGTGAAATGTTAACCTAATATTATCATCTATCTATATTTGTTGGTGTAAAAATTGAAGCAACTTATTTTAATAAGAACAAATTTTTAACTTTTAAACTTGAACGTTGTCGATTTAGAATCTTTTCTCTTCACCATCACCCACTCCCTCAACATAATTAATAATCATCGAGTATCATGTCAACCATATTATTCTCGCTTTTCTACTTCTTTATATAATAAAAACAAGAATTTATGTGATCTTGTTTGTTGGGATATAATGTCCGTGACCAGTCAGTTGTTGTTCTTAGCTTGTATTTTCTTCAAATTCGTTGTTGTGTGAGAAATTGAATTGGGCTTGTACGAGTATCAACATTCATACTCATTAATTGAATAAATGTAATCATTGGCCATACAAGCCGAGTTTGAGGGCTGCAAGTTTTTTCAGCTAAAAGGGCATAAAATCGTGTATGAAAATTTATGAGTAAAACACGATTATTTCTGCTTGTTTTTTAAAAAATTAATAACTTATAAGTCTTAACTCATTTCTCACTTCCGGTCTACTTATCAATTTTAAATAAATAACTATTTTTTTTAACTTACATAAACATTCCCAATATAAAAAATCTTATTATATTTGAAAACGAAACTTAAAAAATTGAATGAAACATTTTTAAAAAATAAAACAATAGTTAAAACAGAAAAAGCAATTAGTCATGTAAAGTGCCGGCTAAAGTTTAGCCAACCTACAAAATATTTGTATGAGTGGGGATGCTCCGATGCTCCGTACGTAACTAAATATTTTTAAAAATTCCGTTTAGTGGAGTGGTCACTTGAACAGTTGCACAACGTGTGCAAATATTTTAGAGTAAACTACAGATTGTGTACATGGAGTTTCCGATATATCCGATGTGTGTATCTGCATTTTCGATTATAGCAAAGTGTGTACACCAACTTTGACAAACTTTGCATAGTGTGTACAAATGTTAATTGCTGATTAACACCGTTAGTTTGTTTTTCAAAAGGCTGGTGAGTAAAGTGTAGTTTTACCACCTAACTGACTACAAGCAACGATATAACACAAACCATGATCAAGCCCGGCCATTTCTTCCTCAAATTGAAAAACCCATGAGTAAATTGTATTTTTTTTCAAAATAATTAATTTTAAGTTATAAATTATTCATAAATTATTTTTATTTTTATTATTATACTTTTAATAATCTATAAATTCTTAATAAATTAAAATTACTGAAACAAATATTTTAAACTCCCAAATAAGTCACGTTATTAAATGTTCAATATTAAACTAAAAACAGTAAGACTTAATTCAGTAAAATAATAGGAAAAAAGACAAAACTTCTATAACAAATATCATAACACTTTGTATAAAAGAGCGATAAATTGTTAACTAAATAGCCCTTGTAAAAATTGGACGGAGTAAGACGAAGTTTTAAAGTCGAATTATTTAAAATTACATAAATATCTTTAAATATCCGACAACCTGAAAATCGTGTAAATAATTATTTTTGTAAATTATACGATATCATATTTTATAGTATAACTAGTAATTATAACAATGATGTTAATTAATAATTAGTAAAATTGAAGAATATTAATAATTAATTAATAATCATGTTCAAAATTACTTATAAACGATAAATTATATATAAATTTTGGTAATCAATGATATTATTTATGATTAAATTAAAATATCAAGAATAATACTCTAAAATTATAGTTTAAATGTGAGTATTATTCCCATTGACTAATTATATCATGAATAATCAGATTCAATAATACAAAATGGGACGCGGATATTTCACGTTTTGAATTCAATATTTTTATTTTGATTTTACTAAACAATTTAACATATAGTATTTATGACATTTCACAGAAAAAAAGAGAAAAGATTTAACATCTAGTCTTAAAATTTATTTTTTTTAAAATCTAGTATAATATAAATTGATAATATAAACAAAGATATTAGTAAATCTCGCATTATATATCCAAATAAATTTATGTTAGAATATTAAGAACCACATTATTATTATTCATAATTATTGAAAATTTCTAATACTTCTAAATTTATTCTATTATAAGTCTATGAATATACATTTAACAAAATAGTCTTATTAAATTATGTAAATAAAGATTTTAATTTTAAAATTTAATTATATTAAATTATAAGATTGTTTTCAATATTTGAAATACTATACAACCATGAAAGCAATTCACAGCCCACCCTTCGCCTCCGTTAATTACAGACGGCACTGTCACTTTTGTGACGGTAGTACACGTATCGTACGCTATCTCAAACTTCGTATACACACTTTGCTATATACAAAACTGCAGGTACACACATTGAATATATGACAAACTTCAGGTACACAATCTGTAATTTACTCAATATTTTATTTCTGCTTTTTCAGATTAAACAAGAACAAACACACTAGTCTTGCTAGCAGTTTACAGTACTACTACAGTGCTCGCACACATTCCAGGATTTTCAACCACCGGAGATCTAACTGATACGGCATCGGCCCATCTCTTCATGCTCGTTGGTGCGCAAATATTCAACATTATTGCTTTTATACAGGTCCCATACTAGTCATATCATTTGCTAAGAGAGTAATCATGCATCATGGATCCGTGCTTACATTTCCAGAAAATTTAGAAGATTGTTATATGACGAGCCACCCTTCTTGACTGCTTCAACCGCCAGCCTCTTCCATTTCGCAGCATTCTCTTTTATTTCATTCCCTTTCTCGTCTCCTCCCATCACAATATCCACACACCTCCTGATCTCTTCTCTCACAAACACCCCTTCTTCATTCCCTTTCGCCCCTATTCCATTCCCCCATAACTCCTCTATGATCTTCATATTCGTCTTCTGCTCCGAGAAGCTCGGACACCCCACCAAAGGCACGCCACTCGCCATGCTCTCCAACGTCGAGTTCCACCCGCAGTGCGTCACGAAACACCCCGTGGCGCGGTGGCTCAGCACCTCCACTTGCGAACACCACGGCACTATCATCCCCATTTCTTCACTAATACAATGACTCTCCCTCATAGAGCTCACTTCTTCATCTTTGATCTCACGAATGACCCACAGAAAAGGCCTCCCGCTTTCCCTCAAGCATTGCAGAATTTCTTCTTTTTGGGTGTCCTTGAGCACCAATAGGCTCCCGAATGATACGTAAATAACCGACGTGTCGGGTTTCGAGTCAAGCCATGATAAATAATTTTCCGTGGGGGACTGGAACAAGTGGCCCCCAGATGACTTGTCATGCAACTCATGTCCATCTTGAATTGCAAACGGAAGTAAAGGTCCTATGGGAAGAAATTTTATACTAGGAAAGGAGTGTATAAAATCCTCTTCCAGCGCCTCGAAAGTGTTCACGAGAACACACGGATTCGGATCTTTTTCGAGGGTCTGGATGTGCTCTCTGAAAACAGGGATCATAGAGGAATGATATTCATTACTCGGTAAAAGAAAAGAAGGAATGTCCTGGCTGGTGAACAAGGACAATTTCGGTATTTTTATCGAAGCATCGTCTCGAAAATTATTATCCTCTGAATGAAGACCATCATGGCTGTTAAAGAAGCGATGGAAGATCGTGAACGCAATAGCACACTGAATGAAGAGAAAAGCGGACGGGATGCGCATGTCACGCGCCGCCTCTGCCGCCCATGGTAACACCACAGTGTACACTATAAAAGTCACCGGAGAACCCTCGTCGGAGAGCTTCTGGAGAAGCTTTTTGAGGTTCTGAGGTCCCTCGCGTCTTAAGGTAGCCAAGTAAGCATCGGGAGGGTCCTTTTTGCTGGGGTCTTGTGATTGATTACTGTGTTGCTCGGTGCCGTCGGAGAAAGTGGCGTAGGATAAGCCGGGGATGGTGGGGAGGTTCTTGAGACGGGCTAGGCCGGAGGTGGTGGTGGCGAAAGTGACTTGAGCGCCATGGTGAGTGAGGATCTTGGCGAGTTGTAGAGTAGGGTTGATGTGGCTCTGAACCGCTAGAGAAAGAATCAAGAAATGCTTACCATTCATTTTGGTTCTTGTCTTTCTTTTCTTTCTCTCTGTGTTTATCTGTGTGTGGGTTGTCGAATGAAACTTTTTGGGGGTAAATAGAGTATAGAGTCCTGTGGCAGTGAGTCTGTGACTTTTGCGTTTTAGCCTTTGAATATTTTGCATCCAACGACGGCAACACGCGTGTCAAACAAGAAAATTTGGCTTTTCTTCAAAACAAATTTGGCTTCCTCGACTTATTTTTGAAATTTTATAATATTGTAATATAAACAAGTGGATTATCCTGCGTGTCTGGGCTGAATCATATATTTTTTGCAGAATCTATTCTCTCAATGCAAACCAAAGGGTGAAGATAAAAAAGAAATATTATTTGTCCAAAAAAAACAAATCGGCACATGTGATTCTTTTATCCCAGATGATAAATTGAGCCTGTCCAAAACTTATCTTTTAATGTTTTTTTTTAACTACTTTGACACGTATTTTATTTTGTATATAAAGTATAAGTTTATAAATTTTTTTAAAATTTGTCTTGTTCTGTATAAAAATTTGAACATTAAACTTTTATTCAGAGGAAAAAATTTTAAAAATAATTTTATCAAAGATGTGTATGAGCCTTACAATGCGTGACAAGCCTCTGTCCCCCATTGTTAAGAATTGAGGGGGTGGGAGGGATTATTAAAATTACTCGCCTGACTATCTAAATAAAGAGAGATATGTAAAAACACTTGTCCAGATTACCGGGTCTATTCTTAATTCTAAACATAATGCAAAGATATACGGATCCACATATAAGTAGAGTATCTAATATAAAAATTATATCTACTTATATACGATCTAATGATTTTTTTTCATCAGGGGCGGATTTAGGAAGAGACACGGGGAACACGTGTCCCCTAAATTTTATTTTTATATCTTTTCACCATTCTAAATTTTATAATATTATAAATATGCCTCCACAAAATTTAAAAATATATAAGTGTTTTGCGAAAATTTGCTTGGTGCCCCGTAACATTTGTGTGCTAGATCCGCCCCTCTCCTCATAATGAAAATGTAAGAGTCCAGTCCGGAATAAACTTTTCATCATGAAATCAACTCAATCATGAAGTTGTAAATTATAATTCATAGCCATTCCTATTTTGGATACAACTACAAATTCTTTGATACCAGATAATAAAAGGAAGTTTGAACTAAGAAAAACTTTCTTCGGGGTTTTGAAAAATATTGTGCTCGTAGAAAAGATGCTGATAAAAATATAATATTGTAAAAAACAGATAATTATTTAGTATTTTTTAATTTTTATATATTTTGAGTTATAAGATAAAAAAAGGGTATTTATCATGCTTATTTATCCCTCTTGCGTTTTCCACCGTCACGTTCTTCTGGTCATCCTTCGTCTTCAAAACCCGATCTCATTTCTTTCTGATTGCATCTACTCCTTTGAGTGATGGTGTTTTGGTTTTAACTGATGCCGTCAAAAGTGTTCATATCCAGGCTATGTTGTCTTACTTCAAGCTTGGATTTAAAAGTTTATGCTTTATTTGGTTTTGAATAAAATTGATCGATTGATTTTTGAATTGAAATTGACTCTTTATGAAAGTCTTTATCAGTTGATTTTATGAAAGCCTTTATCAGTTGATTTTATGATTGTTTCTGGTTGATTTCGTGGTTGCTTTTATGGTTTTATTATTGGCCTGCAGTAGCATTAATTATCGCCATTTGCAACCACTTGCAACTCATTATGCAAATAAACGTAATTTTTAACAGATTTTCTCAAAGTTGCAATGATTGCATATAAGATCACTAATAGTTGCAAATATGGTTGTAGATGCAAACCAACGTATTTTTGCATTTTTTTGAAAGATAGAATTTTTGAAATTTGTTTAAAAAATGACAGTATTTTTGCAAAAATTCTTTTAAACATAGGTATATATGAAAAAAACCTAAAAAAAAATTATGTTTTGATGAGGTTTGAGAGTGGTTTATGTGTTAATTTCCCGCAAAACTAAAAAACAGCTCTATTCAAAGTAGAGAGGCTTACTTTTTCTAAAATAATTTTTGAGTTAAAATCTACGATTGAAAAAACTATTTTTAAATTTTACAAATAGTTTACACTTATTTTTAAGCAAAAACTTATTGTTATTTTTTGCGACAACAAAAACTTATTGTTATATTAATCGTTTGTTTGATAAATATTTTTAACAAATACGTTGAATGAATTTTCAACAATTTAGTTTTTTAAAGAATTATAAATACATAGATCTGAGAAATATATTTTAATAAAAATATTTAAAAGTTTTTTGTTATATTCAAAAATCCACAAAAAATACATGTTATAAATTAAAAAAATTAAAATAACAATCAAACAAAATATATATTATTTCAAATTTAATAATTTAATAATACTTAATGTTGATATTATCTTTCTATATTCTTATTTCATGTTTTCTGCCGGAGCGTAAGGCACACGAGAAGTCATTTGTGACTTGTGAGATCATGACTTCTCTTTCCTAGTTACTCAAGTTAAAGTATAACACAACCATGCAAGGCTTGTTTACCTGGTTTAAAATTATTAACATAACTTAATGTGGGAAATTGGTAATTTGTGATTTTAAATCAATTTTTTACTTATTTTCAACTTGAAGCCAACTTATGTCTTATTAGTTATCACATAAACAAATAATTTTCGGTTTAAAATTGATAACGATTTAAATTTCGAAATTTTAATCCCAGACAAATATGCTCGTAGTGAGTGCTGGTCACATGGTCTCGAATCGCGAGTTGTGTCGATTTTTACGCAGAATTATGCTCCAAAATTTTAAGATTTATTTTCAAATATACAATTATAACGGATTAAATATCAATCAGGTGAGTCATTACAGCTCCATGACTCAAGTTGGTAAAAAGTGACTCAGATGAGTTACTCATTAAATTTTTTTTATCAGAAATATCACTATGTCGTTAGTCGAAATTCTGAAAGTATTATATATTGAATTTCACACATGAATGGTATTGCATCCAAATGAAAGGTTCCGAGTTCTAATATTTTAGCAAATTTTGTTGGATTTTTAAAATTTCATCAACTATTTATTTTTAATTTTTTGATTGTTTTATTTGAGATTCTTAAAATTTTATCAACTATTTATTTTTAATTTTTTGATTGTTTTATTTGATTTAAATAAAAATGAACACTTGATAAATTTTTAAAAATCCAACAAAATTAGTTAAAATAGTAGAACTCGGAACCTTTCATTTGGATGTAATACCATTCATAAAAATTTTGTGAAACTCAATATATAATACTTTCAGAATTTCGACTAACGACAAAGTGATATTTTTGATAAATTTTTTTAATTGAGTAATTCATCTGAGTCACTTTTTTAATCAGTGACCAACTTGAGTGATCGGGCTGTAACGAGTCACCTGATTGATATTTAACCCCAACTATAATTTGTACAAATCAATATACAATTTTTTTAAATTTTTTTTAGAGTTTATTTTAAGATTGATTTGTGGTTTAGCTGAGAACAAAATTTGATGTAAATTAAGTTGGAAAATAACTTTTTAAAATTTGAAGTGAAGTTACATAGTATTAGATTGCAAATTATATGTTTGAGAATAAAATTTAAAACAATTTTTTTTAAATAAATCAATTTTGACAGTTAATTTGAAAACAATTTTAAAATATATATTATGGATCACAAAAAAGTTAGGAGAATTATCTTGTATACTGTTTTTTCAATCTTATTTTCAAAAATATTACCTTCTCCAATCTTATTTTCAAAAGTACTACCTTTTCTAAAATATTTTCAAAAATACTATCTTTTTGAAAATATTTTCCAAAAATACGGTGATTGCATATTATATATATATAGGCTCATGTAGTATTTTTGAAAATATTCTAGAGAAGGTAGTATTTTTGAAAATAAGATTGGAGAAGGTAATATTTTTGAAAATAAGATTGAAAACTTGGTTATGAATAAAAAAAGTCCAAAAAATTATGAGAATTAATAATTTTTTATAAAATTATAAAAATAAAATAAACTAATTTCAATTTACTTTATAAATAAATTAACGGGCTCACTCGAAGAGTCAGAAGTTTTCTCTGATCCCCTTCTACAAAACCAGTCCTTCCAAGTCAAAATTGAAAAAACTCAGCAACTAAATGGGTGCTCTCAGACTCCCCTTTCTTATCTCCGCAATAACCACCACCACCACCAGCACCGCCGGCTACGGCCGTTCAATACTCCGACACAAGTATTCACGCCGCCTCTGCACCGCCGCTATATCCACCGAAAAAATCGCAGCTGGAGAGACCGAGGAGCGTCGCGAGAACAAAAAGGCGGGAGTAATTGCACCTCGTTCTCAGGATTTCAATGCCTGGTATCTCGATGTTATCTTCAACGCTGAGCTCGCCGATTACGGACCTGTTCGTGGTACTATGGTTATTCGGCCTTATGGTTATGCTATTTGGGAAGCTATCCAGGTATATTATATCAGGTTTTGTGATTTTGGTTACATTTATAATTGACGGAAAGTTGATTAGCTTCTATTTGATGAATGCAGGACTATTTGAATGTTAAATTCAAGGAGACTGGTCATAGTAATATGTATTTCCCACAGGTAGTATTAGTTACTCTTTTAGTATTTAATATTTTGTGTGTGCGCGTGTATTGTAATGTACTTTGTAGAATCATGTTGATCTAGGCAGGGGTGATAAGCTCGAGTTCAACTCGATTCTTATGTAGTAACTTAGGAAGGCCGAATACATTTTTTTTGAGCTTTAATTAACCACATGTACTTAACTTGTACTCAACTCAACTTGTTAAGTTTGATTGAGAGCTTTCCACTTGTACTCAACTCAGCTTGTTAAGTTTGATTGAGCAAAATGGAGTAATATAAATAAATGTACACGGACAGCTCGAGTTTGATTGTTTATTGATTTTCATCCCAGTGATGTGAGAGGTCACCGCTATACTGTTAATTAGAATTCATGCTATACTGATAAAGCCTACATTTGATAGATCTCATGTTGTATATTGCAAATAAAGTCTTTTTCTGAACTTTTTGATACTGGCTGCAGCTGATACCATACTCATTTATAGAGAAAGAAGCTAGCCATGTTGAGGGTTTTAGTCCAGAACTAGCCCTCGTGACCATTGGAGGAGGCAAGGAACTCGAAGAAAAACTTGTGGTACAGTTACTACCTATATATCTCTTTTCCCTCATTCTTTAGGTGTAGTTGTATTAAGTGAGACTCTAGTTTAAAGTTATTATTTGGTAACTCAATATTGTGTTATTATGGTGACCTGAGTTTTGGCTTTGATTGCTGCACTTCTTGAGGTTCTGGCAGGTCCGACCTACGAGTGAAACCATTGTGAATCACATGTTTACTCAGTGGATTCAAAGTTATCGTGATCTTCCTCTCATGATAAACCAGGTGGAGTTAGTGGCTTTATTTACTCTGGCTGTATGTTGCTTGTATGTTTCTTAATAACTTTTTCCTTTCCTGTTGTGTGAAATTGTAGTGGGTAAATGTCACAAGGTGGGAGATGCGCACTAAACCATTTGTGAGAACTCTTGAATTTCTTTGGCAGGAGGGGCATACTGCTCATGCTACCCCGGAAGAGGCAGAACAAGAGGTCTGCATCTTGTTTACGCAAAATACAGCACATCCATTTCAAAAAATTGAGGTGCTAATTTGCCCTTGCATCTTTCCACTTAACAGATTGAGGTTTTTGATTGCAGGCATTACAAATGATCAATGTCTATATAAAATTTGCTTATGAGCAAGCTGCAATACCCGTTATTGCAGGCCGCAAATCCAGCGTTGAAACATTTGCTGGAGCTGTCAAGACATATACAATTGAAGCTATGATGGGTGACCGTAAGGCTTTGCAGGCTGGAACTAGCCACAACCTTGGGCAGAACTTTTCTCGTGCTTTCGGAACACAGGTCAGTGACTTGCGGCTTTTGTGTTGTGTTTATTTACATGTGGTTAGACTTCTAGGTTCCTGCAAATCTCTCTTTAGTTTGTATCAGTTCTCACGTTGATTGAGAATAGCATACTTCTTAAGGAGAGGGACGGATTATAGAAACTCATAGGAACATAGACATACGATTATAAAGCATGATTACCTCAAGGGCCTCCTGGGTCCTTTGGCATTAAGAGCATCTCCAACCATACGAAAACCCTTAGCTAAAAGTATTTTGAAGACACTATAAATAAAAATCATAGAGTATGTAAAAAAGTTCAACTCCAGTGTGATGTTACCTTATCTCTAATATTAGCCAACCTCTTGATGTTTGTAACAACTTGAAATAATAATAACAAACTATTTTTAAAATACAGCCAATCAATATAGCTAGGCCCATCGAAGCACAACGCCTTACTGGTTCAGATTTTGCATAATCATTATATTATATTATTTCAACCAACCATTTTACCCAACTCCATTGGAGATGCTCTAAGCTCTTAGCTAGTAGATACATCATATACTGCTTAGGAGAGTATGGACATCCCGTTTTGGTACTAGTGTTTGTTTAGATCAACATAGAACTCAAATGTATAGTGTGGTCAGTTGAGAGCTGCCTGCAATTTAGGAATTTCATACTTATAGCCCTCCATCTAGAGGGTTACTCTATCATTCCATATGTTTAAACTGCTATCCAAACACTATCGTTGATCCCTCCTTCCTTTTTTGTGCTCTTATGATGGCGTTTTGTGTTTATATGTTGAACAGTTTGCTGATGAGAATGGACAAAGGGAGCATGTATGGCAAACATCATGGGCTATCAGCACCCGTTTTGTTGGTGGTATCATAATGACACATGGAGACGATGCTGGGTTAATGCTTCCCCCTAAGTTAGCACCTATTCAGGTGCTTAAAGATTTATTTTTTGCTTATCACTTCTATGGATAGTGCTGATCAATTGTTTTTATAGTGATATTCAGCTTCTAAATACTTCTATGTGACCTCTGAATACCATAGTTACAAAATGTTCACTTGTTTAAGTAAAAAATATGTGCAGTCCAATTATTTGTAAGTACCAAGTCTCTCACTACCTCGGTCTATCTTGCAAGGACATGGATGATGAAGTGCCCAGTAGCAGTTGTATGGATACTGCTACTTTCAGGTCTCTACATTAAATAATTGTTAGGCCGATTGAGGAGTCCATGCAGCATCTGTCTCAGACTCTCGATAGATGACTAATTGAAAGAAATATCAGAATGGTTCTGAGGTTTAGACTGTACTGTACTTAAGTTACTAGAAATGTCCGACTAATAAAAACTAGAAAGAAGAATACTATGTTGTAGATCTTAATTACGAAAAAAAAAGAACTTGATAATAGTTCTCTTTCATTTTTGAAATAATATCACGAATGGACTTCTATCTCTAACATCTTAAAGCAAATCAAGTTCAATCACAAATACATTAATAAATTATTTATTAATTTGAAATATATGTGTATAGATGTATTGCACCTATGATGGTCCTGTCCTGTAGAATACCACTCTCTTTTCCATGAATTTGCATCCTTTTTACATCATTATAAAAATATTCTACGCGTGAAAATGCATAGCCTTTCTTTCTAGTGTGCTGTCCAGCTCTTTTAGATATATTATTGAAGTCTTCATTGCACATTTTTTAGGTGGTCATTGTTCCAATATGGAGGAAGACTGATGAGAAGAGTGGAGTTATGAATGCCGCAATTTCTGTAAAAGACTTTCTGCATACTGCTGGAATTAGAGTAAAGATTGATGATACGGATCAGAAAACACCAGGGTGGAAATTTAATTTTTGGGAAATGAAGGTAATTAAATATTCTAAAGATGGAGACATACCTTTGTCAGAACAGAATACAGTTTGCTTATATAATATATTGATCATCAATATGAAACATAGCAAAAACAGTATGAAGTAAGAAGAAGAAGATAAAACAGTGGGGGATTAAGATAAAGCCCACCATTATCCTCCATCTAAAACACCAATTCTCACTACCGTTACATTTATTGGTTGAATTATATTACCTATTGCATTATGGGATGTGAGGAATTGGTAGCCTAAGAAAGAAAGGAGAATATTCCCAATCGTAACATAAATAAATATATACTAATATTTTAATTTTTCATTCAGCATCACATACTAACTTAGAGCATACTTCTCATGTTGTAGGGAGTACCTCTAAGAATTGAAATTGGTCCTCGTGATGTTTCAAGTGGGAGTGTGGTTATATCAAGAAGAGACGTCCCAGGAAAACAAGGGAAAGTTTTTGGAATATCCATGGAACCTTCAATTTTGGTAGATTATATAGAAGAGAAGCTGAACGAGGTTCAGTCATCGCTTTTGTACGCAGCAACATCATTTCGGGATAGGTGCATTCTCTTGCCCAAGTTCATTGTTTTGAAACTTTTGCTTGATCCATGATATAGTTACTACTAGGGTGCGTCGTGTCTAATATATATAGCATACGTTATGCAGTACCTTTCAAATTCTAAGTGGATGTACAGAAATCATTACATTTTTTGGCTGCCAATACGTATTAAGATGTAAGTCTAGTAATGCAGTACTCGATGCATAACCATACATATTGACTAATTCAACCTGAACAATATCTAGGTTGATTTATCTTATACCAAGAAGAGCTTCGAGACGAACCGCAAGTATTTTAGGAGTTGGTCATGCTTTCGAACTACAAATAAGACATAAAGATAGTCGCTGTGGAAATTGAGTAGCAACTATCTACAGTTGTTTCACTTTTCAGTGGCTGGTAGTGTTATCATAATAATCCTCTTGGATATAGATCTTCTCACTCAGATAATTCTTTATTATTATGGCCCTGTTTGGAAGTTAGAGGTTTGGGGGGAAATTAGAGGTTTGGGGTGATTTAGAGGTTTGACCATTTCAATCCGCTAATGTTAGTGTTTGATAGTTAGCGGATTGAAATAGAGGTTTGGGTTCAAAAAGCTAATTTTCAAAAAGCTACTTTGAGGAGCTTTTTGGGTTAGAGGTTTTGATATGTGTCATAAAAAGCTAATCAAACAGTTATTTACCAAACAGTTTTACAACACACCTCCAATTCATTCTGCTAGTCAAAACATCTATTTCAATCAGCTAGTCAAAACATCTAATTCAATCCGCTAACCGTTAATTCCCAAACAGGGCCTATATGTAAGTATGAGAGCTGGTCCTAGCAAGTAGCAACCGCTTGCCAGGGACAACTAACAAACGACTTCTGTACACTGGATGAGAAAAAGAATGACTTAGATTTTAAAAAATGAATAACAAATGTACCATATTATCTTTGATTTCTTTTTTTTAATCCAGGCGATTCCTTTTCTCATGATCTCATTCGACGGCACAGAAATCGCTTGTTATTTTTCAGGAACCTTATTATGAAATTAGCATTCACCTCACTCTTTCCCTTAATCTCCAAACTGTGTATGTAGTTTTACTTTCAGTACTTTTGATAATTTGTTTTAGGGGGTGATAAATTTGTGTAGTTTTACTTTCAGTATGTGTGATGAATAATGACTGAAACTCTTTATACCTATAATAATCTATTTGCATAAGAAAACTGATAATATTATTCTGCAGTAACATTGTGGATGTAAGCTCCTATGATGAGCTCAAAGAGGCTATTTCACAGGGTAAATGGGCAAGGGGTCCTTGGTCAGCCAGGTACTAGATAAAATTCATTCATGCAAATTTTATAGCATTTCTCAATTTGTCAATGTTTCATAGGATTGAGCATTGGTGACATTCTCTAGTTAAAAATGCTCTTATTAAGATTTCAAGTTTATTCTTTGGTACGTGCTGCACCAATTCCAACCACACACTGAATATTCATGCTACCAATAAATTTCTTCAGCGATGAAGAGGAATTGAGGGTGAAAGATGAAACAGGCGCAACCATTAGATGCTTTCCGTTTGAACAGCCTCAAGGGCCACATACTTGTTTGATGACCGGAAATTCTGCAGATGAAGTCGCTATCTTTGCTAAATCATACTAACAGGGACACGTTCAATTTTCGGTAATTGTTATCATGTATTTTATGGTCAAATTGGCTTCCGGTGCTCCATCTCTTGTGACTTTTACTTTGGAAGATATTGCAAATGGCTATCTTCGTAGCCAGCCATTGATTTTGTTTTTTTATAGAGAATTCAGGATTTTCTCATGCGTAAGAGAGATTATGCTTGGCGTAGTTAATGATGCTGCTTGCAAAAATCAGATGGCCTGATTGATTGTAGTTTATATGTCATATAATACAAATATCATTTTTTTTTTAAAATATTGCTTTAAATTCCAATTGTAAATCTTTAGTTAAGCTGTTACTACTGAAATATTTACTATATTTTCTTTGTTAGGATAATTTTGTAAATTAATGGTCCTTTTTTGAGTCGGGATTAATTTGAAAATTCTAAATTTGAACAAATAACTTGTTTGAAATTATGGATTTAGGTTTCAAGAGAAATATGTGACATCTAAATATTAGTATAAGATGAGGAATTTGAAACGACGATTCAAATCATGTCATTTGAAATAAAGTGCACATTTCTTCTATTATGTAGCTCAACATTTATTTGACGGAACTTGGGTTCACTTAAAATAAAGATTATTTATCTATTTGATCACTTGGGTATTGTGTGTATATGCACAAAAAGCTTATTGTTTTCTATTTCTCGATGAGATGGTCGAGATGTATTATACCAGTGGGCACAAGATTGGGTTGGGAGTTTGGGGCAAGATTGGGTTGGGAGTTTGGGGCTAAGATAGATTTTAACCTAAAGTTTAGCATCGATGTAATATTGGTGGTTAGCATCGTATCCGGAGCTCTAGTTTACTCTTTCGTTCGGAGTCTCATCGCTTTTAATAAAAAAAAGAGACTCAAGTCATTGTTTTTAATCCTAGTCTTCCCGTCGCTCGTGTTCCGATTTTTAATTCTAGTCTTCCCGCCGTTCGTGTTCCGACGGAGGTTGTTAGGGGCTATAGTTTTTAAAGAGTCGTATCGCCGGAATGTCCTGAAACTCTCGATTCGATATTGTTAAGCGCAATAGTTAGGTTAGTTAGTTTTGTTGAGTTTGTAAAGATCGGGTAAATAAATATTAAAAACTTTTACCAAATATAAATATCACTTTTAACACATTTTTAACACATCCACACATATTACCGATGCATAAAATATATAGATATATAATTTGTAAAGTCAAAGAAAAATATAATAAATTAATTATAAAAAAATCTAAATTTTGATAAAACTTTTTTGTTGTTGAAATAAAATTAATATAACAACCAGAGTTTTAAAATGTACATAACAACAGAATATAAATAAAGAGAAAATTTTAAAAAGTGTTATTTATATAATTGTTTATCTTTATTTTCAAAAAAAATAGAGAAAATGATAATTTGGAAATGATCAACAATATATGACCAAACCAAACTAAATTTTTATACTATAAATTTTATTCATATTGACTTGTTATAATATAATAATATAGATGAACGAGATCATACGTTCTTAAAATGTTGATAATCGGACAAATAATGAAAACAATTGCTTTTCTTAAAACCGGACAAATAAGATGCTATTCTTTAAAATTTTGTAAGTAACACTTCTAATTTTGTGAAATCAAAGATGCCTTGTTAATTTTGTTAAGCCTCCTCTCTTCCTATTTTTTTCGGTCATCGTCGAAGATTTCATCGATTTTCACCGATGAAAAGTTCTGAATTAGTTTATTTCTCTTGATTTGTTCTCGTTTTCTCAATAATACTCTCTATTGGATCCGTTTCAATATTTTGGATCTACTCGATTTTCAAAATTTTGATTTGATGAAAAATCAATTGAGATAAGTAAATGACGGGTCAAGCGATTACGATTCAGAGGGGTGTATTGGATTGGGATTTTAAAGCATTTTTTTGCATTCATGAAATCCGAGGGTATTCGATTGGGATTGTTTATAATCCATTAAAATCTTGAGGTATTCAATTGGGATTTTAAATTATGCTACAAAATCCGGTGGTATTCAATTGGGATTTTAAATTATGCTTTAAAATCCGATGGTATTCAATTGGGATTCTTTAAAATCCATTAAAATCTGATGGTATTCAAATGCTGATGGATTTTTTTGCATTTCATAAAATGATGGATTTTGTGGCATTCTTCAGTGTATTTTAAGTTTTTTGAAATCCCACCAAAATCAATGGGATTTTGAAGCATTGTGTTTAAATCCCATAAACTCTGCGACATTTTATCAAGAATCCGCACAAATTTAAAATCACACACAATCCATTAAAATCCATAAACTAAAAACAATCCATTAAAATCCCAATCGAATACACCCCCGTGAATCTCACCATAGCAGTGATTACATATATTTATATTCGATAAGGTAAGGATCGTGTGAATTGACCTCACGACAATGGTATGAGTTCGAAATTTTTTGTTTCAGTGGTTTTAAATATATTTATCTTCTGGCAAAAAAAAATATATATATTTTTGTCTCATATGTCCTCTGTAATTGGTTATATATTTAGTTTTTGATTTTTGTGATTCTTTTTATAACTAGATTTATAAGACTTGTTGTTTCCTTGTTTTCTATCTTTGTGCCCCTTTTGAGGGAGTGCCATAATTGATGACTTTTTGATCGTGCATTGCGATTTTATTTGTTTTTTTTAACGATTGTGTCATTTTTGATGACTTTATTTCGGTGCCTGGCATAATTTTTAGTGCTTGATTCTTTCTTCCTTTCCTCATTTTTTTCTCTCCCTCATTAGTTTCTTCTTTTCCGCGGACTTTTGTCTTTTATCCGGGTTTCTTTTTAATCATTAATGTTTTATTGGCTAAATTTCCGGGGCCATCTCTGGTAGATTTTTTTGAATGAAAGTTTTCCTTTTCTCTTAGTTGCGCGGATTTTGCTTTTCTTTCGAGTGTTTTTTTCAGACATCAAAATTTTTATCTGATTTTGTGGGGTTTTTCGACATGTCTTCTGGTTAGATGAAAGTTTTTCATGTATGAAAAAGCTTTCCGATTTCTTCGGTATTGTATTTCGATACGTGAAAGTCTTATGATAAAAAAAAGATGCCTTGTTTTAAAGTTCTCGTATGTAACAACAATTTTAATTTCGGTTTTTCTAATGTGTGCCCATGGGCACACAATAAGCACAAAATTTGATAATTTTTCTATGTTTTGATTGGCTTACATTCTTTTAATAATGATGACCCTCCTGCATTCCCACCAACCACACCAATACGTATGACTAAATATTTCTTCCGTCCAGTCTATTTCTTTATAAATGAGTTAGGCATACATGTTAAGAAATGTATAAAAAACAATGAAAAATATGAAGACAAATGAGTAAAGTCTCATTAATTTTTAATGTATAAAGTGGAGATGGTGGAGGACAATATTAGATATAATTATTTTTATATTATAAAAATATTATTATTTTTAATAAATTATGAAATGCAAAAACTTGGATGAGACATTAAAAAAATTGTCAAAATATAGTTGGGACCGATGAGATGAAAGTAACTATTTTTTCGCTTTTTTGTCGGAACAAGTTATACAACTAATTAAAAAGAAATATTCCAAGTTATATCTACTAATTAAAAAGAAATATTTTCACCGATTCAAAATACATTCTAAAAAAAAATCAAAATATTTGTCATTTTACTTTTCAATGTAAATTTATATTTTCAAAATCAACTCACTTTCACATATTTCTAATTTATATTTTCAATATTATCTATATGTCACAGGATATGTTCAATTAATTATTTAATATAATTTTTTCTAAATTAATTTTTTAAATTTTGTGATTTTTCGAAAATGTAAATATAATTTGAAATGAAGGGATATTATACACTTAAAACAATAAAACTTGGTTAAAGTGAGATGGAATCAAGTGGAGTAATTTGAAAGCTGAGAAGCCCATAATCAATAATCCCCATATAGGCAGTCGGTGGATGTGGGGGAGCTATGCATAGTGGACACGTGGATAGCACGTGTAAAATCCTTATCCACACTACAAACTACAAGCCCCTTTTGGTAATTTAACACGTCACACAACCAAGCCCAAACAGTCCATGTTTATCCTCTTGTTTTCACTTTCCCCCCTCGCCAGTTTGTAAAATTCAGGTAACTTAGACCCACAGTAAAATTGATCATCACGCCTCCCCCCCCCCTCTCTCTCTCTCTCTCTACCAAACCCTAGACCATTTGAGCTACAATCGAGTGCGTTTTTCAAGTGAAAATGACGACGGAAGTGAAGCTCCACATCTACGATGTCACCAACAGCGAATCTGATAAAACTAACAACACTATTCTTCAAATTAACAAAATCTTCAAAGACGGTATTGGCCTTGGTGGCATTTTCCATAGCGCTGTCCAGGTCCGCTCCTCGTTTTCTCCTTTTCATAAACGAAACGTACTCAGTATATCCCGCTAGTCCGGTTAAGTAACTTATTTGCAATTAGGCATATTTGTTAATTAAACATATCAATTGCTTTCAGGATTTCATTCTATTATATTTGTGATATATCTTTGTGTTTTGGATAGATGTTTTTTTTTAATGTGGCTTTGTAATTATGATAGATATGCTTAAGTGCCTTTGTGGAATTTAGTCAAATTAAGAGGTCTGTGATGTTTTAGGTTCACGGAGAGGAAGAGTGGTCTTTTGGCTACTGTGAGGAAGGTTCTGGAGTTTTTAGTTGCCCTTCTGGGAAGAATCCTATGTATACATACCGCGAGTGCATTGTGCTCGGCAAAACAAACTGTTCAATTCTCAAGGTTGCACAGATTCTGAGGGAACTTAGTAGAGAATGGCCTGGACAATCTTATGATTTACTATCGAAAAATTGCAATCACTTCTGTGATGAGTTTTGTCAAAGGCTTGGAGTGCCCAGACTTCCTGGTAAGTGTTGGCCATTAAAATAGTTGGATTACTTCCATGAGTAGAATAATGCATATATCCACTCATGTATACTATTAACTTCCATGTTTACGATTAATAAATTTCTACTTGGAAGATTGTACATGGATATAAAACTGGTTCTACTATCTGTACTGTATTTAACTGCTCAAAATGTTATTTGTGTGATCGAGCTTGTCGACATGTGTCAAAGTCTGTTGCTGGCATATATAGAAAAGTGAATCAGGGTATGTGTTTGATTGTCATCATGTAGTCTTTAGACAGGTAAATGTCTTGTAGAACTAGAATTGCTGGGTAAGTTATCGTGATGATTACATCATAGTATGAACCTTGTAACTTTAATAATTTGCTTATTTGTTAACTAGTTAACTTGTAGTTTTGAGAGGAGGACGGTCTTAGGACTTGATAAGAAGGAACTCTGTAAATTGTGTTTGGTAACATGCATTACATCTGAAATGATGGATTTCAAATATAATGAATTAAGTTGTCATTTCAAATTTTCAAATTGGTACTAGTATTTGAATGTTTTGAATTTCAAATGGAATCCAGATCCAAGCTCTTTTGACCATCCAGACACATTAGGAATTTCAAATGAGATCTAAGTTACCAAACAGGCGATAAGGACATTAGTTGTTCATGCAGTTTTTCTATGTGTCTGCGTCCTAGATAACATTGAGTTGTTATAATTCTTAAAGTTTATGCAAATCCTACATTGCATTTCAGACTCTTCTCTTGACAAACCTGTTAAATATTTCTACTATCCTTGATGGTGGTACCTCACTAGAAGCACGACTTTAAGATAAATGCTTTATAGAGGCAATTTGGAATTTATCATGTCAGCAAGTCCTAATTAGCTTTCATTTCAGGCTGGGTAAACAGGTTTGCCAATGCTGGCGATACTGCTGTAGAGATTGCTGGAAACACTGCTTTCCGGGTAAGAATTCACTTAAAATTTCTAGAGACATCAGTCAATATGGACTCTGGTCTTTGAAATGCCATGTATTAGCCAGTGGTCTTGCCTACTCTTTGTTTGTGAAGATTAAAGATACGTTTGGTTTGCTGTTTGCAACCTCTCGTGCATGTATCTTGATATATGAGATCCGATACCCGAGACATCTCTCGAGCTCAGCCCCTCCTTCTCATAATCCCCAAAATTATAAAATTCTAGTTAACCAAAATCCTCCGTTAACAATACTATAACCTGCGATCGATCTCGATCCATGTGCATGCAGGGGTCATATTACTATCATTATTTTGTTCCGCTATACATGTCTTATTACTGCGAGTCAGTTGGTGACCCCCAAATCTAGACCCCAGGTTTGGAGGGCGTCACAATTCCTAATTCCTAGATGGGAGATGTAGAGAGATGAGAGACGCTGTGAAAGAGATGCCGAGAAAATAGATGAGAGAGGCTGTGAAAGCAGGTTGTTGGGCCTTTTCTCAGGTGGGCGGAGTCTGCCGTGTTGCCCCCGTATCGAAGGCGAGTCCACTGCCGTATGCGTGTGTACACCTCACATGATGAGTCGGACACGCATACGACACCCACTCTGAAGAGTCGGACACGCATACGACACCCACTCTGAAGAGTCCGACACGCATATGACACCCACTCTGAAGAGTCGGTGCTTCCTAGCTGGCTAGTTAACCTCCAAAGCATCCTTTATATTGGTTCCTCTTCAATTGGTCCTTCATGGTACATATTTCTCTCTGCACACAAAGAACAAATATACATGTACAATTTCCTGACTAGACACTAACCTCAAACACATATCTTTCACATTCTTTCCTCTTAGTTAGTTTTCCTTTGTTGCACATTTTTCTGCCAAGTTATTGTGCGCTTGTAACTATTTCTTTTCTACTAGTTGGAAGTTCCTTTTTGGTATAATACTACAGTACTATTATTCTGTGCACCAATTAATACAATTACTCTCATGGTGTCCAAAAGTTGAGGCAGGCAAAGACTGAGATTGTAACAGCAAGCAAAGTGGCATATCGTTTCCTTCTAGGTGTTGATTCAAATTCTGCGGCTTCTACAGAATCTACCAACAGAGTTTGTCCTCCCAGATTCCAGACTGATTGGTTTAAAAGCCTTGTCTCTGCTGGTCCTAAACTATCCAGTAATTCAGAGGTTGGAGTAGGCGACGGGGATGCCCTCTTGCAACAAAGACCAACAGAGGCCCTTTAATTCAGAGACAAATATAGGATCTGTTGTTTTAATGTATTAGCAACATGATGTATGGAGATTGGAGGGTGTTTCACCCGGTAGGATCTGCTGTTTGTGGATTTGTAAAGACAGCTGCAAAGGCGTTCAGAATATTTTCTTGTATGAATCTTTGTAAAATGTTTCTTCGTGCATTTGTTATTTACATGTCCATTCTTGTATGCTACTAGTCCACGGTTCAGTAATATGTCCACAATTCTTTTTCTCTTCGTTCACTAATTGGTCCAATCCGGAATTCGGGTACTTCCAGAAAAAAAAAAAAAAAAGATATTTACGATTTCAAATTCCTTTCACCTTTAGTTTACTACTCCTTCCGTCCCTCTGATTTCTATATACTTTCTTTTTCGGGATGTCTCATTCAATTCTATACATTTCAAAATTTTTCCAAAATAGTAAATTTTTATAATATAAAAATCCCGCACACTACTTCCATCTACTTTTCAAACCTATCAATTAAATATGCATGGGTCCCACCACTTTACCTATTTTTCTTTCTCTTTTTCATTACTTTACATTATTTTATATACTTTATTTAGTCTCCGTGTATATTCTAAACGTATACTTCCTAGAAGGACGGAGGGAGTACTAATAGTAGCGGAATGTGAGGGAAGTGTACCTAACTACTTAGGCAAGACCTAAGAAACATTAGTTGACTTCACAGATAATGGGGATTAGCATACGTAAAACCAAGACTTCATGCCTATAATGATCTAATATGTATTAGGCCTCTTAAACTTTTACATTATTGAGCTGATCTTGAGTGATCTTATAGGAACACGTAGAGGCAGAACGGATATACATCATTATCTATGTTTGTAGATGACCATACTTTACAACAAATTATTGATTAATGTATAACAAACACACTTTAGTGAATAACAAAAACTTTTGGTCACCTTTCAACGAATCTACATATTCATACAGTCTCGTCCTCCAAATTAGTGTGATAGGTGTGCCATTCTCTTTGGCCAAGCAGCGACTTGCTTTTCAATTAATAGACCTGTTTCCGGATTCAGTGGATGCTGTCATTTCCTCCCACACAGGTTTCGGTTCAGCATTAGTTTTTGATGAAGATTAGTTCGTTACGCGTTATACAGAAATTTAAATAAACACGCACGTATTCGTATCGACTTGTAGGTCCGTCAAGTCTTGAAAGTTGAACCCTCGACTTTTGGTAGATAACGACAGCGATATTTAGGATATGCAGATTTTATTGTATTATCTTTGGGCGAGGAGGTTGTACACGTAGCATAACAGAGTGGCCCTAGCACTAGGGAAATCATGACAGCAACCAATGGATGACACGGCATTAACGAAAAACAAAATTGACATGTTTAGGCCCCCTGCCGCCGGTTTATTCTTGTAAGGACGCTTGGCACAATTTAATGTTTTATATCCGACATTATTCCATTATCATAATATTCTGCTTTTCTTTTAAACACGAGCCTATTTACCTTGTCCTTCAATTTTATTTCTCCACCTGCCGTCAAGTGTCAACGTGCGCTTTTTAGATTCAATTTTAATAGTTTTTCGATTTTTTTACATAATAAAGCAAGGAGGTGTATCGGGTCCGAAACCAAGAAGTGTTATTCCCGAACACGAAATCAGTTCCCAACCCGTCCCATCCATGGACGAGGATTTTTTTTAACGTGTTTGATATGTGATACTTGTTCAAAGAATAAGTAAACTGAAAAGTCAAATTAAACTTTCATTCACAACACGACATAATTACCGATAATTATTACTCTCTCTGTTTCAAATTTACATGTTCACTTAAAAAAAAAATTGTTTCAAATTATTTGTCCATTTCAACTTTCAATGCAAAATCATATTTTCAAAGTCAATTCTCCTCCACATACTATCTCTTATTTATATTTCCTATATCAATCTCACTCCACATATTTTGATCATTTAATGCAATTAATTAGTGAAGATCTAATTTTCTTAAACTGTGTGATTTTTTTAAAATGAACATCTAATTTGAAACGGAAGGAGTATTATTGTAGATATTTACAAAGGTTATGGGGAGTGAGAATTCGATTCCGCGGATGTTATGAGCAACAGAAGCCAAGACAACTAAGTAAGAACCAGAAAAATATACTTTCATTTCATTAATGTATACTCTATAGTATGAAGTTGTACTATCATACAAAACTGATTATTATTAGTTAGAGGATTTGATTCTTCGATTGATCTCTTTCTCCAGCTCTTCATTTCCGCCGACTTGTTCCAATTCCTGCAGCCAATCAAATAATTTCTTTATATTAATTATCATCTAAACATAACACTTTAATTTAGATTAAACCTGAATAATAACACATATGAAGTACTCAAAAGAGGACTCGAACCTGAGGTCCCAAAAACAACCCGAACGGCACTCCGTTGAACTTCTCCATGTGGTGCAGCTATACAGGCACAACACATATATATCAAACAGCTGAGTTACCCGGACTCGACTACAAATGTGTTCAATACGCGATTTTCCGAGTATCCAGTGTATGACACGAATACGACTACGGGGAATAAAGAATAGAGTGTGAACAAACCTGGTGGGCAGCGGCAACTTTTCTCAAGTAGGGCACATTGGCTACAGGGCCCACAGGGAACCTTTTGTGAACAAGACCATCGTGGACAAACATGTAGGCCATCCCGAACACCGTGATTCCAAGTCCCTGGAATAAATACAGTAGCTGTCACTGTTAGTTCATAAACAAACAAACAACAGTCACGCCCTTAAATTATGCAAGACAGAAATACACTAGTTTATTTTCTCTGAAATTGAGGAAACAGAAGATTTAGACATACAGCACCGAAACAAAGGCCAGGAAAGAGGCCTTTGTGGAAGAAGCCATAGGCGAGAAGCGCTATGGCTGGAACCGCGTTTATTATAGCGAAAACATCGTTCAGCTCAAATGCTCCTTCTCTTGGTTTATGGTGTGACTGCATTTCAGATGCGCACATATAAATACGTAATTAGATTGATTCGGATTGGTTTAGATGGCCGCAGATTTTGAATACCTCGTGCATATGCCACAACGAATCGTGCCATAGCGCTTTGTGCGCCCATCTTGCCCAGTACTCCATGCCAACCTAGAGCAGTGAATTTCAGTAAGAGGCCGTTTGGAAACATGTATTCAATTTGAAATGATGGATTTCAATTGACAAGATTTGAGTTGTCATTTCAAATTCTCAGATTTATACTAATATTTGAATGTGTGGATTTCAAATGAAATCCAAATCCAAATTCCCAAACCGGTATTTGATTAAATCCACAATTTCAAATGAATTCAGGTTCCCAGACAGGTCATAAGTTAAATTGATCATATTTCTTAGAAATGAGCTGCGGGATTTGTTTTGGATTAAGAAGAGATTACTTACTGCAGCCCCGAAAGCAAGTGAAAATGTGGCAAGCATCTCTGAGTGAGGAACCTCTCCACCCTGTATACATTTTGCGAAATCCTTTTCAGTGTTTAGAAAGCATCGCGAGAAATACATAAGATGACCTCCACGTATGCATGTAAAAAATGTACCTCCATTTGCCAAGCGAACCTTGAGTAGACGGCGAAGACAGCCATCGATGTGATCCCGAAGCTAGACATGACAGCCGCGACCAAGTAAGTGAACCGTTCTGTTTTCTTCCTCGCCATTCTTTCCTCAGCACGATTGCCTCCTGCGACAGTGAAGGATTCTATTATTTTTCTCTCAAGTTCTCGCGAGCTCTCTTCAGCTTCTGCAGCAGCTACTGGACTCTCATTTTCCTCCACCGCGAAACACATGCTCAATTTCCGCTTATTTCCCAGCCTTAGGCCTATAAATGAAGGAGATAGTTCCCGAATTGTTTTAACAGCAGTCATCTGTTTGGGAACCTGGATTTCATATTTTCCTACACGGAACAACCCGACAGAGAGCCTAGCTGCCATGGATTACCAGGAGGATTACCGAGAGGTGAGCTAGAAAATTGATATCAATAGAGAGTGTGTTGGGAGAGATGCAAGAAGGCAGGGGAGGTAACATGTGAGTGTTGGGGGGTATAAAAGGAGGTGAGCCACATGTGTTATATGTGGACTAGATTGTCAACTTTGTATCAATGCACTTGGACTCCTCATCCAAACAGGGGTAGATGCTAAAAACTCGTTAATTTCCCCAATTAATCCCTTTTTTAAGGATTCAGATTGACTGGGACCAACCTATATTGTGTTTCATGGGATATGAAAATTACAGGATCTCTTTGGAATCTGAACTAAAATTTATGAAACTACTAGTTGAGAAGCCGCGCGTTGCGGCGGCCTATAAAATTATATTAATGATTCAATATTAATATTTGTAGAATGTAATAATTTTGTGGTTGTCTATAAAAAATATTAATAATTAAAAAATAATATTCGTAAGATAAAATAAATTTTATATTATAAAAATCTTGATGTGATACAAATACTAATATATAAAATTGCAAATTTGGATTATAATTCATGTTTAAAAAATGAAAATAAATTTCTACATGTAATTAGCAATTTAAAGCACGAAAAATCTTAATTTTATTTGTGTTTTATTTTGAAAAGTAATCATGTTCTTACACTGTCATCTTCCTCCAATTTTTTTGGATTGATTGTGCACAAAAAACATCTAACTTAAATCTGTGAGATAGCGGTCTATACTCTATAACTACCCTTGCTTGTAACGACCTTTATTTTTTAATACTGTATGAACAGTTTTCACTCAAAAGTTGCTTGAACGGAGCAAACAGATAATGCATGAATAACTTTTTCCTGTGTACAAAGTAAATCATATAAAAATAACAACAACAAACATGTCCGATAAACAAAACAAATATTATAAAAGAATAACCAACAAACATACATCACTAATAGTTAATTTATTGATACCATCCATCAATATCATGTCAAGACTATATTCTTCTCCCGTGTTTGGATTTGTCGACTTCCACATAGCGTTCTATAACTACCTTTGCTTGCAACAATCTTTATTTTTTTTAATACCGTATAAACAACCTTCACTTATCATTGCAGAAAAACAGCACCACCGAGTTAGAAATCGAGCAAGAGAACTATCACCAGAGAGAGGTAAGGTTGTGGTATTGAGAGAGAGTAGGTTGTGTTTAGATGATCCAAAATCCTACAACCTATAGGGGTATTTATAGGTGCAGAGAGACTTGTGTGCTACTTTTTCCCATAATTAAATAATCTGAAACAAAATTAGATTAAAAATTCCAAGCTGCTATATTCCATAAATAATCTGAAACAAAATCAGATTCCGAAACTTGCTTCTAATATATCCGAAATTAAAAAAAGTAGTTCTAATTTTTGATATTTTTCATCCGAAAATTCCAGAAAATTAAAAAATTAGGAGACTTATGTGCTACTCTTTCCCATAATTAAATAATCTGAAACAAAATCAGATTATAAATTTCAAGCTGCTATATTCCATGAATAATCTGAAACAAAATCAGATTCTGAAACTTGCTTCTAATATATCCGAAACTAAAAAAAGGTAGCTCTAATTTTTGATATTTTTCATTCGCAAATTCAGAAATTTAGAAAATTAGAAAAATAGAACGAAACGATGTGAGATGCGCCACCTACACGCCCCACGCTTCTCCTTTATATAGAAACAAAATCAGATTAAAAACTTTCAAGCTACTATATTTCATGAATAATCTGAAATAAAATCAAATTCTGAAACTTGCTTCTAATATATCCGAAACTAAAATCACTTCTCCTTTGTATAGAAACAAAATCAAATTAAAACTTTCAAGCTACTATATTCCATAAATAATCTGAAACAAAATCAGATTCTGAAACTTGCTTCTAATATATTCGAAATTAAAAAAGGTAGTTCTAATTTTTGATATCTTTCAATCCAAAAATTCCAAAAAATTAGAAAAATAGAACGGAGCGATGTGAGAGGCGCCACCTACACGCCCCTCGCTTCTCCTTTATATAAGTATATTTCAAGCTACTATATTCCATAAATAATCTGAAACAAAATCAGATTCTGAAACTTGCTTCTAATATATTCGAAATTAAAAAAGGTAGTTCTAATTTTTGATATCTTTCAATCCAAAAATTCCAAAAAATTAGAAAAATAGAACGGAGCGATGTGAGAGGCGCCACCTACACGCCCCTCGCTTCTCCTTTATATAAGTATATTGATTTTGTGGTTGGGAGTCTGCAGACGATAATTCAGTTACTCGTTTGTTACATAACTAACACCAGAGTATAATTGTGATGTTGAAACTTGCATAGAAATTTGTACAAATATTTTTTAGACCTTAATTCGGGTTTTTAACAATATATTTAAACCTGAATATATATAACAAATATTTTAAAATTTTAAAGATTTGTGGATTTTTCTTTTATATTTAGGGGTATTTCATTTGAATTTAAATAATTTACTAAAATCAGGTTATATTCAAAATTTTATTAATCATTATCTGATTTAACAAGTTCATGAATTTTGTTGAATTTTATAATATATCTAAACTTTTTGAGATCCTCTCACCTAAATGTAAGAGAGACTAATAATCAGTGATTAATCGATTAATGACCGATTTTGAGAATAATGCTAGCAATAGCCAATAAGTAAGGAATGAAGCTAAATTTACAGTTATACAAAACAGAAGCAGTAACCGGAACCGGAAGAATGCATAATCTCAAGCACGCAGAACAGTAACAATTATTTACAGCATGATTATGTTTGTATCATTAACAGATAAAAACTGAAAGAAGCAATATTGTGAAGAAACTTGTCACACAATTTGTTTTGATCATATACCAGCTCCTTCAGACTTCAAAAATGATCCAATTCCTGCCCTGTTCTGTGCCCTGTTCTGTATTTACACTATCAACTTGATACTTAATTGGAATCAGGATTGCGACGAAAAGTCTCTGTTCTTGTTACACGTCCCTGCATTCAAGTGAAAACCAGAAGAAACTCGGTGAGAACAGAAAACAGATGTGAATAGAGATTTCTATAACAGCAACTTTAGATAGTTGCAGATATGTCACTAGTTCTTACATCACTTAGTAGCAAGTCTCGAGGCTCAAGCATGTGGATGATGTCTCCCATTTTCGGCCTATTTTCAGCGTCTGCATCAACACAGCGTAGAGCAATCAATATTATCCGCTTTAGTTCCTTCTTATTAGGCTTCTCTGGTAACTTTGGATCCAGCACATGGATTATATTCTGGTCCCTCAACACGGAGTTTAGCCACTCAACCAAGTTAACCTGCACATCCGATCCAATGAAACGTGTTTCATGAATTTAATAAAGCAGTAAGATCGTAGATGCACATTATCTGTTCTAAATGTTTATTGGCTTAAATTACCTCTGTCCCGTCTCCTCTCCTCTGTACCGGGGATCTCCCTGATAAGATCTCTATGATCAGTACTCCAACGCTATAAACATCCGTCTTCTCGTCCAAAATTCTTGTTCCACTATATTCTGGTGCCATATAACTATTTAAACAACCAGAAAAGGCCAGATCAGCAATCAGATCGCAAAAGGGCAGCTTTGTGAATGTATTGCAAAAACTAACCCGGAAGTTCCTGTTGGTCTAGCCGAAGAAAGAGTCCAGTCAGGTCCCAAAAGCTTGGACAAACCAAAATCCGAGACCTTGGGATTCCATTGGCGATCAAGCAGAATATTACTTGATTTTAAATTCTGATGAACAATAGGTGGTTCTGTATCCTCATGAAGATACACCAAACTGCAGAATCAAAACTCTCAATTTCAACTACAAATCCATTCAATAAACACGAACATCGTAGCTAAAGCAGGTAAAGAATAGCACTAACCACTTGACGATCCCTAGGATAATGTTCATCCGCGTATTCCATGTCAAGGGGCTAACATCCCCTCCTGTTCCATGAAGCCAGTGCTTGAGATTACCATTGTCCACGTACTCGTACACAAGCATTCTGATCATCGTAAACAAACAAAACATTTTAAACTAGAAACAAATAAATTAGCATATAGAAGCTAAGAAGAACTGTACTTGTAGGTTCCTTGTGTGCAGTATCCTAATAACTTCACCAAATTCTTGTGCCTAATACACCACATCGCCTCGACTTCTTGTATAAAGTCCATTAATTTACCACTGCAAATTATACAATCACCGTATGATCAGTATAGTTCATTTAATTTCCTTGACAAAACTAGAAAACAGCCTCATACTTGTTAAACACGAGCTTCTTTATAGCAACGCGAGAGTGATCAAACAACAGGCCACGATAGACAATCCCGTAATCTCCACTGCCAACAACATTTTCATCAGCAAATTCATTTGTAGCGGTTTCAATCTCCTCTAGTGTGTATTGCTTAATCCCCCCAATGCTATTCCAGTGCTTCAACTGACCACTTTTAGTACTCGAACATCGATACCCCTCCCGGCTTGACCACCGACCACCTGACGACTCTATGTCAGTCTCCGATGGCAATGCATTACGCGATAGAAGCAGTGCAGATGAAGGAGTTTTCGAGATTGCATCTCTACTACTTTCAGGTTTATTTAGCTGATAATGACCATATTTAGAGGATCTTCGACGAGCACAGCAGAATTTAAGAATAAGAAGCAACAAGATGAGAACTCCAATGGATATGAGAATCAGAGGCCATAATTTGAGGCCGAAGAATGGGGTTTTTGAGGAGAGCTTTTTAACAGCAGATGAGATTACTGAATCATAAGACATACTGATGCGTTAATTAATTACTGTGCTTACTAGCATCAATGTTTATGAAAGTGGAGAGATTATTGAAGATTAAGTTTGATTAGGTCCTAAAGTTAAGAAAGAAGTTGAGTTAGAGCAGAAGTGTTTTATATACTCAAAACAGAATTCCGACGAATGTGGTGGATATGATAAATCCACTACTTGAATCCTTATCGCCATGTTTACATGCACGTAGATATCACTTGAGCTTATAAATTACCTTTTAAATAAAAAATAAATAATTTTTAAAAAGTAAATGCAGCTTTGCAGGAGTCTTGTTTTGTGTAGATCAAATACACACGCTGACACGCATGAAGAGTGAGGTTAATAAATGTATCCTTCAAACTGAAACAAGCAGTAGATTTAAAGCTCATACCCGTTTCAAAAAGTCTGTACAGGAGATCATGTTCCGTACTTCACCGGACTAAATCTCAAATTATTCCTTGTTCCGTGTCTCTGTCAAATTAAGTCAGTCTGATTCTCGTTTTTCACAACACTGCTCCACAGCTCTATGTTCTTTATCCATAAAATTCCATCTTCTTTGCTATAGATACAGTGTTTTATTTGTCCAAGATTTGAAATTTGGACTACCTTAGTAAACCATTTTCACTAATTTTTGCTACCAAGTTACTATAACAGGAGTGTACAGCATGTACAGGTTCTGATCATTATATGTACCCACAGCATGAATAGATATAGGGTTAAAGGGGATGAGGCTCTTCGTCATTGCAGGAGAAATTATATTCAAGTTCACACCAGCTATTAAAAGAAACTCATCATGTCAATAAAAGATCCATCAGGCAAAAATTTAAATATTTCTGATCTCAAGATGACAAAAGAACTGAAACAATTGTGTTAAGAAATGGTTCCGGATTGTCTGAACCAGTCCCTATTTTGCACATATTACATCTCTGGCATATTTAATTTTAAGAAAAGCTTCAACTGGGTGGTGCTCCTCCAAAACCTCCAGAACCACGTCCAAAGCCGCCCCTTCCAGAACCCTGCAATTTTTGTGACGATAACATTAGAGCATCAACTGATTCATAACTCAGCTGTATAATGGAAGGCAACAACAAACAGAAATAAAATTCATAGTTTAAAGTCAGAACACTACAATACTAGCAGCTTAGCCATAAAAGAAACACAATGCAGAACATTATTCTCAGCTGTTAAAAAACACAGAGAGCAACTGGTGCAACACAAAGCAAGAAAACAAAACAGTTTACAATTTGCATGGTCAAAAAGATGAATAACTCACTTATAATACTTAATCATGAGCATATAGATCACAAAAAATGAAAGAGCATTTTAATATCTGCCTAGGAACTTAAAAGCATTTAAATAGTGCAGCCTAGAGCTGTAAGCGAACCGAACTCGGACGAACTCGGACGAACTCGAACAAAATCTTAACGAACCGAACAATGTTCGATAATTTTATCGAACAAAATTTCATGTCCGAACTCGGTTCGGTAACGAACCGAACCGAACACGAACATGTCGAACCAAACCGAACACGAACAGTTCGCGAACATGAATATTTTTAAATAATATTTAGGTTATTTTTTAATTAATTTAATGAAAAAAATTAACCCAAATATTTTATTTATATATTTACAACATACACAATATCAATTTTAAATAATTTTACAATTACAAAATAAAATTAATACCTACATTATGGATATTATATATTATATTTACATATAATATTATAAATATTTTTACTTATTGTCGAACGAACACGAACTTCTCGAACTCAGAACCGAACACGAGCTTAACGAACCGAACACGAACCGAGCACCCTAAAAGTTCGGTTCGGTTCGTTAAGCTTATCGGACTGGAAAATGTCGTTCAAACTCGTGTTCAGTAAACTTACCGGACGATCTTACCGAACTCGAACACGAACCGAACCGAGCGAACTTACCGAACAGTTCGGTTCGTTTACAGCTCTAAGTGCAGGCGATCACATTGTGGTACAATGTGCAACCCTCAACATTGAAAAGTACAGATGCCATTATCGAGCCTCAAAAAACTTCAATATATTGGAATGAAGGTTGGTTATGTGCTTATTGCATACGCATATAAAAAAATTCAGATTTACCCAATTTGATGCATATATTAACATCAGACATGGATCTATAAATCAATTTGCTTGGTAAAAAACATTGAATTTCTCAGTTATCTCACATAGGAACTAGTAAAATAAATGGTTAAAGACTAGAGTAAAGTCAAAACACAAATGAACAAGCTGCATTGAATTGTATCTTTCACACTGTTGGACAGTCGCAACATACATATGCTAAATGAATCACAATATATCTTAGAATAACTTTGGATACGGCGATAAGCATTTAGGCAAAAATGTGGACAGTGTCATACAATAAGTAATCACATATTTAGAGCATACACCTAGCTAATATCAAAGAACATATCTGGAATGCATTTTCACCCTAAGCATACATCAAGCTGATATCAAATAATATATCTGGCTAGAATTATTACCCTAAATGCAGGCTGGTAATCAGCTGGAGCTCCACCCTTCTCACCGCCAAATTCACCTGGTGGCCCTCTTGGCCCAGCACGATACCCATCCCTGTCACCGAACCTCGGCCTGTCTCCCTCAAACCGCGGAGGACCACTACAAAAACCCATCCAACCAATCAAAACCACATTAACCAACGCACAAACCCCATTAAACAATCACACTACATAAACCACAAATCCAACTAAAACCATACCGAGGGCGATCACCAGGAGGTCCACCCATGGGACGACCGAGCGGCTTAGCCGACTTCTTCAAGGTAGAAGGCACAATATCTGATGGCAAGTTAAGATAAGTCCTGAGAAACTCAATTCCATCATTAGTGAGGTACCAGTAGTAATGCATCCAAGCGAATGTCTCGCGAACATACTCCTTGGACTTAAAGCTCTGCATTAACTTAATAACTTGAAGATTGGGGACATCGATATCCGGGTGCTTAGCCAAATTGTAGTCCTTCTTAGCATAGCACACACCCTCTATAATTCAACACATACACATAATTAAAAATTGTATTATAAAATGCTACTAAATCAAATACTACTACTAGTACTATTACTAATCAAATACACATAATTAAAATATAAAATGCTACTAAATCAAATACAAATAATTAAACATGTACTTTTTGTATGTATGAGATGAATGTAAAATGAAGAGCACCTTGAAAGAGGTATTTTGAGATTTCACGGCGATTCTTTTCGGTGATAATCTGAACAAAAGCATAATGATTATTGCTGGGAATACTTAAAGATGTCTATCTATAAAAACATATCATAAACGGAGATTAAGTTCATACCATGGCTGCTTCGAAGTGGCGATAAGTTCTGAACGGCGACGATGTGATAACTGCAAACCCTAAAAAGTGGTATTTCTTATATTTTAGGGTTTTAATGCGCTGGCTTTTGGTTTGTTACCTCAAACTCATGGATGAATGCTATATGGGCCAAGGCCCAATTTTGGGGTACTATGTGTCTTTTAGGTCCATTTGACAAAATAACATTTTTTCTGCCAGTTTTTTTAATTTTTTTTCTACGTTTTTCCTGAACTCCAAAAAATGTATTTTAGTAAAATATTTTTTTTTTGTTGTTTGACTTTCGAGAAAATATATTCCAGATTTTCATGTATTTTTCTGATCCTCTGGGAAATAGATATTTTCAAGGAAGAATTTTTTTTTTGGAAAAGTTCTCAAGAAACTTCCGCTAAAATTTTTATTTCTCTTAGAATTTTTCAAATATTCTTGAGAATTTTCGAGGAAAATTTTCCTGACAAAATGTCAAAATTTCTTGGAAAAATTTTTCACTTAATTATAGCAAATTTTACCCTCAAAAACTTAGAACATAACGACAAAATGTCAAAAATAACTTTTTTTTACCCACTATACATATGATCAATGTCTGGTTGGGTGGTCATTTGGGACCCTGTTCCTGCACATGATCGTTCTGGAATAGTAACAAGAAACCCTCACCCGAAGTGAGAAATTCACCTATATTCTTCGCCCTTTTCATTTTCTTTTTTGTTCAACAAGGACATTGTCAATTTGATGATGTTTTTTGAGTAGCGACTTGAAACTATGCACTCTGTTTCCTGGAAGGGGCGCTAACAATTTAAATATTATGAAATTTTATAACAGTGCTATTTAAGTTTCCTAATCAATATTATTAAATTAAATAAAATCAGATTTTTTTTGTCATAAAATAAAATAAGATTTTAAACACAAAAAAAAAGAAATTGCTGGAGACCCCAAAAAATCATCCCAAATTTGCTTTCACTCCCATAATAATGAGACCCTGCAGATTCTTCAATCACCCAATCATAATATTTCACGTGTTCGCCACGTCATTCGGTAAAAAATTTTGGGAATTTTTTTTGGGGTTTCTGGCATCACCCAAAAAAAATTATCAACATTTTATACAGGTATCTGATTACTGTGCTCTGTTATTCTCCCTCACACGAGTCACAAGAACAGAGAGTTTACTCTTCAATGGCGACACCAGTCAACCACAGTACCTTCTTCATCGACGCCGCCGCGCTCCGATCAATCCTAACCCACAAAACCCTGATCAACCACTTCGAAACCACCCTTCCAACCGCATCATCCGCCGTTGAATCTCCAATTCGCCACTCTCATCAAACATCACCTTCCTCTTCTCTCCTCCTCATGCCTTCCTTTTCCGCCTCCTCTTCTCTCCCCTACATTGGTGTTAAGCTCGTCACTTATCATCCTTCTAATTCCTCCGCAAAACTCCCCGTAATTCACGCCAACTATACTCTGTTTAGTTCTGTCACAGGTCAGACACTGGCTTCTATTGATGGTTCCGAAATGACTCTTTATCGGACAGCCTGTGTTTCGGGTTTAGCTGCTCGGTATTTGTCGAGAGAAGACTCGAGAACTCTGGTTATGGTCGGGGCTGGTGCGATGGCTCCTCATTTGATCAGAGCTCATTTGAGTGCTAGGCCTGGTTTGGATAAGGTGATCATTTGGAATAGGACGGTGGAGAAGGCGATGGCTTTGGTGGAAATGTTGGAAGGGGGATTTGAAGGGGTGAGTTTTGAGAGTAGCGGGTGTTTGGATGAGGCTGTGAGGGTTGGGGATATTGTGAGCTGTGCGACGAATTCAGAGGTGGCATTGGTGATGGGGAAGGAATTGAAGAGGGGAGCTCATTTGGATTTGGTTGGATCGTTTAAGCATTCGATGAAGGAGTGTGATGATGAGGCGATAAGGCGTGGGAGAGTGTTTATTGATAATGAGGCTGCATTGGTCGAGTCTGGAGAATTGTTGGGTGCATTCGAGAGGGGGGTGATTTGCAGGGACGACATTGTGGGGAATTTGGTGGAGTTGATCAGGGGCGACAAGGCTGGGAGGAAGGACTCAACGGAGATTACCATTTTCAAGTCTGTTGGTTCGGCTCTTGTGGATCTTCTATGTGCTCAGTTAGTGTATGAGAGTTACAAGAATGCTCCAACTTCATCAACATAATCAGTTTTGTGGGGTATTTAGAGTGTATACGCTTCATATGTCTATTTAATCTTTTAAAAATCATGAATAACCATGTCGAATCTGCATGTTTTAAGCTTCTATCAGGAGAGATGTGTTGAGATATTCAAGTTTCATTTCTGCTTGATTCTCTTACTATCATCGTCTCCCACTATACCACCTGGGTTATACAGTGTACAATGTACATGGTAGTCTAAAATCATGTTTTAAGGGATCCTTGCTACTATAGTTTTCACAAGCAAATCATGCTTTGTGGTGTGGTGTGGTGTGGGTATATACAATATCTATACAGGTACAACGCCATCTGTATATAGAAACCATATATTGAGTAAATAAGTCAATCCTTTCTATAAAGATTATAGTAAGCTGCAGGATTTTGCAGATGTACAGTAAAAGCAGTGACTCAGAAGTCAGAACAAGTTCTAGAAATGTCAAAGGAGACGGAACTAGAGATTTAAGACGAATAAGACACTAACTGACAGTCAACAAATTGTCGATTTAATCATTAATTAGCCAAAAAAAAAACCCACCACCTGATCAATATAGTTCTAGAGAATGCCTCATAACAATATATAGTACATAGTAAAAAATTACCTAATTCTTTTGCAAAAAGAACACCTAATTACAACTTTTTCTTGTATTTGATAATTATGATCAGAAAAATAAAATGATTGAATAATTAACTTTACAATAGTAAAAACTTGGTACAGAAAATACATAAGCTAGAACTGAGCAAGTTTTACTAGTTTTTGTGCCTGCTACATACAGTTCCTAGCCCAAGATTGCCTAACTTAGCAAGGTTAACTATATTTTTAACCATTTTGAATCATCATAATTCGGACTGGTGAGTTTCTTTCTTCTTTTGCTGCTTACCTTGATTCCTTGGGAACAGCAGATCATTCAATTGTCTCTCAGCACTATATTCTGAAGAGGCCTGTAAATGCAATACAGAAAAAGGATAGAATTACTGGTAGCAGGAAGATAATAATGAAGACAAAATAGTAATGAAACACAAGAACTTTACTAGTGCTGGCATAAAAACAAATTTATCTTTAACTTAGCTACAGCTATTATACAATACTCCGTAATAGACTCCAAGTGGTCTTTAGTTGGGAGAAATGAAGTTGAAGGGAATAGAATGAAATCTGAACCAGCTTCCAAATATATATCCAAAATTTTCATTTCTTCCTCCATTACATTCCTAACCACCTAAACTTAAACCTTCCATTTTGACAAGGAATGCTCCATTCTCCACGATACCCATTTTCTTCCCAAATCTTATCATGAAAAATTTGCACTAGCTCATTTTTTTCTTTCAAATCTTCCAACCCACTTGCATCGTTTCCTTCTATTGTTATTCATTCCATTCCATCGCCCCAACCCAACACAACAAATAGTTCTCTAATAATAGCTGTGATCATCATAGTTTCACAATATTTTGAAGCAATATAAATATATCATTCAATATAACTACATCCCTGTGTTATTGCAATAACACACAGACAAGAAATTTAACTAAATTGATCCGTAGTGCAGGACAGGGGCCAGCAAATATATAAACCTGTCAAATCTTCTAAATAAATTAGGCCATGGCAATAATCAATACCCGTTTTTTGAATGCAAAGCGCAGTGTTTGAACTTGTATTCCAGAGCAAACCCTCAAGTCAAAGCCGAGGCTATCTACACCTATAAGAGCCACCTCCTGCCATAGTTAAACATTTTTTTCTTAAAACAATTGCAGACCTTCCATCTTTTGCTTAACTTTGAGGAACAATATTCACTCCCTTCGCATATATATAAAGATTATGAATATAAAATTACACAATATTGAAATTATGAGTAGGGCAGTATGGTACTTTTTTAAACTTGTTCACTGAAAAACAGCCTCAAAGTGGTTTACCTCTGCCTGAATACCCTTGCATCTCCAGCAGAATGATTTGAGAGCATGCATGTATTTTTCTCCACCAGCTTTAATACGGGATATAATTTTTGCAGCTGAGTGTGCAATGGCATCAGGTTGAGCTCTCCTAAAGTCATCTACTTCGACGAAAGTCTGTCACTCATTTAGGCAAGGAAATCTTATCACAAGTCTTTCTATAATTTATTTTTTTTTAAAACTATAGACCACTTAAACCTTTACGACATTTCCCTTCTGCACAAGTAAATGATTTAATTTATGGCAGTAAGATAAATAATTAAAAGTAACTTCCTCAAATGTTGTCAGGCATCTAAATCAGGTAACCAAGGAACTAATAGTGATCACTAATATAGTAAGATATAGCAGCACCAGTAAATCATAGATGCATCTATTCCGCATTCATTCCATGTAATGTATCATTGGGCACAACTTTCTAGTCGCACCATGAAGTCAATGACAGGATAGGAATTTGTCTGGTATTGTACTGTCTGACAGATGCCTTTAACAAAACTGCCATATACATCTTAATTGACAATGTTATGACTCCATTGTCGACATCATTTTCCAAAAGAAATTTAAAAAATCAGTACGGCAAAGTAAGATGGCAGCTTGTTTTCTTCATCTGTATTCTATGTTTAGCCTCCAAGGGATCACATTCGATGAGAACATGCAAATAATTCAGATCAAGTGGCAAGACACTTTATATAGACTGAGGTCTGAGAGTGTACCTGATGTCCATGAGCCGATATTAATTGAATCTTGACCATTTCTAGCTTGTAGAATGAAGTCCCATTTTCTAGGCTTTCACCCTTGTCCAATTCTTCTGGCCAATCGGGGTTATCTTGAGATGGCTCCAGACTATGACTATGACCATTAATAATGTCATGTTCTTCTTGGTTGTCTTCTACAACTCTGTCATCTTCATTAGCTTCATCTTTGCTTGATTTACAGTCAGACTTATTCTTGTGAATGACAGAATGTTCTTCAAGAAAGGAAGGTCTTAAAATTCCTTGAATTGCTAGACCAGCAGGTGGCTGATCCATATAATCAAAAGGATTATCTCCTACAAACTGAAGTACAAGAACAAGACAGGAAACGATCAAGGATATTTAAGATAACAGAAATATTTAAAACAGAATGTTCACTTGTTCAGCTATTGCTAAATCCAAGATAAAAAGTACTCCCTCCGTCCCTCTCATTTCTACACGGGTTTTGTTCACTGCTCGGCACGCATTTTAAGGCTCTTATAAAACATAGTTCTGTCACTTATTTTTGAGATTTTCTTTTTGTGTATAAAAATTCAAACATCAAATTTTTATTTAAAAGAAAAAAAGTTACAGATCTATGCTTTCAAGAAGCATTAGAATGCGTGCCGAACTCTCGTCCCCCAAGGTAAACTACCTAGGGGGACAGAGGGAGTAGCAACACAGAGATATATTAAGATTATTTATTCAGATGTTTAAGCTGTAGGACACCCAAGTGTAATTCCAGATCTGTTAAATTGCCTTTTTCAGAAAAATTTAGGATATCTTTGGAGTAATTTCAAAAATTTCAGTACCTATCCAAAATTTGATCAGCAAATGCATGTTAGTTATAGTTTTTCAAGTAAAGTAACTACACCTCAGCCAGTTTCTTCGCAAAATATATTGGATGGGAGGCACGCATGGTCTCCAGTTTTGCCCAGTCCCCTGGTGATTCATCAGAATCCTCCCCATCATCCTCACTGTCAAGAATCGCAACCCACTCCTAATATACATAAATGATGAAGATGCTACATTACATATCGTTTCTGATATTCAAATAATCAAAGTGAAATGTTGTCACCTCTTCATAGCCGTCATCTTCTTCATCTTCATCATCATCCTCAGCATTATCTTCATCATCTTCACCATCACTACTGTCATCATCAACATCCGTAATGCCAAAATCATCATCTGACTGATTCAGTAATTCCATCTCACTAAGCATTTCTCTAGTATCTAAGCCTATTATAATTTGCTGCAATGCATAAAAACCTATGTAAGCCTAGGATGTTGCTGGAGATCCGAAGATATCTAGATTCTAAAGGCATCTTTTTACAATACTTAAAGAGTAGGAGCAGAAAGAGAAGGTAACTCTTGTTCTTCTGAAACTTTTGTAATATAATAAAATAACCCATAGCAAATATTATATAAAGATGCATGAGTTCAAGAAATGAAATAGTGTAGAATTAAGAACTATAAGAATACTGACTAATTTGTAGGTGAATTCAGTTTCATACCACGAGGGTATCCTCGGTAGTAAGAGTTTGCAAAATGTCTTCGTTATTCTTGACCTGAAAGTAAATATCTGATTGAAAGACAAAGGCAGTCTCTTAATACAATAATACAATACCAAACAACCCAAGGTACCAATAGCATCGACATGAAATCAATGAACTTACTTCCATTTTCATCAGTAATATAAGGCAAATCAGGCCAGAAAATGTTATCATGAACCTCTTCACCTAGCAGACCAGAAAACATTAGCAATGCTTTGCTGTTTACCTGAAAATAAAAATTGTAAGTAATATTATTTGCACTGAATTGCAGCAATGACCTGTGAACAACACCTGAAGCTGAAAAATAACAAAAGACATCATTCCCAAGCTCAATTAAATCTAAGCATCATGGTGAAGATTATATAGTTGGTCAAATTGTGCCAGAACATCATAAGTTGTTTCTGTTGCTTGGCAAAACAAGAATTCTCAATAAAGATGATCAGAACACTAAGCTTTCAGATAATTAACTACTTGGAAATCAGTTACTTGTCTTCTTAACTGCCAGTAAACGTTTTCGATTTTGCTTAGCAATATATTTCAGCATTTTTGACAACTTTTTCGAGATTTTAAACAATAATGCAGAAGTTCAACGAAAATATGCTAATATATACTACCTCGATAATAGTCCTACAAGTTTCTTCAGGTGTAAGTCTCGCTTCGCCAATCTCAATAACGTCAGCATCCCCTATGTCTTCGGACGGATGATACCTCTGCGGTTTAGCATTCTGCTTCAACGGACCGCCTACTTGCTCCTCGGCCGAAGCCCTAACTCTGCCTCTCACACAATTGCTTCTTTTGGCGCAACAACTCTCACTTAACCACCCAAACTTATTCCTGTGATCCATTCTTCAATTAATCTAACAAATTCATTACTCCTAAAACACAATCAAACTCAATACATTTTCTGCTCATTCGCGCATAATAAATCCATATTTACAACAATGTAATTACGTGACATAATTAGAGAGCGTGAACTACCTGACGAAGGGATGGCCGGAGTGGGAGAGACGGCGAGAGCTGAAATCGAAGCCGCCGGCGATTAATCGGACGGCCATGGGGGACTCTAAGGTGAGCATACGGGAGTGGGGCTTGTTAGTGATTGTTGCGTGTGATTGTGTTGTATCTGATTGGTGAGCTGAGCTTTCTTCTGTAAACTCTCTTGGCTGCTTCTTCAAAAGCCTTTCTATCTTGAATTGGATTGCTTCCAAACGCGGTCTTAAGTTAACGAATTTTGTATGAATATCCTATTATTCGAGTTAAATGTCTAAACTATCCCCTGGACAATTTTTGATTTGTGAATCTCTGACCGAAATGATAACAGCCACCATTCAGTTACTCGTAGCTTAAAGCACAATGTAAACAAAGCAATACAGAAAAGATCGGCATCTTTGGATTATATCGTACACTATCTATGTGTATCAGTGTTGTAAAAAGCGGGAATCGGACTTAATCGGTGAAGTCACGGAACATGGATTAATCGGTGATTAATTGAGTTGATCGGGGATTAATCGGATTAATCAGTGATTAATCGGAGATTTAATCAGTTCGGCGAGTTACGGAACAGGGATTAATCGGTGACCTATCGTGATTAATCACCGACTTTTAGAACAGAGATGTGTATTTTTAAATAAAAATGCTTAATATATGATTTGATAACTAAAAGTTTCGTGAATTTTATGTTTTCTAATCATATAATCTTTTCTTTAGGGCGTCCCTTGAGGAACTATTATATGTTGATAAATGCTCCGGAGAGAGTTTGTTCACTGAAGATTGAAAGCAGGACTCCAAATAGCAAGTCCAACACTGTCCTAGCAAGTGCTCTACAAATATAATAAAGGGGAATTATCTTGTATACTGTTTTTTCAATCTTATTTTCAAAAATACTACCTTTTCCAATCTTATTTTCAAATCTCTAAAATATTTTCAAAAATACTACCTTTTTGAAAATATTTTCCAAAAATACGGTGGTTGCATATGCAACCATATATGCAACTGAATTCCTGATTTCGAGTTCTAGTTTTCAAATGTCATTTTCGACCTCATCTTTGGAGTCGATATATATATATATATATATATATATATATATATATATATATATATATATATATATATATCGACTCCAAAGATGAGGTCGAAAATGACATTTGAAAACTGAAACTTGAAATCAGGATTTGTAGTTGCATATGGTTGTATTCAGTTGCATATGGTTGCATTCAGTTGATTCTATTGCAATCTAATGGCCCCGCCAGGGGCACACCATGCATCCGTTGCAACTTACAGTTTTCAGTTGCATTTAGTTGCATATGAGGTTGCATTTAGTTGCATATGAGGTTGCATTCAGTTGATTCTATTGCAATCTAATGGCCCCGCCAGGGGCACCCATACTTCAGTTGGAATTTACAGTTTTCAGTTGCATTTAGTTGCATATGAGGTTGCATATGAGGAACCTCATATGCAACCTCATATGCAACGGAAACTGTAAGTTGCAACTGATGTATGTGTGCCCCTGCGGGGCCATTAGATTACAATAGAATCAACTGAATACAACCTCATATGCAACCATATATGCAACTGAATTCCTGATTTCAAGTTCCAGTTTTTTTCAAATGTCATTTTCGACCTCATCGTTGGGATATATATATATATATATATATATATATATATATATATATATATATATCGATCCCAAATATGAGGTCAAAAATGACATTTGAAATCTGAAACTTGAAATCAGGATTTGTAGTTGCATATATAGTTGCATATGCAACCATAGTATTTTTGAAAATATTTTAGAGAAGGTAGTATTTTTGAAAATAAGATTGGATAAGGTAGTATTTTTGGAAATAAGATTGAAAACGTGGTTATGAATAAAAAAAGCCCTATAATAAAATAGTGTCCTAGCAATTTAGGACATCTTTTTGATACATTAACTCCAACAACATGCCTTATATGTGTGCCCTTATTATTAAACTAATAATTTATTTGAATTAGAATTGGAGGAAAGTGAAAAAGTAAGAAAAGAGAGATGCATTGAAATGGTGGGAAGTTAATATTTTAATAAGAAAATTAGTTTAAGATATGCTTAGAAGTGCTCAAAAAATAGGCACTTGTTGGACATCCACTAGGACATCGTTGGAGCACATATTTAATCCAATTGCTTTATATTTTAACTTAAGACATCAATTTAGGACATTGTTGGACTTGCTCTCATCTCTCTGATATAGTATCTGCTATCAGTTGGAAACGCATCATTAGTTGTTTGAGGTCCTCAGCTTCCACCTTACTGTATATAGTATTTTTACATGATACTAGAATACTTGAATCCGTCATGCCTTGAGGTGTTTGAGTGTTTCCCAGGTCTTCGACATTCAGTTAGAGAATGGCCAATTGTTCAAAGTGAAGCCCTAGTGCACAGTATTCATATACTCAACACGGCATTTTTCAACTAATTCTAAAATTTTGATATGTAATCGACATACAAGGTTTCTGCAATAGAGCTTCAACCATTCAACAATTGATACAATACGTTTCACACCAAGCTCTTCCGTACCAGCAAAGGCCTATCAGGTAGTATATCATTCATTAAACAAAAACCATTTGCAGTAAAATGATAATTGCGTTTCAGCAATCAAGTCCAGCCTAAGACCAGCGAATATTATTTTAAATAGCTGATGATGAGACTATTATAAATACACTATTGGTGGGTAATCTATCATAGAATATACAGTTAATTTTACCGAAGATCATATATTATGAGTTAAACAGTCCACGGGTACACAAAGTGAAAATAGAGATGTGAGCCTTCTTGGTCTTTTACAGATCTTTTTACTGACATAGTGGGATCTCGTACCTAACTGACTGACAGCTTCCATTGGCAAACAGTCCAACTGTCCAGGTCAGCTCATATGTTATATTTAATGACACTTGCTTTATAAAAGTAAATCATTAACCTTCAGGAAGGATCAACAGGTTCCACGAAACATATGCCCTGCAGCAGATATGCATGTAAAGTCCACAAACTATTTAAAACAAGAGGGGTGGAAAATGATCAACAGAGGCCAATTTACACATGCAGAGAACGAAAAGAAATCTATAATATATTCAACAAAATAAAAATTCATCATCAAACACATTTAAGACTTTAAAGTTCCAATATCAAAATTTCATAATATAGAAAATCTAGATAGAGATTACTAATAGAAAACCTAATACCAAAATTAATATAGTTTAACATTGGTATATTGGTAATGTGAGGAAATTAGATCGAAGCTCTTCGGTCTTGATCAATCTACTTATGCTAGAAATACTGAAGTTAAAGCGAGTTTGGAAACTATTATGAGTTCATCTGGATCACATTATAGTACTACTAATGTAAGTATAAACAAACCTAGTCATAAACTTATGCAACATGAAATTACTATATTCCTTTATCTGTAGTGACATACATTGACCTTTTACTAACACGAGACATGTCACAATTACTCGAGCAATATATTTCCTGTGCTGTACTCATAAAATGACCTGATTATGTCATACTTCTAGCTCTGCAGACAGCCTTCTGTATGTCCAACAATATTGAAAGATATTATTCAAAGCACAAATCAGAATATTACAATGTTGGTGAGAAAATCAATCATGCATAAGTGAAACATAATGACAATGATAATGATAATGATATTAATAACAACAACAACAACAATAACAACAACAACAACAATAAATAATAATAATGTTCATAATAATAATAATAACAACAATAAATTAGGAGAAATATATTTATCCGGCAGGTTCTACCATCTTGAGATGAAAAATAATAAGCATCAAGAGTAAGAAAACAAGAAATATGTCTGTGGGATGAATATTTTGTCGGCAGTAAGAGCTGAAGTGCTGATTGTTGGATCATGGATTAGAATCTAGAGACACTAATACATTTGCCAGTTCTAATTGAGGCGTACTTGTGATTCATAAGCTTGTTCTCAAGAACCTTCTCTACTTTGTGCTCTATTTCTATCAGAACTCAAAATTATATGGAGTTTATTTTTACGTTTTTGTTTGTTATGCTGCTTTCTTCTACTTCTATGTTCCTTTATAGCTAACTGCTTAGTCGTTTCTTGTCTAAATTTGAACCAACAATATCACGAGAAAGACAGGTCCTTCTCTTACATAAGAGAACACAGTCTCTTTAAACATATTAACTGAACCAGCAAGTTGATTATTTGCTACCACCAGTGAAGTTAAATTTCAAAGCAATTGTACTGACTTTGAATCTTACATATTATTAAGAGTAAAATGCAACCGGTGTACCTTAAGTTTGGTCATTGTGAAAAATGTGAACCTCAAATTTATTAAATACAAAACGTGTACACTAATTTCAGTGTTGATGCAAAATTTGTACTTCTGTCAACACATATCTAACACCGTTTATACAAAACAAGAAAAGGCAAAGGACAGAGGACGTTATAAAAAATTTAGTTTAGTGTATGTGTATTAGGTTATATTCTGATTCTATATCATTTTATATCGATTTACCATATTCTGATTATATATTACTTTATACAGATATACTATATTCCGAGTATGGCATCTATAGCTGGCATTACAATATATACTAGTCCCAAAACAATTGTCATTCATGTTTCAGTGAACATGAGAACAAAAAGCTCTTCTAAAGAAGACGCGAAGAGCCCAATTACAGCATCAACCGGTGTTACGAAGATGTGTGTAGGTGTTGCACACAATCAGAAGTGAAACAATAGCCACAAAGAAAGAGCTACACAAGGGATTCTAAGGAAATTAGCATTGGAAAGACAGGTTCTGTATATATGAATTTGTCTTCTGAATAATCATAACCAAACAGTTTAACATTGAATAAGAGCACCTCAAGCGCCATACGTGGACAATGGTAAGAACTGGGGGCTCCATGTGGCAAGGATTTTATCGCCTTGTCTAATCAGCAGAAAGAGGATAAGTTGAACACTGATTTCACCAAGACATGAGTCTCCAATTGTCATATATTTGATTATTCCGAAACAAGTCATTTATGCACATTTATTTATGTTGAGCTTAGAGTGACAATTTGTGTTAGTTGGTTATTGGTTATTAGTCTGATATACACAACCAATTCCACGAAATTAAGCTGGAAACTACAATAAGTTGATAAAAATACAGAACCTGCAGGAATACACAAAGTGGGAGTACACATTTTGCATTTCTTGAACTTGAGGTACACACATTGTACTTTGCACAATGGGTGGACTTCAAATACACATAAGACACATTGCATTTTACTCTATAACTAATTATTTTGACCTTCCGCAAGCCTCCAACTAACAAAAATATAAATTCAAACTTGCTAAAAAACAGTGAATACATATCTGATAATAATATAGGCAAAAGTTCAAAGGAGCACTAATATAACCGGGAGACACATCTATTCTCGCAGGAAATTTTATTAAGACTTCTAAACATTGTTCAGTTAATCAAACACTGAAATTCGCATAGCACAATTTCGAAAATGTCAAAGACACCTCATCTTTAAAATAGAACTCAAGTATATTCGTAAATCTTACATTTTACGAAAACCGTTAAATGGATTCGAGATTTCTTCCGCCTACCAAGATGCTTTGGTGACGCCCATCAAAGCACCTTTATTCGCTGAATCACGAAACACGAGACGAGACATCCGGAAGAACTGGTACACTCCACGAGCACGGCCCGTGAAAACACACCGATTCCGCAGGCGCACAAAGGAGCTATTTCTCGGCAACTTGGAGAGCTTGTAACGATGCTTGGCACGCATTTCACTCGAAAGCTCCGGATCTTTGCTGAGGGATTTATAAAGCTTTCGCCTCAATTCATATTTAGCCGCCAGCAATCTGCGCTTGTGGTCTTGTATGTTTCGCTTCTCCGAGGTTGTTGAGAAGAAATGAGTTTGTAAAGCTTGGCGGCTCGTTGGAGGAAACGACGTCGTCAGATGGGATTGGGCAGAGAGATGATGAGGCTGGGGAGAGATGGCGAGGGAATGAAACGGTGTGGTGGTGAGTTGGGTGGCGCGTTTAACGAGTGAACTCAGTCGTGCGAGAGCCATTGGGGAGAGTGATGCTACAATTGAAGAATGCGATGAAAGACGGGAAATGGGGGAACAGGGGATTACGGGAAGTAGAGGAGGACTGGATGTTTATGGCACCCATTTTGATCCTCAAGTCCAGTTTCTGTTGGTCCATACAAGCCCAATAACAAAGACCAGCACAAAGACCAGCCCAAGACCTTTATACAGAACAGTACACATAATATAGGGTAAGAGCATCTCCAACGGCGTTGGCTATAATCGTTGGCTAAATTGGACCTGTAAGACATTATGTAAAATTTGTTGAACCTGTAAGACATTTTGCTTCAATGGTACTGGCTATATTGGTTGGCTATAATTTAAAAGTAGTATGTTATTAATATTTTAAATTGTTAAAATAGAATATATCAGTTCAATATGGTAATAAATGATGTACAATCTTCCTACAGATTTTCTTACAGACCTGTAGAGGTTCGACAAATTTAGCCATCCATAGGAGGTTGGCTAAATTTATAGACAACAGGTGAGCATGGTTGGAGTTGAGTTTTTGGAGCTGTTGGCTAAATTTTTTTATTTTAAGTATGACAACTCATCTTTTAGCCAAGGGTTTTGGATGGTTGGAGATGCTCTAAGAAGGATAATTTACTACCCAAAACTTATTCGTGGATCATAAAAAAAGTGGATCATAAAAAAGTTATGTTTTATCTTATAAGTTAAGAGCATCTCCGATCGTTGGTTAAATGGGATCTGTAAGACATTAGGTAAAATTTGCCGAACCTGTAGTATTGGCTATATTGGTTGGCTATAATTTAAAAATAGTATGTTATTAATATTTTAGATTGTTAAAATAGAATATATCAGTTTAATATGGTAAAAAATGATGTGTAATCTTCCTACAGATTTCTTAGAGGTTCGACAAATATAGTCATCCATAGGAGGTTGGCTAAAATTATAGACAACAGATTAGTGTGGTTGGAGTCCTATTTTTTCAGGACGTCGGCTATATTTTTTAATTTTGGAATGCCAACTCATTTTTTAGCCAAGGGCTTTATATGGTTAGAGATGCTCTAAAATATCTATTTTGCATATTTATGATTTATTTTTAATCCAAAAAAAATTATGTTTGTCATGTGTTTAAGATTTTTTTTTAGTCCGAAACAAATATTATTTGTCAATCACCGTTACAAAAAGAAATTATTTAATATATTTTTCCAAACAACATGTTAAACAAATACATACAATAATATATAGAATATTAAAATTAATAAGCTGAACTTAATATTATCGGGTCATATTTACGTGTTTACGTGTTGAATGGGTCAAGTTTAACAAGCTCATCAGAGTCAGACTATCAAGTTACACTATCTAAATTAGGCGTAATTCGTAATGCTTGGATCAAGTTTCAAGCACGACCTGTCTGAAATTTCATAATCGTCTACTTAAAAGAACATAGATGCAATCGTCAATCTTGTCACTTGTCAGCTTCAAACTCGTGAACTTATCAAAAATTTCAATCGTGTTGAATTACTTGTCTTCCATAATATTTTTTTTGACAGAACTTGTCTCCCATAATTTTTGTTCAACCTAGAACTTGAGATCAAGTTTGAACGGGCTCGATCAGAAGTTGAACCCTGCTTTCGAAGCATTACATGCCGATCAAAACGAGTAACAAATGATCCACATTTATTACTTTTCCGCGCATTACAATTTGAAAATAAATGGCATAAATACTTTGCAGAAACAGGTGGGGTAGAAAACGGAGAGTAGCAGTCAGAGTACAACTTTAGCTCTCACACAATCAATACTTGTGGGAGGGAGCATCTTAATTTCCTTTCCCATCTTGTTCCAATGGATGACTACATGAGATTTTTTCTTTATAATGATTAAACACACAAGCACCCGTCTTTGTTAGACAAGGCTCGAACACTTGATGTAGGTAAGCCTAGCAAGGGCGATAAAAAAAAAAAAAATATTTGACATCACTTTGAAAAATTGTGAAGGAAGAACATAGTTAATTTGCAAATATTGGCATCTGCTTCAACAATCTCGTTGACAGTATCTCCTCTAAACTAAAAACAATTATAAGATGATATGATCAGAGCTTCATACACCACCTACTTCATTTCGATATAATCCGTGGATTTATTGCTGCCATTCTGACAAGAAGATTCACTGGCAGATCTCGATAACACAGCACATTCTGAATAGCAAATTTTAATTAATCAGGAACCAAATCAAATTATCAAACAATTAAAATATGATTTTATGGTCTACATATCAAATTTTTTTAAGTAGTTAAATTTGTACCTTGTGAAATTGTCGTCGTTGATGCTGAACTGTACGACCTCTTGCAATAAAGAATGGCACTCTGGATGCCATCCTGCTGTTGCAGTGCCGAGTCATCTCTCCGTTTTGCAGGCACAGGCACTGTTCTTACGGAAGATTTGCTCTTCATCAATTTTTTACAAACTTCCCTAAACACGGCTGCTCGACTCCCTTGTTTCGCCCCAGGCGTCCTTGAACTCTCGGGTACTGGTTGTTCAAAAATCTTGATCTTTAAAGCTTTAACGTACAACGGCTTAATCACCTTCAAGTACTTACTAGAAGATGAATCCTCCGTATTCTGAACCTCTTCTATGCACTTTTTGCTCTCTTTTATCTTCGGACTAGCAGTGGAACGAGTCGTACTAGTTAAATCTATTTTGCCTGAACTCGACGATTTCTTGAACCCTAGCATGGAGATGCAATTCTTCGGAGAAGAGTTGAGTATGAGAATAGGTGATTGAGATTTGAAATTTGTTTCAAGTGGCAGTGAATTTTGTTTTGAATATAAATTGGCATTAAAAGCACTAGGCCTGGCCTGGCCGTCTTTTTTGGAAAATATCTTGTGGACATGATGCTTGTTAATGTCATTGTCAGAGCTTGTGATGCCGACACTTCTAGTGCTGAAGATACTAGACTTGTTTTTGCTTACAAATTTGTCAAAGTCGCGAGTCTCTGCCAAAAGAGAGGAGTCTTCGTCGTCTAAACCTGTATCACAAACATTGACATCATCCGAGCCGCCTGCTGGATTTCGCCAGAATTTCAGTAAGTTAAGTACTTCCATGACTTGTGAGCGTTTCTACATATATGCTGATGAGGTCCTGGCCTAATGGCAAAAACCGAGATTTTGTGTGTGAAAATGTTGTAAGAAATTAGAATAACTCTATGCAATTGACGTAACTATGGGGCGTACGCGTTCTTTCACATCAACGAAGGTTTGAGGAAATTGTTGTGTTAGTGGTGAATATTGAAAAAACGGTAATTGAATGGAAGTGGGAGAAAAGTGTGAAGACGAAAAGGATGAGTGGGTTTAATTTTCTTCACAAGGTTGGCGTTGTAATAATTTGTGTATGCGTTGGCTCCTCAGCTTCTGGTCTTTGATTTTTGGTGCATTACATTCCTGTTTGGAAAAGAAGTGGGGGAGCAAGAGCAAGCAAGAAAGGTGTGAATTGTCTATCCGAACAGTATTAAGACAGAGACCGAAATGGAGAGAAGAGAATCATGGAATAGTCATTTGTTGCAGTGGCTCGGAACCTGGTCATGACTCATGACCAGGCTATATCTCAGACTTTAGAATTTAACTTTAAATTTTTAAAGAAGTTCTTAATCTAACTCACATTCTTTTGCAGATTAGAATATAACTATAAGTTCGATCCAGAGTTATTTTTAATTAGTTTTTCGCCATTGCAGAGTAAAATAGCAATTAGCAAACATGTCTTCTGAATTGAATCGTGGCTATTTTTCCAGTTGCTCCTACCACTAGCATAATGGTCACGTTTCCTTCGTTGATGTTTTAAGAAATGATTATAAATATAAAAATAGTTTAGGAATAATATTTCATCAATTTATGACGAAAATTCTGATGAAAAAAATGACCATTGTGATGAGAATTAACTGTGTAAATGAACTTAACTGGACAGTATGACCTCGAACCTTCGATGAAAGGAAGGCACTACGCAGAAATGAGGAAGATCCGTATTTTACAACCTCAGACATGCAAAACAAGAAAGCTGAGCAGACAAAAAACATCAGATTCCTCTGATTTCTTTGCTAATTGCTATATGTTTCTCTTTTTGTTATTTTCTTACTATCTTATACTTTATTAAAACCTTCTGTATGTACAGACTCCATTGATTTTATCTTCTTGTTAAAATACCGGAACTAACCAGCCTCAGGTTTGCTGTTAAAGGAGTGTGGAAAGATATCTGGAAAATATGGATAAAGATATATTTGTTCGAACATGGATGAAGGTATCAACTAGGAGGGCATGCGGATCTGTTTATGTGCTGTGATCTTTGATCAACATTAAAAGATTCTAGGGTCAGCTGCATCGCCTTTTTATTCGACATGAAATTTTCTTGGCTGAAGCAACTGAACTTGTACAAGGTCTTTGTCTTTACCTTAGGTTCGAGTTTACTAAAGTTCATATCAATTATCTTTCAAATGTCAAGACTTAGAAAGTCCGAAAACTATACTCCTCCTAAGAAAAAAATGAAGAACAGAGAAGGAAAATTTCACAATTTATCACTCACAATTCAAACAAAAATAGAAAATTATGATAGAATGTGATATTACTCTGTAGTCTGTATATTCACACTGCAATCATAATCAAATCAACCTTTTCAGAATACACTACCTTCTTTTAGATCTATGCTTCTTGTCTCACCTTTTCTCTCAATGAATCTGAAACCTCCATAACAAAAGCAAATTCCCCGACAAGATCATGCCAAACTAAAGGTCAGTTTGTTCATTTGTTCTTATTCATCTTTGGACATATAAATCACTTTCCATTCATAATTTGTAGGCTGAGTATGATCCTGATCTCTGATTGCTGCTCAAAATGGATTTCCAAGTCCAGTATGTGAAGATTTAGCAGCAAAAGGTAAAGAACAAGTCCATCTGTAATTTATGTCTAGTTTCAAAATACTAGCAGCCTAAAGGCGCTCTCCAGGACCCAGCCAACCATAAATTTGACCAAATAATTTTGTTATCAGAGTAAATACTCAAAGTCATAGCTAAGGTACCCGAAACATGATCAATAAATATGAAACGGCTAAGGTGCCCGAATCATGATCAAATAAATATGAAACCGACTTTTCATGTCAATATGTCTAAGGTCATATTCCGAAAACGATCCTCAACGGGATCATATGGGATAGGTACACATGACTTATCTGCCCAACTCATGCAATCAACCTATATGATTTGAAATTCATCGAGTATCGTGTGTAAATCTATGTTACCCGAACTCGACTAGAAGTGTCTAATATGAATATAGTCCGAGTGTCGGATACGCCAATAATTTGAAAATTTTACATATTGGTGATCTGAAATAAATTTTGGAATATTCGAGTATTAAGTGTCCGATACGGGTACTTGAGACAAAATGAAGGCTCTCGCTCCAGATAACATAGATGTAGATTTGAAGACGGCGAAAAATCTATATTATTTTGATTAGGAAAAAACAAAAGGTTAAAGAGCAAAACCCCAAAATCACCGTCCAAGGCCAGAATGTCAAAAACATTCTCCACTTCAAAAACAAGACGTGTAACTTTATCCATGCAACAATATTACATTACCCTCTCGCTTTCAGATGGTTACATTACTGCTCCTAAATAAATCTTTCCACATTTCATAAACCAAACACATAAACACACGTGGTTTATCCATAAATGGAGAGCCGAGATCTCTTGCATTGACCAAAGATTGTCAAACTTGTAGGTAACCCACTACTGGACACCTGTAAACAGGCCTAATCAATTTTTCTTTCATGCACAACAACATATTGACAGTCCACACTGTGTCCGCTAGTACATAATAAGTCTAACTCTTCCTGAAAATTTTGTAGTTAGTGTTGTACTAATTTTTTGGCATGAGGACATTGGTGTTTTTTGTGTTTGTAGTTGTGGCGAACCTGTGGAAGGGTGGACATGCAGGTGGTGAGATTAAATTGGGGTCGAGATTGTTGGCGAAAGAAAACCAGTCATGGGTGTCTGACAATGGAACGTTTGCGTTCGGATTCACTCCTGCTGGCTCTGGTGATCATCGTAAAAGCTTTCAGCTGGCTATATGGTTTGCTCAGCTCCCTGGTGATCCAACTGTTGTTTGGTCAGCTTACTTGTATGCTACTACTCCGTAAACTCTTTTATTTTTCATACTTTATACGCACTATGGTATTTGTTAAGTGACCAAAACCTTGAGGTGTTAGAAGCATTTACCAGAATCATATATTATTCTAACATTTCCCCTCACTTGAAAGCCCATTTATGGGTCGAGAGTGTCACCCAGGCATCCCATTTTGAGCTCATAACCATGTTAAGTGCCCATTCTTCCAAAACCTTAACTGTTAGGAGGAGGGCTTACCAGGATTATATATTATTCTAACAGTGTTAATTAACTTTTATGACTTGTAGCCAATTACTTCACGTTTTTTGAATAATCTTAACAGAAAGTCCCCAGTCACAAAAGATGCAGTGCTGGAATTGGACATCTCAGGGAACCTGGTGCTCACCGATGGTGAGGCCACGGCCTGGACATCTAACACCTCCCGAGCAGGCGTTGAAACAGCTGTCATGTCAGATAACGGCAACTTCATCCTCTACGATGCTGAACGAAACATTTCCTGGCAAAGCTTCTCACATCCATCTGACACGCTTCTCCCTGGCCAACCATTAACAGCCTCTCAGGAGCTAACGTCGTTGAAATCGCCTTATTCTTATGCTGGCGGTTATTATGCACTAAAGATGTTACAACAAACCACTTCCTTAAGCCTAGCTCTCACCTACAACTTGCCTGAATCATCCGTTTCAGGACCGGACTCTTACTCAAACTACTCGTATTGGGAAGGCCCTGAAATATCAAATGTGACTGGAGAGGTTATCGCGGTTTTAGATGAGGCTGGGAGTTTAGGCATTGTGTACGGCTCATCAGCGGATGGAGCAGTGTATGTTTACAAGAATGATAATGATTCTGGAGGTATATATTCTGCTGTAAACAGATCAAATGGTAGTCCAATAGTTCCTCGAAGATTGATTCTTGAGAGTAATGGGAATATACGTCTGTACAGATGGGACAATGATGTAAATGGATCGCGCCAATGGGTTGCAGAGTGGGCTGCAGTATCAAATCCTTGTGATATAGCTGGAATTTGTGGCAATGGAATATGCAATTTGGATAGAAAAAAGACTAATGCCTCGTGTTCGTGCTTGCCAGGGACTAATTCTGATGATGGCAACAATTGTTATGGAAATCCCGTGGTGACTGGAAAATGTAAACCTCGTCGTGAGAATTCAACCTCTGAATTCAAGATTGAATCAGTACAACAAACAAATTACTACTTTTCTGACTCCTCAGTAATAGCGAATTACAGTACTAGTGATGTACCAACTGTGACGAAATGTGGCGATGCCTGTTTAGCAGATTGTGATTGTGTTGCTTCTGTGTATGGGCTAGATGAAGAGAAGGCCTATTGTTGGATTTTGAAGAGTTTGGAGTATGGTGGATACGAGGATCCTGGTTCGACCATGTTTCTCAAGGTTGATATTAATAGCAAATCGGATGGGGATTCAATGAACAAGAAAACCAAAACTGTAGTCCTTCCTACTGTCCTAAGCATAACTGTTCTAATATTTCTTCTCTGTTGCTTGCTGTACATCAACATTCGGAGAAAGAGAGCCCTTAGGAGAGCTCTTCAAAATTCCCTGATTGTTTCAGGTTCCCCAGTGAATTTCACTTTTCGTGATCTTCAAAGTAGGACGAGGAATTTTTCCCAATTGCTTGGAACAGGTAACAGACTAGTAACTTTTTACATAATAAATCCAATTTAATTGTTTATATGAGATTGAGAGGTGAATTTCTTCATGTTTGGCTTATATGCAGGTGGATTTGGTAGTGTATTTAAGGGAAGCCTAGCAGATGAAACTCTGATTGCAGTAAAAAAGCTTGATAAGATGTTGCCTCATGGACAGAGGGAATTCATAACTGAAGTAAACACAATTGGTTCTATGCATCATATGAACTTGGTTCGTCTCTGTGGATACTGTTCTGAGGGATCACAACGGTATGGCATCTTACACTTTTGATTAATTTACATCATATTAAGACATCTTTATTTGTTGATCGAGTATGGCATCATTGACAGGCTTCTGGTTTATGAGTTCATGAAAAATGGATCACTTGACAAGTGGATATTTTTCTCTTACAAAAACCGAGAGAGATTTCTAGACTGGCCAACTCGATTCAATATAGCAGTGGGTACTGCTCTAGGAATTGCATATTTTCATGAGCAGTGTCGAAACAGGATAATACACTGTGACATAAAACCAGAAAATATACTATTAGATGAGAATTTTTGCCCTAAAGTGTCGGACTTTGGATTAGCCAAGTTGATGGGAAGAGAGCACTCACAGGTTGTCACAATGGTCAGAGGCACCCGGGGGTACCTGGCGCCTGAGTGGGTTAGCAACCGTCCTGTAACAGTAAAGGCCGATGTTTACAGCTATGGAATGCTTCTTCTGGAGATCATAGGTGGGAGAAGGAACTTTGACATGACCTGTGATGCAGAGGACTTTTTCTTCCCAGGCTGGGCTTTCAAGGTACATAACTAAGCCTAGGTCTTTTTGCTAAATTTATATTCATAACCCTTGATGACACATATATGGCTTCTGATTTCTTCAGGAGATGACAAATGGGACCCCGACAAAAGTTGCAGATAGAAGACTGGAAGGAAGAGTGGACGAAGAAGAGCTAACAAGGGCATTAAGAGTCGCGTTCTGGTGCATTCAGGATGACGTTTCCTTGAGGCCTTCGATGGGGGAAGTGGTGAAAATGTTGGAAGGAGCGGATGAGATTATATTACCACCAATACCACAGACAGTTTCGGAGTTGATTGAAGAAGGGCTGGACCAAGTATACAAGGCCATGAAAAGAGAGTTTAATCAGTTCAGCTCTTTCACCATAACTAGTACTACTCATCCGTCGTCTCATGCTACATGTAGTTATTCCACAATGTCACCAAGATAATGCTGCTTTAAATTTATCAACTGTACTCTGTAATTTGATAAATCCACTCCAATATTGAAGTCGAAAAGATCGTCAGCAATGTACTTGCCCAAGTACTTCTAACTTATAGTACAACTACAGCAATCTGCAGAATCAAATTTGATCATGACAAAGGAATTCTTTTTTACCAGTTCTTATGATAGGATAGGGGATTCATTTACATGTACGAGTAGGTTTCTTAGCAGATCCCTAACATATAAGCAGTGTGTAGCCAGATATTTGTATTAGGAACCTCACTTATTCTGATTCTGAAAGAAGGGATTACCTGAACAAGGTGGCTTATTCCATTGATGATCAACACTGCAACAAGCTAGACACGAGGTTTGAATGCATGCAACAAGCGGGCTTTCATTGTCGATAAACATCATCAGTTAGGACTAAAATTACAGAAGCAACTAGCTGTTTTTAATGTAGTACTGTGTATCTGGGAAGGCTATGAATGAATATCAACTCATCAATTGTTAGGTCAAGCCCAGCTGAAAATGAATTCGAGTAATTCGAATTTATCCCGGATCCACTTGTTAAGAATGAATATAATTCGAATTAGAATTCGATTATTATAATTTGAAAAAATACCAAATCAAATCTTATCATTTTATTATTTTAGTACTTCTCGATTAATTTAATAATACTCGAATATATATATTTACTGAAGATACTTGGATCGAATTTGTAAATTATTATTTACTATATACATCATATAAATAATTGTTCGTATATATTTATTGAAGATACTCGAATTGAATTTGTAAGTTATTTTTATATATAATATACATCATATAAACAATATATATATTAATACAATATTTATGTATGATTTATTTCAATTATAGTAAACAATCGTCCATTATTTGTAATTTTCTAATTATTTTAAATGAATTTAAATACGAATATATTAAAATGAGTAATTTGTTTTATTTGAAAATAAAATCAAATCACATACAAATCGGAAAAATATTTAATTATCATAATAAAATTATATTCTAGCATACACGAGTACCTGAACATAGAACAATTGATAGAAGAGACTAGTTTGATTACTCTATCATCTTGCAACCCGAACTCAAGAGGCCCAAATCAAATCTTGAACATGTCTGCAATTTGTATAACCCCATTGATTACAACTACAAAACCCATCTCATCTCCCACTCCTTCTTCTTTAATCTTAAGCCACTTTCCCCACACACTATCATCACTACTATCTTCAACAACAAGAAGAAGAAGACAAAATAGCAGAGTGGTCTTGACCAAGTGTTCAGACGGCGGGAAGGAGCTGACGACGATGACAGATGAATGGCTGACGAAGCTCCCGGAAAAGAATAAGCCCATTTACGCTCATAGCTTGCCTTGCCTTGAGGCCTGGCTTAAAAGCTTGGGCTTTTTTCAGAGCAAAGATGATAGAGCTGTTTGGTTTGTCGAAAAGCCTGATTGGCATGCTCACCTCTCGCTTGACGTCACTGACCTCCACATTAGGTCCTCCTTTCGCATCTTTCATTTCCCAATTTTTGCTTTCGACTATCTCTTAATGCTCGGCTACTCTTTATTAGGCTTTATTAGAGTTTGTTATGTTTTTGTTAACTTAATGCATTCCCTTGGCTATTGAATCAGATTAAGCTTCTTATTGTTTGTATATGATGATGAATTTTACGCGATTTGTGGTTAGAATCAATTGTATGGGGCTAGGAATCCAAAGAATTTTTTTTGTGAAAATAAAAGAAAATATTAGAGATAGAAGGGAAGTTTTGGAAAAAAATGAGTAAGTGCAGAATTGTTAATGATGAATTTGATAAGATTTTGAGTATAGCCGTATAAGAGAGAATGGAGTATTCCTTCCCAAATTGGGGGTGTCACTTCCGGTGTGTAATGTGTAAGGAATGGAACGAGGGAATGAAAATTTGAATAGTTGTCTTTAACATAGTTCAAATTACATTTTATTCCTTTCGAATTCTTTCACCCAACCTACCACAACATAAGTGACTGAAAATTTTCTCTGACCGGAGAATAAAGTTTTCCTGGCAAAAAAATGTGGAACTGAACTAGTTATATTTGTAGAGGCTTACATAAGGAATTAAGGATTAATGAAAAATTATGGATATTTGCCCGTAAGATAGCACAAATTTTGTTTAGTTACTGACTAATATCATTTTCTCAATCAAACGAAGCATCAGGGAATATGGACTTGTGAATGATTAGATGGAAGCGAAACGAATTTTTAATATCCTTTTTGACTTAAAAAGGTTATCAGGTGACTCAACTCCTTGAAATCGTTTTATGAGATGGATTAAATTTCATTTGAAGTGGGATAATCAAAGGAGGGTAAGAGGGAAATTACCATATGAGGGGGAGGTTTTTTTTTTCCCCCGGGGGAGAGGGGGTGCTATATTCAATTCTTTCATTTCCCTGTACTTACCCGTGCAAAGAGGGAAAATAGGTTCTCTTCACAGTGAATATTGCAAGTTATGTGTTGTTCTCTACCCTTACTAAACAAATAATTTAAGTGAATTATAGAATTATAATCACTTTCCTAGTGAGGCCACGAGAAAGAGGGACTAATTGCCATCTTGCCTGGTTAGTTGCTAAGGACATTGATATCTTCTTTTTCCTCTAGCTGTTGGTAGAAGCTCAGAAAGTAGTACTTTTGTAAGCTTCCTGAGGACGTGCTGTGATTCTTTCTTTTTTCTTTTATATTCAAGCGTCTCTGGTGTATTTCTCTGAACAGTGTATGTTTTTTTTTCCATAATTTTTTCCATTTGAATGTTTCTGGCTGATTTCTCTCATATAGTGTGTGCGCGCGCACGTGGGTTTTACATACTCGGTGTATCAAAAATTAGAACTTATGCTTATTCAGTTTGTGACCAGAAAGTAAAAAAACTGATGTATATCTGACTGCCGAATTGCTGGAACAGATACGACCTCAGACCTAGCTGATATTCCATTTCTTCTTTTCGCAAAAAAGAATGTGAAAGACCTTGCGTAGTTATATGCTATTGCTTTATTCGAGAAACCATTTTTAGTGCTTTTTTAAACTAGTTTCGAAATTTAGAAAATAAGTCTTGTACAGATTGACAGGCTTTGTAACCGTTTGAATGCAGGTACTTGAGGACGGGACCTGGAAACCTTGAAAAGGATGTTGAAAGGCGATTTAGTTATGCATTGAGTAGAGAAGACATTGAAAATGCCATACTAGGAGGACCATAAAGATTTCTTCAGAGTTCAGACACATTTGGCCGAAGAGTCCTAAGTGTTTATAGTGGCTTGTTCAATATCTAGATATGCCATCAACTTGTATCCCCAATTTTAATGAATTATACTCTTGTATATGTTCATAGTCATTGAATGTTGCAACCTAAATTTGCTTATCCACCTTGGCGTCTAATTCGCTATATTCTTATTTAGGAACCTATAGGATGAAACAGATATATACACAGCATAAGTTTGGTTATATCCAACTGTGTAGATTCCAATCAGTTCTCGAGTAATACATAAGACTGTGGTGTCTAATGGTATTCTGTTTCTCTGTTTTCTGGTAATATAATGCATCCTACTTCTAAAAGACTATATAATACATCTGTCAAATCTGATAAAAGCGAGCTTTGCCGAATGGCAGAGGATATGAGGTAACCCCGTGAAAACGGAATCACAACGGTTTTAAAGCTGGGAGACAAGTAGAATCTACTAAATACTGTTTGCTTCTACAAGTCAATGTGATTCTGCAGAGTGATATTGAGACCAATATTCCTTGACAAGCCGCCTAAAGAGTGAACCTTCTTTTTTCATTAAGTGCATTGGCTCATCAAACTCCACTAGTTCTCCTGAGAAATAATAATCCAGAAGCGCAGTCCAGTGAAATATCAGTTTAAGAGTTCATTAGTAGAGCTAATCTTCGCAGACAATCCAAGAGATAAAGTAAGTTTTAAAATAACATAGATAAAAGAGAGTCTTACCATCATTTATAGCTAAGATCATCGTGCAATCCATCACTGTAGGTATTCTATGAGCCACTGTGATTACAGTACAATCCACAAATTCAGTTCTGATAGTTTTTTGCAATATCAAGTCTGTAGCATTGTCAATTGACGCAGTTGCTTCATCGAGGACCAGTACCTTGCTCCTTCTCAGAAGGGCACGGCCTAAACAGAACAGCTGCCGCTGCCCCATGCTCCAATTGAGCCCTTCTTCCATCACTGAAAAGATTGGTGGGTAGTTGTAACTGCTAGTAACTACCATAGAGTAACTGTAAAGTACTTGGATAATGCTAAGTACCTAAACAATCAAGACCAGCTTCTTTCTCCTGAATGGTCTCCCTTAGCTGACACTTCCCAAGGACCTTGCATGAAAAAAAAATCAGATATTACATAAAAAAGGGACGCTTCTTCCTAAGTCCCCCTAAGCTTCTTCACTGTGTGTATTTTAACAATCTGAACAGGTTCGTTTTTAAGGAAAGTAAGACCTAAATATACCTCCCAAATTTCCTGATCGGTGTGCTGAGATAAGGGATCTAAATTGTATCTCACAGTTCCGTTGAAAAGAGTAGGATCTTGTGGTATTATTCCAAAATGTGACCTTAAATCATGCAATCCAATTGCAGAGATGTCAATTCTGTCCACTACTATCTTCCCTTTTGAGGGCTCCACCAGACGGAATAAGGCACCTATGAGGGTACTTTTGCCGCTACCTGTCCGACCAACAATGCCTATCTTGCTCCCACCTTCAAATGTGCAACTGATACCTCTAAGCACGAGAGGTGCAAATGGTCGATATTTGATCTGCTTCCAAATAATTTGTCTAAATGTTTTTGAATAGTATAGAGTAAACCAAAGGTAATAAATAAACTGACCTGCAAATCTTGAATGTCGACTTTGCCCACAGCTGGCCAATTGTTAGGGGGACGCTTTTCTTCGTTAACTTCAGGAGCTTCACTTGGTATGTGCATGTACTGCTTAAGCCTTTCTACTGAAATATTATGATTTGCCAAGAGACACTGATTACTGATAGAGCCAACCAGTGAGGAGTTTAATGAAAAGCCGTAGGACAAAGCCATTCCAATAAATCCTGAAAGGTCCAGAATATACTAATGGTCAAGAAAGGTCTACACAGAAGACACATCAAACTGTAATTTTAGAAATTACCATACAAATCTTATGAGATAAGAAATCAGATTTGCACAATATTGTTAAAAAAGTCAAGCCAGTACCAACCAGGGCTGAAAGTTCCAGGAGGAAGCAAAACCATGCAAAGTGCAGAGGAAGAAAGAACAACTGCACTGAGTGTTTCCAGACGTTGAATCAACCATTCATTTGCTGCAAAATTGTGCAAGTATGGGCTAGCATTTGTGTCAATTAGTTCAAGGTTTTTTGAAAAGAATCTATTGTCCTCTTCAAAAGCTCTGATTGTCATAGCACCAGCTAGCGATTCTGCAAGATGGTTAGCTACCAAAGACTTTGTTGTGCCATTTATCCGCATCAACTCTTTTGCAGAGGAAAAGTAGTATCTCTGTTCAGTGATGACAACAAAAAAATTACAGAAAGGATGAGCAAAAGAATTCCAATATTTAATCCAAACTAAAGAACTAATATTTCATCAAACCACAGTACAAGAGCAGCAAGCTTAGTTGAAAAGTATATAGTTGTGACTGCAGATTATACTATATCCCTCAGTTTAGGGTCTTTGGCTCTTTGCTGGTTTAGTACTAGACAAATTAACCCAATTAGGAAGTAGATTATGAACCGACTTGCATCGATAGATACTGTTTCCAACCATTTTTCTAGATCAATAGTAGGAGTAAAAGCCGTAGATTTCATGCACAGTATTCTGAAGAAATCAGATTAATTAAAGAACAACCAGAGACAATACTATCTGTAATTTGTAAGTACTCCAAGTTGGATAGAACAATGATGTGTTTATATCACTAATCCTTCTTCTCTCCTTATACTAATAGAGGATAAGACCCAGCACTTATGTTACTGAACTTTTCATGTCAAGATTCATATTTGAAAGAGTAATCTGATGCTTAAAATTTGTCTTCATGTCATCAAAGAATATATTATGCTATTCAGTGTGTACACAGTTTGCAGTTATTTTACCTGTAAGAGGATAACCACATAGATCATTGGGATGGCCACAAAGAGAACTTCCCAAGTAACAACAGCTATCACTCCAACGTTGGAACAAGCATTAGTGGTGGCTGTAACAGTAAAAATCAAGCTAAAGGGAAGGTCGATGTCAACAATACTTAAATCAGCTGAGACCTGTAAATGGGTAATGATATCGACAATAGATTTAGAGCTGAAAAACATGTCCTCCTGGTAAGAAAAAAATCAAAAAGTCTCAAGGACTTACCCGGCTCAATATCCTTCCCAAAGGTGTAGAATCATAAAAAGACATTGGAGCACGAAAAAGAGATTCTAACAACTGTGAAAACATAGACTTCGACGAATGCAGACCAGAAAACACTGAAGCCAGAGATCTACTGAATAGAAACAATGTGGATATTAATCCGATAACCAAATACACTAGAATTAATCTTAAAGTGCTGACATCAGGATTTTCAACATTTGCAGCCATCCAGAAATTCTGTAATATCTGACAGGTCACAAAAGCCAAGTGCGAAATAATAGCCAACGAGAACAGAGGCAAGCCTTTGTTCTGATTTATATATTGCATATAAGGTTTAAGACCTGCATCTCCAACTTCTCGCTCCTCTTGCTTAATTAAATGATCATCTCCTGGAGCTTTAAATTTCTTCTCGGTGTGAGTCCTCCTAATATCCCCATAAACAATTTCACTCTCTTGGGAAGGATTTATCTCCGCAAGCCTCTCAGAACCAGCAGTTATATTATGTGCATCAACCAAATCTTGGAAATCTCTGCTGGATGCCATCAGTAGATGATAAGGAGCAGCATGCAAAATTTTCCCGTGTGACATCAACTATCAAGGAATTGAACATATTTTAATATATAAATTAAGCATCAGCTTCATTATCTTTTTTGACAAAAAGCATCAACTTCATGAATTACACCTTTTCAGGAGAAAACTTTGAAGGAAAATTTAAGGTTTTAATTGGTATACATGTTAAGAAACTATACACTCTTAAAAGATTTTTTTGACTTCCACCAACATAAAATCATCTCCTATTACGCTGCCTAGTCATGCACAAAAAAGTGTTTTGAAGAAACATGAGCTTATTGATGAAAAATTATTTGTTAAGCACACACTTATAATAGTATGTGGATGCTCTGCGAATGTAGGAAAAGTAATAATCTTTGAATCGCAAAAACTGTAGAGAGGTATAAGTGTGTAGTCAGATTCAAGCCATCTTTGAGAGTCTAAAATATGTAAAATTTATAAAAGTACTACAGGCTTTAGAATTTTAAATTTTTATGTGTTTTCGAGTTTTGGTCCATTAATTAAGGTGCATTATCAAGTAAAATGGATTTCAGGAAATACTACTCCCCTGGTGTTATTGACATTGTCCGCTTTCATAATTTAAGATAAAATCAGATAATCACGACGTATATACAATTAAATTATGAATTTTTGAAGTGCAGTTATGCAGTATTCAACTCACCAGAACAGAATCAAATGCAGGAAGGAAATCAACTTGGTGAGTCACAAGTAAGACTGTTTTTCCTGACAGAGCGTGCATTACATAATCCTGCAGAGCATAGAATTTGACCTCAGCAAGGATACAACATATAATATTTACCGGTGCAGCAATGAAGGTACGCACATTGAATAAACTGGTGGCAGTATGTGCATCTACGGCGCTGAATGGATCATCCAAGAGATATATGTCTGCATCTTGATAGAGTGCACGAGCAAGCTGAATTCTCTGCTTCTGCCCACCACTCACATTCACTCCTCTTTCCCCAATTTCAGTGAGATCGCCATGAGGTAGAAGCTCAAGGTCCTTTACCAATGAACACATCTCTATTGTGTTCTGGTATCTCTCGCAATCAAGATCAGATCCAAAAAGAATATTATCTCGTATGCTTCCTGTCTGGATCCATGCTGATTGCGGAACATAGGCAATATTCCCATATACTTGTATCTGTCAAAGTGGAGCATTCTAATTAGTAAGTGTTATGAAGGTTGCAGCCGTATAATATCTAATAACTAAAATATAAAGATGTGCAAGGAGCAGTTCGCCTAACAACTTGTACATCTCTAAGGGAGAAGTAAAACAGGAAGTCAGAACTTACAGTTCCGTCATTAATCTTCGGAACCTCTCCAAGAATTGCTGCAAGAAGAGTCGACTTGCCTGATCCAACCTCTCCACATATAGCGACCTTTTCACCCACTCTGACCTCTAAATTGATGTTTTGAAGTGTTAGCTTCACTGGATTCTCCTCCCATGAGAGATCTGCCGACTTAATTACAATGTTGCAGTTTGCATTTCTTCCGTCCCAATTGTGCCGTACTTTTGAGGTATCCAATTCAGGCGCCACTAAAAAATTTAAAATTCTCGTAAATGCAACATTTGCCTGAATAACAACCCCAATAAGATCAGGAATACATCTCACAGGATCCTGGACGAGACGAAATGTTGCAACAAAGGTGAACACATTGCTTGCATTCAATGGAACTCCAATGAAATAGCAAGCTCCAAAAGTAGCTGCAGAGACCAACACGGGGGACGACCAGAACAGGAAGCTATTATATGCCCTAAGCAACTGGACAATAGATAACCATTTAAACTCCACTGTCCTCAATTTTATTATAGCATTCTTAAAATGATTCTCCCACGCATAGAGTTTCAGAACCTTCATATTCACAAGAGCCTCCGAACTAAATTTGAGCCTCTCATCTTGTGCTAACATAAGCTTAGACTGGAATTTGTGCTGTAATTTAGCAAGGGGGGTATTGGAAAGAACAGTAAGTAATATTGCAGCCAATGATGCAACTGTAGCAAGACCAACTGCACGGTAAAGGATCACAAGAGCGAAACAGAGTTGAAGGCTTGTTGTCCACAACTGATGAAACCAGAAAGGGAACTCTCCAATCCTATATGCATCAACAGTAACATAGTTCATTATTTCACCAGCAGAGTGCACAGTTCTTGCAGCATTAGATAATCTCAACTGCTTCTTGTAGATGGCTGCTGTAAGCAAAGACCTAACTTTTACACCGATCAGTCTGCTCCTAAAGTACCATTGTCTTTGTGACAAGGATTCTAAGTTCTTTGAAATGAAAAGCAACAGAGCTAATACATAGCCCTCGTGTTTAAAATTTCCATTACCTTCAGAGGCGTTAATGAAAGCGTTAAGAAGCAGTGGTCCAGCAGATATAGAGATGATCTTCAGAAGTGCAAAGCATCCAGAAATGAGAATGTTTCTCTGGTGGCATAAAATAATTGTCCTTAAAACTGATGGCCGAGTCCATGGATCCTTGGCTTTCTGTTTGTTGAGTTGTTCGGTGAACAGCAAGTAGCATGTCTCTGCTTGGTCTTCTTTGCGCAATTTAGGGATATCTTCATCTTGAAGAGTTTTCTTTCGACCCTTTTTCATCAAGGGATTCAACCACCAAAAAGACATCTTACTGAAAAATCCAGCTCTGCTGAGTGGAGTGACAATGCCAACAGGATCAGTTTTCAAACCGGGAACACTGCAGTCACCATTTAAGGGGCTATAAAGATCATTTTCATTTTCTTCGTGAACCAATCGCTTGTAAGTGCATAGCAATAATAAACTTGCACCAAGAAATGATAGCGCATCGGAGGTTATGATCATTGCCAACTCTTTGTGAGCAATGGCAGCAAAAGAAGACAGAGCAAAAGAAACTCCCCAGTATAAAAAGGCAAAAACTGACAAAATGCACATTGGGACTCTTGAGAAACGCTTTCCCCAAAGACTCAAGGCTAAACTCAATAACAACCAAGTCAGTCCATGAAACAAAACTAGCAACCTCCAATTTAAAGGTACAATCGTTTGTTTTCTCCTCCACTTCTCTTCTAATGTCAAAACACCCAAACAAAAGTAACCCAATCCCAGGACGCCATTATAAATGGCAGATATCAGCTGCAAACACGAAACTCGACAAAACCTGTTTGCGGATGTATTTGGCTTCTTGAAAAATATATTGATTAAGAGCATGACTAAAAGTAATACATCGAAAACAAAGATCAACACATGACGGATGCATGAGGGATGAGTTTCAACCATTAAGTAAGAACCACAAGGCCTGTGTTTGTATTCTGAACAATCAGAGTTCCCGCAGAACAAGGTCCATAACACATCCATCTCTGCTTCACATCCACCTTATCCTTAAATGCAAACTCTACAAGGCAGGCCAATAATAGAAAATTCTCAGAACTTCGGGAACAAGAACACACCGACAGATTAACATGAAATGATAAAAAGCACAGTAGTGGACAGACCAATACGCTCCTATATGATGAAATGATCTAAAACATGCAAGACAGTTAATTGGGCCTTGCTACAAATTCTTCAGCGACACGTTAACACAGAGTTACATTAATCTACTTATAAATTACATATCGCCACCATTGATAGTGTCGGTATACTGATGATTACTGTAAACAAGCAAATTCACCTCGTAAGTTCCTGCTCTAAAATTTAAAACAGTTTCCGCTATTCACTTATTCCAAAATATGTTACCTCTCAAGGGCTGTGGATATTTTGAATACACGTATCACCAAACCATCCGCCTCCTGTCCAGAGAAGAGTGGTACCAACGAGTGACGAGTCCACAATGCGGAAGATAAAGCGTCTGTAGAGAAAGAGATGAGATGAGTGCTCCAAGTCCTGAGACAGATGAACAGTAGTAAAAACTAAACATTTGAGCATCAAGTAACATTAAAAACTCTTGTAAAGTAATGCTCGTATCCAAAAAATTATATTCCACCACTACAAATGCTTATCAAATATACTACAATAAACAAAACTCAACAACAGAAGAAGCATAATTCTGCTGAATTAATATATTAACAACTACTGATACATGTAAGTAATGGAATAATGACGGTATTCCACAAACTAGGGCCCAAATTTCAGATATAAAAAATTACTAGTTGATAGCATCACTTTGATACATTACTGCAAATGTATATTTGCTTTCTTCACTGTGATTGGTTATGAGAGATGTTATCTGAATCTGCTAAGAATCTTAGGCCTTTTTGTCATCGCACGCTTTGCTTTATATGTTTGTAATGCGCAAGTTTACTTAGATCTAACATGATTACCACTTATGAAAACAAGAATGTGACTGGACAATTCAAACTCTGGTTTAATGACTCATGTCTCATCATTCATCAATGTTCGTAGCAAGTTTTATTACTCAAAAGCTTGATATTACTCATTCTTTTACTAATATGCACACAATAATGTGTCTGGTTTCAGTTTAAGCACTTCGAGTTGTCAGAGCTAGAAAAACCTGGTTATCTGCTGCACTGCGTACATGCTCTGGCTTGGCAACACTGACTGGATGTACATGGTCTGGATCGGCAAACCAGTGCACCGGAATTAACAGCTGACTCGAACGTACCCCTAGCTATTGATGCTTACAAATCTCGAGTCCAGGAACTATTGGACTGCCCAAGTGTTTGATTTGGAACTTCTGAATTATTCAAGACAGGGTAAATGGGGGAAAATATCAGAAGGATAATGCTGGAATTTGGCTACTGTATTACTAAGAGTTGGTTGTAATGAATGAAATAATATTTTACTCTGTAATTTTTTTATTCCGAAGGAACTGCCACTTGGTTCTGTAAAAATACCTGTAGCTTTGGCTGGATTTCTCGTGTCAATTGTTTGCCCAGTTGCTCTGCAAGGTAATATATGTCTCCACAGTCCACATTATTTCTCATTATTCCCAAACACAAGAGCCTCAAAAGCCTTGAGAGGGACATCTCAAGGTGTCGTGTCAACCAAATAATGAGTCTACATATTTGAGCTAGAAAGCATGTTCACAAACATAGACAATACAATACTCCAAAGAAACCAGAATTCAATAATATCTACAAACTGTTTTCTGTATTACAAAAATATACTGTACACCAAAAAATGGGCTCATTGGTGAACATTCTCCTTTCCAGTTTAGAAAGATCAATTGTCACAAGTCACGGAATTGTTACTCAAAACAAATACACAAATAGCAATCATGTATAGAGATAATCTACAACATCTGGCACGGCTGGGGAACAAGATGAAAAGAATTGCAATCACATAAATGTTTGTCACTTCTATGCAATTAGTTGATGGCCAGCATACCCCTAAATTCTTCAAGAGATGCCATTACTCCCTTCAATTCTTCAATACAAAGGCACTGGAAACCACATTTCTTAGATTGTAGGCCTCACATTAGTACAAATCACTTCCGCAGAATTCTAGTTCGAACTCCACCTAAATAAAAGGATGCATAAAGCTATGAGAAGACGCAATGCAATTTAATCTACATTCATATGTATATAATCTAAGTAGTCTGGATAGAAAACATATGTTAGCAGATAGCACTAGTATTTAGCTTCCGAAGATATATTTTGCTGATAGGTATTTATGACACTATTACCAACCTGCAGCTTCCTCGAATATTATTTCTTTCACCATATGAGCGGCCGCATTATACTCAAAACTGCAAAATATTACGTGAGATATATTTAGGTAACATAGTGCTTAAAGAGTAAAAGCTGTTATAAAGAGGATTTATACCAACACTGATATACTGATGATAATACAACTCCACCACCTATTAATACGGCTAAGCAAACAGTCAAAGAAACATACGACTAGTCTACTACACTAAACCAGTTCTCTTATTATTATGCCATAAATAAACTGTCCATGCTCTGTCTTTGAAGCAGTTAAGAAGTATCTGATAAAAACAGACTACATATATTTTATTAATCTCAAATCACCCAGGGTATGCATATACTGGATGACTAGTCAGAGCAATTTTGTAGTCAATAACATATTACTGATCAACATTGAGATTTGAGACATAGTTATGACAGCAGGTAACAAAGAACACTAGACGTTGCTGGGAAGTTGTGCATCAGAGGGGAACTAAGCTGAATATGAAGCCCTATAATAAATCCTATTTTAAATTCCAATTTTTGGTATAAAAATGAGTTGATAAAGATCTTATCAGAAGCAATCCGGAGAGAATTTAGAAGATAACATGGACAAAACTGGATTAAACAGCACCATGATAAAGTTAAGAACCAATGGGTATCCTGAACATAATTTCTAGCAAAAGTATCGAGTATGAAGGTTGCAAATAGATGAAAATAAATAAAATTGACAATTACACTTAAAATATTAGACCAAAGAGAAACAGGATGCAGAGCAAAAGGAAAATCTAGAACTGCGACATGTGTAATACTTTAGGCATGAAAAAAATAAATTCTTCACGTGATAAAAAACACATTAATAATCAACCCAATGTAATTTTCATTTACCTGTTAGAGGAAAACACCTCAAGTTCATAGTCTGATGTACTTTTAGTGCCTTCAAGTAACATAGCAACAATTTCACTCTTGCGAGTGCTAGCCAAGAGAATATCATATTCAGTTGGGATGACAATGGCAAGGAAATTATCACTTAATTCACTCAAACAAATTTTTTCAACAGCTGCTAAAGAGACCCGTCTCTTGAGTGTACCGGTGTCGGGGTCAACAATGTAAATTGCAAAATCAGTCATAAGAAGAATGCGTCTCTTCATCTTCCCTGAGCTAGTAAACTTTAATACTCTATCCGCAAAGAAAACCTTTTTGTCACCTGCGCAATTGGTGTGCACATAATTAAGGTTCGACAGAAGAGCCAAAATTATCTACTTAATAGGTCATCCTGAACACTTCCTCGCAACATAAAATACACGTATACATAAAACTGAAAGAAGGCGGTCAACAAACTGATGCCTATATCTTCAACACATAATTTAGAATCGAAAGAAGTTAGTGTTTAAACAGCGTATACATTCCCGGTATCATAGCCTTGCACTAAATTATATCCCATATACAATAAGCATCAGAGGAATCCAACTCCGATTATATTTAAATGAATAGACAATGAACATAGAAATTGCAAACAGATTATCAGATAAACAATTCGATTATAACTATTGAATTAGTGAGAAAACTAAAAGTATTCGATTATAACGAAGCAACTTGAACATTATTTACATTAGATATGTAAATTTAGAGCAAACGAAGATTAGTAGAGAAAGAAGAGAGTAAAAGTCCACCTTGTTTCTGTAGAATGTTGAAGAGATAAGGCGTGGTAGGAACGGAGAGATAGTCGCCTGTGTAATCTACTGCTCTTTTACTTTCATCTTCATCTTCGCCGTCGATTTGAACTCGCCGCCGCGACATTTTCGCTTTGTTGGATCTCGACGGTCGCCGATACGCTACGCTTCTCAGGACCTTGTTTACTGCTGTGCTGGCTAGCAGCTTGACTTGTACGAATTTGGACACGCATATTTTGAAATAGTTTTAAATTTTATATATGTATACCTTTTTCCTGAAAGAGATATTTTTATTTGAATAAATTTATAAAAATTTGCTGTCAAATCACTTTTAATCGTGATAAGAATTAAAAAAATCTATCAAGAATCAAGAGTGAAAATAAATTATTATTTGTCTATCAAGAATCAAGATTGAAAAAAGATTATTAAAATTTGGAGTAAAAAATTAATTGATCAATTTTTTTTTGTTTATAAAGATTCTTCACATATTGCTCTGCTGGCATCCATGGCATAATTCACATCAGCACCTAAATATTATTTTTCAAAATTGGAAAAAGGTAATAAAAATATTGACGTTTTTCATTTCTTTTCTCAAGGAGTTGTTGAAAAAAAAAATGAAAAGAAAAACAGTTTTAAAGACAACGCAGGCAGCACTACAGCAGTGCTCTATTGCAGTTATTACTGGCACGTTAAATACAAAGTTGCAAGTCCATAAAAGAAATAAAAATTTCATTACCAATAAGACAATGGCATTCTGAAGAAGAATGTTCATATATATGACGCTGAACTAAGCTGAGAATTTGTTATATATACAAACCAAGTTTCTAAAAGAGTAGGGTGAACATTAAGATCTGAGGGTACTATTTGAACCTCATTCCCAGCACATCTAAACACTCGTGGTACATAATTGCGCTTTTCCTAAGCATTTCAAAACTTAATAACTCACTAGAATGAATGTCATCTTTTGAACCCAAAGATGTTTGGGGAAAAAAAATTGACACTTAACCCCTAGCCAACAAGACATCCATTTGCGCTGGAACACTGGATGCAGACTCCTCAGGTCGAGAAACTTTTGTCACATTTTTCCCACGAATATTATCTTCTTGCATTTGTGGGAGGTGTGAAATGTATCTGCTCCTGGAAGATGCCTGCTGCAGATGCAGCAATGCCACCATGCTCACAGCAAACAGAGCTGCATTCCCCAATATCCCAGTGAAATGATTTGATTTTATGGTTTTCTTGGCAAAATTTAAACCAGATATGAGAATTTTGAAGACCGCATTTGATTTCTTCACCTCTTGATGCAGGCAACTCTTACCAGATGGACATGCTGCTGAACAATAATTATTATCAGGTGGAGCGAAGTTGGTAGCCTCTCGTACAGTTCCCACAAAGGCTCTAGCTTCATCAATGACTTCATAGTTCTTGCCTTGGTGCTCACCTAGACGCAGAGCAAGAACAATCCGGCTTTGTTCTAAACGAGCAATTGCAGCATCTCTTTCAGCTTGCTGCTGAATTTGCACGGTCTAAAGAAAGAATTAAAAAAATGGAGTAACTTATGAGTGCAGGGTACGGAGATATCACTCTTAATACAATTAAAATAAAAATACTCATAATTTCTTTCCAATATCTGGGAATTGTGTAACCACTACAGCACAATTAACTTAAAAAATGAATCAAAAAATATGTATAAAGGTCGACATATAATTGCAGCTTTAATGATCAGAAAGGCAAGGAGAGCAAAAAACATTAGGTTCCTAATGATGATATTAAGTATGGTGTGAACAATCACTACACAGCATATGCCAGACTAAGACTGCAAAATACTAGTTACAGGCCAAGCGTGGTTGTGTCCAAAATATGACAGGTCTACAGGATGCCATACACCCCCAGAGGGTCAGAGGTGTAAACACAGGTAGAGGGGTTAAAACGAATAACATCCCTCTAGGGAGTACAACAACGAGCTACACCTCCCTTTTAACTTGCAAGTTTACCCACAGGAGGTTCCGTCAGAAGATTGTACAACGAGGTCTGCCCAAAAGGCTAAAAACTTAGGTGTGTTCACTTGGAATGAATGGAATGGAGGGAGAATGAAATGAATTTTGTACTCTAAAATGTTGTTGATCAAAGAAAATGTATATAATTTTCATTCCATTTCTACATCATGTTTCTTTACAATCTTTCTCATAAGAAATTTGAATACATTCATATTTTGTCACTATTATCTCATACTTTCTTCTTTCTCCTTAAAGCTTCTATATAATTTTTCATTCCATTCTCCCCTCATTTCATTCCATCCAAGTGAACACAGCCTTAGAATTAATATTGAAGGTTCCTATTTAGTTCAAAACACCACTCCAGTCTAGCAGATCCAAGCTCCTAGGGTGCTGAAAGTTGAAGGAACTGATAATTTTATCGATAACTCCGAAGCCACGAAATAGTCTAATCAGATACATAACTGCCATCCTCAATCAATGTCTTAATTTTACAATATATATCATCAGCAAGAGCATTCCTGACTTGGGTTGTACTCTACTTAAATGAAGATCCTATTTCTCTTTTATTCAAATGCATGATTAGGAGCACACAGAGAGTGAACTTAACAGTTAACAATTCAATTTACAGGAACTTCCATACCACGTAATGGCATAATAGTAAAGTGATGCCCAGATATCAATGATGATACTACTCAAACCCAACATTACATAAAAATGTGCCTCCCAATTTAGCATCACCACAGTAAAACAAGACAATACAATCACAAAGCAAACACAAACCAAAACAAATTGAGGTCTGGGAAATTTTTAATCAAATCAACTATGTATAATTAGGTCACTGTAGTACTATTCTGTAAATAATAACGCGGTAAAAGCAATAACAAACTCTCGAAAAATGAACAAAACCATAAGAAAAAAACATGGTGAAAATCAAGCTGGTCTTCGACATTTTCACAAGCATAATATTTCAAGCAATGGCCATAAATCAGTAACAATCATCAATCCAGTCCGACATTACACAAGACACTATATGTGCCTCTCCGTTTAACATCACAACCACAGTCCATAACACAAGACAATAAAACCACAACCAAGCACATAGCAGCATCAAATCGACTGTCATAGACTCATAGTCCCATCCACATATCAAATTTTCATCAATGTACAACTAAATCACTGTAGTACTCCACATACAAATGAGCGGGAAACATTATACACATCAACAATTACACAAAGTCAAACAAAACCCTAACAAAAAACAGAAAACTCACATGGAGAAACTCCAGCTGGTCTTCGAGGTTTTCGAGAGCAGTTCGAATAGCATTAAGAGACTTGGCCTCACGAATAGCCGAATCATCAACCGGAAACCCCTTAACAAACACAAACCCATTCCCATTCTCCTCATCCCCCCCAAACCCATTTCTCTTCCGCCCCGAATCTGCCCGAAGAACCGATTTAACAGAATGAAGAAAATGAGTCCTGGAAATAGAGTGAATAGCATCGCTGAGCTTGTCGTGCAAATCCCAAATCTTCTCCAGAACAGGGTCGATTTCTTCCACAGCTTCCATTTTCCATGTCATTTGGCAACAAACCCTTGGATTCACGCAAAGTTTATACTACAATCTGTCTGTTTAAAGAGGATTTAAAGAGAAAGAAAGAAAGGGGAGCAATGTTTGCTTTAGGGTTTGTTGGCTGTCAGGTGTTTGATGAATTGTCTGTGAGAAAGGGGTGAGAGGAGTGGGCCCGCGGAACAACTCACCCGGTGAGGCAACCAGGAGTACAGACCATACAAGGAAGACTACTGGAATATATATTTCATAAAGTAACCAACAAGTACGGAGTATAATTTTTAGTTGGGGTTGGTTGTTATTTTTCAAAATTTGAACCTGATTGAGCATTAAAGTTTTTCATTAGCCGGAATAAAATCAGTGACGGAAGATAGTTCGTTATGACTAAAACAATGACTCCTAGTTTAAAAAAAACAAAAAATACAATTATTCCTCTAGGCTCTGTTCCATTTATTTTTTTTTCACTGCTCGACACACACTTTAATGCTCTTATAAAACATAATTTTATATATTTTTATTGGTAATATATTTAAGAGTCCAATCGAAACAATAAAAATGTGTCAAAAATCAAAATATTATATAAAACAACAGAGGAGCGGGGGATAGAATGTGACCTTGAGGCTGAGCCTGTTTGGGTTTAAAACCCAAATTTTAATTCATTTTCGATTTGAAGTTGAAAAAATGTATATTTATGTAATTATCCAAAAGTGGGCTTAAAATTAGAAATTGAGTTACAACCAGAAATTAGTTTGAGATATTTCTGTCACCACTTAATTTTCTAAAACCTTTTCATCCGATAAAATTACTCATAGATCATAAGTTGTCTAAGTATCATTTTTATTTTTATTAATATATTTTTAATAACTCATAAGTTATTAATAAGTTAAAATTATTCAAACACATATTTTAATATCCAATCTTATCACATTAAGGGTTTCAATTGAAATTTTAAAGGATTTTTAACACCCCCTATTTTTAGTCTACGAATTTTAATGAATTGTACCAAATTTTGATTTTGTGTGAATTCTTGATAAAATGTTGCAGAGTTTATATAGATTTTTTATGATTTAAGTACAATACTTCAAAATCTCGTTATTTTTTGTGAGATTTTAAAAAATTTAAAATACATTGAATGAAGTCCACAAAAATCCACGAGCATTTGAATATCATATGATTTTAAACAATCCCAATTGAATATCATCATATTTTTAAGTTTAATTTAAAATCTTGATTGAATATCACCAGATTTTGTAGCATAGTTCAAAATTTTAGGGTGGGTGTATTGGACTGGGATTTTGAAGGATTTTTTTCATTCATGAAATCTGAGGGTATTCGATTGAGATTATTTAAAATTTGTTAAAATATTGAGGTATTCGGTTGAAATTTTAAATTATGTTACAAAATCCGCTGGTATTCAATTGAGATTGTTTAAAATCTATTTTGAATTTAACAAAATGATGGATTTTGCAGGATTGCTGAGTGTGTTTTAAGTTCTTTGAAATTCCACCAAAATCCATGAGATTTTGCGGTATTGTGCTTATATCGTAAAGGGTCTATATCAATTCTACGACATTTTTTTATCAAGAATTCGCACAAAATCAAAATCACATACAATTTATAAAAATTCATAGATGAAAAATAATCTATTAAAATTTCAATTGAATACTCTCCGTTAATTGAATTTCCCAAGATTCTAACATATATTTTAAAATTTAAGTTGAATACTGATGGATTTTATAAATGAAAAAACCCTTCAAAATTACACATGCATAGCCACCAATTTTAGATACTGTTTGGGGTTGCTTTTGCAGACAGCAACAGCAGTTTTTTGCTGAAAAGCAAGTGAAAAACTGTTTGGTAAATCTACAAGAGCTTTTAGCTGGAAAGCTGCTTTTAGAAAAAGCAGGTCCTCCCATGTTTTTGGAAAAAACTGCTTTTAGCTTTTGCAGGAAGCTGTTACAAATTTTACTATCAAACCTCACTACAAAAAATATTTTTTTTATATTATAACTTAAAATAAGCAAATATCAAAAAAATTACCAAACAGCTATCTGATTTTTACAACATCACTTTTTTTACCAACATTTTTCCTGACCGCACAACAATTTTTAACCGCACTCCCAAACAGACCCTTAAGCTCAAACGGGCTCCCTGTTACCCCGACTAGCGTTGGGCTTAGTAACTGTGTCGCGTACAGTTATACTGTGTTTAAAGATCTTTTAATTTGACTGATAATGGACACTTTAATGGCCTTGAAGAAATGTCATATGCATGGCCTTATATGCTCTTATGCACATGAGAGACTTCAGACAAGTGAATGGAGAAAAATCTAGATGAGAAGTAGATGCTGCATATTGATGGCATATTTGATGTAATAGTTTTAAAATTGCTGGATTTGCCAAAACTCTGCAATACTCCCTCTCTTTTGAATTAGAACGCGTTTGACTTTTTAGCACACATTTCCAAGTGCTTTGACCGCATAGCTAAAATTGTTATTTTTGAAATTTTTTTGAATATGATCAATATTTTAATTCATAAAAAAAATTTGAAAATAATAATTTTAGTTATGTGATCAAACAAATTCTGACGTCATCAGTTACGTTAACATGGGGTGCTCACACAAAGTCCACGGTGGAACATTCCAGAAACCCAGGTTGAAAAAAGCAGTCCACAAGATTTCCTGGAATAAAATAAGCGCGTGTTTGGCGACATGAAATGAAATAAATTTCAGTCTAACAACGGATTTTCTAGTGTATTATGCGATTGATTGCATTCATAAAATGTTTATTAATCAAAAAATTTCCTCTAAATAAAAAATAACTGTATTATACTCTTATGTCCCACCAGGTTTTTTACGTTAATTTTTGACACGCATTTTAAGGATCTTATAAAATATATTTATATTATATATTTATTTTTAGAAAAAACTCTGGAAAAAAGTTTGACGTTTAAACTTTTATTAAAAAAAGAAAAAATTAAAAAAATATAATTGAACGATACTTTATAAAAGTCTAAAAATACGTGCAAACAGTGAACGTAAACATCCTGGTCAGACGTTGGGAGTACTAATTCAATCCTTGAACGTTTTACAACTCCTATTTTGGTACCACAAAGACAGACAAATTGTACGTACGTCCGTACGTATTCTAAACCCCAAAAAACACGAAAAAGACAAAGGGGGTTCCAAACGCAGCCCTAGTAGACGTTGGCTTGGTACTCTGGTTTCCCTCGCGAGGTCGAGCCCAGGTGCGAGCAAGTGAGGAGCAATATTCTCCTCCAAGAAACCATCGCTCCGATATTAATTTATCGAATTTTAATCAATCATCTCGAAGGTTTTGCTTTCTCCTCTCTCTCCTCTTACAATCTTTCTTCTTTGTTTATTTTTTTTAAATTTCTGCAGCTAAACATATATATTTATTTACATGTATGATTCTGTAGGTGATTCTGTTTCCAAAAATAATACCATTCTCCATATTGTTTGTTTACATAATTTAAGGATTAAACATTATGTTTGATTTAGGGCTGGGAAGAAGAATTTGTGTTGATAAAACTGAATAAGGATGGTTGGGGAGTCGGAACAACCCTCTGATTGTTCCCTGTTATCACAAGAATCAATGGGGGTCTCGCATTCACCCGATAACTTAAACTTCCCGGAAAGGGCTTTTTCGGCTGCTGGTGCTGCTTTTCTTTCCGCCATTATTGTTAATCCGCTCGATGTAGTTAAGGTGGTCTGCCACACCCTGATTTTGTGTCCAAATTATGTTTTTATAATACTGTTTAATGTGTTTTGGATTTACTCTTGTTGCGTTACTTATTTTTGTTTTTGACAGACGAGATTGCAAGCACAGGCTGCGGGAGTTCCTTACTCCCATCCACTCAGTAATGTTACTAGTCGTATGGCGGTTTTCGGCCCCAACATGGTATGCCGCCCCTTTTTGATACAATTACGTGTAGTGCTGCAGGGCATTATAGTTAAGAAATTACGAGTACTTTATAAGCTTTCTGATTCGACCAATTTCATGAAAAACGGACTTCGAACAAACAAGCCACATAGAAAACAAATGGACAAGGTGGCATTTCAGAATGATCGAAAACATTATCCAAAATCCCTATCCTGGTGTGCAGCACTGTCAACAATCCATCAACATTTACCATTTAATTCCGGACCAAACAATCTTTCTGTTGAAAAAGACTCAATAAGAGTCAAGAGACCTGCATCTAATCATATATTTAAAACATTTGCATGTTTCTTTTGCAATTTACTGAATATTCAAGTTTTGTGCTGTCCTCATAGCTTCCTGTTTTTGATGGTATCAACTATCAACTATCAATTCAAAAGGCACAAGTTTGTTTGTCTTTGTTCAGAGTTCAGACTTATCAATTAACTTGCATTGTCGGCCCCTCTACATAAGTTTAAGTTATTCTTTTATGCTTGGTTAAGTCTGGACTTTTCCTCGATTGTGACTGATAATGTGTTGTAAAAAATTTACAATTAAGTGCAGTTGAACTAGATAGTACAGTATCAGGCAGTAACAGGGGAGACTATTTGCAAGTTGGTAACACAGCGATTTTACAACTTTGTCTTTTGCTTACTCTTAGCCTCTTAGGTGTTATGTGTTTTAAATTTGTATCGAGCATTGATTTTGGAAGGATTCATATTTCCCATTTGGTTTCCTATGTGAACAACATAACATAATTTGCTTTTTCGATTTTTTCCTACAGATGTTCACTGATCTGAGATGTTCGCCATCATGTGCTCGTGCTGGTGTCCATGGTACTGTGTCAATTTGCCCTCCTGAATGTTTTGAGTACAAAGGAACGCTGGACGTCTTCTATAAAATTATTCGTCAGGTTTGTGTATAATGTTCTGTCAGTTTGAGCTATTGCAATGTGGTCATCTGTTGGCATTTATAGGTGCAGTGGTACTTTAAGGCTATTTAGCTGTTTGTTTATTTGTTATTATTTAAAATTATTCTTTACTTGGAATATTGCAGGAGGGTGTAGCAAGGTTATGGAGAGGCACAAATGCAAGTCTGGCGTTGGCTGTTCCAACAGTATGTTGCCTTGGGATATTTATGTACCATTCCTTGTTTAATGAGCTTGTGTTGATATTCTGCCATATCTTTCAGGTTGGGATCTACTTGCCATGCTATGATATCTTCCGCAACTACTTGGAAGATTTTACATCTAAGAACGCTCCAAGCATAACGCCTTACGCCCCTTTGTTGGCAGGTTCTCTAGCCCGCTCATTAGCATGCATAAGCTGCTATCCCATTGAGCTTGCTAGAACCCGTATGCAGGTACTCTATCTTCTATCACACTCTTGTCTATCTTCTTTGTTCACCTCAACCCCAATATGATTTGTTCTCCCAAGTCTTGGTTATAGTCTGCACAATTAGTGCATTTAAACCTATTCTGAAACTTTCTTTCTCGAGTTTTGCTTTATTCTGAATTTTTTTTACTCTGTGATACATGTATTACCAATCTTTATCAAAATCTTGGTAACACACATTTCTATTTATATCATACTTTGTATATCTGGTTTGTTGAAAAGTTCTTCCTCTTCTCTCGGAGCTTGTTCTCATATGAAGCAGATGTTCTGAAGAATAATACAATGTCTCAGTTGTGCACTTGTATTTCCCTGACTTACATTTAATGGTACTTTTCATGATTTTTTTATATTTGTGTTTCATGTACAGGCATTCAAAGAAACTCACCACGGAAAGAAGCCTCCCGGGGTGTTGAAGACATTGTTTGAGGTTATTTCCCAAGTCAAGAGCTCAAATAGACTTCAAAGCAGCTGTAATATTTCCATTCTGTGATATTTGAGTAGCTAACAGCTTTATATATTCAAATGTAAAAGCATCTGGTGGTGCTTGGCCTGTTTCCTCTCTCTTATGAACATAGCGAAGAGGGGAAATCTTTGCAAGTGAATATATGCCATGTGATTCATTATTATGTTTTTAGTATAATAACGGTAGATTTGGTGCATATCTTAGTAGTAACCTGTAGATAGTGTGGTTTAAGGAATGCAAATTGCTTATATGTTTTTTTTTGGCTTGACAAGTTAAGTTTATTGTATATATTCATATTATTTTGGTAACATTTGGCCTTGTTTCCTAATTCAAATTACAGCGCAAAGTTATCGTGCACTCTGGACAGGACTCGGGGCTCAGCTTGCGCGTGATGTACCTTTCTCTGCAATCTGTTGGGGAACCCTTGAACCAGTAAACTTCTGCCCACAATTATGTCAATTTGGTATACTGTTGTGGTACTATTTTTAAGTTACTCGTTTGCCAAAAATAATCTGCAGACTAGACGAACACTTTTAGGTATGGTGGGTGAGGAATCAAACGTGGTTAGTGTTCTTGGGGCAAATTTCTCTGCAGGTTTTGTTGCGGGAACTCTTGCTGCAGCAGCTACATGTCCACTGGATGTTGCAAAGACCAGAAGACAAATAGAGGTTCATTTCTGAACTGAGTATATTTTATTTTTATTGCAAATTGTTGGTTCCACACTAGATTATTTGCTAAATTGGCTTCAATAAGTGGATGCACGTAACCTTTTTGTTATTTTCATCATTGGTTTCTTCCAGAAAGATCCTGCTAGAGCATTGAGAATGACAACAAGACAAACGCTTGTGGAAATCTGGAGGTATGCTTATAGTTGTACCATCCTAGTTTATACCACAGATTAAAGATTTTGTCACATGGATGATTAGAGGGGGGAAGCATTTTAATGTTGGATTATGTTTGCATATTTACTATCAAAGATCCGTTTTATCATGGATAAGTATACTATGTTATTGAGAATATTATCAACTGGGAAATGATCTTTTTTGGTACATGTACTGTTTCTGCTCTATATATATTAAAGCTGACGTGTTTCCAAAAAATTGGGAAAATTTATAAGGTTTATTTAGCATTGCAGACTAGAACATCTGAACATGTCTTACTTTTGGTCATCCTTTACTTCTAATACTTGCTGGTTGCTGCTACAGTTTTTCTTTACATTTTTTTTGTAACAAAAAACTACTCGTATAATTTAGCATTTCCCCATGCCATGCTAGCAAGTAGCGCCTAAATGTTTCCTTTGTGTATTAGAAGCAGAAATTTTAGTATTTTAATTCCACATGTATTTTATTAGTGAAGTAACAGAATGTAATTTTATCAGGGATGGAGGAATGAAGGGCCTTTTCACTGGAGTCGGCCCTCGTGTTGGCCGTGCAGGTCCATCTGTTGGAATTGTGGTATCATTTTATGAAGGTGTAAAGTACATTCTACATCATCATTATGCAACTCGATGATAAAAGGTGGAAGAGTGATTTTGGTCCGATTTAAAAAGGATTATGGATATAAATATACGAAGCACTTTCGACAGAATAGGATAGAAATTTTTTGCTGAAATATCAAAATGTAGAGGTCTCTTATTTTTCAGAATTTACTTAATTTGAATCATGTTTTGAAGTCCGGGGTCAAATTCCTCTTCAGTTCTCCTATTTTACGAGTAAAATCTTAGTCTAAGAAAATAAGGTCCAATGAGATGCGCATTAGTCCATATTATGGGGCGGTTTGACTAAGTTTAAAGGAAGTTACTTATTGTTTAAAATAGAAAAGTGGATTATAAGTGATAAGTGGATATAACTTATAAGTTGTTAAAGTGTTTGGATAATGTGAGTAATAAACCCGTGGAGGTTTTGATAATTTAAATATATAAATATATTTATTTTAGCATTTTAATTAATAAAATGATATTTATTAATATATATAATTTATCACATATCTGAAATGTAAAAAAAAACATATTAAATAAATTAATCAAATAAATAAGAAGTTGGAAGCTGGGATGAAAAACTACAACTTGCAACTTTTTTTTTCTTTTTCTTTTCTTTGTTAAAAAGGTCACATAGAAAGTCAGGGGACTTCTTTTGCCAAACGCTCGTTAAAAAGTCAAGCCTGACTTTTCTGGAAGACAATCAAACAACCATTATGTGTGTTGGAGGCAGTCAAGCCTGACTTTTATAAAAAAGAAGTGCTTCTGGAAGACAACCAAACAACCACTATATGTGTTGGAGGCATAGTTAATTTATATGTTTTCTAATGAAATAGGGATAGTATTTTCAGCATGAGTATCTTATATAACTAGTAATTAACACAAATAAAAAATAAAAAATTTTAATTTTTTTTTTTAAAGTTCGTATCAAAACACCCCCTATTCATATATCTACGTGTGTTACATATAAATTTATAATACGTTTCTGAACATGCGAATGCTATTGAATTTTGTAACGAGAACTCCCTCTTGGATGTACTATAATTCCGCAAGTTTTTATATTTACCATTATTTTTCTGGCTGCTCAACTATAATACACACACATACATGGTAAAGAAATACGTACACCGAGTACTTACACACGAACGCACAAATGGTCACAAATGAGCAACGTCAACAAACACGGACCAATATGATATACACGCACCCATGGTCCCACTTCGTACATAAATAGCCAGCCACGTTGGCTTTTTTAAATCCAATAAATATCTCACCCTTCCTATTTCTGACAAGAGAAAAAAAGATAATCGCACAAAATAAAATTTTAAAAACAACCCAAGTCTTGACCACAAGCTTAAGCCACGTCCTCACACTAGATAATTGTGGACATCGTTATTTCCGTAAAATTTATGAATATTAAGATGATCATCACTTGTTTAACTTCCACATTCAGATTCTATATCTATCTGTCTTTACATTTGTAAGTGTTGAATCTTTTTGTCTGAATCTTGTATCTGCTTAGCCCTGATTCTGTTGACATACTTCAAGGTATTTGATTAATGTCTCAACAATGCTTATGTTAGATTTAATTATGTTTTAGTTATGTGATAATCTCGGATTCACTGCATGATGTTATATTCATTTCTTGCTTTTGTGCTTATATGTCGAAGAGTGGATCACTGGCGCCTATCTATGAAGTGGTAATTTGCACAAATAGGATTATGTTTGGATTGAAATTTCTAATTATAGTGCATTCTTGTGGCTTATGAGTGATGAATGTTAGATTAGGCTACACAATATAGAATTGATGTGATGTTGCTTATATTACTTTGAACTACAGAGCTAGCAGTATATACTAGGGAAGATTACATTTTAGAAGGATGGATTGCATAAATCTTATTATATGTTTTTGTCCTCTCAGGACTGTTTATCGATAAATTTCCATTTTGCAAAATTTGGTATGGGAGTTGTGACTGTTTCTAGTTCTGCTGCGCGTACGCCATTGGGATCAAGCACTAGATTGTCGAAGTACTCATTTCCTACTAAAAGAACATCAATTTCGATGTTTAAAACAGATAAAACCAAGAATAAAGCTTTGGTTGCTCCCAAGGATGCGGTGTCTTCAGCCATTGAGAAATCTAAAGGAAAACGAAAGATACTAAGACAAAGTAAAAAGCCATTGGAAAGAGTACAAGCTTTCTCTGTTGCTGAAGCACCGTCATGTCCCTTGGACTTGGACTATTACGAAGCTGCGGCTAAGCTGGAAAATATATACAAGCTTAGTCCCGCACCTGAAGTGTATGATGGACAAGATGAAGATCATGGGGCGAAGACAATCCGAAAGAGGAGGAAGAAGAAGATTGAAGAAAATGAGAAAAAAGAAGATAAAAGAATTAATAACGTAGTGCGAAGTCAGAAAACTGGTTTAAGAAGAATGAGTCTTGAGAAAAGGATTGAATTGAAGATAAACAAAGAGGCTGAAGTTCAATCTGCAATGAGGAGGAGGAAACTTACAGGGGAAAATGAGAGTGAAAAGATCAACAGGCTGGTGAGAGAATATTCTGTTTCTACTGACTTGGTGAGCTTGGACTGGAAGAAAATGAAGATCCCACCAGTACTTTCGTCTTCAGAGCACACCTGGCTGTTTAAGTTAATGCAACCTATGAAGGTGATCATTTTCAGTTTTGAATATCTTTATTTTGTGCTAATTTTTTTAATTCTTCTGGTTTCCTAGTTTTTTGGTGCATTTCTAAGAACTTTAGTTGCTGCACTATAGGCTATCCTTTTGGTGAAAGATAATTTGCAAAATGACTTGGGCAGAGAACCAACTGATGGTGAGTTAGCAAAGGCAACAGGTATGAATGTTGTTCAACTGAGGAAGCAAATAGCCATTGGCAAAGCTGCCCGTAGCAAATTGATTAAGGTCAGAACATGTCTATGAACCTTGTTATTTCCCCTAATTGCTTAAGTGGTACTTGATCTTAGGAGGTCCTGTCGTGGGATATATAATATATAGACTTTATTTTACCACTGTGATTTATATTCCCTGAGTGCTATTTGATATTATCTGGTGAGCTAGACATGCATTCCCGAAGTAAACCTGATGAATGCACTTGACCAACTTCTGGGGAATTTTAAAGTAGGTGACTGTGGTATTCTCATTCAGTACCTGCTCTAGTGCTCTTATTGAAATTTACACTTACTGTCAATTTAACTGTAGTAAACTAGAAAAACAAATTGTTTGATAATTTGGGTTAAAGAATTGAAATGATCTTACACCCCCTGTAGTGTCGGGGTTGTGTTACATCTGGAGATGTCTGATGTTGGGTGGTACCATTATATCAGATATTTATCCTTGTGATCTGCAAAGCACTATTTGTATTGATAGTCATGATGCATGAAGCACAATTTTTTAAAAAAATGAATTGAAAGTGAATCTTACTGTCCTCTCATTCTGTTGCAGCACAATCTTCGCCTTATATTGTTTGTAATGAACAAATATTTTCAAGAGTTTACAAATGGCCCGAAATTCCAAGATCTCTGTCAAGCAGGGGTAAAAGGTCTTATCACTGCCATTGATCGCTTTGAACCCAAAAGGAGGCTGCGCCTTTCAACATATAGCCTATTTTGGATCAGGCATACAATCATACGATCCATGACTCTCGCGAGCTTTACAAAAGTTTCTTTTGGTCTTGAGTCGGTAAGATTCTTCTCCAGGCACTTGTTCTTCTGTTGTCATTATACATTCTTTATTGCCAGTAGCCTCTTGTCCCTTCCGAATACAAAATATAGAGACGATATATTGAATTTGAACTTATTTTTTTTTGTTACCTGTATAGTCAAGTATTTATATCTAAATAACTAATCCGAGAATCTCACAACTTTCATGAGCTTAGGTTTCATGGAGTAATCGACTCTTACAAAAGCAGAACAAAATGATTATTCCAATATATTTTTCAGTAGAATTACTGTTGCTCTTTATATTGAAATGACCAGTCTAGCTTGTCTATGCGAATTAGTGCTTAAAGTCGGTGGTGGAAGAATTTTGGTCATTTACTTTTGTGATGTGCGTATTTAGGAGTTTCACGTGAAGTTAAAATGTATACTGATGCAGGTGAGAGCAGAGATACAAAAAGTGAAACTGCAGCTGATGTTTGAACTACACAGAGAGCCGACGGAGGAAGAAATTATCGAGAAAGTTGGAATTTCCAGGGAAAGATACAATGAAGTGATGAGGGCATCAAAGCCTGTTTTCTCTCTCCATGCTAGGCACTCTGTAACACAAGAAGAGTTTATTAGTGGTATTACTGATTTTGAAGGGGCGGGAGGGGATAAAAGAAGACAGCCAGCTCTTCTCCGGCTAGCTCTTGACGATGTGGTAATAGTTTTTCCTTGTCATTACAACATTGTGTTGCACACTTCATTTTATTTTTTCATCACAAGTGTGTCAGTTCCTAAGAAAGAGTGTTAGCATCAAGTTGTGTATTTGCATAGGTGTTATTACATATTCTGGGCAAGTATAGCATCACCTAATGACTTGACAATTTACATGTCCATAATCCTTTCACAGCTTGATTCTCTCAAGCCCAAAGAGAGCTTGGTGATCAGGCAAAGATATGGGCTTGATGGTAAAGGTGATCGAACATTGGGGGAGATAGGTGGCAATTTGAACATATCTAGAGAAATGGTCAGAAAGCATGAAGTTAAGGCATTCATGAAACTCAAGCATCCAACTCGAGTGGATTATCTCCGGAGGTATATATTGTGAAAAAAATATTAAGAGATCGCATCCATACATATTCCACTGCAATCTGGATCAACTCAACAATCAGAAGTTTAATATTGTATACTTGTACCATAGTCGTAAGATACATGAACATAGATATTCAGTATATAGCATGAAATCCATAACAAGGCCTTATATGTGATGCCAGTGTATATATAAGTTGCAGTTTTCTTGGTCGCCAGTCCCAAAGGCATGTAATACAGTCCGATACAGTCTTCCAGCCTTTCTTTTGTAATGTACTGTCAATCATAACATATGTAGAACTTAGAAATCTCAGTACAGTGTTTGCTAGACGTGTGATACTACATTAATAGTCTGACAAGAAGTTGAATACAAAAGTACCAATTTGATCATCGCCACTTGCCTATATTTCTATACAATTTGCTTTCAGTGATTTTTTCACCCTCAGGGATTTACTTTCAGTCTGAAGTTATGTTTTCTTTGGAGATGTAGGGCCAATTATTGAGTTAAATCTTCTCTTCAGAAGACAGCATGTAAACTAAGCACTAATACATGGGCAGTATCAGGAGAACTCACAATTTAGCACTAAGGATTTGGTAGAAGTAGATTCTTTTCATTAATAAAAGAAGGGAGAATCAGTAGCAACAGTATTCAACACAGAGGCTACACCAGGTTGTGTTTAATTACTTTCGAAACAAAGCTATGCCACCTCATTAACTACTTTTCAACACCATGGGTTCTCCAGCATCCCAGCTTCCATTTTGTAGCGGCAGCTGGTGTTTCACTGTCCAAAATCTTTGAATTTCTTCGGGTTTTCTTCCTGGAAGACGCCCAGCTATCAAATGCCACCTAAAAAACAAATTCAAACTTTAGTGAGTATTGGTAATGGACTCACAAGAAAACCCGAGCGATGAATGTTCTGAGTAGCTTACCTTTGGCCAACAAGCCTATACATTCTTAAGATGAGATCTTCCTCTTCATCAGTCATCTTTATAATCTCCAACTGACTGCTACCAGAATCTGTCATTCCACAAAAAATCCCACTTCTAAGCAATAATAATATGCTCATAAAAAACACGCACCGCCAAATAAACTGACATTCGACATGCAAATAAACTGATATTCGACATGAACATGAATCAACTACGCATCGAAGCACAATAAAAGTGGAGCATAAACACACACAAATGTATGCACTATGCAGTGTACTGACCTTGGCACTCAGAAGTGGTGGGTTCTGGGTGGGTTGGGGATTTCTTGTCCATAATAAACAACACAAAAAGACTGAAAGATTGTGAGATACTAGGGAAGAGGAGTGGCTGGCTTTATTAGCATATCAGCTATTTTAACATAAAAATATGCAATTGCCACGTAAATTTAGAAAGCTATCTAACAAGTACTATCCAAACTTAGTAGTTTGACTAGTAGCTGATAACAACTCCTACCCATGTATTTCATTTTCTAATAATCTTCCCCCTTTCAATGAATTTATGTAAATATAGATTTCATTTATCTGATGTTTCTACAGTTACCTGACAGATATGTGGGCGCTGTGTTCTCTAACCTGGAAAGTAGTCGACTACAGTAATAAAACAAATTAATGTACCAAGCAGTTATAGAAATTAAGAGTTTACTTGCAGTCAACTCACCTGTACTTGTCGATTTGTCCTTTTCATTATTACCTAATACAGAACATTTTTATATTTCTGTTACACGATTAATTAGTTGGCCAAGTCTGGATCTTATCTATACCGGATAATATTAGCTGGAGGATTAGGTTTCTTTAAACTTATCATCAGATGATGTCACAGAGATTATGAAATAGTTAGGTATACTAAGTTCTACCTTTGTCCTAGGATTGCGAAGTGAAGATTTATTAAGGATTTTTTTATGAGAGAGGTGCTGATACACAGAGCAATAGAGCATTGAGGGAGCAGTTCTGCTTTCCTTTCAACTTTGATGATTAAACAAGATTTTTTCCCGAAATAAGTTATAACTGATTATTTCACCTAAATAAGAGTATTCCTGTAAACTAACCCTCGGTTTCTCATGAAGCTCTGATTGAAGGTAACACTGGTAGATCGCATCCTCCTGATGATGATAATGATAATGAAGTTCAACTATCTATAGCAATCACAAGATAAAAATGTACTTCTATCTATTATGTGAGACAGACATGGTGAGCACCTGAAAGTCTGCAACTAAATTTTAAGTTTTTTGCGAGCAAGTTAATACAATATTTACTCGTATATTTAAGTATGTATCATATAATAGTTTTACCATGGTATATTCCTCGACAAGTTGGTGAAGATGAAATTAAACTTGTACCAAGCTTGCTCTCATGTATATTAGATGTCAAGAACAGAAGACAAAGAAGCCAAACCTTTTTGTCATTTGTCGCAGAGGATTTGCCAATCTCTACAGTATTCTACATCAATACCAAGAAGATTGAGCATCCGAGTTCGTTGCATTATGTATAGCCCCCCCTGCCCCCTCTTACCATCTTCTATTTTCTCACTGAAATAAGATTCTCAGTCAAGTGCTCTAACATTGCATATACGCTGTTACATGAAGGATGGGTTCTATCTTCTACGGAAAAAACATTAATACTGTTGTTTAGCTCAATCCAACTACATCCGGGATCCTTCTTCACATCCAAGCCTCTTAATAACTTCCTTACCTTCATCTTCTCCTCCCACTTCCCCAGCATTGCATATATGTTGGACATAATAATATAGGTAGATGTTGGGATCGGAAAGAAAAGAAGCATCTTTGCTGCAACCCTTTCACCCACATCCATATCCATCCAAAACCAACATGCATTAAGCAAAGCTCCCCAAATGATACCATCCGCTTCAACTGGCATCTCTTTGATAAGCTCCTCAGCTTCTCTTAAACGGCCTGATCGGCCAAGAAGATCAACTAAGCATGTAAAGTGTTCTAAGCTGGGAGCAATACCATAGTTTTCTTTCATTATGTGAAAGAATTCGATTCCCTTGTTAATAAAGCCTGCATGAGCACAAGCTGAAAGGACTGCTACAAAAGTTGCAGCATTGGGATGCACTCCCTGGTTTATCATTTCTTTAAAGCATAAAATTGTCTCAGAACCAAACCCATTGTGTGCATAGCCATGTATGAGAGCCGTCCAAGCCGCCACACTAGGAGATGATATGCTGATGAATGATTTCTGAGCATTACTTATGTTCCCGCATTTAGAGTACATATCCACAAGGGCTGTTCCAACATAAACATTAGACACAAATGGTGTTTTGATCAAATGAGCATGAAGTAGTTGTCCTAGTTGAATAGATCCAAGGCATGAGCATGAATGAAACAGAGCAGAGTAGGTTGATCTGGTTTTGCTTATCGAATTCTTGTGCATTACTGCATACAGTTTCAAAGCATTTTCATGTTGATCATTTCGAATATAACCTGAGATCATAGAATTCCAAGTTACAGGGTTCTTTTCTTCTTTCGTTTTCTCAAAAAGATCCACAGCTTTTTCTAATTGATCAGTTCTAGAATACACTGAAATCATAATATTTGAAGAAAGTATAGTTCTGTGATGCATCTCCAGATACAACTTTTCAGAATCCTCACTTCTACCACACAATGAATACCCTTTAATCATCAAATTATATGAAACTGTGTTTCTTTCAGGAAGTCCATTAAAAATCAATTCCGCTTCCACAATCCTGCCAGCAGCTATAAGCTTTTCAATGAAGACATTTGTCTCATTCAGCGAGGGGCTTGTCAGTCTGTCAAAAACTTTTTTCGCATCATCGATAACATCACAATCACAATAAAAGCCAATGAGTGCAGCACTTATGGAGTGTTCAAACTCATATCCATATCGCATAACTAGCCCATGAAAAGCCCTTCCCTCATGCAACAACCCTACTCTAGCACAAGCCCTAATGATGGGATCAAGAGTGAACTCATTTGGTTTAGCCTCACCGCTTCCTCTCATCGTATTAAATAACTGCAAAGCCTTTCCACAACCATCATCAATTTTACAATAACCAGAGATCACCGAGGTCCATGCAATGACATCACGGATTGGCATACTATAAAACACATCAAGAGCATTGTCCATCAAGCTACACTGAACATAACCAACAAGCATCAAACCCCACAACAACTCATTCATCTCATGGAACAAATCAAAAACCTGCCTCGCATCTTCAATCTCAAAACAACTCGCATAGATATAAAGCAATGCACTTCCAACAAGCCTAAAATCTTCCGACCCTGACTTCACCACAACACAATGAACCTGCTTACCACCACACAACGATGGCAATCGAGCACAAGCACTCAACGCGGAAGCAAACGTAGTCTCATTAAGCTTCACACCACCTACATGCATTGCCGAAACCATACTAAGAGCATCACCAAACCTTCCAAATCTAGAATACCCAGATACCATTATGTTCCAAGACACCACCGTCCTATCCGGCATTTCATCAAACACCTTCCGAGCCACCATCAAATTCCCACTTTTAACCCACCTAGTAATCTCAATATTTCTTGCAAAAACATCATACCCATTATAATCACAACTCCTCGTACAAAATCTCCTCAAGTTCCCCCATTTTTGAATTTTCAACTTCCCAAACACCCCCCAGCCCATAAACCCTAAACAAAAAAGTCAAACTAAAAACACACTTGCTTCCAAAAGTCAATCCCTCAGCCAAACAACCAAACCGCTACTCCCTACAAACTCGCCACGTGTATCAGTGCATGCAGCCACGTACCCTCTTCTCTCTCTCTCACTCTCTCTCTTCTCTCTCATTTTACATACATAGAACTAAATCTCTCTGCATATCTAATTTCTCTCACTCTCTCTCTATATTATATTACTGGGTTTTACAAGATGGTGAAGTTAGCGACGGCGCGTGACAGCAGAATGTACGGGCCGAGGCTATCAAGAAACCGTTCAGAGTACATGAACGCGGGGCTATATGTATTCGCAACTCTGCTACTACTCGTTGGTTTTGCGACACAGTTATCGACGAAAGAACCGAAGATAGGGGTCGTATTTGTATTAATAGGACTATTTATAATCGCGATAGTGAATATTCATGATTTAATCGCTCATCTCGCTGGAATTGATTACTGTGTGGCTTTGATAGAACATGATATACAATTAGCTCTTGTTGAGTTCGCTGTGCCTTTGGTTCAGTCTTTGGGGACGCTTCTCTTGTTTTTGGCTATTCTCTTTCTCTTTATCCAGGTTCTTTTTATTCTCCGCTGCTAATTTTTCATATGATTTACACAAAGTAGAACAAATTATAACAGATCTCGAATTGCTAAAATTAAGTTCGGGAAGAAAAAGAATAGATAGCGAGGATGAGCATTGGGAGGGATTGAGCTCGAGTTTAATTAGTAGCATTGGATAATTGGTGGCATGATTATTGACTAGCTAATGAATTTTTTGTTACAAAATAGTACAAATTTCATTAGCTTCCAACCAAACAAGTGTGAGTTTTTGTAATGGAGGGATTTACGAGTGAGGAGGGATAAATACAAATACAACAATTATTTCTGAGGTCTGCGGGGAAAACTGAGTAAGAAGAATGATTGAGCCAAGCGTTCGATGTCAAGCTGGTAGGATTGAGCTCTGATACAGTTTGGTATAAATAGCGTGAAGTAAGAAATGCAAATTGTGTTTATATCTTTTTGTGAAGGGAAATTTTAATACACACCATACTATATTAAAATTTTCATTTCATTTCATTCCAATCAATTATATACTTACAAATGAACAAGAAGTAACCAGTTTAATTATTCAAATACTAGCAAGTGTTGGTCATCTTTTCGGCATTATAAGTAGTTCCGGTGAGAATCGATTTTGTTTCAAATAATTTGTGTCATATCTGAAATCGTAGTATATGTTTTCTCATTCTATGTAATGTTTACAAATTCATATTCAGGAGGAGAAGCAAAAATATTTTAAGTTGGAGAAGCATGGTATGAACATGCTTATTGCAGGTTCATCTTTGTGGGTGCTAGGGTCCATTCATAACTCGTGCCAAATCTATGAGAGAGCAGATGGTCACGTCCAGGTTCTGCAAGAAAGTGTCCACATTCCGTTCCTGATGGGAAGCTTGTTGTTCTTGGTAGGCTCGGTTATTAATTGTCGCAAGCAGGCTAGCACGCTTCATCATGGTCTGGACTTGTTGGTAAGTCACTTGTGCAGTTTTATTTGATTAAAAACCTTTTTTTTTCAGTCAAAAAAACAATCTAATATGTTAAAGTTATCTTGAGTTGTCATGAGCATATCTAATTATGAGGTGATCGTATTGAAAACTTGAAGTTGATGTGAATGACTTTTAAGGGGTTCAAACATTGAAATACCAAAGTTAAATTGACATACCAGTGAGTTAAAATTTGCTGATTATATGCTTAGTATTATAAGGTATGACCTCTATTTGCGCATTTGATGCTTACAAAGTCAAGTTTGAGCAGAGTGAGACATGGACTTGGCTTTGCCTAGTCGGGAGCTTAATGCTATTCATTGGAGGAATAACCAATGTAGTGAAGGTATTCAAGATGCAGCAGTTTGATAATGGGTTGCGGCTAGAGAAACTGAGAGGTGGCGCCCAAGAGCGATTAGCACATGTACGGGAAGGTCAAGTACCACTCATTCGAGAAAATCAAAGGAGAGGAAGGCAAGCTGAACAAGTTGGACCATCAGTAAATCCAACACCGTACAAGGATGTTCTACTAGGTCAGCCTTGATCGTGTTTCAGCTTAGTTAGCGCTGTATTCCCTCCCTTCAGATGCACAACTTAAAATGGTTCGACGACTGGTCTGCTATGCACATGTCTCAGGGAAGACAACGTTTCAGTTTTTTTCCCGTTCAGAAGGTTGTCATATCAATGTATGATGTTGCAAGGACAAAAAAAACAGTGTTTCAATAAAATTTGTTATTTCAGACAGTGAAGCTAGCACTTTGTAGCTTGGGTTCTCGTTCTTCTAGTGACCACTTCAAGAAAACGCTGCTCACCCTGCTACATTTAATTCTCATTCCGTTCCCTTTTTTTTTAAGCCTACATACTTCTACAATAAACCCTATCTAGATTTTTTTTCTATCAAGAAAGTTAATCATCTAATCAAAAATCATGTAAACATAACTTCGGACGTTTAGACAATAAAGTTTAAATGAATGAGAAAAGGATATCCATAAATAAAGTTTAAATGAATCAGAAAAGAATACTCATAAAGAAAGTCACGTTAATGTGGTTAAGAAACAATTTTTTAAAATTACCACTTCGGAATATTAAATTTTTTTAAAGCTACACGTCAAATTTTTTATATAAAAATTTAAGATTTTGGGATGCAACAAAGTGAAATGATCTCTTTTAAAACTACTACCTCGTAATATTTAATTGGTACAAAAATATGTAAAATAAAAGAAAACACAGGTCAGCAACCCATCTCAAGAGACAAGCCCAACATAATTTGGGCCTGAGCATGGGAGGCCAACAACGTATCAAGAAGTATATCCTTGGGCCAGATATATCCTTGGTATCCACAGTACTGTGTCTGGATTTTGTTATTGTCGAAAGGTAAAAAGCTATCACTTCAACGATTGAGCTCAAAAATGTGCATCCACTAAATTGAATTATCCAAACCCTAGATATTCGAATATACAGGCAAAATTAGCTTCATCGTCAGTCTACTAAGGTAATTGTGCTTATTGCTCTTTCTGTTTCCCCGATTCTTTGTATCTATTATTGTATGTATCCACGAATTCGTGAAATTGAAATTCATACGGATCTTATATGTATATGCTTGCGCGTTGCTAGAGATCTTACTTTAGGTATCTTATCATTATCTGCTGCTTCTAATTCACAAATTCTTAGTCACTTTACTTCGACGAGGGACGATTGTAATTTATTTGGCTGTAGGTCATTTTGTTTATCGATAACTTTCGGTACATAATTTTACGGTAATTGATAAGCGGATTTGTCTTTTTTTCTTTTTTATACGTTTTAATATGATAGTTTGGTTTTATGGAGTAGAAGAGGATGTTATATTTATAATAGTTTTTGATAAAGGGGACAAGGTGTATTAACTAATTTGTTTTTTGTTGCAGTGTTATGTCATCTGTTTCGAGTCAACCGCAGTTCCGCTACACACAACCTCCGTCCAAGGTCCTGCATCTGAGGAATTTGCCATGGGAGTGCACTGAGGAGGAACTGATTGAACTTGGTAAACCATTTGGCAAAGTTGTCAACACCAAGTGTAATGTTGGAGCCAACCGAAACCAAGCTTTTATTGAATTTGTAAGCGTGCATCAGTTTTCTCATTTTCTTCTGTTTGGCCTAGTCACCTAGCCCCTTTTAATTGTATTAATGCTTGATAATATTTGTTGTTAACTAATTTGTGTACATGTTTCTTTTTGTTTTTGTTTAATAGGCTGAGTTAAATCAAGCTATAGCGATGATATCATATTTTGCTTCATCATCAGAAGCGGCTCAGGTCCGAGGGAAAACTGTCTACCTACAGTATTCCAATAGGCAAGAAATAGTGAACAACAAAACTACTGCAGATGTTGCTGGAAATGTGCTGTTAGTAACAATCGAGGGCAATGATGCACGGCTCGTCAGCATTGAGGTTTTACATGTGGTAAGTAGTAGTTGTGTTTTTTCTCATATGGTTACTGAGAGGTATGGTTCTCGATAAACGATCTGCTCGAAGATTTATGTGGTTAGGTTGTCACAAACCCGGCTTGTTTAAGCTTTTTTTATTGACATGAATGTAAATAAATCAGCAGGTTCATATGAAGGAATTTATCTTCGATGGCAGCTTATTGCATCGGGAGAAAGAGCGCATGTGTGTTTGTCTCTTTTCTCCTTTCCCTAACACTTGGCTCTTTCTTCATCATCTTCCTATCCCCTACCATTAGGCTTTCGGTTGCATCATTTTCCTCTTCTTTATTCTGCATGGTCTAGGCTAGTTATGGTACATGGGTCATAATATTCCGTAATGCAGTTTTAAGATTCAGTCTTGTTGGTGTTGTCTTTATCATGCAAGTTTATTGGAAAGAGTTTGGTTGGATGAAGACGACAGTTCATTGGAATGATCATTATGTCCTTGTTTGATTCCTTTTCACAGGGACATAACACTCAGTTATTTTATTACAGATCGAATACAGTACTTTAAAGTTATTATGAAGGTTAAAGATGTATTTATCCATGCTACTGATGTATTATACACACTGTAGATGATATGATGGTACTATACTACTGTGCATAGATAATAAGATATACATATTTTACTATGTTGATGTATTTGCATGGAAAAAATTATAGTATAAACTAGGAATTGAAGTAGCCAAAATAATAATAATTATTATGAAATGAAATACTTAAAATTAATTCATACCCATAAATTTACTGTTTCAGGTCTTCGGCTGTCTGCTGTCATTTAAGTTGTCAAACATATTTTTAAGTTATGAGCTTAGCGGATGAATTGTATTGCAGTCTTTTTGCGCCAGTTAACCCCTATTCGAACATTAACCATTATTATGTTCTGCCCTAATATGATTTGATCGAATTATATTTTAGGTTAGTGCTTCTTACTAACATGAGCAGTTGGAGACTTCCGATCTGCAGGAAGCTATTTTTGATAGCAAAGAAAAAGATGATCTTACTAACAATGTTATGCAAAATCTTTTAACAGCAGAAACATAAGAATATGATAGATCAAATAGGACATTTTTGCAGTAAGTTTAGGAAGGATTTTCTCCTACCTTCCAACAGCACAGCCTGTTCAGGAAAATTTAAGATCAACTTCTTATGTGGTGTCCTTGATTTTGTTGGGTGTGATAGAAATTAGAAGTAGCGGCACATTATTTTGCATGCAAGGCGTTGTACTATCATGAGCTGAATAATGTTCATGGCATGTCATCTAGAATATTATTGCTTACCAATAGTTTGTAAACATACTTTGCCCCTGTTTCGCTTATCTTATTTTTGAGAAATAATCACTTGTTTTTTAAAATAGTACGTGAATGTGTACTTTTTTAGGAAATAAGTTACTTGTATACACAAATATGGAATGTTGAACACTTATTAAATACTTATTACTAAAAATTATTGTGTAACTGTGATTTTTTCCTGAATTTGGTCCTTATTTGCATAAAAAAGACTGGCCAAACATGCCCCTTGTTTTGGATCAATATCTACAGCTTGTGAGATGTATTCTTACATTGACATGTTTAGTCTGCATGAGTTTATGCTATCCCTGCAGCTTGAAAGAATGATTGATTAAAAATTTTGTACGTCTATTTGAACTCTAAGATATTCATTAATAAATTTTTTTGGAAGTGAGAAAAATAATTACCAATATATTTTTTAATCTCAAGGTATTTACACAAACCAAAAGCATATAGGATATCAATTGTATGCATTATTTATATTATCTTATACCCGTCTGATGAATATATCTTTATTCTGTATAATAATTATTATAATATTAAATAATATATGTCCATTATTTGAAATATATCATTGAAACATGTCATTTAGACACTTTCAAATACCTTTCCCGAAGTTTTTACTTCAGCAATATAACTATATACTTCTTTTCAGATTTTTGTAATTGATTCTAAAAAGTATAATATTATATTATATAATTAACAGTTGCCAAGGTTAAGCTCAGAATTCTTCATACTATATAGGTGACAGTCTCCTAGTCAGTGTTCTATCTCTTATTTGTTTCTTATAATTGGAACATATACATAGTAGCAAAGGTTTGAATTAGACTCTATTATACTAAAAGCCAACGATGGCCAGATACCCTTTCTACTGGTTACTCTTAGAATATGTAGTACATAATTTGTATTTGTAATTTTTTAAATAAACAGCAAGAAGTTATAAATGAAAGACACAGAATCTTTCATATAGTTATAGTATATCAGTAAATCGGATTAATACGTACTTAACTGATACTTGTAATTTTGGGAAAAAGAAGTAAAAAACAATCAGTTAAATATACACTTTTTATGTAAATATTCAGACCAAATAGTACTGAAACAAAACTACATCAGTTAAATATATACTTTTTAGTAAATATTCACTTGTTAAATGATATTAAGTTAAATTTTGGTGCGGGAAAGTGGGCTGCAGTCCCCACTGGCCCTCACTTGCGTCTTCCTTTGCTTACCAGTTAATTATAATATTTCTACGTTCTAGTAATGTGAGGTGCTCAATAAGGCAATAACCACCTAGAGCTGTATGCTGTAGATATTAGATAAGAATTATATAAACACATCTAAACACCGTCCATGTGCAGTATATGTTAGTATTTCACCATGTACTACAAACACCCATACTTTATTATTAAAGCAAACAAGCATTAAATATGCTTGGTGTCTTTGATAAAAATGCTTTTGTTGTTGAAATCCTTTTCTTCCCTCTTCTATGTAGGTTTTTTCAGCTTTTGGGTTTGTGCATAAGATTACTACATTTGAGAAGACAGCTGGATTTCAGGTGTGTTTTGTCGCAAATCTAAATTGGTCTTGCTGTTGGTTCTTCCGTTTATGAAATAGCTTATTTTTATTCTATGCTAGGCACTTGTGCAATTTACTGATTCAGAAACTGCTTCCTCTGCGAAGGATGCCCTTGATGGTAGAAGCATTCCCAGGTAATGTTAATCTTGGGCCAATGATGCTTCTTGTAGTCTTGCATATCAGTTCATTTCTTTTCTACTACTCATGTCTAGTAACTCTAGTTTTACCGATGCTTTCATTTTGGGTAAGCAATTGTTGTCATGTAACATTGCCCTCTGAATTAACCAAAGACCGCCAAAGGTATCTCTTATTGATAGTTTTTCAGTACCAAAGGAACTTCGCTAAACAATCTAGTTATCAAGGAATGATTGCAGAATTATTTCATGCCTCCTGGCTTCTATGCAATATACAGAGTTTCAAATACCTAGTTTCATGAATTTAAAAGTCTGACATGCCACATGTTACATATATGTAAAAGATGGTTAACTCTTTTGCTGTATTTTATTTAGTAAAAACCAGCTCAACTCAGTATGCTGGTTTCACTGGTAATGATTGTTATATTGTTCATGTTTCTAATTATTTTCTCCCTTCCTAATTTTATGCGTGTCACTTGCTTTTAAGTTTAACATGCACTTCAAGACTTGGCAGGTGTAAGTGGTGGGACAGAGGAGGTATTAAATTAATGTGGCAGTATTGTAATGGCGTAATTCTAATTTGTCTGATGAACTGGATTTCTTATAAATGCATAATAGTTAATAGACGACTGATACCAGACAAGAAACTTGTGCTTTTTTTTTGGTAAGCTAGACTGAATGTCAAATGTTTAAATCTTTTATACAGGTATATGATTCTATATCTTTGGTTTTTACTGGGTCGCATTATCTTGTGTCCATGTTACAACTTGCAGTATTTTGTGTCTTGTAATATCCATTTTGATTCTTCATTTCTGAACAATAAACAGCTATCTGATTCCGGAGCTCTCTCCATGTTCCCTTAAGATTACGTATTCTGCTCATACTGATTTGAGTGTGAAATTTCAGAGCCATCGCAGCAGGTACTTTTTACTACAATAATTTACTTGCAAGTAGGGTTATTTACATGTAAAGAGTAAAAATGTGAGACTATTTATCATGTTTATGACACATCTTTTTGCTTCAGGGACTACACTAATCCCAGCCTTCCTGTCAATCCCTCGGCCATAGATGTTACTGGGCAGGTAAATACTGGCAAACGGCTTACTGTATCTATCAAGTAGGGGATTAGTGATCATGAGCTATGGCTCACTTGTCTTCATTTCTGTTCCACCTTAAGTAGCCTGTCTGCTTCACATGTTAATATCTGACATGTAAGACACTTCTCAGATACTATAATTTAAAAATGAAATTCAGTGTTCCATGAGAAGAATTAAGGAAAATCTTTCATGTAATTTTGTGAAGCGGGCAATTTTGACTGCTATTGTTTAAAGGTACAACACTTCTCTATCTAATCATATGATAGCCATTTTCTGTCAATGCAGATCAGTATGGGTCTTGATGGCAAAAGGCTAGAGCCTGAAAGCAATGTTCTTCTTGCTTCTATTGAAAACATGCCATATGAACTTACCTTGGATGTTTTGCATATGGTAACCAACTATTTTTGTGATAAATGAATAAGGCAGCACGGGCAGTATGGGTAACTATTTGTTTGGATCTTCTTATGTCATTGGATCATCTTCTCTTATTTCATTCATAGGTTTTCTCTACTTTTGGCACTGTTTTAAAGATTGCCATGTTCGACAAGAATGGAGGGATTCAAGCACTGGTTCAGTACCCTGGTAGGTGAAATTGAGAATTCAGTCAATTGTAGAATCTTTAAATAGTAAAATTAGATTGTAGTTGGTTAACTGTGCAGACAAGCTGAGGTGTAATTGACTACATAGATAATATTTGTAAGATGATTTCATAGCATAAGTAAGAGATGCGTGGTAATGAGAGTTCTTCAGATTAATACTAATAGGTAACAGACTGTTACTGGTATCTAATAAAACTATTACAGAATTCAGCGAGACAATAATTAATTGGAAACAGTTGTCTTCTATTGTTTTCGCTTTCCACCCCATTCAGTTTTAAAACTCTGGGGAGTGGAGTCCCTTCAAATGGCATGGACTTTTATTTGCTATCAGTTTGATACCTGGACGTACTGTTGCAATGGGTGAATTGTGGTTTTCTAGGGTTAGCTTGTTTATTAATTTAATGAGGAGTTAGGACCTTCTATGATGAAAAACTCTGTGTTTATTATGAAAGAAGACCATTTGTGGGGCTTCTAGAAGTTACGGGATGATGTCTGCTTTAACTACTAACAACTATAGATTGGTGGTGGAAAACTACTTGCATTAGATAATTGCTGCAATTAAAGTACCACTACCGCTTCTGTGTCATGTACCATCACACTTTTTTGTTGTGGCATATAATTTTTCATTCTAGGATTTTCATAAATGGTGTTTTTACAGATGTTCAAACAGCCGTAGTTGCCAAGCAAGCCTTGGAAGGACACTGTGTTTATGACGGGGGATATTGCAAGCTTCATATTTCATTTTCACGCCACACTGATTTAAGCATAAAGGTATAATTTTAACATCCACAACTTGTAAGCACACATCAGGATCACTTGTTATGTTCTGCCTGTGTACTTGATATAACTATTTGTATTCATTTCAGGTCAACAATAATAGAAGCAGAGATTATACAATCCCAAATGTTCCATTGTTGAGCACTCAACCCTCAATGTTAGCGCAACAATCACCATCATTGCTAGGTCCTGGTGGACCCCAGTACAATGCAACTCAATTTGCCCCAGTTCATGAAGGTCAAGCGATGCCCCAACCTCCGTCTGGTTGGAATTCAGGTGCCCCAGCTGGACCTCAGCCTATGCAGGGTCAAATGCATCCTCACCATTACATGCCTGCAAACATGCCTTCTGAATATGGGCATTCAGTGATGCACAACCCTAATAGTTTCCACCATGCTGGGCCATACCCTCATTATCCGCCTCAATAACAGATTTAATGCTCTCCTTTAAGAACCCTGCTGGCTGCTACAATTTGGGTGTTATCAAGACATGGTTGTAATCTGAAGTTTTCTATCAGTTTTTTTTCTTGGTTTATTATGAAATTGAAGATTTAGATTGTTCTTTTAATCAGAGTTCTTCCGGGATTGACTGATCAGAGTCTGAAAAGATAAGCTTTACAGGATTTTACTGGCATGTGTACCAGTGTTTTACAAGGCATGGTTATCAAAATTTATACAATCTCACCCCTTACTGGCTAGGTGGCAACCCACCCTAGCAGTGTGACGCAGACTTGCAATACATATTCAAGAATAAAAAAGTTATTCACAGTTCCACACTGCCCAAAAACAGTTCATTGTTTTACACGCTTTTAAGGTGAAAAATTATATTCCGACATTACTTTTACCCGGAGCACATGATAGTCAATACTCTCTTCGTTGACTTTTGACTAGTCAAATTGACTATACTTGGACTGAAATTTATAGATATTATATAATTGAAAAAAAATTAAAAAAAATTATCATCAAAAAATAAATCAAGTCTATTTTACTATGTTTTTTTTTATTTTTCAAAACAACAAATAAATATTTTTTAATAGTTAATTAAAAATTAGTCAATTTGACTCTTAGAAAAGCAAAAAGGATTTATAAATTAAGATGGTGGAAACAGTTTTGAAAATTAGCTTCTAATTTAAAATTTTGTTCTAGCTGTCCGCTTTTAAACCGGAAGAGTATCTATTCTTAAGAACAAAATTGATTACATGGTTCTTTTTTTTTCAGCTGGAAAATAGGCTGTCGACTAGAAAAAGTAGCTGGCAAGTGAATTATAACTTCTTTATCCCAAGTTACTAATGGTAGTTTAAAGGTGTAATCTACAAAAATACCTCCTAACTTCTTTATCTCGAGTTACTAATGGTAGTTTAAAGGTGTACTCTACAAAAATGCCCGTGGACTGTGGAGGTGATTAAACCCTAGTGCCTAGTTTGATCATTTTGTCGCCGTCCATTATTTAAGAATTATAAGAACACTTTGTGAGTTACGGGGTGAAGAAAAATAAAGAATTTATCAACATCTACTAGTATCAGTGTCTTGTATTGACTTTTTAATTTTATTTTTCATTTTATTAATATATGAAAATAAATTTTAATTTTTTTAATATATTATAATTATTTTGTGTTCAATATTTATTTTATTTTATTTACATATGTCAGGTACCAGGTCCTAATATATATATATATGAAAAATAAATATCAATGCCAAAGATAATAGGCTGAAATTCGGATGTCTAATGCTTCACATGTTCATAAACTACAGTATGGTATTATCTATACTTGCGAAGGATGCATTGGAGAACAATGATGCTGACTTGAAGAAAGTATCGAGAGAAAGAGAAAGAACTTTTCACTTGTATAGGGACAGAAAGATCATGGCAATTAGAATAAGGCACAAATCTCCCTCACAACTTATGCTGGAATTGCTAGCAGAAGCTTACATAGGCTTCAAAATAGTTAGCAAAATATGAGTTTCTGACACAATTCCACGCTGCAAAAGTTCTAAATCAAGACGCTAGTTTCCACTTTTCATAGCGTCAAAAATTTCAATTATATCTAATTATGATAACCTGTATACCCAAAAATTTAACTACTTGTGTATGCTCGAAATTCTTCACGTTCTACTAATCTTAATTCTTCACATGCTAAAAAACTCGAGATGATTAACTAGGATCCACCCCTTCTTTGCTAATCTTATAACATCTGTTCTCTTTCTTCAGCAAGCAGAGCACCTTTAGCTGTATCAACTACACCATTTCCCGAGGCACCTTGCGGTTGATCCTCAACGTTTACTTCTTCCTTCATAGCAGGCACCTTATCAATTTCTGGAAGCACTTGAAGAAGCTCCAGTGGCGTAGCTGCTGGATCCAGCTCCAGGTAGCCTTTCGGAGCATTTTCAGCTTCTTGGCCTGTAAGTGTGTAGTGTGGAACCTGATGAGAAAATCGGAACATCTCTTCATTTGGTATTTTCATCACCTTATCACTATCCCGATGTGGATGAAATACCGTCTTGAAGCCAGCAACTTTGACTAAAGGAGTTACAGACACACCTTGTTCTTCACTGTAGTCATCCTGCACTTCCACCATGTCATATTTGTGGATGACTTCATCAGGGGTAAGTTCATTCCAGTCACGAGACCAGTTCCTGTATAGAGCCCATATGTCTCCTTTTTTCGGAAGTATTTGTAGGACACCTCGTGCACCTTTCGTCCACTTGACCTTGTGTGAAAATGAATTTAAAGACTTGTTGATTTCATATTTCCCGACCCTGAAAACTCCACAGGTCTTGGAGAACCCACAACTAACCCACTCCAGTGGACCAAATTCATTGTTTGTTTTCGAATTGAGCCAACTTATTCTCATTTTGAATGGCTTCTTACAGATAACCTTGTGAATGAAAGCATAGAAGCGCGGCATGCCATCATCATCGTCATATGCAGCCCAAATTTGATTATCTCCGAAAGAGCTTTCTGTCCTATCTATATCAAAATCATGAAAATCAGGATCTGGAACATTCATTGCCGGAGCTATAGGGTCCTCCTTGGACTCGCCATCGACAGAAGTGCAATTGACATACTCTCTGGTTCCATCTTTGGCAAGGGAGTACTCACCAATCACACTCAATTTTTCATCAAACTTTATCCCATTCTTCAATTTTTCTTGCTTTCTTTGTTCAATCTTCCTTCTCTCTTCAGCCTTCCTAGCAGCATCAAAGGTCCATTCACTCAATTTACTCTTGACGTCCTTCAGGGCTTTTCCAATTAACATGTTCCGATTTTCAAGCGGCGTCAACTCCCTAGTTCCATTAGGCTTGTTAATAATGCCAAAAAACCCATGCAACCCAAAACGGTTTTGCAATCCGGATCCAGCACCATCTACTGCCCTTCTCTTAGATGGAAGTTCTACCCTGTAAAAAGTATCTTGTGACTCCTCTCTTGCTCTCTTTAATCTCTCATTTGCTTGCTGAACAACATTTGCAGATTTTGCAGCAATGGAGGGTTCACCTTTGCCTGTCCTACAGACATTGGAGGTACCAGAATGGAGATTTGAATGCTTATGTAAATTCGGAGCCGCTGACCCTCCTTGTCGAACATTTTGTGTTGATGTAATGTTTTTACCTGATTTACCATTGGGAGCTTGCTTGCTTATTTTCTGATGTGACTGCTCAGAATTTGCACTGGAAGACTGGGGAAGATTGTCGGGAGGTGCAATCTCTGCAGCCAGAAAAGCCTGATGACAATTGGGGCACAGGAGGGTGTTATTGAGGTATACCTTCAAATATTCATAATGCATCTTGCACTGGTTGCAAATAGTCCAAAATGTATCTGTTCGAAATACTGGTGGGGAAGCAGTCTTCTTATGAGATTTTGGTTTTAAATGAGGCGCTCTACTTGTTACATTATGGAAGCCATTTCCACTGGGAACTGCTGATGGCCTTCCTGACTGAGACGGAACTCTCTGTTGGAACCCATTTAAACTCCTCCTCTGGTTATAAGCTAACCTCTTTGCCTTGTCAGACAACAAACCCCAGGCTTCTGAGAGAAGCTTAAAGGCACCATCCGCACCGATTGTCTTATTTTTATCAGGGTGAAGTATAAGAGCCAACTTCCTATACTGTTTCTTTATTGTTTCATCGTCAGAAGAACAGGGTACACCTAATACTCCGTAGCAATCCATTTCCCCTCTAATTTTATTTTCTGCTGCAATATACACATCAAGTACCGTCAGCAACTGGGAAAGACCCTCAAGAGGAGGATAAAGATTTTGGGCCTTTAAGGCAAATTTCTTTGCACCAGCAAAATCCCTGTCCTCCAATTTCTTCTCGGCAATAATTTTTGCTCGACCCGCCTCATCTCTATTGCATTCCATAACTTTCAAAACCGATCGTCAGCCGATCGTCAGCTTAAGTAGACTTCGATCCTTTTCACCAGTACTTGCTATGGGCGGTAACAGCGGGACCTAAAACACGCAGATAACAGATTCTAGAAGTTAAATGTCTCACGCAGACCGAGTAATCATCTATTACCTGATTCAGACAGGAAATCAAAAACAATCGTCTCAAGAAAAAGCTTTTAAAGAGGTAACTGTTTTATGGGATTTGACCACTAAAATACGAAGCAAAACACTTAATTCTAGGCAGAATAACTTCTGTTGCAGCTAGCATTTTTATTTCTCCAAAGAGAGCTCAATATTTCATACCAGTTAGCATATGAACTGATTCTAACCTGAAATAGCATGAGAGAGATGATATGAACACATACCACTACTGTCTATCTTATTATCACGCAAAAACCTTAAGATTTTAAATGCAGATGCTTCTAAATCTAGCTTGAAATTAGAAAAAAATCACACAAAGCTCGCAATTTTAAATTAAAGTTCTCAGCTATTAATAAAAACTTTGGTATTACGAGAACTACAATAATCCTCCACAGATTATGTTTACATCCATCAATGCACCATCATCACCTCAAAGCACTACTCTGTCCGTAACAGATTCAAGTAATAAACAATACAAATGGATATAAAACCATCAAATATATAATAACAAGTCGACTAATTTCCGCTAACCAACAACAATTCAACGGACAACTCAAACCCTAAGATAATCCACACACAGTTTCACAACCTAATTAAAGATCTAAACCAAAATTCAGGTAACAGAGGAGCAACTAACAGTCAAATTTCATCATGCAAATTCGCACATTTAGTCTTCTATTGCAAAAATGAAACCCTAGATTCAGTCACAAAATGCATTGTAGGCGTAAAATGAATGAGAAAATACAAGTAAATTTAAAATTAAACAAATACCTGTAGCGAATATATCTGAATCACCATACAAGCTGGAGCTGCAATTGAAGTGTCTGTATTTCCCCCCAGATTGAAAATCAAAAGAAAGACTTAATTTTGGTCAAACCCCACCGTGGAGATCTTATGAACAATATTTCGGAAAATAAAATGGGATTGATATGACAAATTAAAGGGCAGGCAAGCATGGGTTTCATATATATACTCTTCCTCCTGCCCTTTATCGTTAAACTTAACTATAGTTAAAATCTAACTTTGTCCGGTTAGTTTTTTACTTTATTTTATTAGGAAAATGTCCATAATATCATAATTTAAAGTTGAAATGTCCCAAATATCACAGTTTCAAAATATATCATGAATATTACGAGTGTGAGATCGTCTTGCATCAATAGGAAAATATTAAACGCAATTTCATGTTGCGTTTTACCATTTTTTTTTTTTAGAAAAATAATTTTGATAATCTTATATAAAAATGCGTTTTGCAACAAAACCACAACTTAAAATAATATTTTGTACTCAAAAAATCAATTTAAGTAGTCTTTTGAACTTTAAAAAAATAAAAAAAATACCTAGGATAAAGTAGCTTTTTGCACTCAAAACACAACTTAGAAGTTAGAATAGCATTTTGAAAAACACAATTTTAAATAGCATATTTCAACTTTTAAAAAAATAATAAAAAATTACTTGAAATGCTATAAAATTTGATGTTTTGTATGAGCATAATTTACAATTGTGTTTTAAAGTGATATTTAGGGTCATTTTTATGAAATCTGATATCTAGACGTTATTTATTAAAATTATGACATACAGGAATGTTTTAATTTGAAATAGTGAGATCATATACTCGCAAACGGGAGTTCAACTAAAAAGAATTTGATTCAAATCATAAAGGTGTCGATTCTAAACGAAATATTTGAAATCATAAATTTAATTACAATGAGATTTGCTTCGATAGTTCATAAACAAATTTGTTAATATGTATATAAGAATAATTCATGAACAAGTTCACAAAAATATTTAATTATTAAATTTGTAAACAAACAAAATTATTTTATTCGTCAGGAGTTTATAAATAATTTGATCAATTAAACTTGTATATATATCTCCGTCCAGACATTGACATCATCCCACCTCATGAATCACATTACTCTATTATAATTTATAAATTTAATTTGATTGTTATTTGAGCATGACTGTATTGAGATAAGAAGTAGTTCTCTAATACTTGCATGTAGTGGTGGCCAAACGGGCGGTCCGGATCGGGCCGGGCTGAATTTTTATCGGGCCGGGTTATAGGAACATGATTCGTAACCGGCCCGTTTGATTAGGCGGGCCGGTCCGGTTCCGGGCCGAATTCGTCCGAATCAGCTCGTGAACCGATTCGCGGGTTCACGAGTTGAAACGGTTCATTTTTATTTTTTTTTTAAATTTTTTGTTTTATATTTAAGTTCATTTAATCAATTATTTTTTAAAAATAAATTCATTATTTTAGTAAATAAAAGAAGTCAAAAAAAAATCGAGACAGGACAAACATTCAGCGTCAGCCTTAAACTGCGAATCATTCGCGATTCGCGAATCGATTCGTGATTCGCGAATCAGAATTGATCCGCGAATCACGAATCGATTCGCGAATGATTCGCGTCTTTTCTCGGATTAGTTTTAGTTCAGTTATCTTATATTACCATATTTTTTAATTAAAATAAAATAAAATAAAATAAAAGAGGTTGGTACCTCGTATAAATTTTATTAATTAAAATATATTTTACAATTAATTTGAGAGGACTCCTCTCTAAAAAAACGGAACAAACTACATCGATACATAAAAAAAAACTACACTAGACAAATTTTAAAATTAGAAAACTAAATTAATCTAATTCATTTATTCATTTATGAACCGTTCGTTCGGTTCGTTGAACCGTTGAACAGCTCGTTGACTCGCGGTTCATTCGTTCGATTCGTTCGTTTGAACCGCGGGTCGTTCGCATTGTCACCAACTCGTTAATTCGCGGGCCGGTTCCGGTTTCTGATATTAGGATTCGTATTCGCTTCGTGAAATATAACGAGTCGGTCCGGGCCGAATCAAGCCCGTCCCGAATCGAATTTTGACGAATTTTTTGCCGGGTCGGTTCCGAACGATCGGTTCAAAACCGCTCGATTGGCCACCTAAGTTGCATGTATTGTATCTTATATTTATGTAATCTCTAATTTTTTACTGTTTTTTTGGTCATTTGCATAAGTTATATCTCATGACCACGTTTTTTTTTATATAACACATCAATGTCTAATTAATAATGTCATAGTTTTTATAGAACACAAATTATAGATATATTATTTTCAATGCAAAACATGTGTGTGCTCCGTAAATGTTATTTTTCTAAACGGATATTATTTTTGGTATTATGTTTTAATCTATAAAACATATGTATTTTGGATAATAGACACCATGAAATTTTCATAATAAAATATGTTTAGTGGAGTTCTTCATATGTAACATATGTGGGTGTAACTTGGGATAATTGCTTATTATTCTCCGGAGAGGACCAAAGGTTCACTTCTATCAATACAGAGATACTGCACAGCATCGTCTTGACGTGTTATCATCATGGTCTATAACTACGTCAAATTCGAGAGAGGTGGGTATGAGCTGATGTAATCATGATCTGACATTTTATAAGTGGACAAAGTTTTCTCGTTTGTTGAAGTCAAAAATAACAGGACTAGGCCGAGTTAATAATCGGACATAACCTTTTAAGGGAAGAGAGTAAATTTTAAAATAAAAGTGATACTGGTCATTGTCTACTGTAAATCCTCTACTTTGGCCGCATAATTGAGTTATAAAAGTCATTTTCAAGTTGTACATTGAGAGTACTGCACTTTGTTGTAAGCCATTTTCAAGCTGCTTTACCAATGATTAAAACAAAATTTTGCGAGTGTAACTAATATTAACAAGAAAGTGTGATTATTTTTCTTCAATGGTTCCTTCCAGTTTGAGTGCATGGTGAATTTTAATATCGTTGAGAGCGTGTAGAGAGATTTCACACTTGTCAAGGTTCACGCAGATATCATATCATACTCACGATAAAGTTCACAACACTTATGCTTATGAATATATACTTCGTCGCAGTCATTTATTATATTACTTTAAGGAAAATATAAACAAAAATGAACAAAACTTTAAGGAAAAAAGAGAAAATTTATCATTTATTTTATTACTGTACCTGCTAATAAATTTGCTGAGCCTCGCTAATTATTCTCATGCCCTATCTTGGAAATGAATCCTGAAAAATAAGAAATAATAAAAATAATTTAATTAAGCCTGCGCGGTTCTCTTTCCGGATCCTTCCCATACTCATGCTACTTTCACGTCACTTGTATCCAAACGCTGTCGTTCCTTGAAGAGATTAAATACTAGTATATCTTTCGAGGCTTCCCCCCTTTCTTCCATTCGTGAGTCGTGAAAGTGAACCACAACAATAGCATTCAGAGATGGCTCAACCAGAACAACACCACAATTCCGAGGTGGCTGAACCACAACAACGGAGCTGGTGCGTAGTCACAGGAGGAAGAGGCTTCGCGGCGCGACATCTGGTCGAAATGCTGATCCGTTGTGACACGTTCTGTGTTCGTATCGCTGATTTAGGTCCTAAAATCAATCTCGATCCCTCTGAAGAATCTGGTGCCCTAGCTCAAGCTTTACAATCAGGCCGTGCTTCTTATGTCTCCGCTGATCTTCGCGATAAATCGCAAGTGCTCAAAGGTCTTTTTTACCCCTTAATTTTGTTTAATTTAATTTTTTTGATGTTGGATTGATGTGCGTATAATGTTGAAATGTGATCAGGATTGTTAGATTGTGTTTTATCGGTTTAGGGTTTAGGGTTTATCGGTATGCCTGTGACACGTGATTGAAAAAATATGATTTCTGCGGAAAGTTTGAGTTAATTTATCACTTATTCTTGACTGATAGGCACTGTTTCGGTTGGCTTAAAGTTGTATATTAGACATATGTTATACATGTTACCATGATAAGTAGCTAGTAGCTGATCACGTAGGTGTTGCTTGCACAGTATATTTCACAAATGTAGCTGATATTCATATATGTGTATGATTTCGAGTCATAAGGATTTATGTAATGAGACACGAGTATATGTATGATATGGGATCATAAGATTACATGTTTAAGTTTGTGACCTGACTTCGTATCATGTGCGGGCTGATAACGAATTAAGAATATGCACTGGCTGATACTTCTATCTGTTAAATCGTTTTAAGTCCTAAGCATTAGGAGATCCTCTGCTGTCTCAATATGGTGTGATAATATCTTTCACATGCTGATATAGTTTTTATTAATTGGTTAATATAGTAGCCTACAAACTATATTAAGATCACATGAGGCGGACACTGCTAAACTGCTTATCGACCTATTGCTCCTTAAGTAAGCACACTACAAATTATTCATTTAATAAACTACTGTTGCTGAGAATTACCTCAGGATAGTTTTCCAAGGGAATCTAGAAAAACGACACCATGTTGTATTATCAAGTAAGCAATTCAAACTGAAAACATGTTAACATACTAAAATAATAAAATAAAGTATGCTACATCACTAAGTTGATATTTTCAGTGGAATAATAATATTTCAAACTTTTCTAAAATTAAAATTTGTTTATTGAGAAATTATAAAAATGTTATAAATATTAAACTTACTCTCATACTCTGAAATGATATATAATTTTTTTTGGTTAAATTGGATGAACCACTTCTCATATCTTTTAAATTGTTTTTATATACTTTAGTATATTTTATCCCCATGTCAATAGCATAGAATATAAAAATAATTTTAATATTAATCTTTTAGTTATAAAATGAATAATAATTAATATTAAAACATATTAAATAGAATTCTACTTTGTGGACTTAACATCATGTATCTATGTTTTTTGAAAAATAAATCGCAAAAATCAGTCTGAATATTTGATACTCCCTCCGTCCCTTTTTAGTTGTCATATTTGGTTTTGTGCCGGTCAAATTGACTAAAATTTGACTGTAATTTATTAATAATTTATCAATTGATAAAATATAAAAAATATATCATCGGAAATAACTTTTAATCTACTTTAAGATGTAATTTTTAGTTTTTTAATACAATGAGTGAGTGACTTATAATATTTGGTCAAAACTTAGTCAATTTGACCAACAAAAATAGAAATGTGACAACTAAAAAGGGACGGAGGGAGTATATTATACTTCATTTTATTAGTGATGTATTAATATTTGTTATGATTTTACATGAGAGTTCACTTAGCAATACATCCTCAATTTTGTTATACGGAATTTACTTAAGGTAATCTTCAGAACAATATTCTCATCAATATATAGTAGTTTTAGGGATATTCTCTATGGTACGACCGTACAATTGGATTTTGTCAATGATATATCACATTTTTAACTTCTATCTGCGGTGACCCACCCTATAAATTTGGTTTTTCACATGTAATATCCTTATGTTAAATAAAATGTTGTAGATTTGATTTCAGACCGTAAAACAAATTGAGCATTTGAATTCTTTGTAAAAAATACATGAAATAGACTCTTAAATCATGTGAACCTGAGTGAAGATGAGTGAGATATAAATGATCAAAGTTCAATCATGAAGTTTGAATGTTTCTCACTCATCTTAACTCCGTTTACATGCTTCAAAAGTCTCTTTCATGTATTTTTTTTTAAAAAAATCAAATATACAATTTGTTTTACGGTTTTAAATCAAATCTATTACTTTTACATAACATGAGGGTAATTACATGTGGAAAATCAAATGTACATGATAGAAGCAAAAAAATGTGATGATACCATTGACAAAAGCCAATTGTATAGTGATACCATAGAGAATATCCGTACCTTTTATTTTGTGGTTGTCAGTTTCAAGTTCTAATCTATCTTGTCCATTTTTTCCGTGGTTGAGTGACAACCAAAGTTCCCTTTTATGCTTGTTAAATATGGGATATAGTATATGTGCACAACTTTTTTCACAAAGTCATGTTCAGTGTGCAAAACCCATTGCTGCTACTGGATCATATATATATATGTAATTTTCAAATATAACTCTCTTATGTCTTTTTACATTTATTTTACACAAAATACACGATATTATGCCCTTACAGATTCACTTTAATTATTATCATTGAAGTTCCATATTATTGGTACAAAGACCAAGTTGTGGTATGTGATTAAATAATTTCTAACATCCACACTAGCAATATATTATTATGTTACTCTGCATCGGATACCAAGTGTCAGAAACAACACATTTCCGATGGTCATACTTGAAAAATCTGAAAATTATGGACACATGGACACTGTCTAATTTTTGGACATGGGGACATTGCATAATATATTCATAAAAAAGCATGTTAAGTAGATACCTTAACAAAAAGTAACAATCAAATTCAGGTTGAACATGATATCTAAAGAACTTTACAAATTAAGGATCTTCTCTACTTGTTTTTTATTTATATTTGTTTCTTTCTTCTCATTTTTTTGGGTTTGCATTTTATGTTCAACTCATATGTGGTTGGTCGAAGTGTCCGTATTTCAGTCGTATGAGTTTCCATATGCATGACACGGGTGTGGCTACCTAAACAGAAGAGTCGGAATGACATTTTTATTATATTACAACATGCACTGTAGCACAATATATCACAAAATGTTCACCATACCTCATTAGATCAATCTAAACTATTTAAAAGTCAATTTGCTAGATGTGCATCACTTATTACACCTTTTTAAAAGTAGAATCTAGTTATTTAAAGCTTTAAAATTGTTTAGGGGGTGAACTAAGAGTCTCTTGAAAAGGGTCAACATCTATGTTGCCAAGAAAAATGCCAACATCTATGTGGCATATATATCTTGGGTCCCAAGACCAAGAGAGGTTGCCAACTTTTGGCACCCCTCAAAATGTGGTTAAAGCTATATCCTATACATATGTTCAAAAGGCATATTTTAACATACCTATTATATGCTCTTTGATATTCTATCATAAATAAATATGTGGGAACTGGGGGCCATATAGGCAACTTTTGGAGTTGCCAAGTATTAAAGCTTTTTTCTGTAAAGTTGCCAAAAAATTGATATGGTTGAGAGAAAAATTGACAAAAATAATATTTGTAATGATTTGTCAATGCTCGGCATCCCTAGAGAATGCTTGAATTGGAGTTGCTATAAACTATAAAAGACTTCATCTTTGTCTAAAATTTACTTGATTGAGCTTAGAATACATTGTCTTCCCATGTAGTCTGTTCTCACATGATCTGAATCTATTTGCAGCTTGTGAAGGTGCTGAGGTTGTGTTCCATATGGCTGCTCCAGATTCTTCCATTAATAACCACA